>NC_134833.1:95208477-95937489 GCF_004210375.1 Tachypleus tridentatus
ACACGTTCCTTACCACCTGGAGTTGATCCATTGCACTTGAGATTCACTTTTTTGATTGGGAACCCTTATCCTGCTTTTCGTGTAGATGTCAGTTCCCAGCATTGAGGTGTTGTATTTGAGTGAACCAATCGACATAAGTACTCACACAAGTTGTATTCATCCTCTCAGTGCTGCATTGCAAGGTCCAGATTGCTGTAGGGTGTTGATCTTTGTGTAGTACTCAGGAATTGGTGTGGATCTTAGTCCCCAGTTCTTGAGTTGGAGGTGAAGACAGTATGATTCACATCCTACTCTCAAGTGGATGTCGGTACCACATAAAGCAGGTTTTGGATGTAGCTGACTTGCTTAGTATGATCCAATGAGTTTTAGCCAATCCACAGTTTGCAAATTTTGCTCTTTTGTTTTATGAATTATACATATGTAAAGAGTAGTATACTTGACTTGGAAGTGATGCTTTTGTTATTCTTTTGCACCATCCCTCCTCCTTGTCAGTGTGAGATTTTAGCTAATCATGTGACAGGGGGTAAATTCTATATCAAAAGTTATAATTTTCCTATACTGAAAATGTGTTTCCAAACAGTACTTTCCTCCTATCACCCTTCCTCTTCACTCCTCCTCTATTGGAATTAGATTATTCCAATGTGTGTCTCATGCAAAGTTTTTGGTGTGTGCAAGGAAAATGTTTGCATATTGAGGACAACACTGAACAAGAATAGTTAATCTTGTGAGAAGAGGTAAGTGCTTATTAGAAATAGTAAACATTATGATGTGGAGACTTTTGTTTTATTATGCCAGGATTCATATGGAGACACAGCACTTCATGATGCTATTGGAAAGGACAGCCAGGAGATTTTAGAATTATTAATTAATGTGCCAGAAATTGACTTCTCCCTCAAGAATAAAAGAGGATTTAATGTTCTTCATCATGCTGCATTAAAGGGAAACAATTTGTATGTATATTATCAATATGTGTTGAAAATACTGTATGTGCCTAGTGTAGCTTAAAGTTGTATGGTAAAGAATTAAGTAGAACTTAAGCTTTATTGTGTAAGTTGTCTAAATATTTCTTCTTTAGTTGAACAATTAAATGTGTATGCATGACATCATTCTTATCATTTTTATTAGTTCAGATGCTTCAGTGATGGTAAACAATCACTGTGTTTACATTGTGTGATTTATGAGTTCTACCCTTTAGTTTATTCAATAGTGATTTTTATTGTTATATTAAATTCAGCATCTAATTGAGAATTGAAATATCATATGTATTTGTAAATTGCTCTACTTTTTTATATAAATATGATGAGACAATTTGGAATTAGATAGATAACTTAAATTTTTTATTTTGGAACTTGTTGGTTTTTATTTTGAGTGTATACTTCACTTAGTATCTGCCTAAACTGAATGTAATAAATGATTTTTTGCTAATAGTAGCATATCTTTTTAAAATCTTCTCTGATTTAAAAATCATTTATGTGTATATTTCGCTTCCTTTAACTCTCTAGCTATGGGCTTGGTCAAATCAGCAAGATCATGACCCCAAATAAGACCTTTATGGCTTCCATACTATAATTTCTAATGTTTTGTGTACTTTCACGAAACTTTTAAAACTTTCAGTAATTATTAAGAGTTGCATTTATATAAGAAAAATCAGAATTTTTAATGAAGTATTTTCGCTGAGTAGTTCTCCATAATTATATAGAGTTAGTGTTGACTACTTCAGGTGTGAAGTGGTTTTAATATTATGATTCAAAATATTATTTCTTATTGGAAAAAAATCAAATTCATGTGCATAGTCTTTAAAACCTCCTTATAAATTTCAAACTTTTTCTTCATAAAACTTTGTTTTATCTGTTATTTTCTTATTCTAATTCTATATGAGTTGGTAAATTTGACTGACTGTATAACAACCAAAAAAAATTTGAAAAAAATCTGAATTACCATTTTTCTCTGTAAAATGACTTTATATTGTAATACAAAACTACAATTGTTTATCTTAAATATATATTTAACTGTTTAACAGAATGCATCTGTTTATATTTAAATATTATTGTTTTACTGCCATTTGAATTTTTTTAAACTAATATTTGCACCATATGAATTGTAAGTCACTTGGTGAATGTGTAGCTCAAATTACCTGAAGCATGAGCCTCTTGTGAGCTGCTCACAAGCATATCTTGTGAACAGTTTTATTTTTAATATTATTGCTATTTATCCTATTTAATCTAACTTGATAAATGTCTGACTTTTACATTTTAATATTCAATGAAGATCCCACATGAAAAACAAAAAATAGTGCTTTTTTTCCTGTTAACTGACAAGGTAACTTAAGCTTACTTTTCAATACTAAATGGTACAGGAGACCCTTGTTATACGTCATTGTAATATACTTTGTTTTGCACTTATGTCACTAACTTTCAGAGGAATGCAACATAAAATTTCCATGCACATATATTGTTCAAAGTTTGTGACTTGGCTCGTCTTAACTCTAGCTCAACATAGGCTTGATCGATTTAACTAATCACATGACCTCTTTGTACTTGTTTAGTATCTTTATAGATTTAACACATTAACTTTCAATATAATGTGTATATCTTCACAAAATTTGGCAGTCTTTCAGTTAACATTATAAATCTTTCACATACAAATAATTATGTTTTGGTTGTTCATAACACTTAACCTACTTCTTTTATACTAATACTAGTAATGCATTAAAGATTTTTTATTTAATTAAATTATGTACCAAAGAGCACAGACTAATAAGATACAAGTAGGAAAGCAGACAACCCTGGACTCTGTTTAAAAAGCATCCAAGGAACCCAAAGTTAGACCCTTCTGGCCTCAAGTGAACTAAAATTCAAAGCCTATGTCTTCTATAGAGACAAAGATGGCAGAAGTCAGTGTCGTTGATGATCTTACAGCTGCATATTCATTCTTGTTCCTTGCCTAATCCTCTGTTAACACTTTCTTCAATCAAGCATGATGGATATGCTCCTCCAAACTAAGAATATAAAAATTAAAGGTTGTGTTAAAACCTTTTCAAAATGCTGTTTAATATTCTGTAGTTTTTTAAAGTAAAAATGGTTTTATGTTTGAGTCATTGCATAAAAGTGTCAAAAATAGTTTTCTTTTAAAAAAAGGAAAATGTTTTAAAGTGTGCAGTGCCTCTTCAAAATGCTCATAAAAGTAATTTTCAGTGAAATGTTTGGAAAATATAAATGCTGTTTAAAGGTCCTTGATTTCAGAATTAGTTATAAATATGGGTATGCTATGTGTCATATAGTATAGAACAGATACAATGCATTGTTAGATATAAAACACTTTTTTAAGTTATGGTCCCTATTCAGTACCATATTTCATTGTATCTTGTAGGAGAAATTGCTACACTTTGTGTTGCATAGGTAATGTTTATGCTGTTATAGTCCCTATCTCATTTCCAATTATTTGTATAAGGGAAAAGTACATGTTATAAATAATTTTGTTGCAAGTTACAACACTGACATATAATGAGTAACCCTGCACTGCTATACTGAATAAATTTTTATCTAAGAAAACAGAATAATGACATGTAAAAAAATTGTCTTATAGCTATTGTTCTTCTTGCTTTCTAACTATGCAATAAAAGCCTTTCCTCAATTCCGATAAGCTCGTCAGTGTGATTACCATGAGAACAAATTTGAAACTGAACAGTGGATTATACAATCCCCTGTACAAAAAAACAATACAATGCATCATTTCATAGATTGAAATCATGACTTTCTGTTTATTATAAATAATGTAGTCTAAAATAAAAATCAAACAAACAACTATTTGTGACAGAGTATGTAACAGATTGGTGTGGTAAGTGGGTTTATTTTTTCTTTCATAAATAAGTAAGATTGAAGGTTACAGAAATTATGCTTTGCTTGAGTAATGTTTTGTATTATAAAGATTTTGATTAAAGAGTTAGCATCAGGGATCATACATAAAATGTACAAGGAGTGTAAAAGATAAAAACAGAACCAAAATTCAAGAGCTTTCAAGTAATTGGTTATTTTTCTGCAGGAGATAAAAGGGTTGTGATTAAGGAGTACATATTACAATCATTTATCATCATCCTTTATTCTACTGAATAAAAATAGTGAATTATTTGAAAACATTCAAGTTTTGGGTCTCTTTTTTGGGGGGGGGATTCATTGTATGATAATAACTAATTTACAGATGGGTGGTAAATAAATTAGAGAAGAGGAAAAATGTAGAGAGCATATGTCACAATTCTCATACTAGGAAAGATTGAAGATTTTTTTCAAATATTTTCTCACAAAATTAAGGACTTAAAACATATTAACATGTAATTTATTAACTATATTTTGATGTCGAGTTTATTTGTGTATATTGATCATAAAGCTGCTTAATTAACTTTTGAATGCAACAGTGTAAAAGATTGTGGCATGTACACTTTGACCTGCTTCACGTGATAGAGTTAAGAGAAGACAATTTACTTTTAATAGAGGATTTTAATTAACTTTGACTCTACCTCTTAAAGTGTCTGTCTGTCAGGCAGTAAATTATTACTTTATCTCTGTTATCATAATTTTTGTTTTAGTTAACTTATATGTAACTAATTAAATGTATTTCATTTATTGACAGTGTGTTATGTTTTGTGAGAATATAATACAGTATTTAATAATATTGATCTGTATCCATTTATCTTATGTAGTGCTACAGAACGTCTGATATTCAAGACCAGACAAATAGTTGATGTTAAGAAAGATGATGGTTTTGCTGCCCTTCATCTAGCAGCCCTTAATGGTCATTATCAAGTAGCAGAAACATTACTTACACAAGTGAGTTTTTAATTAATGCTCTGTTGTTTACTATTATTTTTTCCAAGTTTTAGCACATAATTGAAAATTTCAGTCAGTAAAATACTGTAATGTTTTTCTATGACATATTACAAAACTGAGAACTCTGTTATATTATATACATAGTTAGGAACTGCGGGTTAAAATTTAGTAATCACATCAAGTCTTTCAACATTGTGTGTCTTATCATATATAATGAAAAATGCTTCTACCAAGTTATTTATTTACTAGTATTTTCTAATATCATATCAGGTATGTATACAGTTTATTAAAACCTGCTGTCAGTGATCTTAACTGATTTATAAGTGTTGATCTACAAACATCTTTCATGGTAGGGAAAGTTTTTACAAATGTGGAGTGATCAATATTTAATTTGTGAGGATATGAAAACTTATATTTAGAAATATTAAGTGATTACTGTGATGTATGTGTGTGTGTTTGGAAGGTGCTCAACTCTGCATATATAAATACGAGGTTATCAAAGTGTGCTGTAATAAGGTAGTATTTTAAATCTTGTCATAAATCTCTTCATTTTTGCTTTATACAGGGTCAGTGTGAAGTGGATATTCTTAACAACAGAAAACAGACACCACTTATCCTTGCTGTAAGCCAAGGTCACTGTTCATTGATTGAACTTCTTGTTTCCATGGGAGCAGATGTAAATGCTGAAGATGAAGATGGTGATACTGGTTTTCATCTAGCATTGATTAGAAAACTTGTACCAAAACATGATGTGGAAAACTTTGATTCTCCTTGCATATCAAGTGTAAAAAATTTTCTTTAATTTCCTGTTTGAACTGGATCAGAAAGTCCAGTCTAAACCTATGCTAAGTGCTGAACCATACTTTCGGCTCTGAGTGCAATATAAAAGTGTCAGTCAATTACACTACTTTATAAAGAATGTGAGAAGTTTGTACTTATTTTTGTTCATATAATAAAAATATACAAAATATTTTTAAACATTACTTCAAATTAGTTAAAATTCATATGTACATTTATTTTCTGTCAGTATAAGCCAGGCCTCTAGAAATCTCAGGTACTAGGTTACTATAGCAACTAAAAATTTCATTGTGGTTTCAGTGATTTTTTTGCCAGTTTTACTTGTGTGAAGAACTGTGCTAAATAAAACTCAAATCTAGAACAGTTTTGGAATCTCGGAAGTTTTGAACTAAAACTTTAAATCCTAAGTGAAACTGTTTCTAGAATTTTAGTGACAGAGTTGACACTTCATGGAGCTACTATAATATTTTTCATTGCTGTTTATTCTGTATTTTGATTGCTTTTGGTAAGAGTAACAGTTTGCACTCACAAAATTTGCATTTATGATATTAGCTTAAAGAAGTAAAATCTGCAACGAGAAAAACTGCTGTTATTAATTGTGTACATAAGGGCTTAATCATTTTGACCAACCATATAGCCACCATGAAACTGTAAAATACCATAATGATGGATATACTAAATTTATCATCATAAAGTTTGGCAAAGCTTTTATTAAACATTACATTTTATAACATATTCATACTAAAGGCATAGCTGTGATTCTATGAGGCCTTTACTGTGTAAGTCTGAATGAGATGTGATTTTCATGCTAAAAATATATTTCTTTTATCGGATAGTTTCAAATTTTTTTTAGTCAAAATTTGCACTTTATCTCTTACCTTGTCCATCAGAATACTAATTGTGGTGAACTGTCCTCCATGTGTAATGATATTAAAAGTTGAAATACAGTAAAAAAATACCCTTTTTGATTTTTCTTCCAAGAATTACATCTGATTGTAGCAGACAGTTACATTACTTATTATAGTAGCTTCAGTTTCCAAACCTTTTCATGCAAGAAATACATTGTCACACTGGGACAGCATAGTATAAATAGATAGATCAGGTTCCATCACAAAATCTCACACCATGTGAATTATTTGAACTAGCCATTAAAATATTACAATAAATTTTGAAATTATTTAATTAATATTTTATCTCACCAGTTTATAATTTTTTATTTCAGTTACTTAAAAAAAATAGGTATGACAGTAAATAGAAAATCTACATAAAAACAAATTTGATTGCTTAACTTACCTTAGCCTATTTGCACTTGAATATATACAATGATTAGATTACCTTTTAAAACTATGTTGGCTCTCCACAAAAATCATTATTGTTGTAAAATGTGCATTTTAAAACACAGAAAGTGTATTTGACATTAGTTCTAACACTACTGTAATTTAATTGACTTTTTAAATAAGATCTAAGTAAGTCAAGAAATTTCTGGTATCTATTCAGAGCTGAAAAATACAATTGTGGACAATGAAACTGAGATTAAATATCTATTTACAGGAAGCAAAACAAACAAAAAAGGAACCTTTAAGACGAAGAGAAAATATTCCTCTTTCTACTCTTATGAATAATTCAGTGTCATTGTCAGAGAGAGTTGTTGATATTTTTTAAAATATGGAATGACATTGGTGGGGTGTGTTACGTGGGATTAATATTTTTGTTTAGATCTCAATCGAACAACAAAACTGGAGTTTTTAAATGTAAATTTTGACTTGTTAATATCTGTAGTATGTTTTAAGTAGTTGTACACCTAGAAAATTGTACAAGGGTAGCAAGAAAATCTGAAGTTGGCATTTCAGAACCAGATGTGTCATGCGAAGATTGAAAATTTATTTAACACTCCTACGAAAAGACGTTTCTAGTCCTGATTTCTCCAAGCCTGTTCCCCTGGCTGTGGTTTCGCTAGATAGTAGATAGGGACAGTGGGAATCTCGTTAATCCATTCATTAATGGATTTAAATGGCAATTTCAGTTAAATACAAAATTATTAGCCTAATATTAATAACCTTTCAAGTTGCTCTGGGGCCTATTAGGCCCTACTTTTCGTAGCAGTGTTAAATGTTTCCTTTTAAAATTAAAAATTAGATAATGTAGAATGTTGTATTACAATTTTTTTTTCTTGCTTGCTAAAGTACATTGATAATAAAGATGTTTATTTATGCTTCAAATGTAACTTTATAAAAAAAATTGTGACTTGCTTTTTTACCCTCCCATTTGCACAGAATTAAATATATTTGAGCTTTTAATAGACCTGATATTGTGATTTTTTTCCTTTGTAATCTATAGTAAGAAAGAATAGCATTCTCTCCTCTAAACTACTTGATTTGAGCAGATGGTTCTACATAGATTAAAAGCAGGTTAATAGTGCAATGAAAAAAAATAGGCTTTAATATAAGGCAGCTCTGAATGTTTGAAAACAAATATTTCATTATTGAAGGTTTTCCATTTTAAGATATATTTATTGTAATCTTGTTCTAGGATTATTATTTTTTTGAATGTTAGTAGATTGAAATTTTTCTTAAAAATTATTACACTAGATAGTATAAAGGAAATGCATAAATTGAGGTATTTGGAAATGTGACATTTTTTATACCTTTACAGATTTTGAGTCAGCTGGGGTCTGTAGGACATGAAGGAAATGTTGGACTTGCTGTTGCTTGCTTTCTGGCTCAAGAGGGTGGGGATTTAAATCACAGGAATCAGAAAGGGAAGACACCTCTTGATTTATTACCTGATACTGCAGTGAAAGATTTAGTTCGTTATCATACATCTCTAAAAAGGTTAAGTCTTACATGTACTTCCTTCAATTATTTTTTTGTTTTGTAATATTGAATGATGACACCAGAAAGATTATACATGTGGCTAATTTTGTTATTAAAGACTTGTTATTCAAAATTTACCTCTGTTAACAACTTAAAATAGGACTACTGAGCAATATCATTTATAATAAACTGCATCAATTTCCCACCTACAAAACTTTACTTTCTTAGATTGCTATTTAACATAACTGACTTTTCAGATATAATCAAAACTTAAAGATACATTTCAGTTTTCTTAGCATTACTGGAAGGTTTGTGTATGTAATTGTAAAATTATATTGCTACAAAATAGTACTGTGAAAATTGTTGATGAAAAGCAAATTTTCTGAGATATTTTGTTTTCTGTGTTTTTAACAGCTTGTAACTAATTTTTTTCCCATTTTGATTAGAATGATCAACATATCTAGTATCAAAGTGAAAAATAATAGTTTAAAGTTTTTTATCATATCTTTGGAAAAAAACACTGTTTTACTGTTATTTCTTCCAAATCCTTTACACCTTACTTTCAATCATATATTCCTTGGCCAATTGATTTAAAACCTGATAGTTGTACTTTAGTCCAGTATGGTGAGACATTTTTTTGCTTTTGTTGTTTAGTTCCTTTTCCAAGATTTTATCGAATCAAAGGTCAACCCAAAAATGTATACTTCAGGTTCTTGTGCAGTCATATTGACAGCATTTTATGCTGAAAATTCTCACAAATATCAATTTCCAAGTGCCTAATACAATGATGTACAAAAAAGTTGGATTTGCCCATATTGAGTCTTTTTCTTTTTGGGAGGTCAGAGCATTAAAAAAAAGTTTTGAGGTTTTGATCAATTACTAGGTCATAGTTTGACCAGTTTATATGGGATTCAATACAAAAATACTTTTCTACAGGTCTCAGACACAGGCGCACAGAAAGTGTGTTAAATGCTCAGTTTTTTCTTATTTTATGAAAGTCAAGCAGTTGAATAAACCCATAATTTTAAGAGATTTAGTCAGTTACTTAGCCTTGTTTTAATGAATTTACATGGAGTTTGGTACAGAGATAATTTTTTACAGGTAACACATTCATGAAAATAACATTGGACTTGCTCATTTTTAGTAATTATAGGGGTCAAGATGCCAAAAAAAAAGCATAATTTTAGGGTTTTTTGACAGTTATGTTTTGGTATATTTTTGCCAATTTACATTCATTTTGGTGAAAAGTTACTTTTCTACAAGCCCCAAACAGTGATGTAGGTAGTTTTTATTTTTTCTTTGTTCTTCACAATTTTTATGGTGTTAAAATTGGTCATGTTGGGACTGCATGGCAAAGACATGCTTATATTGATCAATGTATTTAATTTTTGTATTTTGTAGATATACCTATTTAATAATTAAGAGTAATTAAATTAATGTTACCTAAAATGTAAAAAAAGTTGACAATTTGTAATCACAAAATATACATTGTAATGATGATGCTAAGTAAAGTTTTGTGAACCAGTGCATGTATTTCATTTAATTTTTTTTTATTGATTATAAGATTTTGTTGTATGAGCAATTTTTATTAAATTGTATTGTGGACATGTATTGATGTGCTGTGGTACTTTTTGCAGTGCTCAAGCCAAATCTCTGGGTTTATGGGGAAAATCCAGATGTTTCATGCCCAGCATCTGAGGCTACACCATCTGCTGGTTTGGAGTGCTGGATATGCTGTGAAGTTTCAGCATCAGTTTTGTTTGAGCCTTGTGGTCATAAGGTAGCTTGTGAAGACTGCTGCTTACGAATGAAGAAGTGTATATCTTGTCAAGATGTTATTCTTAAGAAAATTGGGTTAGGTAAAAAAAAACTTTATAATTTACAATAATACTACCATATCTTTAGGATTCTTAAACTACCAGTCATATAACACTTAAAATGATACACAATTTAATCAGTTTAAAAATACTATGAAAAATTAAAAATAAACAAGTTACTTAATGTAACTTTTTTATTGTAATTTAAGTTACTGAATGCCAGATACAATGAAAGGCTAGAAAAAGAAGGAAAATCTTCCCGTATAAAAAGTTTTGTTAACCTATTATTACAAAAAGTTGTTTTAATTTATAACAGAATTATTTTAAGGAGATTATGTAGTTGCGCTAAATTCAGACTTTACAACTTGTTGTTTATTATGTCAGTGAAAACTAATTAGTTGGCAGTGGGCCTGGAAAACTTTAATTTCACAAAATACTTGAGTTATGTTAAATAGGCATTAAACAATTCAGATGTTTTTATTTACACGTTATTTCATTCTTTTAACAAAAAAAAATCAACATATAACATCACTAGAAAGAACTAGTTGTTATTTAGAATACTTACATTCCAGCAGTTTAAGACAAGTTGTCCTTTAAAAGTTCTTTAATTAGCCCCCTCGGTGTGGATTCCTGTACATGGTGAGGGACCTCCCAGGAAGGTTCTGTTCTTTCAGTTTACCTCCTCTGGGATCTAAACATCCACCCAGGTGTTTGCGTGACGACCTGTGAAGGGGAGGAGAGGATCCTGGTGGTTGAGGGGTGCAACCCTAACACACCACTTTGGCCTTGCATTCCTGTAGACAGGCAGTCTTTGGGTGGCCCCTTGGGTAAATCGGCTGGTCTACTTGGGCTAGAGTCAACCAAGTACCAGTGTTGGAATTTCTCAACAGGTGTTGTGCACATTGTGTCTGATGCTAATGTTTGGGTATAGTGCTCACGAAACCCTGAGCGTTGCTGCAATGTCCTTGCATGACATTGTAGTGCATCCCCTCAGGGCTCCATGGTGGGTGGGGTCAGTGGGTACCAAAATTTTCCTTTTTAATAAAATAGTGAAAAAATAGTCAATAGGTAAACCACCACGTCTTGAAGACTCTGAGCAGCATTCTTCAACATCTGTAACACACGCATTCCTCATTTTCTTATATTACATTCTCTTTCAGAAAGACCTTTAGGGCAAATACCCCCCTTTTTTATTTAGAAGGGACAAGAGGGTCTCGCTGGCTCTCCAAAGTTAGTAAAGAAGCTTCGATCTGGAAACATATTGGTTGAAACATCCACATCCCAACACAGTGAACTCCTCTTGAATTCAAAGGCAATTGGGGATGTGCCTATTGAGGTTACCTTTCATGCTACCTTGAATTCATCATGAGGAGTTATTGTTGAGAGGGATTTGAAGAACGTCACCGAGCCAGAGATTCTCATTGGTCTCTCCACTCAAGGAGTTTCTGCAGTGAGGCGCATCTCCTCTCGGAAAGATGGAGTTACACTGCCGACAAATATCCTCGTTTTGACATTTACATCACCACGTGCGCCTGCCACCATCAAGGAAGGTTATCTAATTTGCAGGGTACGACCGTACATTCCAAACCCTCTTCGATGTTTCCAGTGTCAGAGGTATGGCCACTCAAAGACATCATGTGCTCGTTGTGGTGGCAAGGACCACGATGCCTATGAGTGTGAAATGGACCCACATTGTGTCAACTGCAATGGTTCTCACCCTTCCTACTTTTGTTCTTGCCCTAAATGGTTGGAGGAAAAAGAGGTGCAGCATTTGAAAACGACTCATAACATTAGTTATCCTGAAGCTCTGAAATTGCTGTCTGTCACTCCATCTCAGACATATGCTGCTGCACTTCATTCCACAACTACAGTGGGAGTGCAAACAGATCTCTCTGTGCCTCCAAGGGAATCATTTTCAAAACAAATGAAAAGCCTTTTGACCTCCATGGTTAAAAAGGTTGATGAATCTACTAATACACCCATCTCTGTTCCTCCCATACATTCCAAAAACCTCAAGATCCACATCCTTTGGTTTCAAATACAGGCATTTCTTCTGATACATCTTTTTCTCCCACCCCAAGATGCAAAACAATCATTCGTTTGCATCCTCAGTCACTGGAATCCCCTTCCAACAACAAAGACCTGCCCAATCGACCCAGGGCAGGATCCATGGAGGTCGATAGACCTCCTCCGAATAAGGACGGTAAGACAAAATGACATGGTCATAAACAGAAGGGTTCTCCAGCCACTTTGCCTACCCATCATTAAAAATGGCCACCTTGATACAATGGAACTGTTGAGGTTTACGTTCTAATCTGGATGATGTCTAAACACTGCTTTGTACCATCCTGTATGTCTTTCCTTACAAGAAACATTTCTAAAACCTGCTGATAGAGTCACCATTCAGCAGTTTTCTCTGTACAGAAATGACAGGCTGTGTGATGGACGAGTACATGGAGGGGTGGCACTATTGGTTGATCAGCATGTGCCCACCCTGTCTTTGTTACTCAACACACCCTTGGAGGCCATAGCCATCTGTGTTTCCTTGGGTCATACCATCACTGTTTGTTCTCTCTACCTGTCCCCTGGAGAGACATATGGTCAATCAGACCTTGATGCACTCATTGAACAGTTGAAGTCTCACTTTCTAATTTTGGGGGACTATAATGGACATCATCCCTTCTGGGAAATGCTGTTATTGATAGAGGGGTCGCTCTGTAGAGCGTATCCTCTCTGATCACAATCTTTCTCATTTTAATACTGGTTCTTCCTCTTATTTTCATGCACCTAGTCAGTCCTTTACAGCTATTGATCTCTTGGTTTGGTCCCTTCATTATTCTCCCATTTTTTATAGAGGGTTGACAATAATCCACTAGGCAGTGATCATTTTCCTATACTTTTGAGAGAGACTGGCTGTGGTCGATGCCACCCTACCTGCGTGCCCCAGCGAAGCTGGATCAGACAGACTGGTCCACTTTCACTGCCCTCGCAAACTTGATCTTGCCATCATGAATTAGCCATCAATAGATGACTGTGTGGCAGTGGTAACTGACTGTATTATACAAGCAGCTGCTCAGCGTATTCCTAAAACCTTGACACATTTTCCACGATATCCTCGTCCTTGATGGAATCCTGCTTGCCACTTTTACGGAAGGCTCAAAAACGGGCCTTGGATACTTTCCATAGATATCCCACACTTTTGAACCTCATCGCTTTCCAATGGGCCCGTGCACATGCTAGGTGGGTAAGATGTCAAAGCCAGAAGGAATTTTGGATGAAGTTTACAACTAGCATATCTTCTACCACCAGTTCCAAGGTCATATGGGACAGGATTCGAAAAGGTCAATGGGCACTACAATTCTGTCCCTCTCTCGATCTTACTCTCTGATGGCCAAGAGGTAGCTGATGTTCGGAGCATCACCGATACTCTAGGTGAAAGCTTTTGCCAGGTATCTAGCACTTCTGCTTGTTCCTCCACTTTCTTGGCCATCAAGACTCAGGCAGAGCGTTCACCTCTTTTCTTTCAAACTGACTGTCTCTTTGACTATAATTGTCCCTTTACACTGGTGGAACTGAAAATGGCCCTTCATAGGTCGGGCAGTACATCTGTTGCACCTGATGATGTACACTATGACATGCTGCGCTATCTCTCCCTGCTTCTCTTGATATTCTTCTAATTGTTTTTAACTGGATCTGACAGGAGAATGTTTTTCCTGATGCCTGGCATCAGGCTATTATCTTACCTTTCTCTAAACCTGGGAAAGATCCCAAGATTCCTTCAAACTACCATCCAATTGCTTTGACGAGCTGTCTCTGTAAGACCTTAGAGAGGATGGTTAATGCTTGTCTTGTTTGGTTCCTCGAATCAAACAACCTCCTCTCGCCCACCCAGTGTGGGTTCTGACAACAGCACTCCACCACAGACCACCTAATTCGACTTGAAACATCAATCAGAGAAGCCTTTCTCAAATGCCAACATCTTGTGTCGATATTCTTTGACATTTAGAAGGCTTATGACACAACATGGAGATATGGCATTTTGCGAGATCTCCATATATATGGGTTACGTAGCCATTTACCCATTTTATTAATTGTAAGTGTCCCAAATTGACTCAAGTTTCCTCAGTTAAATATTTAGGAATTATTTTAGATCGAAAATTAAATTGGCAATTTCATATTAATTCTTTAGTTAATAAATTAAAATATAGTTCTATGCTAATTTTTGAACTTAGTCATTGTGCTCCTTATCATATTTTGTTAAGTGTATATTATGCTCTCTTTCAATCTTTCTTACAATATTGTATTTCAATTTGGGGTGGCACATATAAGACTTTTAATTCCTATTCACAAGTTGCAAAAGTGTTTTCTCTCTTATTTTTACTCATAGGCTTGATACCGATTTCAGTAAATTTAACTCCCTCTTCATATGATAAACTTTATTTATATTTTTTAGCTTTATCTACAATGCATGTTTCTTTTAATAGGCCTTTAAAGTCACTTCATATTTTACACGACTTCAATCTTTTTTTCCAGTTAATGTACCCACACCACGTAAAACAGTTACACTTCATCAATATTTTTATTTGGCACCTCGTATTCATAATTTTATTCCTTATAGTATAAGATCTTCTATTAATCGTGTTAATCAAAAGAAATACTTAAAACAATGGATCTTAAATACTGATGATAATATTCTGGGAACTTTATATTGATTTTGTAAGTTTTGATTTTACTTTATTATGTGTTTAACCATCACAGGACGAGTTAACTCTTTGTTGATGGTTTTATATTGATATTTGATTTTTTGTGTCTAATTTATTGCTTAATAAATTTATTATTATTATTATATTATTATTATGGACAGGAGATTCCAAGTTCGTGTGGGTTCGACACTTTCCCGTTCTTTTGTACAGGAAATTGGAGTCCCTCAGGGTTGTGTTTTGAGTGTCACACTTTTCAGTATAAAGATAAATGCCATCACTGAACAACTCCCTCTCACCGTTGCGAATGGGCTGTATATCGACGACTTTCACATCTCGTGTCAGTCGTCGAACATGAGATATATTGAGCGGCAACTACAAACTGCCCTCAATCTTGTACTGAAGTAGACTACAGGGAACGGCTTTAATTTCTCTCTCTCTAAACTGTTTGCATGCACTTTTGCCACTAACGGGGTACTCACCCTGATCCTGAACTCCGTATCGGCGAAGTTTTTCTGTCAGTGGTCCCTGAGACCAAGTTCTTGGGGCTTATCTTTGACCGTAAGCTGACCTTTATACCACACTTAAAGCAGCTATGGGTCAAATGCACCAGAGCACTGAACATTCTTCGTGTCCTCTCTAACAGCTGTTGGGAAGCGGATCGATATTCTATGTTAATGATATATCATGCTCTTATTCGATCGAAACTCAACTATGGATCAATGGTCTATGCCCTACCAGATCCTCGGCCTTAAAGATGCTGGACTCCATTCATCATAAAGGACCTTGACTCTGCACTGGGGCTTTCCACACCTCCCCAGTTCAAAGCTTATACGTAGAATCTCATGAACCTTCTCTGCACCTTCGCCGTTTGCAATTGTCTTTATTATATTCTTCAAAACTTCGTTCCTTACCAAAGCATACCACCTGGGGATATGTTCTCCTTCCTCAGTGGGCCATACTTTTTCAGAACAGACGATCTGCCATTGCTCCCTTTGGCCTTTGCATCCAGGTGCACTTGGATGAATTGGGTCTGTCCTTGGATAACATTGCAGAATCCACTGATCAGCCCATCCAACCATGGCTTATTTCAGCCCCCAAATGTGACCTTTCTTTAAGTCATTTAAAAAGGCTGGTACTCCCAATTGGAAGTACCGTCTTTTATTTACTGAACATCTTTCGAACAATCATTCCATTAAAATTTATACGGATGGTTCCAAATCAGGTAATTCTGTGGGCTCTGCCATGGTTTGTTGCGGTTCGGTGGTTGCACGTAGAATCCCCTCTACAACTTCTGTGTTCACTGCTGAACTGTATGCCATATCTCTTGCACTGGATCATATTGATGCTAAGCAGTACTCCAACTGCACTATTTATACTGATTCGCTTAGTTCTCTACTGGCCCTGGAATCGCTTCACGTTGGCTCACACCCTGTTCTTGCTGGTATTCCAAATCGACTGGCCCATTTCTCTCATTAACATCTACTTTTGTCCAGTTTTTCTGGATACCAGGCCATGTTGGTATTCGCGGGAATGAGCTTGCAGACACGACAGCTAAATCTCTCTGCTCTGGCATTATAACCACTGTGCCTATTCTGTACATGGACTATGGTCCTGTATTCAAGGCTCAGCTCCGTGCCAACTGGCAGTCCACTTGGAGTGAGCAATGCAACAACAAGCTTTTTCAAATAAAACCCTGTATTGAGCTTTGACTGTCTAGCTTCCATAAGGTTCGGAAGGAGGAAGTTGTTCTAACTAGACTACACATTGGTCACAGTTTTTTAACTCATTGCTTTGTTTTATCTGGAACTGTTGTACCAGTATGTAGGTTGTGTAACACTCAAATTACAATTTTGCTGCATGTCTTTTAACACTTTTATTACTTTACCTTTTGATACTGGCCATAATGACACATAACCCGGAACCAGGACTGGAAAGATCAACTTCAGGTGACTGACGGTGGTTCTTGTACTTACCTGTTAGTCTTCCTGGTGGGTTATTATAATTACCATTATGCTACAAGAAGTCCTTTACAACTTTGTAGACTCGATGTCAACATTGGTTTTATGCCATTTTCTATTTTTAATTGCTGTTTTGTTTGTACGTCTGTTTCCTTTTACGAATTTTACTACATTTACTTTTACCTTTTATCAGACATTTCGCTAATTATTATTACGATTTTGCTATATGTCTTTTAACACTTTTCTTATTTTACCTTTTGATAATGGCTGTTTTGACACATAACCCAAAACCAGGACTGGAAAGGCCAACTTCAGGTGACTGACGGTGGTGGTTGTACTTACCTGTTAGTCTTCCTGGCGGGTTATGATCATTACCATTCTGCTACAGGAAGTCCTTTACAAATTCTTTTACTCTGCTTTCTTTCTTAACATTGTAGACTAGATGTCAACATTGGTTTTATGCTTTTCCTGTTTTTCAATGATGTTTTGTTTTACCTTCATTTCCTTTTATATATTTTACTACATTTCTTTTTTTTTTACCTTTTTACTGGATGTTTGGCACAGATCGCCCAGCTGCTTTGTGCCATTAAACATTCAATCAATCAATTTTTAATTAGTGCCAATAAAGTAACTGTGTATATTGATGTCATATTTCATTACACTTTAACTTTATACCTTACAGTGTCTTCTGATGAATGTGTGTGTGTGTGTATGAAATGTCATATTTCATTACACTGTAACTTTATACCTTACAGTGTCTTCTGATGAATGTGTGTGTGTGCATGAAATGTCATATTTCATTACACTTTAACTTTATACCTTACAGTGTCTTCTGATGAATGTGTGTGTATAAAATGTTCTCTCATAAAATAGGATTATGTAATAAATGTTTTTTCACTCCAGGTGGTCGGGTAATTTCGTCAAAAGCTCGTCAAGCAAGTGTGGAGAGGTTACGGTATCTTGAATCCAAAATTCAGGAGATTGAAGAGGCTCACTGTTGTTCTATTTGTATGGAAAGGAGAAGAAATGTAGCATTTCTTTGTGGTCATGGAGCTTGTGTAAAATGCGCTCAGACTTTGAAGACTTGTCACATGTGTCGGAAGCCTATTACAAAAAAAATCAACTTGTATTGAAAGCTGTATAGCAGCTAAGAAGTGCCATCTGTGAAAATATTCTTGTCACCATTTTGGAAGAATACCAGGGAAACCTGACAACTTGTGCCCTCAGCATAGGGTTATTAGATATTAACACGTATAATTTCATACTGTGAATATGTTTTGTCCCATATTACATCTTTTTCTAACTTATGCATATCTTCAGTTTCATGGTAATTTTAATGAAGTTAGCAGTATGAGTTGTTCTGTGTTTTGAAAATTGTCTAAGCACATTTTTTTTTTTTTATTTATTATTATTACTGTTTGAATTTTTGGTGGTCAAATTGTAGATTTTATTGTAAACAAGAAATATATATATATATATATACAAAAACATGTGTGTGTGTATTTTTTAAAATTAAGCCTACAAGAGAATTTCTTGGAAGTATAGTTATAAACACACAAATTCTTAATTTAAAAATTTCTGTCTGTGTGTGTGTGTGTGTATAAGAATACCTATATCAGGAACTGACTAAGTTTTTAAAGTCATGTAATTCTTCGGCAGATCAAGCTAGAGATTTGAACTGCAATCTGTGTCATGGTACTTATATGCAAAAGTGAATCATAATATTAGGGAGATGGTTTTAAAGGCAGATTTTTTTTTTAAAGAATCCCCACCGTAACATTTTAATTAATTCCAAATTCAAAAATACTCTTGTTTGCTTCATGATATGCATTTATTTCTACTTTTAAAGTTTTTCCCTTACTCTAATATGTCTATGTTACATTTTTCTAATATTCAAAACTAATATGTCTAACTCACTAGTAACTTAATTCTTAACAGTACTGATTTCTTTCCTGATATTTTGGATTTTGCTTGGATGAAGAAAATGATATAACAAGTGTCAAATAATATTGGAAACTTTTTTTTTTTCCTTACTAATTATTCTGTTTGGATGACTAAAACTGGACTTTCTTGGTTGTTAAAGTTATGAAAAATTTCTGTTGAATTGGTGTGTTTTTTAAATAAATGTATAACATACAATATTTTATAACAATGTAAATTTGAAAACAAATTATTCTGTATTATAGTTTCACATTAACTGACACAATGAAAATATGATATGAAATGTACAAATATTAACTTATGGAATTATCATGAACACTTGCTCAGTGACTACACGGGAATTATTTATGATTTATCTAATTAATGATAACGTTTGGTCCAGTGAATTGGAATTTCGTTTGTTTTTTTTAGTTTTTTGTTTCTTTTCCTAATATTTGTATATAAAATTGTAGCATTAAGTAACTATATTTGATTGAAAATATTAGTAAATGTATGTGCTGCTTCAGTTTTTCTTATGATATAGGTTTGAATCTCTTGGTGTATATGTTATTGTAAAAAAAAATTATTTAATTTTATCACTGATTTATTTTTTGTCAAATTCTAGTACAAACATTAGTTTCATTTAATATAAATATCACCTAGACATATATTGCTATGAAAGATGTTTTTCTTTTCAGTCATGAATCATTAACCACGTTTTTATCATTTATAACCTAATTAGAGCTTTTCCCCAACAAGAAATATGATTTTTTTTATGCAATAAACCTGATTATTTTAAGCTATATTAGAATGTTGTTATATTTTGATTTTATAGTAATGTAGTGTGTTAAAGTGTTGTTTATTGTGTATATTCGTTATATTGAGCATTCCACACTTACTCAAAGTTGTTCTTAAATATAATTTAGAATGGAGAGAGACTTTGGACTTATTATTAATTTTTCTTTCACCCAGTGAAGTTTTGAATGTGTCATCTATTTACAATATTTTGCAAAAACTACTTAACATTTTTCAAACTCATTTCACGTTTCTCTGTTTATGTATAATGTAGCTCATTTTTCTTTAACACATTTTGTTACAAGATACATAAATTGTCCAATAGAGTAAATTTAAAGTAGTATCTTCTGTTGAACAATTAGCTTGGCATATATTCTTTATAAATGAAATAACAATTTAGTGATATAAAACAATTGGAACTGGGTGTTTGAGATCAAACTCAACTAGAATTTTAAAGAAACAAAACAGTTTTAAAAATAAATTAATTTACTTAGCATGATTACAAAGTTGGCTGTCTTGTACATTTTTTTGACATTAAGCATCACGTGATGATAAACTCCAAAAATTATTTTCACATGCCCAGTGTTTCATCCTGATGGGTACTTTGAAGGCTCATTGCAAAAGCAGTGATGAAATGGTAGGCATGTGAAAACTTTCTGGAATTTAGATTCATTATAATTTGGTGTTAAAACATCTTTATAGACTCATTTGTATATTATAAATTATACAATTGGAAAAGGAAAATCATTAACAAAACAAAGTAAACTTAGCTTGATTTTGGTATATTTTTGAAAAACAAATTATAAAAAACATTATGAGGTTTATGTCTTTAAGGGTGAGAATGTGTACAGGTGTAAAAAGTACCTCTAAGTTTCAGAAATGGTTTTGGTATAAACTTGTTGAAAAATTTTGTCTAGTTTTAGGAAATACCATAATGAGGTGGATTCTGTATTTGTGACTTGGTAATTTATAGTTGGTATAAGTTCTAAAAGAAAGATACTTGTATAACTAGGAAAACTATTTTTTTATCTATTTCAAGAGCAAACTTTTTCTTGTTTTATAGGTAAGTGAAAACTTTAATGTTTAAAAAGAAAGATTCCAACATTTAAAAAGGCAAAAAATAATTGTAAATGAGATCTCTGGTTTTACAAATGTATTGGTAACTAAACACTTTTTGTAGACCTCCAGAATGAGAATAATTGAGATTGAAAAAGTAAAAATGTAGACTATTAAAACCCCTTTTCCACGACTCAGTCATATTACTTGTACAGAGATTGAGTAGTAAACAGACTTAGGGACAGGTATTTATATTTCTGGGAAATAAATGAGACAAAAATAAGAACCTCTAACATAATCTTTCAACCTGAAACAAGGCACCTAAAATGTTGTCACCTATTGTATTTCTTTTATGTACTTTGTTTCAAAATTTAATTTATAAAATACCCTAAAGTAGCTCAGATGTTCATTGTTCATTCTAACCTTTAAATTACATAAAATTAACTTTATAATTATTTCACCAAAAATCTATTTCATTTTATTTTAGTATGCAATTATGAATTTTGTAGGGCTTCAGTTTTATTATGGTCAGTCATCTTTTTGGTATATGATCCTTTAACTTTTTCAATTATAAATTCAGAGATGACCATACCTTACTGTTTTTAGTGACCAGACTGAAATGAAGTAGTACAAATGTAATCATGAAAAAATTATACTTATTCATTGCTATTTGTGTATGTAACATTCCTAATTATTGTATGAGAAAGGACATTTGTTTTTTAGCCAAATTTTCCCACCTATGAAGCTTTGGTGTTGGTAACTTATGCTGTATTCCTAGTAAGGTCTTTGGTACTTCCTAATAGAAATCTAGTTTAGCATATTTGCATGAAAGATTTCTCTTAGAAAGCATGACATTTAATTGTTTATGGTAATCTTTTATATTTTAATTTTTCTGTGTTATATCAGTAATGGTTTATTTAAAATTTGTGTTTATTAACCACTGTGATATATTACATAGGTAAACTAAGTAACACAAACTTGAAACAACTGATGGGCCCAGTAGTTGGAAGAAATAATTTATGGTAGAAGTGTCATTTTATGTGAAGTGTATTACTTAAATACGCATATAAATGTAAAATGTTTCACTTATGATAAATCTGTCATATAGTAAAATACTCTAAAACATTTGTATAATAACATTGATTCTTCCTTTTTGGTGATAAGAAGCATATTCAGTATTTTAAACCATATTCTAAAAATAAGAAAATGATGATAAAGTTACAGTCTACTTGGTGATCTACTTAATTATGTAGTGATTCTAGCAATATTTCTGCAAGATTTTAATCACATAATACATTTTATCTTATTAATTTCATTTATCACAAATACATTTTTTTATTAATGCTTTTTTGAATTATGAAATCAAATGAAATATTTGTATATTACATCATTTAACATTATCCAACACTGATAAGAGGGTTTGTGCAAGACACTACAAACTTAAAGAAACATTTGCTCATGTTAAAATTCAGGACTAAGATATAAGTGTATACCTGAATTAGTAAAATGTAAGATGTTTCAAGCACAGCTTGAATCATTTTAATTGTTGAATATATTTTAGAGGGATGATGCATGGATTTATTGTAGTTCACTTATGTAATAATGATTCTTTTTAATTTATATTGAAGATACTGATATGAATAGAAGTGCACATTACTGTAATTAAAGATTTATTTCCATATGTATTTCTGAACCTCAAGACAAAAGAATTTATAAAGGGAAGTGTCAATATGATTCGTTTGAAATCCTTTTGAATAAAATATATTACTGTGTTGCCAAGTTAAAAATTAAATCTTGTGCTGTAGTGTGGAATGGTACATACATGTGAATAAAATTAATTAATTATGAATCTTGTGAAAGAACTTAAATAACTAGACTAACAAGTTATATATTTTTAAATTTTTAGACTTTTTTTTTATAAGGTTATCATTAGGTTTATTTTACACGGTAATTTCTCTTCAGTATGTTAGTATAAAAGATAAGCATGATAGGTTACCCAGAAAATATTTTTTTAAATGTTCACAGAATTTAAATGTTCACAGATATACAGAGGTAACAGTAATTAAAACTACCTTACTGGAAACATTCTGTGTTAAGGCTTATTTCAGTTGGAAAATTTGGGTGACATGGTAAACTTAATTATAAAACACAGATATTATGGGCTTATTAACTTGTATTCTATGTTCATGCTGTGATAAAAGAATAAAAATATTAGTACAACACTAATAATGACATAGTGAGACATATTCTGAAGTATGTTTATTTGAAGGCAAGATTGCAATTGCTATGTTAAATGTACACCCATAAAAATAGATAATTGATGTTCTTTGCATTATTTATACTTTTTTTTTTGTTCTTGTGAACTTTGACTTATAGCAGCCAAAAGGTTACTCTTTTGCTCTAAAAGTGCATTTGTAAAGAAAACTGTATGGAAGATTTAGATATTGCCAAGCTTTAAAATTGCGATATTAGTAATAACAGAAAACAGTTTGTTATTTAATATAAACTTGAACTACAATTTGCTCTTAAGAAACGTTCTAAAATAGCACCTCCTTTACTTATTCAGTTGTATTTCTTTAATATGACACCTAACTGTATTCCATGATTTGCTATACATGTCTTTTTTTTTTTTTGTAAATAGTGTTTGTTATTTTTTGTTTATGTAATATTTAACTGTATTGTCAAAATCAGCCAAATAAATGATTTGTACAGTTTTACTATATTGTTCAAATAATGACTTTCCAGGGATTATTATGGCAGGAGATGAGATGAAAAGTTACCAGAACATATCCAAAAGGTAGTTTTGGTCAGTGGCTTTCTTGATGAGAAGCTTGTGAGAACAAAAGTTATGGATAAAACAACAAACTTGTTCAGTTGAATTTCTTCTATAAATATACAGAAAATACATTAACAACATGGCCACAGTCATTTTTTTGTATTGATGCTAGTAGTATCAATTTATTATAGTATAATATATTCATAAAAAAAATTGCATTCCATGTATAAACCATTTTGAAATATTATAGTTGCTATTGTTCAAGTCTGTATAAGATAAAGTATTAAATGAGTGCTACAATGTATTAAACCAAAAATGAATTATTAAGAAAACTTAAAACATGCGATTTGTAATTCAATAAAAAAAACTACAAATAAAGATAATTTATTATACATAATAGTTATTACATTTCCCTTACAATTTAAATTGAAAAGAAACTTTAGCAGTAATCTTTTGGCCTAAAATTTGTGATAAAAATGAACTTCAATGTGTTAATTTCAGATTCCAAACCAGATGCACCTGATCATCCATCCCAAGAGTAAGTTCTGATGTTGAATAAAAAGCCTCTCAATTAGTGATTTGTAAGAGTTGATAGATGTAAAGCTATTTTTATATGGATCTGATTTTGAATCTGAAATGGAGAAATTAAGAAGAGAAAAATATCTGTATTTTATTTTCGGCCTATAGTATTATACTGGATATATACTCTTCAAAAAAAGAAACACAAAAAGGCAAAATTTTGAGACAAATTGTTAACAAGTTTATTCCTGGTAGTTCTGTATGATGTGCGTGAAACTTTGCACATTCACTGCTGAACATCCAAAGTCTGCAAAGGCAAAGTCCACGCTCACTAGTTGAAGTTTAACGTCAGTAACGAGTATGCCCCCCGTGAACATCAATAACTGCTTGGCATCTCCTGCCCATGGAAGCGATGAGATGATGAATCACATCCTGTGGAATGGCTGTCCACTCAGCCTGCAAAGCTGCTGCAAGCTGAGATAGAGTCTGCGGTTGAGGTGGTCACCATCGCAGACGTCGGTCCAATTCCTCCCAAAAATGTACGATGGGGTTTAAATCTGGTGATCTGGAGGGCCAGGGAAGAACGTTGATGTTGTGGTGTCTCAAGAAGACAGTGGTGAGTCGGGGTGTGTGAGGACGGGTGTTGACATGTTGAAAAACGTCGTTGACGTTCACCATGATGGGGCCTAAGAATCTCGTTGACGTATTGTTGAGCCATAAGATTCCCTCGAATGTGCAAAAGGTCTGTTCTGGCATTGTAGGCGATGGCAGCCCACATCATGATGCTGCCACCACCTAATCTGTCAACTTCTTGCACACAGTTTGCTGCAAAACGTTCACCTCGGCGACGGTAAACACAGGTCCTTCCATCCTACCTACGAAGCATAAAATGTGATTCATCTCTGAACCAAACATGCCTCCATCGTCGATGAGGCCATACCCGATGTGCCCGAGTCCACTGCAGCTGTGCTTGACGATGTTGCTGTGTGAGTTTGACGCCTCTGACTGGACGTCGAGGTCGGATTCCTGCATCTCGTAGATGGTTACGTACGGTCTGATCGGAAATCCTACATAGCCCTGGTATGGTTGAGGCAGTAGACGTCGCAGTGGTGGTCCTATCCCGAAGGTGACGTAACCGGATGTAGCGATCTTGTGCGGGCGTGGTCACACGAGGTCTGCCAGATCGTGGACGGTTACGAGTTGATCCATGTTGTTGGTGACAATTCCATAGCCTTGTGATGGTGCTTGGGTGGACATTCACAGCTCTGGCAACATCTGATCGAGATTCGTCTGCTTCCAAACGACCAATGGCGTTGTTGCGTTGTGCTTCAGTCAGTCTTGGCGTAACTGTATTGCATGTCGGTGGCTTAACACTGAGTTATGGAAACCGAGAACCCATCACTTTTATAGGGATTTTGCTCATGTTGCACTTGCAGATCTCTCAAATTTATTGGACACAAATGCGTTTTGGCGAAAAATCCGATGTTTTCCTCTGTTTTCAAAGTGCACAACTTTTATTGTCATTTTGGTCTGACAATCAGTGCCTTAACACGTGTAACATCACATACTCTGAGCTTGTAACGTTATTACATATATTTCTCTTTAAAGTAAAAAAAAATATCCCTTTTGCGTTTCTTGTTTTGAAGAGTGTATATCAAATATTTAGAGAAACTTCTCTCTCACACTGTCCTGCACAGTATGAAAGGCCCCTTTGGCCATGATATGTGGAAGACAAAAATATATTTGAAATACTATTTTCACACACAGATTTTGAATCTGAAATGTGCAAATTTAAGAGGAATGTGGAAAAACAAATCTTTAGTTTGCATTATGTTTAAGCCATTTGGTTTCTAGTGTTTCACTGCCCTTAGAAGTTTAAGGTGTAACCTTTTGGTAAATATACTTTATTATGTACCTATGAGATGCATTTGCTGTCATTCTTATTGGTACTAGCAAAAAAAGTATATATTTTTTTAAAAATCAGAAATTTGAAAGAAGGCAGTTGGTTCATCTTGGCCATTCCATTCTTTACCCTAAAGTTTAAAAAATACTTATCAAGCATTCCATTTAATTTATAACATGCACCACACTTAAAGGCACCATGCCCCAAAGACTAACTACTTTCTTGGAAAAATAACTCAAACATGTGATAAATTGTAAACTCGGTTCTTTTGAAAGATCCACCTCTGAAGTTATAGGGTATAATATGTTTGTATTAAATTAATTTATTGAATTTATGAGTTTTCTAACTATTAGAAAAGTAAAACCATTTTGGCTAAAGATGGTTCCTATTCTTTAAATTGTGTCCTCTAGTCCCACCATTCTCACCAATAAGTACATTGAGATGATCCATCAATTACATAAACATCCTTGAACATCTCAATCAGGGCCTGGCATGGACAGGTGGTTTGGGCACTCATCTAGTAATTTGTGGGTTGCAGGTTTGAATCCCCATCATGCCAAACATACTTAGCCTTTCAGCTGTAGTGGGCATTATATGGCATGGTCAATTCTATTATTCATTGGTAAAAGAGTAGCCCAAGAGTTGGCAGTGGGTGGTGATGAATAACTGCCTTCCCTCTGGTCTTATACTGCTAAATTAAGGACAGGTAGCCCTCATGTAGCTTTGTGCAGAATAATAACTTTTATAACAACTCTCTGTTTCATTTCTTTCAGCTACCCTTCTATCTAATGAGTCAATTAACCGCCCATGCATTTTGGGATAACTTTTGTAACAAGCATTTCATGTGGCATCTTCTCAGTTGCTTTCTAAATATTAAGATGGAATATAGTCATAATCTTACTCTCACTTGTATAAGCAGTAATGTTTTCAAAGGATGTTAAAGACTTGGAAGGCAAGATTTTACCCTTGTAAAACCATGTTGACTATCCAATAAATATTAAACTTGTAAAATGACTTTGCAAGGAATCTTTTATGAGACTTCAGAAAAAGAAAAATTTCTCACCACCAATTTGAGACCAAGAGGATTATAATTTCCAGACAGTTTTTGTCACCTACCTTGTAAAGAAAGGTAACACTAACCAAATTCCAATCCTTTGACACCTTCCAACTGTTTAAAGACCTACCAAAACAGTAGCAAGTAGCTCACGTATTCAGCCCTTAACCTCCTTCAAAACACAAGGAAATATTATCAAACCTGTAAGACTTATGAGTTTTTGGACTTTACCTAATTTCGTAAGCCAAAAGTTAATGTGAATATCTTTTCCTATAGAAACTGTTCAGAATAAAGAATATTAATGAAATCTTCTTTAGTAAAAAACTGAGGAAAAAAGTAGAAAACTCAATCATTTCATAGCCATCAGGTACAACGTTTCCTTTATCACCTTTCAAAGGTTCTATTTCCATTCTAATATTTTGCTTACTCTGTCTTAAAAAAAATTCTATGCTAATTTTCATATTTTCTGCTGCCCTTTATTTCATATACCCTTTTTGACAAACTCTGTCCACTAAGTCTTCTATCATAGCAATCAATTTAAACTTCTTAAATTCATAATGAGTTTTGTTAATATTGTTCCTTCGTGAACCAACCTGGGATTTTTTACTTGCAGCCACTTATTTTTCTTCTATATGGAACAAGTCTATCTTGAATATTTAAAAAAATTGACATAAAATTTGATTGGTATTTCCAATTTTTCCTTTCCTAATTTACAACTGGTAATTTTTGCTTTCATTCAAAATATCCTTTTTGGAACTTGTAAACAAATGTCATTGTTCCTGATCTTGATACACAGCAAAATATGAAACCTAAGTGAACAATGATAATTTGTACCATGATATTTGCCAGTATCCACCCTCTCAACAATTTATATTAAAAGTTAACAATAAATCTTATATTGTATCTAGTAGGTTTCCCGAGTGGTTTCTAAACATCTGTCTACATCATGGTTTGATTTTAACATTTCCCAACCTTTATTATATCATGCTTCAAAGTATTTTTTGCTTAGTAAACTACACTGTATACACAAGTTAGCACTTAATAAAGAACTTTTAATTAGCATGATTTCGAAGGTATACTTTTTGCTCTTTTCATTCATATATTTTTGATAAAATTCTTTGATGAGGGTATTAATAAAAATTTGTTTATACCAAGGACTTGCAAATCAGAATAAATTTACAAAGTATGTTGCTTATATAATTCATAGAAAAGTCAAGAAGTGAACAAAAGAGTGATACATGGTTTTTTAATTGGCAAAATATAATTGATGAAAACTCTAAGAACTTTTGTTTGTTCGTTAAGCAAGAAAACTGCACCACAAGCTATCTGTAGTGTGCTTACCATGGCTACTGAAATCTAATTTAAATACTGTAAATTCTTAAGTTATTGCTGAACCATTAAAGGGGCAGTAACTTTTCATATTAATTGAAAGGGCAAGTGTTTGAATTTTATTTTTAAATTCACTGTTGATGCTGTATTATTTGAATATACCATGCATATTTATCTTCTTAAGTTGATTTTTCTCTCAGGCAATGTTTGTTCCTTTGCTATTTTAAGATTAGATGTTACCTCCAAAATATTGTTCAGTACAACATCTATAACAAAGTCACCAGGATTGTCCTTCAGTGGTTGGCTGTTCAGGTGGTATCACACAAGTTGTAATGAGAATAAACAGTCATATGGTTAGCTCTATTCACCCGTGATAGATGCTAGGTTTCTTGCATGCCTAGAATGTTGCACGTTAGCCTCATCTGGAACATTATTTGATCAGTATAGTCTAGTCAGTTTGAACAGTCAAACATGGAATATCTAGTAAAAACAATTATCTTATGTAACTACAACTATTAGTGTTCTAATCAAGTGACTATTTTCTATTACCCTTTATGTCTAGTATTTCAAGTCAGTTTCTACTATATAGCAATATAAAGGTTTTATGAAAAGCTAATTCTACACATTTCTTTCTTGTACAAAAGGAAATGTCAGTTTTGGTATTAAGCAAGTATGTTATAATGTAGTTTCAATAGTGACAAGATTAAAGCTATACACTTGGGATGTAGAAATTTATCAACTATTTGAGTGAAAGAAGATGTGTGAAAAGATAATAATTGAAGTGTGGTTATATATTGATAAATGAGTTAAACCTTCAGCTGAGTTTTTATTATAACAAAAAAGTGCCAAATGTGTTCTGAGAAAAAATTACAGAAATTTTAAGTTCAAGATAACACATTTATCCTATAAAATAACAGTAATCAGGAAAAAGTTCATATCTATCAGTGGCACTGCTATCCAAATATATGTGATCCTGTTTTGTTAGTACTGCTTCAAAATTATTTATACATGTAATGGTGTAAATAACTTTATTTGTAGCTTTCATATTTACATCTGTTGTCTTTTGATCTTTTCTGTCAGATTCATGATTCACAGTATAAATATATCACACTTGGTAGTTCTTACATAATTACTATATTTCTTACACATTTATCGATCTTTTGCATATAAATAGCAAATAAAGACAAAAAACGTTAATGTGTGAAGACTAAGATTTTGCATTAATACTCTTACACTAATATTTTTAACATAGTTTCTTCCATATTTACTATGTGAAAATAAAAACTCATCTGTACAGTTTCACTCAATGCAAAACTAGCTTTAGAATTTGTCTGGCCTATACAAGATTAGAAAATGCTATCCTTAGTACAACTACTGTACCATTATCATAAGTAACATTATATGAATAGCGGCTGCAATTTCTCGTAAACTTTACTTTAGCAGACACATCTGTATTTTATATCTTATGCTTAGATTTGGAGAATTTGATTTTTCTATATTTAGCTGCAAATATGTGAATTATTTCTTTAAGGTCTAGTTTGTAATTAATTATATTATAGTGTTTAGGTCCAGTAGGATATGGGGAAGAAAGTTAGAGCAAGCAAAAGATAGTCAATTATATTTCAATTTTATATAACACTTTTTTGATTTTGCTGTCCTAGACAGTTGAGTACCTTGCCTAAGTACTAAAGCCAGGCTTGTATTTACTATACTAATACACAAATATGAAAGATGTTACTGTTGATTGATTATTACATAATTAGCTCAGCTGTTACCCAATGAAAGCTGATCATAGATAATTATGGTGAATTAGTTATATATATATATTACATCCTCAAAGAAAAATGTATGGTATCTCCAATGTTTGAAATTAATATTCAAAAGTAAAGGATAAAGAGAAAAAAAAACAACCAACCTGTATATATTTTTATTATTACCTTGACAACCATACACACCATCTATAAATATCAATCACAAGTATAACCAATATATTTCACGAATATTTTACCCTAATAAATACAATTTTTTCTAACTGCAAGTATGGACCTCCCAGTTATTCCCACACACCATTTTTAATGCACAATACTATTAATAAAAAATATTAAACACATTTAACAGTAAAAATTTACCATTATCCCTTAAATAAGAAATTCACAAGTTCGTAATACTTATTTTTCTAAGAACTTTTAGTACATACAAAGTTACACAACTATAACTTTGCATCAGTGTTCAAGTTCTACTTTGAAATAAAATCATTAATTAAAGGAGCAACCCTTTCTGGAGTGTTTAAGTGAACATAATGTAATCCTTCAACCTCTTCATATTGAAAGTGTTTACAATTTCTTCTATACATGTCTAAGAACTCTTCACATTCCACAGGATCTTCATAAAAAAGTTTTTTCTTGGTATTAATAATGAGGAGCTCACATTTCAAGTTTTCTAAAATGGGTTTATGTAATTCTTTTACAAGTGAAAAGGCAGGTATGTTATATAGACATATATCGTGGTTAAAAACGACACCATTTTCATTAGTAGACGTACTTGTTCCTCTTTTCATGAGGATTTTGCCTGATTTTTCTGTAACTTGATTTTTCAACCCTTTAATTAATTTCTGAAGAGCCTGGTCATGAGTGTAAACGCGTGGAGGCTGTAAACGTTTCTTTTCAAGGACAAGTTGTTGATCAATGGTTTGAAGAACATGAGATGTCAGTGCATCATGGGGTATAATCACAGGTTTTATAATGTCAATACTTATCACCTTTTCAACCAGAAAAGGATAAATACTTGCAAAATGTAAGCCTAATCCTCCACCCATGCTATGTCCCAAAATAATAAATTTCTTCCATCTAAAGAAATCAACAACTCTCTTAACATCAATCAAATTATGAGCAAATTCATAAATTCCACCAGGAGGTTTATGAGAAGATAGACCATGTCCCACGAAGTCTATTGCTACTACCCTCAAATTTGGGAGCAATAAAGGGATCAAACTGTCAAATGTTCCTCCATTATCCAACCAACCATGCAGAGCCAGAACAGGAAAGCCTTCTGGGGGTCCCCATTCTTGAGCTGCTATGTGGCCAAATGGAACAGGTATCTGTACCTCTTTTGGACCCTTCCTTTGTTTTTCTGGACCCATTATTGTGGTACAAAGTTTCATACCACTATTCAAATCATTTTGAAATGTTAACTGTATAACAGGTCTGTATTTGGATAGAATAGAAGAAAGAAAAATATAACTTAAATAATACAACTCTTAAAAACTTTACTAGAAACTAAATAAAAAGTACTGTTTAATCCATACAGTTAAAACAAACATGGACACTTGGATCATTAAGGTTGTTCCTGCACACTCACCCTTGGGCAAAAATCACAATAAATAAAATTATAAACCCATTATTTTAAACGTTTAGTTCCAGCCTCTACCACATCTGATGACAATTTGTTCCTGATGGAAAACATTCTGTTAGGAAAATAAGTAGAACCACATTAGGTGGAGTAGTGGGATTCGAAACCACTATTGTCAAAGTACGAGTCAAGCGCTCTAACCACGTAGTAATACATACTGCATATAATTAATGGCATAAATAAAGAATTTCAAAACAACAGACTACAATTTTCATGTATAGACTCCCTACTCTTTCTAGTTAAATTATAGTGGTAGTGAAATTCTTTTTAAATGTCCTATTGTTTTTTTTTGTTTTTTTTTCAATATTGAAATTCACTAAGATTCCCATATCACAAGTATAACAAATATCATTATTTTTTAATTATTCTTTTTCTTCATCAGTTAAATTATCCATCCTCTTGTTTTTATATATTTTTTTATTTCTTCAACCCTTCTTTAAGCATTTTCATGAATTAAATTTAAGCATTTACTTGGCCCTCTATAAACTAGAGAAACTTTTTTCTATAAATATACTGAATATTATAACATAAATTCATAGCTTCATCATTTTGATAAGCATTTGTATAACTCTCAATTATGCCTGTATTACAGGTTTTGATTTTTTAATAATTTAGTTTCAACACACACACATATATATAGGAAAACAATTTTAGTGAATTATTTTTATTATTGAATTTTATAGCCGAATTTTCACAGTTTCCTTTGTCTAACAAACCGTATTTTTGATGTTTCTTAAGTCTAACTTCTGAATAAAAATATAATAGGTATCTATTACATGAGCATATTTTAAATTTATGCTTTATTACATGACTTTTAGTTAACCGAGATAAATGTTTGGAAAACAACAGTGTGCACTGGTTTTATCATATATAAAAAAGATCAACATACTTTGTTTGTGTCTAGTTATACTTGAAGAACAAATAATTTATACCTTATCATAAATGTAGGCATTTACTGATATATTAATCCTATTTTAAAATCATGGAATATTATTTGTTGCAAAACTTTCTTTAAGTACTCTTTTTAAAACTTTTCAAATATCCTGAAAATCCTTTATAACCATCATGACATTTTATAAGCTTCATAATATTTAATTTTTTCGATATGATTTTTTTCATATCATTTTTAAACTTATAAATAATCACAGAGCATTTTTAACAAAAATAAACAAAACTTTGTAAAAATACCGAAATGTTGCAACTGTATCAAAAGAAAAATCATTTTATACTTTACTTTAAAGTACCGATTTTTGCTCACTTTATTAAGTATGCCATTTTCACCTAGTGCAGATTTTAACTATTTTGTGGTAGTTCAATTTTGGGCGTTTAATTATAAAGAAAATTCTTATTGGTAAATTATAGGACAGGTTTTGACTGTATTATGGTGGAGTAGATTTTTTTGCGCGAAATTCAAAAACAAAACAAACAAACAATAAATCCTTAGTAAAACTATATCTTATTTGTGATCATATTATATAGTTAACAGACTTTTCCGCTCAATGAGATTGTGTTATGATTCTGGAAAGTCATGCTCTCACAGCAGCTTTACGGATTCACCTTTCCACTCCCATCAAAATCCCGCATGACCATATTACTTTCCTTCCATCGTTTCGTACTTCCAAAAACTTCATACAGACTGATGCTTCATTAACAATAACACTTTTAAGACTTGTTGGGTTTATCTATATTTCTACACAAGTAGTCCCCATCTCCATGGGCTTTATTGCATGGACGACAACCATTTTGGAGTGGAATGTAGTTTATTTTTGTGTGAACAGGATACGTTTTAGATTTCTGCTTTTTCGGAAGGAAACAATGGGAACTTCAGGAGATATATATTTGAGACGACTGTCTAGCTGAAGTAGATGAAAACGTTTGTTGTTGTTTTTTTTCAAAATTCGTGACATATTTCTGAGTTTAAACTGATAGGTAATAACAAGAAGAATTATATTGAACGTTTAGTATTACTCTGATTCAGGATGTTTTTCCACTAAGTGTTGTTAGCCTTCTCAATTTGCTTGTCGATTTCGGTATCTTTATATCCTCTTTGCAACATGGTTTGTTTTAGATACATAGTATGTTTTCTGTAGTCTGTTTCATTTGAGCATATTTTCTTTATTCTAAGAGGCTTGACTGTAGGTAATGTTTCGTTTAGTGTGAGAGGTTACAGCCTTTATAATGAACGTATTATAGTTTGTCCGTAAGTTTCTTTTACAAGTCAGTTTGTAAAGTTCCGTTTTTTAGAAAAACTGTAACATCAAGGAAGTTAATCTGCGTTGGCGAATAATCGCAAGTAAAATTGACTGTTTTATGAAAATAGTTTGCAAGTGTGATAAATTCTTTAAGTGATTCAAAGATCGGCTTCTTAAATGAAAATACGTAGTCTATATACACAGAAATAAACGGGCTGTTATTAAAATAAAATAAATAACCTTGTTTCATTAATTTTTTTTCTAAAAGTCTGAGATTTAAATGAATTAAGTAAACTTATTGTATATTGCAATTCACTGGTTCACATCGTAAGAAGTTTGGTTCCTGAAATTTGATGGCGTGTGTGTATTTGCATATGTATACATACGTGTATGTACGCAGTCTTCTTTGTTTGATGCTTTGGCTCTCTGACCTGTTCGAACGAACGAACGAAAACCTTATTCTATATAAAATTACACAGCCCGGCATGGCCAGGTGGTTAAGGCATTCGACTCGTAATCTTAGGGTCGCGGGTTCGAATCCCCGTCCCACCAAACATGCTCACCCTTTCAGCCGTGGGGGCGTTATAATGTAACAGTCAATCCCACTATTCGTTGGTAAAAGAGTAGCCCAAGAGTGGGCGGTGGGTGGTGATGACTAGCTGCATATTGGACATATATTGATAACAAAACATTAAATATAATACAAAACTCATGACAGTATATAACACCATCAATGCAAATAATCTAACAATCATAAGATTACATAGCACATGAAAATGCATCAGCACAAATATTATCAACCTGTTTGTCATAGATTATTTTCAAATCGTACTCTTGTAATGTTAAAATCCAATTTCACAGATTCTGTTCTTGCCCTTTATTTGGTTCGTAAACGTTAATGACTGTTATCAGCGTAAATGACAATAGGTTGTTGCGATGCCGATACATACACACTGAAATGTTCTAAAGCCAAGTTTCCTTTTCCACAGTTGAATAGTTCTTTTGGTGACAATAAAACTTTTTTAGAAAAATAACAAACAGTGTGCTCAACACCTCTGTCATCTGATTATAACCGAATGGCACCAGTACCACAATCTCTGACATCAACAGCTAATGTGAAAGGCTTATCAAAGTCAGGTGCCATCAATACAGGGTGAGTGCACAATAAAGATTTAACTGTTTCAAACCCAGATTGGCATGTTTGAGCCCACTTGAACGTCTGATTTTTCTTTATTAAATTTTTTCAATGGCACAGTGATGTCAGTAAAGTTTTTTCAAAACTTCTTGTAATAACCAGTCATTCTCCAAAGTCTAATCAAACTTTTCTTATTTATAGAAGTTGGGTAATTCACAATATAATCATTTTTGGCTTCAACTGGAAAGACTTGGCCACAACCTACTACATGACCTAAGTAAACAACTTTGGCTTTACAAAAGTCACTTTTTGACAAACTTACAATGAGATTGGTTTTCTTAAACCTCTCAAAAACACCACCTTCTTCCCAAGTGTTACTGTAAATTACAATATTATCAACATAAATTCCAACTTCTTACAGATTAATAGACATTGATTTATCATTCGCTGAAAAGTTGCCTGAGAATTTTCCGTCCCAAATGGCTGAAATTTACTTTTAGGGAATCGAGTGATGAGCACATGATAGTCAACAAATACTAGTTCTTTGATCAAGTTTTAGGTAAAGGTCCAACACAATCAATAATCACACGACTGAAGGGTTCTTCAAAAGCTGGGATAAGCTTCAAAGGAGCAACGGATTTTCTAGTTAGGTTTTCAATCATCTAACAAGTATAACAACTTTTACAAAACTGTGCAACATATTGAGTAATTTTGGGCCAAAAGAAATGTCTTATAATTTTGTCACATGTCTTGTTGACACTTAAATGACCGCTCAAAGAAGTTTATGGGCAACTTTCAATATTTCAGAATGATATGCTTTGGGAAGAACGATATGGTAAACTATGAGCCAGTCCTCTGAAGCTGGCACATCTCGTAGTATTCAATTTCTCTTAAGCACACCATCGTTGAAAAAGTAACGATTTAGAACTTTCTCCAGATCATCTTTCGGGTGTGCATATTTAAATAGTAAAGAGATCTGTGGATCTTTTTCTTGCGCAGTGTCTGTTTTTCTTGTAGAAAATGAAACTTCACCAGGTGAGCCACATCCCTCAATTTCATTATTGCCACTCACTGAGAAATTGCCAGTAGGACAATTATGCAGAAGGTCCATGTCGAATAAAAAAAATTGAATGAGACAAGTGTCTATCATTTGTTTTTTGGCTTAATTTTTCACCTGAGCTTGAATCTCAGCACGTCTTGATTATCCACAACAAAAACATCATCCTTAGATGAAACAGTGATCAACTCGCTAACCATCTTGAGTTCGACAACAACTTTTCCACCAGTCAAACTGTTTTTCAACAATAATGATACACCCTTAATTGATTGTTTGTTTGTTTTGAATTTCGCGCTAAGCTACATGAGGGCTATCTGCGCTAGCCGTACCTAATTTAGCAGTGTAAGACTAGAGGGAAGGCAGATAGTCATCACCACCCACCGCCAACTCTTGGGCTACTCTTTTACCAACGAATAGTGGAATTGACCGTCACATTAAAATTCCCTCACGGTTGAAAGGGTGAGCATGTTTGGTGTGACGGGATTCGAACCCGCGACCCTCAGATTACGAGTCGAACGCCTTAACCCACCTGGCCATGTCGGGTCTCTTAATTGAAAGAATAGGTTTTATTTCAAGCACAACTGGTCCTGAAACTAGGTCGGATGCCCAATAAGAGGTATGAACATTAACAAAGTCACCCTCAAAATCCTAAGCAATAAAAGACTTACCAGTAGCAGAACTCGAATCTAACAGCTATATATCTTCTAACAATAATGATTGAGTTACCCTAATATCATGTACAATATGTATAAATATGGGGTTAGCAGTGTCATTTGTCAAAGACACAGAACCAACAAACACTAAAGTTCTAAATTTCTCCCTAACTATACCAGCTTTTATATCAGTGGCCAAATCAAAAACATAAGGTAATATGATGAAATTGCATCCATATGTTTACACACTTGGTGTTGCTTCCTTTTCTTTTTTTTTTATGCAAACACCAACTATCGAACATAATATGACCAGCTTTTTTTACAAAAATGGCAGAGAGGCCTTGATAAAGTTTTATTCCGACTGTCAGAAGATTTCATGCTAGAAGAGTTAGATATTTGACAACATTCCTGAACTTTAAAAAATTGAACACATATTTGTTGAGATGGTAGGAAATTCTTTTATGAAAAGCAGCTTCTTCCTGCACTGTTTCAACTTTCTTTTCATCCAAGTAAGTTTTGAGGTAATAATGTACACAACGTTTAAATTCCTAAGTTAGACTTGATTGTCGAAACAGTTGCCAAGAATGTGTAGAATTACTCCATAAATCAAAATAAACCTCTTTTTCGTGTCCAAATTCCATGTAACTTTAATTACACTGCACAACAAAGTTTTTGCTTCTTGAACACTGTTGAGTGTTCCTGAAAGATTTTTGGCTGCTGATCACGAAAATCACATCAAATTTGCCCATCACGTACCGTTTCATCAAAATATTCAGTTTTGCTACAATGAAAAAACGATATCAGGGCAACTAGAGTCCGTCAATGCTTGCTGACTACTGTTGGACACTGTAACGTGATGCACCGGACATTGAATACAAACGAAAATCAGGAGCAAAACACTTTTAATTATGTTGAACTTAATAGCATATTAGAAACATAAACGCAATTAAATATTATTGCCGGTAAACAGTTAACTGTCTATTTCTCAGAGTTCCTACGTGTTGAAGCAAAACCAAAACTATATTTGTGCATACCCACCAGGTACTTGTCACAATCAGCATAAACATTTCAAAAAATAAAACTTTTCAAAAAAATTGTTCTGCAGTGTCATCTTTCTTGCGATAAGCCTCTGATACTAACTCATACGCTTTTAGAATATCTGTTTTAACCTTATCATAATCCGTAAGATCTTATAGAGAGAGAGTAACATAAACTTCTGCTTTACTTGGCAAAACACTTTGTAATAATAATGACTATTTTTCGGTGGGCCATTCCATGGTTTGAGCAACCTTCTCAAAATGTTGGAAACATTTATCAACTTCATTAAATGGTGGTACTTTAACAACGTATCTCGATCAGAGTTAAATCTAATTTCTATTTTTCTCAGCCTACTTTCTTTTTCGGCCTGGAGACACTTATTTTCTTGTTCAATTTCGATACGAGCCTGTTCTTTCCTTTTTTGGCTTCAATACAAGCTTGTTCTTTTTCGGCTTTGATATGAGCTTGTTCAAGATCAATTTGTTTGAATTTTAGCTGGATCTCTAGCTTTTCTTTGTTATTCATCCCCATTTGGCTAGTGGGAATACTAGAGTATTTACATAATGCTTTTTGAGATAACAGATAATCATCAACTAGTATATCAATAATACACTTTTCAGTTCATCTATTCTCCTTGATTTCTTAACTTCTAGTTCTAAAGCTTTGGCAGTTTCGAGCGACTCAGTTTTGCTATATCTTTCTCGTTGTTCACGAGAGGGTATATGAAGAATATCTTGATAATGAGATATCGTCAACTCTTGTTGGCACAGATATATATAAATTGAATTGTGATTTGAATTTTAATTTGGAACAAACGTTGTCTTTGATTCAAATCTCAGACACAAGATCCCAAGTTATTATGTTAGGTATAATATAGCCTGAAACTGAGTTAATTTCTAACTTGGATTTAAAAGTTAATTAGATGTTGATACGTATTAAAGTTAAGATATTTGTCAACAAGACTGATACACACAGTTTTATTTTTAAAAAGTACATTTTAATATACAACAAATAATATAATTAATAATAATAATAATTAGAAATAATGATTTATATCCAAAAGTTTTACAAACATACAAACAAATATGGAATCTTCTATCTGATCTGAAACGTCCTTGATATTCTATCGAAGATTCACGATGAGAGAATTAATTTCGAGTTGATATCGGTACAATTCACTTAGGGAGCTAACTAGTTCTTCGCTGATCACACGTGAGTTTCTCATAGCTAAAGTTATATAATGTCTTTGTCAAAATACCAACATCTACTGTTAATCTGTTGAAGTTAAATGGTTTGCAACGTTCGAAATCTATAAACGTTTCTGTTCTATATCTAAAGTTCCTGATTAATAAGCACTAATCATAGTTATAGCTTGTGAAGTATATAGTATACCAACTGTAGCAAACAAATAATATATACTGTCTCCTTGCGCCTCTCGTTGGCTACATTTTATAGATGTGAGGCGAGATTCTAGAAATTTCAGCTTGCATAACAATACTGGTACTTACATACACATATACATTGTTGATTATTACACTCGAGAATATTTTACAACTTTAGTGAATATTCGGAAATTTGCAATGCAGATTTAACAGTATAAGTTACGCACATTTCTAAACATATACTTCATTTACTCTAACATTGACATCAAACAAATTTATAATAGTAATAGAGTAATACATGAAACTTAATACAGTCTAAACTACAGATGATTTCTACGCTACCAAAATTTGAATTTATGATCCATTGTTCTATTGTTTTCACTACTAAACACAAAGCGTTTGATGGATCTGTATTATCAATACCCTTAATAATTTTAAACACTTCAAATTAGTCCTCTCTTAAAATGTTTTTGCTACACTGCAGTAAATGCGGCTGAATATTATATAGATATTTTGTTAGTTTCGCATAAACAAAATATAAACGCAATCAAAGTGGTATGTACTTACTCTATTTTTCTTTCTAAACACTTTTTAAAATAACGACCCTCTCCAATATGTCGTACTATCTTTAACATTATGCTGATCTCTAATCTTGAGCAGTCAACGTTTTACGGAAAGTAAGCGGTAGTCATCAGGTGGCGTTATTATATTTTAGTTCCTAATACGTAATATCCTGTATCTGATATAATAGTACTAATGTTTCTTATTTAAAATTATTACAATAAATAAAAAATAGGTAAATTCATTTTTTTTACGTATATAGATTAACATGCATTGATTTGCCACTGCAAACATATTATATTTTTAGATAGAGTAACTTACGGTCTATGGGCAGCAGAGGGCGTGCGACGCGGAAAAAACAGACGTTGAAGAGTTAATCTCATAGATTTTTGAAAATCATTAAATATTCTTGTGTTATTTAGCCTAAATTAATATAAATTATAATAGCAATGTTAAATAAGAAGGTTAAAGTGTTAACTTATATTTCAGTGGTGTACATTTTATTACAACCTTAAAATAGGTTTAGTACGTGTAATGATACATCAGTGTAGGTATATCCCAACTTAATATAAAATCGTAAAACAAGTTAAATACCCTGTAACTATTATCGTGATTACGTATACATATCAAGGACTAAATACTGTCACTTCTAATAACGTTATATTTCAAAGATCTGTATCATTAATAGTAAACTGTTATTGTACTATGAATAAAACATTATACTTGGTTCTTAAAGTTAGTCAGCCCGTCATGGCCGGATGGTTAGAGCGCTTGACTCGTAATCGGAGAGTGGTGGGTTTAAATCCCTGTTACACCAAACATGCTCACCCTTTCAACCGTGAGGGAATTTTAATGTTACGGTGAATTACACTGTTCGTTGGTAAAAGAGTAGCTCAAGAGTTGGCGGTGAATGGTAATGACTAACCGCCTTCCCTCTAGTCTTACACTGCAAAATTAGGGACGGCTAGCGCAGATAGCCTAGTGTAGCTTTGAGCGAAATTAAGAAAAACAAACAAACTGTCATTTTTTAGTGGTGGTGACGTAGCTGTGTTTTTGTTTCTTCTTGGGCTATTAGGGCGTCAGCATAATTTACAATAGACAATGCTAGCATATTAAGTTTAATGTAATTTTGGTTAGTGGCGGACTTATACTTGATGTGTATGTGTGATATGTTAGGATAGTATTGTATTCTTCCTTTGAAATTGCAGAACTTGTTTGTGAATTTTGTGAAAATAAAAATGTTTAGTTTCTCTGTATTTTTCAACCTCGATAAGTTGCTGCACGTACTGAATTTCACTTATAGCATATGCGTTCTATACGTGTTTTAGAACATGTACAGGTGTTGCATATGTAGCCATCTGCTATACAGCGTTTCAAACATATGCAAGTTACTGCAACATGCCAAAATGTGGGCAATTAAAGCAATACGAAATAGAAATATATGGTTCCTGATATCTGTAGGTGTGTTTGAGTGTTGTGAAATTATATATTGACTTTTAAAAATAAGTTGTCTTGGTGGGTCTTCGCTGCGATGTGGTGATGAATATGTAAAATAACGAACGTATTGGTTTATTATTAAGCATGTAGTATGTGTATGTTTATGTTTGCTGGGGCTGAAAGTAGTTCCTGCCCTTGGTGATAAGAATGGGTTTCAGTTTCTGGCATACTTTCCTTAAAACCCTTTCACTAAGGGAACGGAGTGTAGGATTGGCCATGTGACTTCTTTGTAATCGTTACACTTTATATACTACTAACTTAAATATATTAAGTGTATTTTCACAAAACATGGTAGACTTTTATAAAACATTACAAGGATTTTGCACACGAAAAAATCATATTATTTGATTAAGTATTTTTACTAATATTTATCCATGACAATATCGATTATTCATTTTAAAATTATTACGAGTGAAAATTGATTTTCATTTTAAGATTAAAAATATGTTTCTTTTTCTAAAAAATATCTCATATTTTATTTGCATAACCTCTTTAATATATATTTTTATATATATGACAAGAAGTTTTAATGGTGCAACTTGGGTGCTTGACTTGTGTTTTGCATTTTCCTTGCGAGAGATGATTCTCCATATGTCTGTGAACTACCTTCAATGATGATTCACTACTTTGATAGCATCTGTTAGTTCTTTTTGCAATACGTTTTGCAAATTGAAATAAAGTTTATCGTGTTTCTAACATATTGTTGATATTTGTGTTTATATCCTTTGTAGGTCCTGTTCAGCTCTCTTTTCTATTTATTATTGTTATCCAATCATTTACAATATTTGTATCGATCTATGCTTTTCCAGTGGCCTGTAAAATTTGTGAATTTTCAGAGACCTGCAATAATTCATGAAACTGTTGACCTGGTTCAAAAGTTGTTTTGAAACTATCAGATATACTATTTGATTCAACCACATTATCATAGCAAACGTTTGGAATTTCATGTTGTTGTTTTTTTTATTTATTTTTAAATTTATTTGTCTGTTTTACTTCCCATAGTAGACTTAGCTTTGGTTCGCTTGTTTTTTTTAGTGCCTTGGTAACCTTCTGTGTGTTATAATTTGAAAAAACTATTCTTACCAAAACTACCAATAAATCTTTTCTAGTTTGTTCCTTGTCTCCCTTTCCCAATGATAGGGATGTGCATTGTAGTGCACTTATAGTTGTCTTCAGAAGTTTGCGTTTATCTTTGATACCACAAATTGTTTTGGTAATATAACTGCTGAACTCTGTTTTTCTTAAACAGGTAAATTTGCTTTGTCTGCAAACTCCCCTGTGTTTTCCTGCATCAATGAGTCAACTAGTATCAGTTCCTTATTTACTATGCCATTTAAAGAGTATCTCATGAAATTAAAGTAATCAAAGTTAGAAGTAAGCAGAAATGGAAAAAATAACCATACCAATCCTATTTCGTCAGCTACAAAGTGCAATTTAAAAGGTATATACTAAAATATAGCAAAATTAATTACCTTTTTATAACAGAACTATCATCCCAGGTCACTTTGCTTGTTCCACACGTGCTCATCCCAAGTCGCTTTGCTTGTTCCACTCGTGCTGCCGTCTAAGGATAATAAAAACTCACTTTTTGTGTTTTCAGTTTCTTGTGAACATTTTGCTACATATTTTAAAGTTTTGTGCTGTTATTTCAAAACGAAAATGCACACTCAGTATGGATAACTTAAGATTGTCGCGGTGAGTTGCAATGAGATAAGTCTGAGAAAAAATTAAGAAGTCTCTATGGGATTCCTGGAGATAATTTAGCTTGGCTTTTATTGGTACTTTCATTTACTAGATTGGCTTTTCAAAAGGTTAATTTGAAAAAGTCACCTCCTGTCTCATTCTGCAGTTAGTCAATCATGTTTGTTAGATTCTGAGGCTTTCTCCGATTGCTCTTATGTATACTCCTTTCTTGATGTCAGAAAGATCTGGGAGCAAATATTTACTTTTTTCTCCAATATCTAATATGCTGTTCATACACGGAGGTTTGCTGCTCAGTTACGCAAGGAAGTAATTACACCTTGTCTCCCAGATTTGTTGGAACAGTTTGCTTTCGTTAACAACTAACAGAAGGACGTATATTTAATCTTCCGAAGACTTGATCTACTTTGAACAGATCTCTTCCAAATGAGTCCTCAATGTATCGATGAGTATTCACTATGTTCGACCTTATTTCTTGATTCATTCTACTTAGAAACAGTTTTCCTCGCTAGCGGAAAATTTATTTCCGAGAAAGATCAGTTGAAATTAGCTTGGAGGCTTTTCAATGAATAATCGACACAAAAAGTTAGGTAAATTAGAAAATTATTGAAAAATTTGCCTAAATTAAATTTACCTTGAATGGCCATCGATAGTTTAATATTCTGCTGTGAGAAGAATGCGATAATTCATAGTGTAATTTATTTTTAAACCACATTGTTTACTGGTTTTCCTGCTAGTGAGCCACACTGTTTGCTGGTCTTGTTCTTAATAAACATCATTGTTTATTGGTCTAGTTGCTAGTAAAGCGCATAAGCAGAATATTTTAAGAGTGTGTTGCATATATACACACACTTATATATTGAAATACCTTAAAACATTTACACTTAACATACTTCCAAATATATTCTTCATGTGTTCACGTATCTTGAAGCTTTAAATATCTCTTGTTTTTTTCTTGATTATTTTACTTTTACTTGCATATTACTTATTTAAAAAAATTCGGCTTTATTCTATTGAATGTTACACTTTACTCTGTAGAAGACCATGATTTTTAACCTGTTGACTGCCAAGTATTTCAGCTGCTACAATACAACTCTAATGCTTCTTCATTTTGTAACTTTTTTCGTGACGTCATTTTAGATCGAAAGTGAAACAATTTGTAAGTTAGTCAAATGGGTGTATGGTGCTGACATCTAGCGTTGAAGTTAGGTATTGTTGAGAACAAATTAACTCGTCCATGGCACTGTGTTACCGATCGGCTTGGACGAGTTATCTCGTCTACGGCATTGAACAGGTTAAAGATATTCAGTTTAAATTTTTAATGGTTTTCCTTGTTATTTTTTATCATATTTTAAAATCACAACATTAAGTAACATCTGGAGCTGTATCTTCATTATTTCTTTTAATGAATGGGTGAATATGTAAATAAGTTGGTTTTTTTAATATTTTTATGCTCATTATTAAGCGCAAAGGTACACATTGAACTTTCTGTACTTTGCCCACCTCGAGTTTTAGTTCTATAACTTATAAGCCCTCAGACTTATCGTCTATTTATATCAATGAAAATAATTGTCAGTTATTACTGAAGTTATATTTTTATTTCGTTAGTATAATGAATATAGATGAATATGATAGGAAAAAACTACATAAATTTAAAAATTTCAAATTTGTTCTCAGAATTTTTAGTAAACCACAGTAATTACTATTTTTTTGACATGTGTACTAAGCCCTTAAAATTAAGTACATTTAATATCAAATTGGAACAAAGTGAACCAGTTTAATTAAGCCTTCCATTGACAATATAAACGGAGTCCATTCTACGTCATTGAATTGTATCTTGTAACTTTAAATGGTGCATTACGTATTATAAATATTTAATTACTTACAATAAAGTCTCGATTCTCGTGAACGATAATGGAATCCTTTCACTGGTCAATAATGGCCGCTTAAATGAAGGTACGACAATATTTCATAAACAAACCACTTATTCAAAAAGGATAGGACATTGTTAAAACGATCTCACGTGATTGGTCACAATGACTGAATAAGCTGATGACTTTCAAGTCATTTCCTGTAGAAATGTTGAAGTTTTTTAGGAAATACAGTAGACTGTTAATTGCCGAAATATAAAATGGAGAATTTTACCTTATCTCAGTAGAATGGCTCGTACTGAAGACGACCCTTTTAGTTTGAAATGGAGGAATTGGTTATGACATCTTGTTCAAATACTATATTGCTTAAAACAACTCTGATTTCAAAAATCCTCAGACCAAAACAGTGAATATAACAGCGTCTCAAGGGAATCCTTTGACGTTCTCATTGGTTTGATATTTCCAAAAACAACAACGAGAAGCTTTCGAAATACAGGGATAAACGTAAGTTATTTTGCAATCTTTAGTGATTTTTAACTTTATTGACAAGTCAGATGTTTATCCAACATGTAATGTTAAGCCATGTAAAGAGAACTAGTAGATCTATCATGAAGACTATGCTTCTAACTTGATAGATTTGGTGTAAACATCACGAAACGGACATAATTTCAATTTCTGAAACCCCAGTAACAAGACAACAGAAGAACCTTTCGTTCACGGTTTTCTTTATCTTGTTGTTCACGATCAACCACGCGTTCTCTTTATCAATGCCTAGTTCAAAACGTCCACCAGGAGTTCGTGAGTCCATGTCCTTTCTTGATTTAAAGGAGCAAACAGAGCTAATAGATATGGATGGGAGTTGAAGTGATATTCGTCTAATGAATAGAAAAGTGCCACAGTAATTATAACTCACAACTTTTCAGGTAGCATCACTGTGATAGCTTTTAATGAATACACAAACACCAGAGAAAATGGGAGCTTTCTAAACTAAATACAGTTAAGAGTAAGACATCGATGTTTTCGTCTGAAACGATGATTTCTCTTGGTTTCGATATAATAACCACATTATCTTAAGTGTTAATAGTATTGTGGATCAAGCTGAAACAGCAAGAACCAGGAGCTGTTAAAAGTAAACCAGTTTTGGTCACCTACTGGCTCAAACACGTGGTTTGTTTATAAATAGCGTAAGAGAATGCATAATACTTTTTGAAATATTTTTTTGCTTATATAACATATTTGTTTAATAGGATTTTGTTTGCACAGAGATTTTCTCCAATAATTATTCACCAGAATACAATCATTGTATAAAGTTCAATTTATATTCCTACAAATAAGATATTTCATTCACATTTTTTAGGTACTGGTAAAAATTAAAACAACTTCAATATTTTTAACTTCAAATAATTTTGACTTTGTTAAAAATTAGTTTTGAGTTTTTATTTGTATTTGAAAGTTTCAGGTAAGGTATTCTTGTTAAATTCTCTCAAATAAAGCGAACTAAATTGTAAGTTTCTTTTTAAAAAATTATAACCGGAAATAGTTATATAAAGCTAAAACGTTTTTACTAAAACATACATGAAATTTTGATTATTAGCTACTAAAAAGGAAGCCATTGAAAGCTTAAATTAACCATTATCTAATAAAAGTGGACTCAATTTGTTTTTATTAAACGTCTTAAACATTTGACAATAAGTCACTTAATATTTTTTATGTTCATTCAAAGTTTTAATAAAGTCTTGAAATTAAAAATTTAGTTGTCTTCGTAGTTTATTATTCAATACAATGATTTTATTTACATACAAACCAATACAAATGCTTATAAAAGCTGCGACAAAAATTTCAATTGGAATTTCCAGCCTAAACAAGCATCTTATGTGCACATCGGCTAAACACTCAGGTCAAACTCAAGTATATTCACTCATTCATTTGAGCATTGACCAGCCAAACAGAACTCGCCGCAACATGGGGTTTGTCCGGCACTTTTAAGTGAATAATTAGGTTGACTGTCATGTTTATAACTCGTACATAGTTTACGTATGAAGCTTATTCAGTGATATCACGTTTCGAACACCCGACCTTTGAATGTGCAAGTGGATTAGAAATAATGAATTTACAACCATTTTGCTTATCTGTGTTACGCAAGAGATGTTTTTTTTTATTTAGCTCATGTGCGTGTTTCACGGGACGGCAACAGCCGGCAAGATACTTTATCACATTTTGGCATCAAAAAGGAAATCATGTAATAAAATCAAATAAGTAAAATACAAATTAAACTTTGGCTGCTACAAGAACAGCACCATACATGAGCAACAGATAAAGGGTATGGTGCTGTTCTATGCACATAGATTGATGCTACTATTCTGAGAGAAAGTCCTAGATGGGTACGCCAAACAGATACTCAAATCGCGCTGTGCTGTTCCGACCCCTTGATTCACTGTAGTCAAAAGTCATTCAATTTCACTGATGAACATTGTATTTTGGTGTACAGTAAAAAGTCCTTTTTGACCGATGTACATCGTATTTTGATGTTCATAATAAGTCTTTATTTGTTTAGTAATATTCATTGTATTTTAATGTACAGATGGAATTCAAGTACGACAACATAAAAGTATTGATTAGAGTGAAATAAAATAATTCATTATTTGATCTTTTTTTCTTCTATTTCTTATGCCATTGGGCCTTTCATGTAAGTATTTGTACCGCCATCTTACATCCATTCCACGGATCTTTGTTTTGAATTTCTCGCAAAGCTACTCGAGGGCTATCTGCACTAGCTGTCCCTAATTTAGCAGTGTAAGACTAGAGGGAAGGCAGCTAGTCACCACCACCAACCATCAACTCTTGGGATACTCTTTTACCAACGAATAGTGGGTTGACCGTCACATTATAACGCCCTAACGGCTGAAAGGGCGAGCATGTTTGGTGCGACCGGGATTCGATCCCGCGACCCTCGGATTACGAGTCGAATGCCTTAACACGCTTGGCCATGCCGGGCCCAATAAATACGACCGAAAGGAGACTTGTGAGCAGTATAGCTCAGATTTGTTACAAATGTTATACTGAGTGTATATAATATTATATAGCTTCTTTCTTACTGAAATTTAGTATTTACATCATTTGTTATGATCTTGCTTACAATTGCTTTTATATTCACGCTATTTCTTATTATTTTCAATTACTTACTGAAGTTGGTTCTCAAAACACCCGTTATTATCCTTATTTTGTATTCACACCACTACTGGCATCTGATAAGTATTTTTTTCCACACCCCATATTCCTTGCTATCTGTTAAGTAGTAGACAATTGTTCAAGTTAAAATATTTGATTAATAGTTTATAACATTTAAATAAATTATTAGAAAGAAAAAATAAATATATTAATTATTATCAAATATGATTGCTTAGTCTTTTCCAATAAGGTACGAGAAAATATAATTTTATTTGAAATTTCTATCTTGTATTTACGGCAAAGCTACTAAGACTCTCTGCCGCCGTCTATACTGTTGAACTACTGACAAAGGAGTGAATGTAACCAGTCAGCAGCGAAAACGCGAGAAATATTTTGTGGTACTGCATGGATTGGAAGTTGGCTCGCCAGAGATCTTCCGCAGCGTTAACACATGTCTTAAACCTCTGTCAGTATCTAATCTATGAACACAATATGAACTTGGTTCGTTAATATCTCACTTCATTTGAAAATGAGGGATAGTCAGTGGTGGGATTCAGCTGGCTCGCACCGGTTCTTAAGAACTTGCTCTTAAAATTTTACTAGTTCTCCAAACCGGTTCTTACTGGCTCTTAGTTTTCTAATGCTCGATGTACAATGTATCGACTGTAATTATGTGGATTTTTGCTACGTAAAGTCACGCACAATAACACAATTGTAAATCAGTACGATAACGTTTGAGGCCGGATTCGCATGGGCCTCTACAAGTGACAGATCAGCAGTCTTAGACGAAGGAAGAAGAACATTGCCACAGACTAATGTAGGCCTCTGTGTTCCTGTGTGAACATTTGGTATCAGCCATCTTAGAGCAGACAGAGAAAAGAAGGTGAGTTTGAAAAATGATGTAGTCTATGTAGACTGGAGGATTTAACAATAATGATAGACATACTACTAGAAATTTATCTTCTAATGCCCTTCAAGCCAGAAATTTAAATTTAGCAAGAGTTGAAAAAACTAATAAAAAGGTCTATTAAGGCATTTAAAATGCTCAAAGAAAGTAGGGGAACCTTTGAAAAGAAAATTGATGAAACCATTGTTTCTGACATCCTTAATAATATTGAGTTTATTGAAAACCAAAGATATGTAGGCCTTCCTCGTCAAAAACTACTAGAAGCAGTAATAAAAAATATGAAAGTCAGATTGATGGATTTTGATCACTTAAAATAAAACTAAGGCACAAAAAAAATGATAATAAAATTCATGAACTAGTAACTATACTTGAACCAGATTCTTGGAATATTGATTGAGTTCTGGTCCATTGGAAACCCGCTTAAGAAAAATTGTATGACTTCAGTGAGCTTTTTCATCACGAAATCAGCATTAATGATTTCCGTGACTATGTGGAAAATGTCCTACGAAATTGCCATAATCATGAGATTTCAATATAATAATCAAGTATCGATTTGGAAATATTTAAAGCATGCCAAATAAATTATTTCAGTAAGATATTTTTGTTATTATTTTTCACTGCAAAAAATTGGGGGGGGGGGAAGCGAGATTAAACCGGTTGTTGAAATATTTGAATCTCATCACTGGGGATAGCGGCTCTTTTAGTACTCCGTAAGATGCAAAATAACTCTTAGCAAAAGTTCACTTTTATCGAAAAAGTTTACAGTAGGTCCAAGAGTCCATGGTTTGAGTCCTCTTGCCACTTAACCACGAACCGCCCTTTTGGAATCGTTGGTGCGTTATGTGAAGGTGGTCAAGTCCCGCTAATCGATTAAAATGACCCAAGAACTGACAATGAGCGCTGTTGATCAGCTGTCTTAACATCTAGTTTATCTATTCAAAATTAGCGACGAATAGCCCAAGTAGCGCTTGTGTCGTTACCACAACTCAAACGAAAAGACAGAAAATAGTTTTATAGTGTTTTCTAAAAATACCAAAGAACTAATCATATTGTTGAAAGCAAAAATTAATAATTCTGGTATTAAAACGTCACCAACCATACATAAATATCTTCTAAAGTTCGATATAACTTCACAAGCGATCTGAAATAATTACAATAAAATAAAATAATTCACTAAACAATATTCTTTGGACGTTCATCTGTCTGCGTAATCTAGAATATCTTGAAGAGCAGAGTTTTCGACATATTCAAATTAAAAAAAAACAAAAAAAACTTTAGTTACCGTCGTTTTCAGTAACATTATTGTCGTCTTTGATAGTTAAAAAGAAGAAAGTGAAACCATTATTTTACTTTACTGACAAAGAATACATTTTCTTTTTTACGTGTAGTTAAAGCTAAGAGTTATGTATTGGAGCATTAGAATCTGTGTTTCGAACACGTACATTTAATTCACCGTAGATGACATATTCCGAATTATAGTTCTATGTAAGACCTATTTTCTAATAACCAGAGTAATTTGAAGTTAATTTACGACAATAAATTCATATGCTGCCCTTTTCAAAGTTTATTCTACCTATTAATTATTTTTCTAGATATTAGGTATTAATTTTAGGCCTATTATATTTTTAACATTGTATTCTAAGCTTATTTTACATTTTATATTTTTATATCCACAACTCAGATGAATTAAGAGATGACGCAAAAAACTAATATTTTTACGAGTATAATACATTATAAAGTAATAGAGCAAATTATACAGTTGCATGCCAGGCTTACTTAAAGCTGTTTCTACCAAATTATTCTTCTAGTGATGAAAGACAAGCTAATCTTATTTAACAAGCATAATTTCAGCAGTCAGTCGTATTTAAAGATGACTTTACTTACGAATCGATTTGTTATTTATTATACTACATTGTAACTTCACCAAAAAGTCCAGTTTCACAGATTATCGTATTAAAAGCTCATTCCACACGTGAGGTATTTTTCTATCAACTAAACAACGTGTAGTGTAATTTAACAATTTTACGTTCAAAAGTCAATTATACTGAAAGATCATTCTATCCATTAGTTTATTTTCCAATGACTAGAAAGACATTCTAAATTCCTTAAACAAATATATACTGTTTTGTCATCTGTATTGAAAAATCATTTAATTATTTGGTATTTTTAACGATACTTTCCTATCATATTTAATTAGACAGTTTTATAGATTCGGCATTATGGAAGTTAATATTACCTTCAAATTATGATTATAATGATTAGATTGCATTATAAATTTATTTAATAAATACTTGTTCACAGATCAGAAATAGTCAAAAGACTATTCTACCTACCAAGTATCTTTCGAATGATTGTGTTACATTCTAAGCTCAAATTTCAAGTGCAGGTACCCAAATCAACCATGCTAAAATATTTAATACTGGCAGCTACTAATGAGAATATTAAATATGACGCTAAGTCTTGAAAATATTTTTATAAACGTAACTGTTTTTTTTTAACGTTAAAATAAATCCTTTCATATTCATAAATAGCAAAACTTCAGTAATGCATATTTTGAAACTTTATACCACTAAGTCTACATCATGCCTTACAGTTGATAATTCCTGATTTAGCTCTTAAATGTGATATTCGCAGAAGAAAAACGGAAAGTAATTGTTTGATGGAACTAGCAAATTGGACAGTTTTAAACAGTTTCACTTTTACAAAAAATGAGTAATAAGTACGTATGAAAACGTTCCTAATTCGATTATAATTGGCATGCATTTATAAGACACTATACAATCAGATGTTATAATACTTTCCTTTATTAGTTTCGTTGAGAAAACAGATTTTAGCAATGTTAGAACGAAATTCTACTTATAAGCAATAGCTTGTTCTCAAATTTTAGGATATGATGTACCTGTACAACGTGTTATACGAAATTTTCAATCTAAATAGTACATTGAGAAAAAAGAAAAACAACTTTCCAAGTAATGTGGTTAAACCACACTATGAGCAGAATAGGAATGGATCTTACTTTTGCACACAAATTTAGTTAAAATTCAGCAGCTTTAAGTTGGTTAAGTTTTTCATTAAATAAACTACAACAGTATTTCATAAACTATATAATCATGAAAGCACAACGAGTAGACGATTGTTGTAACACAATGAAGTCAGAGTTGAGGTGAATTAGAACAAGAGGTAAATATGATATATTGTTCAAACATATATTATCAGATCATTTCCAAGGAGGGAAAAAGAAATAGAATCAGTTATATGAGTAAATGGTTTGTAACTGGGTCTACGTCGATAATCCTTATTTCAGGTATGTTGAAGTAGATTCTGGTAAATCTTCTTTTACGTTTGAAATACCAAAAGATGGATGTGGAACAACATCTATTCTAAATCCAACTGACCCTAACGCAAGTCTTAGTTACGACAATATCATTATTTTCCAAATGGACCCCGCCTTCCAGGAAGTGTGGGACATGGCGAGGAGGATTTCTTGTCAATGGAGAGATGTTTTCCAAAAGAAAATAATTTTCCAACCTTTCGTCGTGGACATGCTTGATGTTATTTCGGTAAGATTATTACAGATTTGGATTTTAAATTTAAGCTCCTAGAACATTCTTTATTTTTTAATCAATACTCGATTATTTACTATCATTTACAGAAGTAAAATAAACCTGAAAGTTTTGGTTGCATTAATTGTTTTAATTTCTTTATTTTGTTTTTAACAAAGTATAAAGATACCTAACTTAGAAAGTTACATAAGAGTTGTTTAAACAAAACCAAAAGAAGTTAGGGTCTTGTTTTTGTATTTTCCAAATAATTTACGAGTGAGCGTGAAAACGTATTACGCTAGAATTCAAGACAAATTACTCATTGCATGGGTTTGCATTAAAACATAAATTGCGTTATTCTTTGTTTTACACCATTTTACTGCACTTGTATTGTATTATTTGAAAAGATCTAAAAGCAAATAAACTGAGTTTGTTTTAAACGTGAGGACAGGCCAATTAAAACTCGAACAACCTGACTTTTCGATTGAGATTCTTTTATTGAGTAACTGGCAATCATTGATTAAATAAAACATTAAAATCCACAAAATTTTAATCTTGTCCTGTGTTTACATTAGTGTAAAATTTTTCTCCCAGGTCCCTTTCCAAGGAGATAAAATAAACTGCTGGATGAATGTTCAAAAAGGAATTTTTCCTCAGTCACGAGTAATCGATGAAATTGTTAAAATTGGCGAAGAACTCACAATTGTAATATATGTTCAAGATGAGAGCAAACGTTTTGACATCAGTGTTAAAGATTGCTATGCATTTGACAGTCCAAAATATAACAGCACAAGCACTAGGCAACTACAGCTCACAGACTTTGATGGTTGTCCATTAAGGCCCAAACTTATTGATTACTGGAAACGAACTCTTCAAACGGGTAATACAGGAGCAGACATCATTGCATTTACGTCATTAAAAGCCTTCAGTTTTCCAGACAGTATGGATGTGTACATAACTTGTAACATTGAAATCTGCCAAGAAAGTTGCACTGATCGCTGTCCTGGAGAACCAACTACTCCTGTTGTTGTAATTGTTGATCCAACACTTCCACCAGGAATCAAACCACCCATAACAAGACCTCCAATAACAAGGCCACCTATAACCAGACCTCCAATCACAAGACCGCCTATAACTAGACCTCCAATCACAAGACCACCTATAACAAGACCTCCAATAACTAGACCACCTATAACGAGACCTCCAATTACAAGACCACCTATAACCAGACCTCCAATCACAAGACCACCTATAACGAGACCTCCAATAACTAGACCACCTATAACCAGACCACCTATAACCAGACCACCTATAACAAGACCCCCAATCACAAGACCGCCTATTACAAGACCTCCAATAACAAGGCCCCCCATAACAAGACCACCTATAACCAGGCCTCCCATAACTAGACCACCTATTACAAGGCCTCCCATAACTAGACCGCCTATTACAAGGCCTCCCATAACAAGACCTCCAATCACAAGACCGCCTATAACTAGACCTCCAATCACAAGACCGCCTATAACTAGACCTCCAATAACTAGACCACCTATAACGAGACCTCCAATCACAAGACCACCTATAACAAGACCTCCAATAACTAGACCACCTATAACAAGACCCCCCATCACAAGACCGCCTATTACAAGACCTCCAATAACAAGGCCCCCATAACAAGACCCTATAACCTATAACCAGACCTCCAACAACAAGACCGCCTATTACAAGGCCTCCCATAACTAGACCGCCTATTACAAGGCCTCCCATAACCAGACCTCCAATTACAAGACCACCTATAACGAGACCTCCAATCACAAGGCCACCCATAACCAGACCTCCAATTACAAGACCACCTATAACAAGACCTCCAATCACAAGACCACCTATAACCAGACCTCCAATAACAAGACCGCCTATAACCAGACCTCCAATTACAAGACCACCTATAACCAGACCTCCAATCACAAGGCCACCTATAACCAGACCTCCAATTACAAGACCACCTATAACAAGACCTCCAATCACAAGACCACCTATAACCAGACCTCCAATAACAAGACCGCCTATAACCAGACCTCCAATTACAAGGCCACCCATAACGAGACCTCCAATTACAAGACCACCTATAACCAGACCTCCAATAACAAGACCGCCTATTACAAGGCCTCCAATTACAAGACCACCTATAACCAGACCTCCAATAACAAGGCCACCCATAACCAGACCTCCAATAACAAGACCGCCTATTACAAGGCCTCCAATTACAAGACCACCTATAACCAGACCTCCAATTACAAGACCACCTATAACCAGACCTCCAATAACAAGACCGCCTATTACAAGGCCTCCAATTACAAGACCACCTGTTACAAGGCCTCCAATCACAAGACCACCGATAACAAGGCCTCCTATAACCAGACCTCCAATTACAAGACCACCTATAACCAGACCTCCAATTACGAGACCACCTATAACCAGACCTCCAATAACAAGACCACCTATTACAAGGCCTCCAATAACAAGGCCACCCATAACGAGACCATCGACTACCAAGAAACCTAGATGGAAGGGTAACGCTCCACCTGATCATCCATTCCACAGTTTTCATTATCAACCTGTGCGGCCAAGAAGAGTTGGTAGATCTCTTTGGCAAGGAAAACGCAGAAATGTAGTCAGAATAATTCACCCTCTTTCCTTACAAGTAAGGTTTCAAGTTAATAGCGATACAAATAACTTGACAACATAACAAGCAACTTTCATTGTTTTTTCCCGATATTCACTAGTGACAGAAGAAATTCATAAATAACAATCTTTTAAATGAGAAAATTTTGAATAGTAGCGATTATTCTCCATGCTTATGGGTAATGCAGCCATAATAGCCTCCTTTATTTCTAATTATATTATTTTTAAAAACAACATTAACGTTTTTGTTTGCCTGGGAGTCCATTTTTACAATGCTTTTGAATAATAAAATTATTATGAACTGGATCCTTTGAAGTAGTCTCCATCTTCCACGGGTGTTGGAAGATTCAGTCCTACATTAAGCAAATTATCTCCCCACAAGCTACAGTTAGAGATTTTTAACCTTAGGTTATTTTAAGAATAAAATTGGCTCTTTCTGTTTGACTGGGAAAGGGGAAAGGAAGTCTTCACCATTGCTGTGGGTAATGCAATTGCCAGCGGTTCTTTCCTCTATTTTTATAATTTTGTTTTTTTTAAGAACAAAAGTGTTACATTTGGTAGCAAAGTACTCACACACACTAACGATAAAAGTACATGATCTGATGACAAAGAACCTATTATCTTCACTCCTGAAACTCCCTAAAAGTATTAATCAATATGCAGTTTTGATTTTTTTAAAGTACTCACATAAACGAAACATTGTTTCAATGCTAAGTAAGTAGTCTTAATACCACATTCATAATTGTATACAATTTTTATTAAAATATATTTTACGGAGGGATTACCAGGGTAGGTATTTATTCTTTCTGCGTTTTCTAAACGGGTTTGTTCTTTTCTGGACAAATGTGATGTATGAGAGTGTTAGTTCAGTTACTGCTTAGCCTTTACGTTGCTTTTGTTCAACATGAACTTTGTTGCCAGTGAGATAAAAGCTTTGCAACTTTGACGTAGTTTGATTATTTTATTTTACTCGTCTTGTAATGAAAAAGGTACTTTGACAAGTATGACAAAATTAAAAGGTGACTTTCTTTTTTCTAACTTTTTGTAGAAGTGCAGTAAACGTTTTTGAAAATCACTGCTGTATTATGTACGGAATTATTTGAAGTTCACATTTCAAAACAATATATATTTTTATCGTAAAAGATTCAGACATCACAGTTAAATTATACCAAGCACGTGTAACGTTCAATAATTCGTCATGTGAGAAATGCATAACAATAAAGAAAAATACAGTAACATCAGTAAAATAAGTCAATCTCTTACAAAAGTGAAGCATTTTGTATTTGTCTAAGTCAATATATTTGAAAGAAAACTTATATTTGTTTTTGTTCTAAAGTCTGTTTCCAATATAATTAACGGTATAATCCAAGAACACTATCTAAATAAAAGGTGTCTCTTAACAGCGCTTGTTAGTTTTTCATCAGATGTGATGTCTTATTTTATTGTAAAAAATGTTATACCAGTTCCAAAACAAATTAACAATAAGTTGTTTATTTTTGTGAGAAGTTGCGACTGTAATTATCATATTATACTAAATTTAAATTATTTTTATAAGTTAGTTGACAATAGCCTCCCGCTAGTACAGAAGTAAGACTATGGATTTACAACACTCCAATCAGGAGTTCGATTCTCCTCGGTAGGCTCAGTGCATAACCCGGTGCGGCTTTGCTATAAAAAAAATATATTAGTTAACAATAAATAAATAAATTATAATGACTTCACAGTACCCAGAAAAAACTAATTAAAGCCGCTATTTTCATGTTTGGACTAATGATGTTGTGAATGAAAAACATTATTCATTTATGTTTTACGTTTTCTGTATACAAAGTTGGAAAAATGTAGAACAGTAAATGTGAGGATATAAGATTTACCTAACAGTAAATACGAATTACGTCAATAACGTAAGACGCAATTAAGTATTCGACGGGTTGGACGAATTTAAAAATATTGTTATTTGATCAGCTATGCACAGTATAAAATCCAATTCATTGGCGCATTTTCTTTATAAACACTTTAGTTCTTCAGGACAATTTTTCTGATTCATTTCATTGAATTGGTAAGCGTAGTGAACAATAAACATGAGAATATAAAAAATCTATTGGATTAAGACGTTTGTTACAGTTCATTTTTATGTGCTTAACAAGAATCAAAGGTGAGATAGTGTGATGATAACATAATAACTTAAGGTCTGCTGGACATTTATCAAACAAAAGACCTTAGAGATGTATATATTACCTTACAAGGGTTATCGGTTAAATCTTACCTTTATTCAGCTTAAGCACTGATATCATGAAGTCTGATGAGCAACGTAGATAAATGACAAATAGCTGATACTGAAAGCGGAAACAAGACCTGCTATTGAAAATAAATAAAAGATTTGCCCAAAGAACCCGTATGACTAAGAGAACCAACTCCACAACTCTTCAATCATAAGGAAAGTTGAACCTCACTGTCCGCGGCTAGTTTGACAACAGTTGACTATTGACAAACTACCTCTCCAACCGCACACATTGAAGCATCTTTAGGAATTCATAGTTTAAATTATAATTTTTTTCTTTTGCTTTATGATGTGATACCACACTGACGTAAAAAATGAACTAATATTTGTATACTGGTCGTGTTTTAATGCATATTACTTTAAATAAGATTAATGATAAATATGTAAGGAGTTTATGAAATGTAACATGTATCCCTGTGGTTTTCCGGCGATACAGCGACAAATGTGTGTGGGCTTACAACGTAAAATATTAAGATTTCGTTTTTCGGGTTGAAACCAGCAGATAGCAGAAAGTTGGTTTGCTCAGAAGCAAACAACCAAAAGAAACAAAACATTCCTGTAACAACATAAGTTAGTTCATAACGTGTTTGTGAATTTTTTTTATCTACAAACTCCTCTCACAGTTTGAAGATAAGTTTGGGACCAAACAGCAGATGGCCTAAGGGGAGTCCTACTCTCAGTTATTAAATATGAAGTATAGTTTCAACTTTGCAATACTTTGTGCAAAGTTGCTGACTTACAGTATTACAATGAGATTACATGATTGTAAAACCAAGAGTAGTTTGGGTGAAATGCACATAGTTGTTTTTGGTCACGGTTTGTATGTGAATAAGCTGCTTTTTAAATGGTAGCTTTGTTCAACAGTGACTCTTAATAAGATCTTAAAACAATTTCAAATGAAGACACTGTCATCTAAGGGTGTTCCCGTATACTTGATCTACTCTATATAATTCTTAAATTTCCATTTTACTTCCCGCGAGTTAACGATTTTATTTTAGTATACCCAATATATCCACGATTACAGCAAGACAAGTACAATTGGTGAGTACAATGAAGGAATGCTATCCTCAAATCTAAAACGTTTCGTAAGCGACAATTAGTTTTAAAATTACTTCTTAACTGTTTATTTCTTAGCAGACTTTTCACAACCAAAGAATGGTTACAAATATATAGCAGGATTACAAATAAAGAGTGTTTAAGAACTTCATTTGTAGATATTTTGCTGAAACTTCAGTTTCTCAAACATTTTCGAAATATCAGTTAGATAACACACAGGTGAAAATCCTCTCTTGCATAAGAATTCTCTAATAATAGTAAATCCTTTATTCAAAACTTCGCACTACGAAATTAGATATTAAGCAAATTCTCTTTAAATATAACTTCCGAAGTTAGAAACCACGCCAATTCCTTTATGCCTTATAATTTACTTTTGAAGTTATCATCATGGTTATGATTCAATGTGTCCAAAAATGAGGATTTGATTTTATTGGTGCTCAACATTGCTCTTTTATTATGCTATGTTTACATTTAGAGTACTCATGAAACTAATAAACCTGATAATAGTTTCTAAATCTGTTGAAAATCTCATCAGTATACCTGTAGAGACCAGCTTCCAACAATTGTTTTCATAGTAAAAAGAAAACGATTGGTCAAAGAAGATGATAGCTGTTACATCAGCCTAATGATAAAGATTTCTGTTAAACTTTTGGAGATGCCCAAATAAGAGTTTTTATTGAAATGAATTCAACATTCATTTGTACAGTTTATTCTCAAAGTACATTCATGTGCAAAGGCTAAACATTAATGTTAGTGCAATATGCATTGATGCTAAATTTCAATTGTTGCGCCCCCCAGTGGCTCAGCGGTATGTCTGCGGACTTACAACGCTAAAACCGGGTTTCGATACCTAGGCAGAGTACAGATAGCCCATTGTGCAGCTTTGTGCTTAATTCAAAACAACAACAACAATCAATTGTTACATTTGTCGAAAAATACAAAACTTTGTTTTTGCGTACATTCTTAGCAGTAAAAGTTTCCAAAACTCAATGAAATGAACGAAAACAGCTAAAGCATGGTTAGATGCACTAATAATCAGAAACTATAGGTGCCAAAGGTTTTCTTTTTTTTTAATTTTGCGCAAAGTTACACGAGGGCTATCTGCGCTAACCGTCTTTAATTTAGCAGTGTAAGACTGGAGGAAAGGCAGCGAGGCATCATCACCCACCGCCAACTCTTGAGCTACTATTTTACCAACGAAATAGTTGAATTGACCGTCATATAATAACGCCTCCACGGCTGAAAAGGCGAGCATGTTTGGTGTGACGGGGGTTCGAGCCCGCAACCCTCAGATTACGAGTCGAGTGCCTTAACCAACTGGTCATGCTCAGTCAGGTGTTAAAGCACTCCCTTCTTTATAAATTTTAGGGATATAATAGAATATTCTGAATTTTAAGCATTGTTTCCCTTTTGAAGCATTATATTTCTTTAGATTCGTTCGATGTTTTGTAATCTAACGTCTCTAGTTTTAGTAGGTTCATGGTATAACTTCAAAAACATTGAAACATCAGCAATATATTAAGCCTTTCTTAATCATTACGTTATCCAAAATTTTAATTTCTTTTATCGGATTTAGAAAAGAAAATATAGTTTTTCTTAATTTTTCAAATATTCTAAATTTTCTTAACTTATATTTAAAGACCTCTTTTAATCAGAATAATAATTACACAGACCTGTGAATGTGAACTTCATAAAACTTGTTTTGGTTATAACAAAAATGGGTTTACTGAATTATGTTTATAATTCAGTAAACCCAAATTTCGAAAATAATATACTTTTTTCTATTACATTAGAATAAATATTTTTACTAATGAAAAGAAATAAACTTCAGTAAAATTTACAACAAATATAACAGAATATATTTGAGTAATTTAGACAACCTCTTGTTACCACAGCGATGAATAAATAATATTGAAAAGAAAAAATCATATCAAAGTGCACGTACAAATTAACACTATACAGAAATGAAACGTTGTCCGGCCTGTTAACCGTTTTTATACTAGCAGTGTATTTCTCTAGATAGTGATTGTTAACATTTTAGACATAACAAAATGTGATCCGATTGTAATACAAATGATTCGCTTACGTAAAAGTACATGCAACGTTTTGTGGAAAATCTCTACGTGATGGAGAAAAATGGATATCATTTTCAGATTCAACGTCCAGAAATTATTGAAGAACATGTAAAAATATCAAGACAATAAAACAATCGTCGGCCTATTTTATTAAAAGTTTTAATATTATTGAAAAATTGATCAGCATTAGACCAAAGGCACTGATGTAACCAACTGTTGCAAGAACAACACAAGTTCCACAAAATAATCTTCAAACTTCAACTTCTTTGGAAAGCTAAATTTCAAAGCATAAGCTAACATTTTATTTTCAAAATATATGCTGAATAACCAAACAGGCTCCTCCCCAATAGCACTGTGGTATATCTGCGACTTACAATACTACAAACCTGGTTTTGATACCAGTGGTGAGTGGAACACATATAGCCCATCGTGTAGCGTTGTCCTTAACTACGAGAAAACAAAATTTACACGTTACTTCATCGGGTTGTCCAATGAACAAATTTCTACCTAATTGTCTTTTTAAACTGGTTAACTTGTTTATTTTGTGAGAAACATTGTTTAAAATTTTTATTGTTCTGTGCTTCTATAAAGCTTCATGTTGTTGTTGCTTGTTTGTAAGCACAAAACTGCACAATGGGCAATCTTTGTTCATGTTCATCACAGGTACTGAAACTTGGTTTCCAGTTTTGTAAGTTTGTTTGTTTTCTAATTTCGCGCAAAGCTATTCAAAGGCTATCTGCGCTAGCAGTCCCTAAATTTGCAGTGTAAGACTAGAGGGAAGGCAGCTAGTCATCACCACCCACTGCCAACTCTTGGGCTACTCTTTTACCAAGGAATAGTGGAATTGACCGTCACATTATAACGCCCCCACGGCTGAAAGGGCGAGCATGTTTGGCGCGACGGGGATGCAAACCCACGATCCTCAGATTACGGGTTTTGTAAGTTCGCAAATATACTGCTTGCCACAGGGGGGCTATAAATTTTGAAATATTAAAAATAAGCAAGTTACTCGATTTGTTAATAAAGTAAAATTTTCTATGGACTGTAATGTTAGATATTTAATTAAAAGACTATATTGTCTGGTTTTTTTAAAGAATAGTTCTCTTTTTTAGTTTTATGGTAGTTCTTAGAGAAATTTATAACGCCAGCAGCTGGATTTCGATATCCGTGGTGGGGAGATCACAGATAGTCAATTGTGTAGCTTTGTACAAGCAAATCCTAAACAAATAAAACTGAAGTATCAACATCTTACATTTCAAGTAATGCGGTAATATCTGTAATGTGTACAAGAAATCTACATGCAATTTACTTATTCAGTATTTCTAAACTGAGAACAGATTTGGGATAAAGTTAGATAATAATATTAGAAATACACTTTTTTAGGATGTCAAACATAAATTTATAAAATAACATGAAGAAGTAATAACAAAATATACTTCAAACCACATTACATTTTAAGAAACAAGAAGAGAAAATCAAATTATAGAAACATACCAACACTAATATAATTGTTATTTATGAGTGGATTTTTCGGTAGCATGGTAAGATCGCCAAGTGATACAGACCTTGTGTGATAGAACTGGAGAAAAGCCATTTAGAATGGTAAAAACCGAATCATTGATGAAATATATTAAAATGAATACATTATAGTAGATCAAATAAGACAGAAACTAAAACAAAAGAAGTTATACATATAATAAAATACTTGTTTAAAACCTAACTCAACGAAAGGTAAGACTAAAATCTCCATTTTGGGAAAACAAAAACATTATTTCACGAAAAGAGTAACAATTATGACTAAAACCGCATATTCCCAAGACATCTTATTGGCATCTTATTGGATCTTCATTTCTATGGAAGATGTTCCTATTTATCTTTTTCTACATAATTTCTTAAATGAAAGATCGTTCCTGGTCTACATGAGATCAATGTTATCCTGATTATTTTTTTTACATAGAAGCATGTGGAAGCTTCGGGCTATGTATTTAGTATTGTATTATTTAGCGTTAAGATTACTACAAACTCTAAGCTTTTTCTCCTAAAATTGCAAAGAGACCCTATATCTATAACATTTAATGTTTTCTGCCAGCCATCAAATATTAAATACAGTATGTTGAATGTAAACTTCAAAAGTACCCTTACTCGTTTGTTTGTATGCACCTTCATGTGTGTGGTACTTCAATTCTATAGTGCCTGAGACAAAGAAAAAATTCTTGGGACATTTCTTTAATACCACACTAAAAAGGCTAAAGTCAAGAGTTTATAGACATTAAAAATAATCTTCCCTTCCACCTCTTGAGGAGGAGATATTGATCTATGCTCAAGACATATCATTCCCTTATGATATCTAAAATAAAATATGGAACTTTTGTATACAGGAACATTAGATATAAGATGCTTCATACATTCGTGGTCTATTCCTTTTGTAAATATATGGTTTGAATTCCTCTCTGTAGTCTTCATATCTGGGCAAAAACCAATGAAATGGTTTTGGCATCGAATAACATTACAGAATCCAACGATTGTCCCATCCTACAATGGTTTGTTACCATCCTCAACTGTAACATTTTAAAGTCATTTAAAGTTGAATACCTCCCACTGAAAGTACAGACTTTTCTTCATAAACACCTTTTTAAACATGTTATTCCAATTTCTATGGTTGGTTCGTAATCAGTAGAATCAATGGTCTCATTTATGGTTTATTGTGACTTTCAGGTAGTTCATACATTTATCTCTATAGACAGCATGTATACTACTGTGTCATATGCTATTTCACTTTCTCTGAATCATGTAGAAACTCAATAGCACACCAATTGTACAATCTATTCTGACTCACTTATATCTTTATGTCAATTTTCGCTCATTTCTCTTGGAAATTCAGAAAAGACTCGCTCATTTTTATTTATTATCTAGTTCTGTTCAGTTTTTTTCTGGATTCCTGCCCAGTTGCTCAATCATTGGAAAGAGCTCACTAACATCAGGATAAAATAAGTTTGCCTTACCTATTCCTTATTTGTAGTTCAAGCTTGTCATTAAAATAAAGCTTTCCGCTAACTGACAATCTATTTGGGGTGAGCAACACTAGAACAAGCTCTTTTAAATAAAGCATGTGTTAATATCTGGCGGTCTAAAGAGAGGGAAGTCAAGAGTCTACGCTAACCACACAGTTTCCTTACACATCTAAAGAATGATTTGGCAGTACGTAAATTTTGTAACACTCTTATCACAATAGTTCTATTTTATGGTTAACAACTGCATCATTATTTAAGATATATTTTATTTCATGGTTTCACACAGACATTACGTAATGCCATCGGCTACGATGATATTGTCCAAGTTGATCACGGTTCTAGCTTTTTCCCAAATGTAGGTCTTTTTCGTGTTATTTAATTATAACCTCGTTTTTGAAAAAAATAATATTTTCGACATGTATTTTATTCTCCTTTATTTCAATTAATTTACGTGATTAGTTTTAATAAAATAAAACAAACTATTTGGCAAACGTAGCCCAAGTGCTTCACGTCATGAAGCCCAAACAATCATTTACTGATCAATTTATTCTTCACTTAACAGTCATAAACGTGCGTATTATGGAGTTTAGTGTACCAGAATACCGCAAAATCAATCTGTTTGAAGACACCCAATCGGCAATAATAATTCATAGTAAATATTCTGTTTGACTTACCATAATTTTTCTTTTTACTTATTTACAAGACAAACTACCACCAGTTGAACAGTTAACGAAACACTTATTAGTTTATTTTAAAGCATAAAACAATGCAATGGGCTATTTGTGCTGTGCCCACCACCTTGGGTATCGAAGTTCAATTTTTTAGCGTTTTAAGCCACGAGCCTTACCGCTGAGCTCTGTGGGCTTATATAGAGGGCTAAAACTTGGTAATTAAATATGAAGCGTTAAATAATACCTTTAAAACTAAACTTCTATAACACAACTGTTTATTAAGTACGAACTGAGTAATAGTTCGGAAAGTTGAAACAACCGAACAGGCAAAAACTAGTTTTGGATTTGAAGAAACGAAAATATACATTGTAACGGTGTAAAAGAATGTCGTATACACTATGAGAATGTAAACATTAATGCCAAAAGGTAGTACTAATACATTTAACTTTCTCAAGACTTCGCTGTATAGAGTGTCTCTAAAGCCATGAATACCAATGAAAAATAAGTTTAGAACGAAACAAACATTCACCTGTGGTTCAGTGATAAATCTTAGAAGCTTCTATATTTAAAAACCAGGTTTCGATACAATTGATGGTTAGAGTACGAATAACCTATTTGTAGTTTTGAGCTTTAGAACACATAAACAAAACTCAGCATGTGACAATAAGGCAGTATATAAAATATTACTACTTATAGTGTATTTCACAAAGTCACAACTATTATATTTCACTCGACACTGTTATACGTTAAATCTGCAGAATGGTATAGTAAATTAAAAGTTTACAGCTTAGTCCAATCAATTATAACTAATACCACGATGATATCTCGTTCAGTTGGCTGATCTCAGTTGTAGATGTAATTGATTATGACAATATGTAGATTTAATGAGAAAGCATGAAGGTTTGTCATGTAAAGGTGTCGACATAAGAAACTGAGGAATACATTTATTATTAGTCAAGCATGTAGATTTAATATGTAAGCGTGTTGATATAATGGATTGATATCACCATTAAATATACAAACTTATCGATATCATAAATCAAAATTCCAAAATAGCGCATGCGTGTTGCAGTACAATTCGTTAATTACATTTTGAGTGTGTGTTTTCTTATAGCAAAGCCACATCGGGCTATCGGCTGAGCCCACCGAGGAGAATCGAACCCCTAATTTTAGGGTTATAAATCGGGAGACATACCGCTGTATTAGTTGGGGGCAATTACATTTTGAACCGTGAAAGTTATTCATGGCTCATTCTATTAGCTGTTTAAACATTTCACAATTTTAAAATGGCGTTGAAAATCTAAGAGATTTTGATTTCACTTATGTCTAGTAACTGTTGTTTGTCACACTTCAGGTTAAACGTTTATTTATTAAGTTTTAAAGGTATAAACGTAATAAAGTAAAATACATTGTTTTTTGTTGTCTCCTAAGTTATGTGCTGGACACATTTAATTAAAAGGTAATTTATTTGATTAAGTTGTAAAAGAAGGTATTTAGTCTTAAAATTCTTTTGTCAGTATAGTAATATGGCATTGAATCATTGAGTAATTACCAGACATAAAGGAAACATTATAAAGGTTCCTTTTTTTTTGTAAAACAAAAAAATATTAATGGTTAATAATGAAAACTGATCAAAAAGAAGAAAATATCAACATGAATTAATTTGTGCTTGTTTTTCATTTTAGTGCAAAAGTATATAAAGAATATCAGCACACAAATGACCCTGATTTAAAATTGTAGGCGAGAAAGAAGACATCTTGTGTACACCAATTCTACCACTACAGCTTTTTGGCAACGCTTGTATAACCAAATTTAATGTCACTCACATAGTGCACCATGGCCTCAACGGCGTATTCACAGCAGGGATGCCCTGGCCCGTAAATTTATTTATTTACAAGACAACCAACTGACCCTAGCTGAGAGAACTAACCACTGTATACGTAATGCAAAACGTTAACTTTCGAAGAACATATTTGTCACTCACGTTTCTTGTCATGCCAGAAGTAAAAATATGGAGAACATGTCCCTCTAAGTATTCCTATGCCTTTATACAATCAATATCAATAGAGGACACATTAATGGAAGCCTGAATAATTCTTCAGTAACACATTCTGTGGGAAAGTTTGGCAACACGAAAAGGGAGAATGACCCTTGCAATTTGTGTGACTATCTCAAGTCTAAGACTGTTGCACCCAAAAATCGTAATCTGTAAGTTATTTGTACTACAACGCGACAAGCCGAGTAAGTGCGAATGTTTTATCTTTTAAAGAATTTTTCAATTTTTGAAAATATGGAAATAGATTCTTTGGTCGCACAAGTCATGTAAACATTTAAAAATTCCTAAATTTACTTGAGTTCTAGGTGACAATCCCAATAGTTGCACTGCCATGTGTTGACTCATTATGTGTAAACTGGCTGCCTATCAGGAAGAGTTATTTTATGGATGTTACCAGAGGTTTGTTGGCAGGGAAGGTTCACAGATTTCCTATAACTTGATTTGCCACTTGGTACTTTGTTTACCAGCAACCTCTTTCCATCCAAATATTAATGAATACCTTTCACAGTTGCCGCTTTTACTTTAATAGTGCATGATAGGTAATATCTTGAAAGTATGATGTGCATGATTTGATAAAGAAGCTTCTTGTGTGAGCTTATTAGTTTTTAACTTGGCTTTACTTTCGGTTGATGATCTTATTACACAATTGCTATTTTTGTACCATTTATTAAGGGGCAGATTAATCTGAACTTTATACAGTATTTTCTGTGAGTCAGTCACAAATATTATTTCAATGGCACTGTTTAGTTGTTTTATTGTTTTCAGCAGTTCTTACCTCTTTTGCACAGGTTGGATCATGCCTTATCTGCATAATTTCAGTCTGGGCTTGATTACGTGCTTTCCAGGTTTTCTCAGTATCACCATTCCTCCAGCACTGGATATTCTATTTGAATAATTTGTTTAGTTGAGTTTATTTCATGGTAAAGAAATACTTGAGGGTACGAGCAATGCTCGAACGTCTGACAACCTTGTATGGGTTTATAAATTATTTCACGCCATCATGTCTTCCAGTCGTCATGCTTACTTCACATATGAAGTGATCACTGCAGACGTTACGTGCCATATGCCAGGTAGAGATAAAATTCAAGGTGGAATTAACTAAATCAAGGTCTTTGTACGACCCTGTACCACTCTGCCAGTCAGTGATTTAGTTTGTATAAATTTAGCAAAATAAAGTTAGTGGTTATACTGTGGAGAGAACAATGTAAGCCTTTATCACAAGTGTTTTTACTTGCATCACAAGTGGGACATCTGGTAGTGAAGCCTCCTATGACTACATATATAGGAGTGTTGTTGGATAGGTCGGTCATGATCCTCCAAACTTCAACAAGATGTATTACCTTCATGTACACATTGGTTGATTTTGATTTGTGTGGCAACATTTTGATAAATTATCTGGATATTTTATTGCTTGAAGTGGTAGTTGCTCCGCTGGGAGCTGTTATAAGGCTCGTATCTGTTAAGTCAAACTGCCTTTGGGTCAGCATGTGACATAAAAGTTAAAACAAATGAAAGTGAACTTAGAATATAAGAGTTTAGGCTGTTGAAAGTGTTTGATGTTAGAAAATTTAATAACCTACCATATTGTGAGACTGAAAGGGTGTGGCAGATTGTATATAAAAGCAGCATTTACGAGCTTGATTATTAGGCCTTGGTTTTTCCGGTTCTTCCTTTCCTCCTGCTAGACTTTCAAGACTTTTTATTGAATGTACGATCTCCATTGCTCATGTGAGTATCTGTCTTGTCACTGCTTTTCATGTATCATAGCAGGAAATATATTAACCACTAGCTGCTATGAATTCCAGCTCCCAGCCCTGTCTTCAGTTATAAGGCAAGTGCTTGATGGAAGGCCAGTAGGCTGTTAGCATCGTTGCAGTAGGTGGTTATTGTCAATATGGTGCAAAGATACACTCACACCATCGAGAATTCTCCCTGGTTCAGAGCCTTGTGTAGTGAAGTTTCCCTCTATTTTATAATATTTCAACTTGCTCTAAGTGTGTGAAACTCTCTCGTAAAGTGGTAAGATGTAAGTTGTATTGGCCATTAAACAATATTACAGACTCATCTTTCCTAATGTTGCAATCCTGCCAAAATATGGATTTCTGTCTCAGACTGATGACTGAATAAATACTGAAACTAAACCAACTGTAACACTAGTGATTCTCCTGTAGAGTGATATTTCTTGAATGCATCAGCAATCTGGATGATTCTTCACATAGATGACTCTTCACAATGGGAAATTTAATCTAACAGTCTATGTGTATTCGCATTATTCTTCTATTTCATATAACAAATATGAATTTCTTACCGATACATTATTCAATAATTTGTACATGACTTCACGACATTCAAGTAGCGAACGATTACAACAGGAAGCTAAATGCTAATGATTGACCACAAAACATCTTTACTTGCACTGCATTACAGTAGTTGGACAATATTTGTGAGAATGACATAGAAATGTACTTATAAATTATAAAAGGTATCTAGAGTTCATCATAGTTACTTCTGCTGTAGTCACATAAAATTACAGTTCTCACAAACAAAAATATATCAACAGCACTAAAATGAGATGTTTGTTAAAATAAGAAAGCTGTACTATGTACTTTATATTCTTTAATTAAGTCATTGATTTAAAAAGAATGATGACTTCCGAAAAGATAATAACACAAAATGCCACTTTCATTATGCAATTTCTATACTTATTGAAAACACAAGAAATAACCAGTTAATAAGTTTATAGTACGTACAGTTGCTTTTTTCTTTACAGGTTGCATGCCAGCCCTTACTGGTTTGCTCCTTCACATCTATTAATGAATAATGCATTATATAAATAAAATACTCATTCAGGGTTGGTGCATGTGAAAGGCTTGGGAAGATTTGTTTGCTTGTAAATAAGCTTCGTGCTCTGCTAACCACAAATATCGAAACCAGAGTTTCTAGCGGTATAAATCAGCAAACATATCACTTTGCCATTGGGGTTCGGGTTGTGAAGAGTTGCCTTCTCTAATAGGCAAAGTGAGATAATTAATCTCTAACTGCCAATGGGGAAACTCTACTTAAACACTTGTCGTGGACGATCAAACAGTCTCTCTAAATAAAATGTATATTACAGAGCATTGTTCTCACCAACTCAGAAACATTATACACTATATATACCAGAATTATCTCTCCTAATAAAAGATTGACACGCCGTCTATGTATCCCATGTATTCATAGCAACTGATTCAACCACACACATACTCTATAATATGAAAGAGCAACTTTATTATAAATGTGTTTGGATTGATGAAGCTTCTCCTCACTTGTACTTACAACTGAACTCACAGAAATTGTTATGCATTTCAAACAATCATTACAGCTATAACAAACCCATAACGACACTTTACTAGGCCTGTAAATGAGCATATGGCAACATTTTAAGGTAGAAAACAATATACAATATATCTCTTTAGTCGCACTGACCCTACACATATTGAAAGAACGACATATTTAAATTAAACCAAACACACAGTTTATAACATTCATTCAATGTGTGAGTAGTCGGTAACAGTATAATTAAATACATACCTAATCACGTGTTAAATTAATATTTATTAATTGAGCTAAAATCTCTCACAACTACAGGCCACATTAAGACAGGAATAAATGAAGATATTCAGCACGTGAAAGGAGTTTGGCACTAACCAAACACACTATTCCCTCCCTCCAACAATAACATCGCAATCACACCACCTTATCAGTGTGCAGTCTATGTAGTGTGGCGTTATCTTTATTTCTAAGCCATCGATCGCAGAGAGCTAATGTTATTAATTATAATTATTATCAGTGAGAACTGAATAAAACTAATATGATCTAATCTTACCGCTTCTATATATTGAAAAAGTGACACCAACCAAGTTTTCCTGAACCCAGTAGTCTCCTCAAAGTTTTTCGAATAATGATGATGCCAAATCAATAGAATTTAAGAGGCAATTGTCTTTTGAATTATAAAAGATAAAGGAAAGCAGTTAAATAAAATTATTTCCTTGCTAATTCTAATATTATATGATACATTAAATATTGTATATTATACTATACATGGATATCTCAAAGGCCTTTAGCAAGCAATCAAGTGCAGCTTTGCAAAAACAGTATGTTCGTGGATCTGGTGTGCGGGTATGTTTCCCTACAATTGCGCAAGAAACAATGAGACAAGACACAAAGTTCACCCAGAATAAAAATGTTTAATGATAATCACCATGATTTTAAATAAAAAACAAGATCCTATTATATACCTCAAGGTATTACCACAAATTATAACAAGGGAAATAATTATGTAGGTGTAACAAGAAAAAAAACGACAATGTGGCGAACTAGATCGTTGAATATTTTATCACGTTTTCTTTCATATGTGATCAAGACCAGCATACAAGTCTTACCTTAACGTAACGCGAATCTATAGAACCAACTCTATTACAAAAAACAAAAGAGAAAGAAAATAATGTTAAATATGCGAGACAGATTCATAGTTTGCTTTCAAATCAAACCTACGCTCTTACTCAACAAAATAAACTTATGGATAAATATATCCTCTTATACAAATAAAAGTATCAGATTTTTTTTGTATATAGGCTGTTTTTGTCTTTTTTTACAGTGGGTGTTTGTGAGTTGTTGGCGATAAATGCAAACAATAAATGAACAGTACACAACCTACTTGTTTTAAAATAACATATTCAAAAGAAGTTACACGTATATAGAAACAATTCTTTGCAATATAGAATATCACAGTTCTATCTAAAGCTCTAAATAATTCTCTTTTCATGTCAAAAATCCACATAGGCTGATTCAATTACTTTAGAATCCAATTGACAAGACGGATTGGTTTTCTCTAACATGTTTCTTATTTTACTCCATCGGTTAACACACTTGATTCTCGAACTTTAAGTAATTTTCTTCTTTTCGTCAAAGTCCATACAAATGGGTTAAATTACTTTTAAACATACTTTGACGAAAGAAATTATTCTCTTTATCTCTGTTAAATTGTGAAACTCGTTTTAAAATATTACCCTTTATAGCTGAACTGACTTAGCTTTTTCTGACTTAACTTCACTTAACTTGTTGATATCATAGTTGTATTCAGAGATTTAAATAATTGTCTTTTTATCATCGTCAACAATTCATACAGACAGAGTCAATTTTCTTTGAACTCAATTGACAAGACAAATTATTTTCCATGTCTCTATCGTTACAATACAGTTGTGAAACACAATGTACAAATCATCTGTTAAGACTAATCACTCACACTTAACGTTTACTTTAACTAACTTACTTTTTTCTAACTTAACCTCCCTTTTCTCGTGCTCGTTTGGTCGCATATATATATTCTATCAATAAGACCTCAAACTTTCTACAAACGCTATAATGTAATAGTATTCACATAGCCAGGAAAACTTAGAGATTTCGAGATAATTTTTGTTTGTTTGTTTTTAATTTTGCGCAAAGCTACACAAGAGGTATCTGCTTTAGCCGTCCCTAATTTAGCGGTGTAAGACTAAAGGGAAGGCAGCTAGTCATCACCATCCACTGCCAACTCTTCGGCTTCTCTTTTACCAATGAATAGTGGGATTCACCGTCGAATTATAATGCCCCCATGGCTGAAATGGCGAGCATGTTTGGTGCGACGGGGATTCAAAACCGCGTCCCTCTGATTATGAGTCGAATGCCTTAACCCACCTGGCCATGCCAGGCCCCGAGATAGTGTCAACACTATTACAACAAGTGAACAATGCACACAACGTATGACTTACCGAGTTACGTTACGAGATTAATCATAACTATTATTTTTAAAATAATTAGCTTTTATCATTTTTGTTATGAAAACTAAGTATTCATTAAATATTAAATCACTAAATAATAACTATTAAGCTGAACAGTTTTGCATATCCAACAAAAACTAAAAGTTAAATGTGTATTCAGTGGAGAACTAATATTTTCATAAAGTAAAACTATAAAAAAATAATACAAAGAGCTTGTTGTTACAAAAGAAGGCGAAAAGTTTAAGAGTTCTGACTAATCGAACTGAAGTCTCATTAAATAACCTTAGGAAACATAGTAACAGTAAATTATATGCAAAACTGACAAACATCAAAGTAGAATGATCTTAAAATTCCAAAATAATTTCTGAGGTAAACTTTGCTTAAGGCAAAATTATTTGTTCAACTACTTATGAAACACAACTTTTAAACCTGTCAAAATCTATGGGAAAATCTAGAAAAACATGTTTTTGAAATCTATAACAAAAGGCCCGGCATGGCCAAGCGTGTTAAGGCGTGCGACTCGTAATCTGAGGGTCGCGGGCTCGCATCCCCGTCGCGTCAAATATGCTCGCCCTTTCAGCCGTGGGGGCGTTATAATGTGACGGTCAATTCCACTGTTCGTTGGTAAAAGAGTAGCCCAAGAGTTGGCGGTGGGTGGTGATGACTAGCTGCCTTCCCTCTAGTCTTACACTGCTAAATTAGGGACGGCTAGCACAGATAGCCCTCAAGTAGCTTTGTGCGAAATTCCAAAACAAACAAACAAACCTTTAACAAGTACGTCAGATTTTTTTTTTTTTTTTTAAAGTTATTTCGAAATGTAAAAGACTTATTGCCTTCTTTTAGAAACATTGATTGCTTTCATTACTACTACTATATGTAACTTGCTTTTCGGTATTTACCTGTATCGTTAAGAGTCTGTATTGAGGTTTTTCAAAGATAAGCACATCACGTTACTATATGATCTTTGCAATAAGTGACAATTTGCGGATCTAGCATCTAGAAAAACTGGGAAATAATATGTTGCAGGTAGAATGAAAGAAGCAAACTCAGTGCGAAGAGGAGCAAGACAAAAATTATTAATTAAGAATTGTATTCAAATAAGTAAATAAGAGAAAGTATGCGTGATAAGATAACTGAAATAAATTTTGCGAAATCAAGCTTGATCAGCAGAAATGTAGAAAAATGTAGTTAAACTTTGATAAATTCTTTTGTGAGCTAATCAAAATTAAGATCATTCATGAAATGATTTGTTTGAATTTCGTGCAAAGCTCTACGATGGCTATCTGTGCTTGCCATCCCTAATTTAGCAGTTAAGGCAAGAGGGAAGGCAGCTAATCATTACCACCCACCGCCAACTCTTGGGCTACTCTTTTACCAACGAATAGTGGGATTGATCATCACATAATAACGCCCTCGCGGCTGAAAGGGCGAGCAATGTTGGTGCGACGGGATTCGAACCAGCGACCATTGTCAAACGCTTTAACCACCTGGCCATGCCGGGCCTCATGAAATGAATCCGCGGCTATTCGTCGAATAATGATTTGTAAAAATCAGATTAACAACTTCAATATATGGCAAAGTCAATGCATTTTGGTAGTACCATGTTACAAAAATGTCTTTTATTTCATGTTGCTTAGCAACAAAAGTATAACCTGATATTGTTGTTAGTCTGTTTACTGAAAGTATAAAATTAAATGCACAAACAAAAAACATTTGTTGATTTCTTAATGTACAGGGTGTTCGGAAAGTCACTGTGCACTTACATATTTACGGCGATGTGGAACAGGTGTGTCTGGGAATTTTTCAGCAAATCGCTGTCGCACCACATCTGTGTATCTACCACCTTCTCGGAATACGTGTTCGACGAGCCATACACGCTCTTCAGTTGTTAAAACCATATTGGGATCAAAATTTGAATATAATAATATATGATTACAAAGTTGAACAGTGACTTTCCGAACACCCAGTAGAATCGCCGTTGATTAAAGGGGTTCGTGTTTTGTTAAAAACGTTGATGATATAATAGAACATAGTTTAATTCAGAAATAATTTAAGTTTAAAAACTGAATCATATTATTATTTTCAGGATAAATTTAATGCACTTGGCTTTAAACTAGGTAATCCCTTACTATACCTTTACTTTAGGCTTATAATACCAACACTCACTCACTTGTAAGGTTTCATAACACTTCTTCCATAACGGTTTCTTGCACTCTTGTTACAAAAATCTTAATAAGCAGACGGTAGTCGAACTATTCTATAAAGATAAATACAAAATGGCTCTTATGACTACTATTTCGAGAAATCAAGCGAGACGTAACACACACTCACTGTCTTTTATATAAGTTAAATCTTATTCGTAACATAATTTGATTGTCAGTAGTTTTACTAACAGTGTCGAGATTTGTTTTTGTAAATATACGATTTTCTCGAAAATGAGTGACGTTATAAAAGTATCAATACTTCGCTTTCCTTATATTTGATTTTGCAGACGCCGAGCGTGGCCTAATGGTTATCAGGTCATATCCAGAGGTAAGGCGTGATGTGCTGAGTATATTTTATATTATCAGCTATGGTTTTCTTATAAATGTGACAAGTAATCCGTATTTTTCACGACAAACTACATCTGGTTGCCTGCCTTCAATTAGTTTTCAAGATAGGGCAATTATACTTGAACTCCTAGTAAAAAGTACTTGGTCTACTAATCATAGGTAATTCTCAATTTAAAAAGTTACAATTCCTAGTTTTTTCGGAAATATTATTTGTTAGCGAAGAATTTAGACGTGGCTTTAGTATGAAACATATTTTCTTCCAAATTTAGTACTTTCGAACCGGTAAAACATTTTATTTTAAAGACAATGTGTTTTCTAAGTCTTTTTCCCGTTGTTTTTTTTTTATTTGAATTAAATTATCAGGGTCTATGACGAGACTTGCTGGAGAACTCAGCGCAGCACCTGAAACATCGGTTTAATTCCAAAGAAAACTGTATTAGTTCATATGAAACTTCGTCTACTTGATCATAAAAGTCAGAGACTTTGCAAACTGTTAGTACCAACAATTGAAGAAGAGTAAAATACTTACATGTACTGAAATTTTAGAGAAGAAATTTTACGTATCATTTGATTCGCTCATGTCGGGGAGGGATCATTTTTTAAAAATATACTTCTGAGATTTTGGAAAAAAATGTATCTTCAATTTTAATCTGCAAAATAAATGTGCAAAAGACGTTGATATTTCTTTTGATATAGAGGAAATTAAGACTTTAACCTAAATTTTACAGTTCACTAGGTGAGAGTTTCGAATAAATAATGATTTTGACAATTCATGTGTTGTTGTTTTTTTCAATTTCGCGCAAAGCTATACGAGGGCTAATTTAGTAGTGTAAAATAAGAGGGAAGGTAGCTAGTCATCACCACCCACCGCCAACCCTTGGGCTATTCTTTTACCAACGAATAGTGGGATTGGTTGTACAGTATAATGCTCCCACGGCTGACAGGGCGAGCATGTTTAGTGCGACGGGGATTCGAATCCGCAACCCTCAGATTACGAGCCGAACACATTAACCAATCTGGCCATGCCGGACTCCAATTCATGTGACTTAATTATTTTTTTGAAAAATAGAAGTATACGTAGTTTGTGATGCATCGTTTATCGTTTTCAAGTGGGTGATTATTATTTGTTGCATTTGATGTGGGAATGCCTGAGACTTTCCATATAAAATTGCAAGTCATTTGATTCTGGTATTTTTTTTTTTTTTTTCTGTTTCTTCTTACATTCTTTGATGGATTATTTGAAAGTGCTTGTTGATAACAATATTTAAAAGATAGCATTTGAAATGCAGTTTTGTATGATTTTTAATCTGTGTTGGAAACGTCATCGTTCACACACACACTCACACATATGTATAACACTTGATTTTTACCATTTTTTTTTTACTTTCTGATACAAATAATACGCTAGTTAATGCTTGGATTTTAGTGGAACGATCCTGAAGAAGCTGTAAAGCGAAAAATGTAGTGCCTAATAAAATAAAACCAACAACTTGGTACTATAAGGTCGGGGCCCGGCATGGTCAAGCGTGTTAAGGCGTGCGACTCGTAATCTGAGGGTCGTGGGTTCGCATCCCCATCGTATCAAACATGCTCGCCCTTTCAGCCGTGGGGGCGTTATAATGTGCGGTCAATCCCACTATTCGTTGGTAAAAGAGTAGCCCAAGAGTCGGCGGTGGGTGGTGATGACTAGCTGCCTTCCCTCTAGTCTTACACTGCTAAATTATGGACGGCTAGCGCAGATAGAATCCACAAAGCCCTCGAGTAGCTTTGTGCGAAATTCAAAACAAACTATAAAGTCGTTTATTTTTAGCATTGAAATTTCTTCTATGCTTTAATATGCAATTAAATAACAAATATTTATACTCTGTATTTCTGAATAAAGGGCGTCATAACTGCGACGAAGTTCGAACAAGTATTCAAACTTATGTGTTTTTGTTTTCTTAAAATTTTTTGTAGTAGTAAAGTAAGTTTGGATGGATGACACGTAGTAAAGTGAATCAAACGTAACATTAAAGTTTAGTGAGAGTAGTTGTTGACGTGTGAAATTATTATTATTATAAAGCTTCTTGTGATCGATTAAGTATTATGCATACTAATTTTAATTTTCAGTTATATTGTATAAAACCTTAAATATACCAATTACAATTCAGTCATTTCTTTTGAATTTATATGTTCGAAAGTGTAACGCTGAAGGTAGCTTGTAAATTTCCCTCCCTAAAAATGTGTTAAGCATGTGGATATATACACGTATGTATAATAGTAATAAGTTAAGATCATGGTAATCTGATCACTATAGCTTTTTGGAGGTAAATTATTTAGAATTCAACTTTAAGATAGTGTAATGAGTAATGCGTAATTGTAACATAAATGTATTCACTAATTACGGTGACGTATATGATAGTAATAACAGTAATTTGTACTTTTGTAGTTTTATACGCGTAAGATATAAACTTGTTGTTAAGATAGCATACATACAGTGAAGAAACTATTTCATTATTTAGTCCTTCAGCGTCATTTTAGTTCTAAATTCAAATCTGTCGTTACACACCAACTTTTGAAAAATAAAATTGAACCCGTTCGTTATTTTTCGGAAAATATATTCCAGTCATAAACATCTGTAAATAAAATAGGTGACCCTTAATGTTGCTATTAGCAAGTCATTTCACAAATTAACTGTATTGTTAGAAAACAGTACAAAGAAATAAAAGACATGTTATCTTACCCCTTCACACTAGATAATTCTTTTTTGATTGGAAAACAAGTTAACAAGTCTTATCCGTTATTGAAATCCTTTGAATCATCTTAGTACAGTGAGGATCTGAACCCTTTCTAGTAAGTTAATATCCTTTGTTTGATAATGAGATTAAAACTGCACATAATCTTTCAAGTGAGAGTTTACCAGTGGTTTATAGAGAGAGAGAGAATTACCTCCTTTATCCTAATCAGTATATCTACAAAAGCACACAAAATCGTTTTAGTGTTACTGATAACAGAAGAGAAGTGCTTTGATGGCTTAAGTGCCAATATCCTTTTCTTCAGTCATGCTTCTGAGTGGGTTCCCATGTATTTAAACATGATCCAAGTTATGGCAACCCATCTCTTTCACTATCTACAATTAAAGGTTATTTGTCAGATGTTTGTCAACTTGCCAGTTGATTGAAGTCATAACTTAATATTCTCAATACAGCTAAAAATACCCAAGGCTTTATTTTAACATCATCAGCATAATTTTTAATTATGCACCTATTAACAATGAAAGCACAAGGGATAAAAAAGAATTGGTAAATAATTATAAAAAAATGTTTAAACTTCTGAAAGTAGATTTTTCTTCCTCAGGGACAAAGGCAGGTTGTAGATATTCAGCAGATATTGTGAAAACAGATGATACACATTTCAGGAGAATTGTTACATTTTGAGACTGTGATGTGTATAGTTTAGTTGAATTCTTAGACTATTGTATTACTTATTCTTTAAAAAAATTGAGATGTATTCTAGCTTGCTTACTATTCTTAAAATCTCAAAAGTAAAAAAAGTTAGTTTTATTGTAAGTTTATGTGTGATTCACTCTTGTGGTGCATTGACTTGTTATTGGTTAGCATGTCTAAATACATGTAAATGTATAACATTAGTTGCAAGGTAAATAAGAATAAAACATACAGTGAAAGGAATAATTACAGCAAAGGAAATAAGTATTATGCATATAGGTTTTCTACTAAACTGTAATTATGTAATTCAATAAATGGGGTATTGTAAAAATATTTGTAATAAATTTGATATTTAAATTAAAATAGTTTCAGAATGCAATAAACACAGTGTCACATTAATTGAAAGATTTCTAATTTAACCTTACGTTATTCTATAGTGTATTGACTTGACAAGTTTTTGCTTTTTTAAATACTTCAATGAAAGATTATCAGGGATGTATTTAGAGCAACAGGTGTGCTAGTTGGATCTATAATATAGTTTCCAAGGTAATTGTAAATTTTATACTAAAGATGGGGTCTCTTTAGCAGGCTAAGCAGTTGGATGTTCATACTTAGGTCATGGTGAATAAAATTGGGAACAAACGTACTTTAATATAGCTAGGATTACAATGAGTTTAGGATTAGAGCATGAGTTAAATAACAGTTTAAAAGATAAGTGTCAGATATTTAAGATAAACATAGTTTAAAAATAAGCTTAGTTGTTATTATGCTAATATTAGGAGTATCAGTGTTCTTGTTGAAATGGTAGGCTACAATAATGGGAATTAGTGAAACTGTTAGATTTGGAAAATATTGACAAGAGGAATCATTTTGAAATTCCAGATTACTTTGATTGTCATAACAACTTTAAAAGAGGCCAACTGATAAAACAAATAAGGTTCATTTTCATGAGAAATTGTATGATGAGATCAGGATTGTTATTAATAAGAATACTAATCTAACTGTTACTGGAGATTTAAATTTATATATATATATATATATATATATTTGGATATTTGTAGAGTCAAATAATGAGGGAGAGAATGCTCTTGATGTGATTCAAAATGTTTTTGATGTACCATGTGGTTAGAAAATCATGAGTGGATTTATACCATTTTTTGTTTATTGTGAACCACCATTGGAGATATGGTTGCAAGAGTTAAAGTCAAGAGAGGGATATAAAGGGAAGACTGATCATTGTTTAATTAGGTTTGATGTTTCACAATATGATGAGATGGACCTAGATTTTTGAAACAATTTTTGATAAGGTGCTACACTGTAGGTAAGCTAAGGAGATCATACTGATAATGGTAAGGGAATAAGACCAGTTAAATTGACTTTAATGTGGAAGAAAGCAAAAGCTTATTAGTGCAGTTCTGTTAGACCCTTGTTACCAGTGGAGTGCTTTGAAAGGTCAGAACTTTCATGTTCTGTTTTTTGTTATATAGGTAATGCTGATGAGATAAAAGGTTTGCTTTTAATGACATTAAAATCTTGGGTATTTTTAAATGTATTGGAGACTAAATACAATACTTACATACAGTAAGTAACTTGGATTAGTTGTGAGTTAGATATTTGGAAAAGACCTAATTGTTAAATATGATGATTCCCATATTTACATGAGACAAGAAAACTGTAATATAATTGTACATTGTAACTTAATTCAGCCAATTTATCAGTAGTACTACTAACAGTTACATGCAAAGTACATAGCCTGTAGAATGCTGTGTGAACAGCATTAATTTTTGTCCCTTCAGCTAGGTTTTTATACATTACAGTTCACCATACATGGATGTCATGTTTATAATGCTATGTATATCTAACCATAAAGAACCAATCTGAAACAAACATAATACAGTAGTAAGCTCAACATCAGTTATCATGTGACTAATTGTTGAGTTTTGACATTGTGGTGAAATTTGGATTAGGCCATTTGATATGAAATTTTGAATTTTTAAAGGAAAATATGAAGCAATTATAATCCATATTTAATTTATTTCATAAAAATGAGCTCCTTCAGACTCAATACACTTCTGCTAGTGACTGTAAATTTATAAATGCAATTTTTAAAGAATTTAGATGTTCTTTGATGCAGTGAAATCTTCAAAGGGACTTTTAATGGACCTTTGGTTTACAAACACTTTTCCTTCAACAAAATATACAAATGTTTAAAAAGTGATAATCTGTAGAGAAAAATCTGGTAAATATGGTGGATGAGTTAAAAGTTTCATACTGATGTTCATTTAGTTCTTGGACAGTAATGTGTTAGACATGAAGTCGAGTGTTGTCATGAAGTAGTTTGTGTCCACTGATCGACTGTTGCTGGATAAACATCCAGCAGTTTCCATGACACCTTTTGATGCATAATTTTGAGTTCACAACAGTATTTTTCTTCTGAAATCTTTTCTCTTGGGTTTAAGAATGGATAATGAATCCCACCTGCTGATAACCGTCAAACACTCACCATAAGCTTCTTAGGGTGAAGAGCTGGTTTTGATGCTTCTTCATAATCAAGCCATTGTTTGGATCTTTGTTGATTACCGTAAAGGATTAATTTTTCATCACAGGTGACAACTCTATGGATAAATAGGTCATTTTTGTTGCAAGTAAGGAGTGAGGAACAAATTTCTACTTGTTTGATGGTTTTTCCCATCAATTTGTGAGGTAACCATTTACCAAACTTTTTCACTTTACCAATTGCTTAAAATCTCCAGAAACTGTTGAATAATGAGCATTAAGTTTGTCAACAAGTTCTATCAGTTTGGTGAGTATCTGATTCATATCTTCCTCATTAATAATGGCTGTCTGAGGGCAGTCCTAAGGCCCATTTTCAAGGATTGTGCCACCAGAGCAAAATATCCTAAACCAGTGCTGTGCTGTGTATTTATTAGCTGTGCCATCATAAAATTTATGGTTGATATTATGAGCTGCTCTCATCACATTATGACCAAGCTTGAATTTGTACAACAAAATTACACAAATATCAGTTTTTTACCCATGATGACAAAGATCAATATAAATATGATTTAGTTTCTGAAATAAACAATTTAAAGTGAGCTTGAAATGAACTATGCAGTATTCTGTATTTTATGTTTACAAAGTTATGATAATGTATCTTTTTCAGCTATTTAAAAATCAAGTTTCAAATTTGCACATAAAAATCTGATGTTTCATATGCAACAGCTTGATACTAGTAGCTTAGGCCTTTAAAGAGAAGGCTGTCTGTATAGTTAAATAGTAAGTATTTATTTATGTATAATAGTGATAATTAATGACATACATACATATATATATTTTGTTTGTCAATACATAGCTGCATTCAAAATAACAAATAATGTGACATTGATTCTTCATGTTTATCTTCATGTGTTTCCTCACCAACAAGTGGGTTTCTCGTCATCACTGATGATTCTTCATGTGTTTCCTCACCAAGACAAATTGTTTGTACTTAAACACTAAACATCCAGTTTGTTAGAATGGAAGTGGTGATGCCATTGATTAGAGGACCAATCAATAGTAATTCAAGGGTTGAAAGTGATGGTTACTATCATGGTAGTATGTAGGAGATGTTTGAAGATGATCATATTTTGGTGATAAGCTAAATCTATTTCTTCCTACAAATGATTAATGACATATTATTTGGTAATTTAAGCTTTTGAGTAAGTATATTCATCTTAGACCAGACCATAAAAATTATATCAGTCATTTCTGATGAAAGAAATTTGTTAAATGTTGATCTGATGAATTGGGTTGCTCAGAAGCAAGTATCAGAATCCTTCCAAGTATAATAGCATTACTTACCAGTTATAATTAACTTTTTCAGAGACATTATATACTGGATGGTCAGAAGTTGTAAGTTTGTGTAACAGTGAGTATTTCAGTCATTGATTTGAACTTAGCTTCTGTATCAGTTATTACATTAGAAGATATATTGTGTCAAACAGTTGCCTTACAGGCTAGTAGCTCTGCAATGTGTTTAGTAGTATCTTTTCAGACACGATCACCTCTATTCATTTGATGAAATAATCAACAAACACACAAGTACACTCTTGTCCTTTAGCAGTGCATTATAATGGACTACTACTCATAGCCAATAAACCTTGCTGCTTATTTTGGACAAAATAGGCATAATGAGTCTATCAGCAAGTGGTTGAGAATGTCCAGAAGACTGGCATACTGGACAGCAAACACATCTCTTTATGAGCGTTTGGCTGAACATATAAAAAATGAACAGTAAGAATTTCTTTTAACATATTAAGTGTAAATAAAATGTTAGGATGGAAAAGACCCTTGAGAGACAATAAAGGAAAACTTGTACCTGATGATTATGAAATGTCTGGTTAAATTTTGCTTTCCCCTCAATTTGTACTTATGAAAATCTGAGCAGTATTTCTCATCTTGATAAATTGATAGATAGAAACAAAGTTGAACAAGATTTTTGCATTAATGTTGGGTATGTTAAGAAAAAAAGGTGGTGGAGTTTAAAGATTAATAAGGCTTTTGGACTAGATAACATTTCTTTAATGGTTTTTGAAGGAGAATAAGGATTGGGTATGAAAGCTACTTGCTACTGTTTTATGCAAGTTTTTGGATATTGGTCAGGTGCTAAAGAATTGGAACTTATTTAAAGTCATTCCTCTTTTCAAGAGAGGTAAAAAAATTGTCCCAGTAATTATAAGCCTATTGGTCTTACATCAGTTGTGGAAAAAGTTTTGAAAAGTCTGGTAAAAGGTGAAAGATACTTAAAGTTTAAAACTACTGGATAGTCAACATGGCTTGAGTAAGGGAAAGTCTTAAATTACATATCTTTTAACATTCTCTGAAAATGTTACCACATGTATAGTTGATACTAAAGGAGCAGATTTGGTGTATTTAGATTTTCAGAAAGCCTTTGAAAAAGTGCCACATAAAAGGCTTCTAAAAAAAAAATCTTTATAGGCATGGGTGATAACTAATTGGATAGAAGAATGGCTGAATGAAAGAAAATAGAACAATATTATAAATAGAATTAAATCAAAATGTATTAAGTGGTTACCTCATGGCTCAGTCTTAGTATCCTTGTTCTTTTGACTTGCATCAACAATATAGACAAAGGAAAGGTCAATAAAGTGTTTAAATTTGCTGATGATATTAAGGTGTTTGGCATTGTTAGCTGAGAAAAGGATGCTACTGCTTTACAAAGGGATTTAGATTATTTAATGAGTAAGGCAAATAAATGGCATAGGAGTTTTATTCACAATGAAGAAGGGATCTGATTTAGGTGTTCAAGATTGTAAAGAAATCTGGTAATGTTGATGTTTCATCTTTCTTCATACTAGATGGAGAAAACAGTATGACTAGAAGACACAAATATTAATTTAAGACAGGTAGAAGCCCTCTTCAGCTGAAGCAGTTGTATTTTTCTAAAAGGGTTGTTTGTGTCTGGAATGATTTGCCTTTGGGTGTTACAGAGGCAGTAAAATTGAGTTTAAGAGAAAGTTTGATAATTATATGAGAGGTAAGATTTAAGATTTTTTATTAATTTATGTATTTAATTAATAGTTTGAGCTTAGTTTAGAGGGTGGGATAGCCAAGATGGACCACTTGGTCCCTTTTGTTCCAATTCATTATTTTGTCTATTATGAGGCAACTAAGATCTCTGCTGTACAAAAGGTATTTATTAGCTATTTCAAGATGGTTAGCTAATGAGGTTATCATAATAGTAATTTGTTATTTTTACTCATAAAGATTTTGGAACAAACAAATTTAGGTACACTTGGAGATGGTAAGATAGACTTGTTCCATGTCTAACAACATAAAGATGAGCATTTTGGATATTGTTTATTCCAGAACTTTTATTAATTTGCAGTATAATATACAGTTAATAATAGTTGATATCTGATGGAAGACCATCAAGGAATGCATATAGATGACTGGCTTCTTTTGTTCATTCTGAACTGGAATCTTCACAACATACTTCTGCTACTGATAAAATCAGATTATGTTAGTTGGAGAAATCTTTCCTTTTACCTACCCATTCCAGAAGAACGTGTTGTTTGGAGCAAGATTCTCCCTCTAGTGCTCTGCTTCATAGTTTCACCTCTGAAACAACAACAGTTCTAGTTGGATTTGATTGGATGTAAAATACAAAATTAGCAAATTCCTTCACACAGTCACTTGGATGTCAGGTTTCTGGATGCATGGGCAGTTGTGGATTTTAATATGGGTGCCTATTTGGTAGACCAGTTTGTAGAGTATATAATTCTGTTCAATTTTTGGTGAAGGCAGGGTGGACCCTTCTCTTACCATGGGTCAGAAGTTATAATTTCAGTGCTGCTTAGTTTTGGTGAGGAGTTAACTGACTACATATAGTTCATAGTGTCTTAGCCACTCAATATCTTGGATCACATTTATTTTAGCTTTCCTTGTATATCTGTCTCTATATGGTTCTTATGCAATCTTTCTTCACCAAGATTGAGATTCTGGTATATTATGTTTTGGATTTAAACCCATCCTGTTTTTCTCTCCATTTGGGGTTGACCTCCTCACATTTCCACCTGTGTAACTGATACCTATTTCCATACTGTGTGAAGAGTTATAACTGGTACAGAAGCGGTGCAGTTTTTCTTGTTTGTTCCTTTCTCAGTGGGGATCAAACTTCATGGGAGTTTTTTGGATGCTTTCAGAGGATACTTCTTTCTGTCTTTCACACGTGTTCAATGTGGAATTCTAGCTCTACAGTAATACCCCATTTAGTGCTCAGGAAGGACTCCTCAGAACAGAGTTATAAACAAAGCAGCTATAAACAGGGTCATTTTAATATTACATGTATGGAGATACATAACTGAAGGCATTGTTTTTTCTGAATGAAATACAAGTTCATGAGCTCTCAATCCTGTTTAGTTACAGAGCCATAACATAGAAAATCACACCTTTCCTGCCATGCCCACCTGTAACATCTTCTTCAGGATTCATCAATACATATATAGTTCTCTTTTAGGTTTATTACTATATCAGTTATAACCAACAGACTGGCAAGGTGATTGTTCATTAAATGATGTATTATATTATGTTGTTTTATTTACAGAGATTTGTAGATTGCTTCCTAAGTAAATGTTTTCTTCAAACAAGACTGGTATTGTATAGATGGATAATGTTTTGCTGGTTTGTGTTGTGTTGCTAGAAATTCCTGAAACTTTGTGATACTTATGAGACATTTTCTGCTTTTTGTGTTGTTATTTCATGTTCTTTGTTGCATTAGTTTATTGAATAAAAATTACTTAGTTTACTGTTACCATTAGTATGAGAAAATAGTGTTCAAAAAGTTATGGATTTTCATATTTTTTTCTCACATGGATATTGCTTAAGGTGTAGAGTTCTATAATGAATCGTTTAAAGCCTGCTTCTCAGAGTTTTGTGAGTAATGATAGCTTACTGTATCGGAAGTTATTTTCCTATATTGAAATACTTATAAAGCATACATTTTCAGTATAGAAAAATAATAATGTGCTGTTTTACACATTTTTATTTTTTATTTAATTTTCTATACTTTACAAAATTTGAAAGAAATTTTTAAAAATCAGAATACAGGATTATAAAAGTGTTGTGAAGTAAAAGAATACATATAAAAAAATTTTCTTTAGAAAATGGAACTCTATGAGTTTTTAGTATGGCAGAACATTTCCTTAATCTATCCATATTAATTTCTCTGGCTGTTTCATTTTCTGTTTAAAGTATTGCTAGACCATTTAATCTCTCTTGTCCAAGTATGGAATACAAAAATGTTTTTTATTAACTTAATCTTGAAAATTATTTTTAGCCACTCATCACATTTATGTATAAAGTTGAATTGATTCTTAGAGCAATAAACATATGAAAAGTTTTTTTGATTTGATTTTCACATGCATAAAATAAGACTATCTGGATTTAAACTTTTGAGTATTCAGTGTGCATTTAATATTAATTTAAGTTCTGCACACATTTTCATAACAGATATCCATCTTTTCATTGCTTGTTTATATTTATTTCTAATATGTTATAATTTTTGCAATGCTAAAAATATTGTGGTCAGTTTTTTGAGTCTTTTGATCTAAGTTTTTATCTATTGATATCTGAAATGTTTAATATCCAGTAATTAACACACAATTTAGAGAATGAACTATACACAGAGTTAATTAATATATTTCAACACTTAATTTGTATGTCGTTCACTTTGGTTATATCAAACTAATAATCTATAAAGTGAAAAAAATACCAGCAATGCAGTTGAAATGAGTTAATACACTTTTTGTATTGTGTACACAAGAAAAAATGTTGAGTGTGTTGCAGTAAAGGATTTCATTTTTTATTTTGTGAGATGTTTACTCTGTCACACTGTTGTATTTTATTGTTAGTTTAGCATCTTTAGTTGAGCTAAACATTTGTGTGTGAATAGAGAAGTATTCAAATCATTTGACTGAGTTTGAACTGTTCCAGTTGTAATGGATTTACTGTTATACATTTAGTTTCATGCACATGACACATGACTTATATTGTTGGATGTGTATTGCACAAGTCTCATATCTTCTCTAAATTTGAAGAAGATTCTCAAGAGTAAGAATCAACAATATGTTTTATGAAAACACAAGTGTATTGTCATATACATGCCAAATGAGTATATGAAAACAGTCTATAACAAGACACCAAGAGACAGTAATATAATATTGTTTGGCCCCTGCAGTCAGCATACTATAAGCCTCAGAAGCTATAACTGTTATAAATTTTAATTAATGTGAAAACTACATACATTTGACCAGGAATATTTATAGATTCCAAACATTAACTTTGACATTAATATTTCTGCAAGGATATGTTTTCATTGGGAAAAACTTGAGTATGAAGAATAGAGTTAGCTAGCACTCCCATAAAGTAAAATGTATCTGTGTGTCAACATTAAAAGTAATTTGCACCTTGTGGATGTGAACCTGTAACATTGATAAAATATTCAGTTCCAGACTAGATAAAAGACTGAATGTTGTTTGCAAATATGTAAAACTCTTGTATATAGACCAATCTTTGTAATAAGTGTTATTATAAATTGTATTGTTGTTTGTATATTAAAATATATTTGTGCTAAGAAAGAAAATTGTGTGTGTCAATCTTGTTTGCAAATATTATCAATTTGATACATCTTAACATTTAGTCAACTTCTAAATTAAAACTTCCATCTATTTGAAATTATAATGTGTAATGTACAGAGACTTGTTCAAGATAAATTGTGATATGTAACACAGTGGATTGACCAGTTTGATTGATATTATAACACCATGAAGTTATACATAATAGAATTTTGAATTTAACAAGTGTACTTGCATAAGATTTGGTAAGCTTTTAATAAATATTATAATGTTCCACACAAAAAATAAAATTATAAAGTATTTGTGCAAAAAACGTGCTTATAAATTTCCAAAACCTTTAGTGGGTTAATATAAGTGCAAGGTGAATTGTTTGCTAGAAATGAAAATATATTTATCCTAAAGTTTTTTAATTTAATTTGTCTAACCTCAAAAATCTCCTAAATAAATATCAGTTTTTTCCATAAAAACTTTGTATTTTATCTGTTATTTTCTTTACCCCCAACACTTACTGAAGCAAATCATCAATGAACACTGAGATGAAAAGTTGAAAATTATGAAGTAAAATCAACATTACATTTTTTTTATTAATTGAGAATTTAGGATATTCTCATATCCTCAATTAATGATAAGCAGAAGCTCTGCTCATCAGGCTGGTGTTTGTCTAACTGTAATATTCATACCTCATTGAAAAAAACTTAAAAAGGGAACCTTTTCTAAAAAACGGAATTTTTTTTTGTTGGAAGTACAACATGGGCAAGTATTGGATTGTGGTCTGTAGTCATATGAAACTCATTGCATCAAAATGATTCAAAGTAGACAACTCAATGTTTTCTTAAATTTTACTAATATAAATTGTAATATTTTTATATATGTTAAAAATGGTACTGTCTAAAGAAAAACTAATGTTTTTTTAAGAATTCTGGATTGATTTAGGTGTTTAAGGTTTATAAAGAAACTAATGGTGTTGATGCATCTGTTTTTCATACTTAATGATTACAATGGTAGGACTGTGGGACAAGTATAAATTTTGTCAGAGTGGGAGTCATATTTTGTTAAGAGAGTTTTATTTTTATAACAGAGTGATTGATTTTGGAATGGGTTATCTTCAGATTGTGGTGGATACAGAAAATTTTAAGGGAAGTCTTGATAACTGTTTCAATAAGAAGGGCTCATTAAAGAATATAAAGGCTTAGTTTGAGGGATAGATTAGTATAGATGGAACATTGCATATTTAAAAGCAGCTGGTATGGGTAAAGAAAACACTAGTTGAGGAGTGAACAACGTTTCAACCTTCTTCAGTTATTGTCAGGTTCAAAAATAATGAAAGGTAACTGACCACATGTTTGAAGGTGGTTGTGTAATTGCGTGTAGGAATGTAGAAGGTGTGCTTTGATGTTTGATTATATTTATTAATAAAGGTATAAAAGTGTTCCTTTGTATTGTTTTAGGCTTGAGTTGTAAAAATAAGGCTTCCTTAATTTTGTATTTGTTTATGTTTGTTTCTTTATTTAGTATTTGGGTGTTTTCTATGGTGACTTTGTGTTTATTTGACTTGCAGTGTTCAAAAATGTGGGAAGGTGAGTTTTTGTGTTCTTTGAATCTGGTTTCCATTTTACTACTTGTTTCTCCAATATAGAAGTCGTGGAAGTTATTTCCTTGTATTTGATAAATAATGTTTGTGTTGTGTTTGTCAGTGTAGTTGTTGCACAGTATAGATCTTAGTTTTGTACCTGGTTTTTGAATAAATTTGGTATTAACTGGAATGTTATACGTTGTTGCTAGTTTTTGCCAAATGTTGGTTATTTTTCTGCTGATGTCTGGAATATGGGTCATTCCATGTCAAATCATGCAGATTTTGGAAAATTTTCCAGGTGACCTCTTCAGAATGCCTTGAAAAAATTCACGTGTGCTCACCTACCCATATAATGAAAAATTGCGAAAGATTAGATCAATATCTCTAATAGTTTCTGATCAGAATACAGCCCTGTAAAATTTATTTTTTTTTGGCAAATTCATTTTTCAGGCAACTTTGGCAGCTTAAAGCTGCAAGATTAATGGTGGTAGAAGGCTGAAATTTGCAACACTGACTGAATTTATCTTGCAGAATTCAAAAATGGTCTCAAACCAAGTTTATCTCTCTTAGAATTTTCATAGTGAGGCTGTAAATTCACCTGAAAACCCAAAATCATAAAAAACATTGGTTTATTTAATAAGCTATAGCTCTTAAGACTTAATATGATACAAAGCTGAATGTTTTTTACAAATTTCTGATAACATATCAATTGATAAATCAGCAATTGTTGTAAATAAAAGTCTATTAGATCTGTAAAAAATTTAGTTGCATGCAAATTTTTATGATTTAGCTAAAAATAGTCTTACTTCAAGCCACAGTTTGACCATGTCACCAGTTATTCAGCCTTTTCAGATTTTTACCATATATTCTTACATCTCTGAATATCTATAAAAAAAAAATCAAGGTGGTGTTCAACCTACTTTTTGAGTTATCATTTTTTAAAGTATCCTCTGACCATACATTGTTTACTTAAAAAAAATTCAGTTCAGGTGTGTTTATGAAGTATTTGTACAAAAAACTTGCTTATAAATTTCCAAAACCTTTAGTGGGTTAATTTAAATGCAAGGTGAATTGTTTGGTACAAATGAAAATAATTGTGTGCAAATATATCCATACAATTTTGAAAAAATTATGAATGCCATTGAAATATTCTAATCAGCCTTTACCATATATTCTTACATCTCTGAACATGATCAACAAAAAAATCAAGGCTGTAAAAAGTAATAAATTATCAAATTTTAAGTGTCTCTGATATGTACCATTGGGCAAAGGACCACGTTCAGGGCATTCAGTTCTTTCTTGTCAGTCCTGCAGAATTATGTAAAGTTTGATCTACTTGAGCACTATGAAAAATGCAAAACTGTGGCAGGTATTAGGTCACATCATAGATTTATTCCCCAATTTACCAACAAATTGTATATGAGAAATGATGTGTACACAGTTGTAACTGTTGGTAGTAGCAGTGAAAGTGATGCTGCAGTAGCTCAAATAGGGTCTAATGATTGCAATGACAATTATCAGCCAGGGAAATATGTGGTATGCATATATGGTCATGAACGGTATGTGGAAAACATAAAAGATAGATCAGATGGGCATTCCGATGTGTTGGTGTCATTTATGAAGAAATCAAGAAACGAACTGTTCTCATGGCCTGCAAGGTCACTTAAAGATGAAAGCTGGATTCCTTTCCAACATATTCATTGTCTGATAAGTGCACCTACCGTGCAAGGCAATAGTGCTCGCCACTATGTTCTAAGCCAAAGTGATCTTAACATAATCAAACTTGAATTTCAGAAATTCATTCAAGCTGTCTGAACACAGCAATGTTTATTTGATGTTGTTAAGGCTAATTTATTGCCAAAGCAGTTTTTGAAACATTTCATTGTCACGATTATTGTAGTTTGGTGTGACTATAATCTTTCTCAGTTATCCCCTGTTGTAGCACTGTGCTTTTTGTGTCTGATTTACCTTTGTACTTATTATATTATGAATCTTAAACTCAGCCATATCTACATAACTGTAATGCATACACAATATATTTGCATTGCCATGTGATCTAACTAGTTATACCAGTAAACTTGTTCAGAAATGAATTAATTCTTTCTTGTTTCTTACAACTTTATTATTTAACATTGTGAAAGGCTGGTTAGAATATTTCAGTGGGATTCATAAAATTCTGACAGGTATTTTTCAAAATTGTATGGATATATTTGCATACAGTAACACACCTAAACTGAATTTTTTTTAAAATAAAAACGTATGGTCAAAGCATACTTTCAAAAATTATAACTCAAAAAGTAGGTTGAACACCATCTTGATTTTTTTTTTATAGGTATTCAGAGATGTAAGAATATATGGTAAAAATCTGAAAAGGCTGAATAACTGGTGACATGGTCAAACTGTGGCCTGAAGTAGGGCTATTTTCAGCTAAATCATAAGAAGTTACATGCAACTAACTTTTTTTACAGGAGATCTAATAGACTTTTAATTACAACAATTACTGATTTATCAACTGATATGTTATCGTAAATTTGAAAATAAAATTCAGCTTTGTATCTTAATAAGTCTGAGAGCTATGGCTTATTAAATAAACCAATGTTTTTTACAATTTTGGGTTTTCAGGTGATTTTACAGCCTCACTATGAAAATCTTAAGAGATATAAACTTGGTTTGAGCCCATTTTGAATTTTGTGAGATTAATTCAGTCAGTGTAGCAAATTTCAGTCTTCTACCACCATTACTCTTGCAGCTTTAAGCAGCCAAAGTTGCCCAAAAATGAATTTGCCAAAAAAAAAAAAAAACATTAACTAAATTTTACAGGGCTGTAAATCAGAAACTATTAGAGATTTTGATCTAATCTTTGGCAGTTTTTCATTATATGGGTAGATGAGCACATGTGAATTTTTTCAAGGCATTCTTTGGGGGTCACCTGCAGCCATGATTTGACATGGAATGACCTATACATGGTATGTAGCCATCTTTGGTTTTGTGATTTTTTAAATCGTGGAGTATATTTACTTTTGTTAGTTGATTTTGTATTTTGTTTAGGTGTGTGCATATAATATTTTCTACAGTTTATGGAGGAAATTTGTTGAAGTTGATGAAGTATTGTTTTTTTTTGTCTAATTTGTCGTTAATTTTATCTGGCGAGCATAGTTTTATGGCTGTTTATTTGGTTTCTTAGTATGTTGAGTTTTGTTTCATGTGCTGAGTCACAAGGAATGTGTAGTCCAGTATGGGTGATTGTTTTGGTGGATTCCTGTTTTAAATTTTGTATCTTGGTAAATACATTGCATGGGCATTCTCCAAATATGTAACATCAGCCAGCTTGTTCATCAAAGACTTCTTTAATTTCAAATCTAACTTTAATCAACTTAATCATAAAGCCTTAATGGCCAGTTTCAATGTCATCTCTCTCTTTACAGAAGTCCCAACCACTGAGGCCTGCAAGATAGCCTTAGAACTCTATATCCAAGACCCTAACCCATCGATAGATATTCCCAGCAACCCTCGTAGAATTCACCACAATGAAGACATACTTCATGTTCAACAACCACAACTATATACAAACAAATTGCCTAAGCATGGGCAATCCAGTATCACCAGTTCTAGCCAGTATTTTTATGACACAAATTGAAACACAAGCAATTAACACAGCATTATATCCACCACTATATTGGTGCAGATATGTAGACGACATGATTGCAGGATTCACATTTATATTATACACACTTAATTTTTTTCAATCACATTTACTCTATACATCCCAACATTAACTTCACATGTGAACAGGAAGAAGGCAATTAAATATCAGTTCTTAACCTCAAAATTACAAGAACCGATACATAATTTAAAACAGAAATCCACCAAAAAATCACCCATACTGGACTATATATTGCTTGGGGCTCAGCACATGAAACAAAACAAAAACTTAATATCCTAAGAAACCAAATAAACACAGCCATAAAATTATGCTCACCAGATAAAATTAACAACGAATTAGATAAAATTAAACAGTACTTCATCAACATCAACAAGTTTCCTCCACAAACCATAGAAAACATTCTTGCACACTTAGACAAAAAGCAAAATCAAGTCACAAAAGTGAACATACCCCACGATTTAAAAAATCACGAAACCATATATGGCTGCATACCATATGTTACCAACATCAGCAGAAAAATAACCAACATTTGGCAGAAACTAGCAACAAAATATGATGTTCCAGTTAATAATAAATTTATTCAAAAACCAGGCACAAAACTAAGATCTATACTATGTAAAAACTACACTGACAAACACAACACAAACATTATTTATAAAATACAATGTGATAACTGCCATGACTTCTATATTGGAGAAACAAGTAGAAAAATGGAAACCAGATTCAAAGAACACAAAAACTCACCTTCCAGGTTTTTGAACACTGCAAGTCAAATAAACACAAAGTCACCATAGAAAACACCCAAATACTAAATAAAGAAACAAACATAAACAAATGCAAAATTAAGGAAGCCTTATTCGTACAACAACTCAAGCCTAAAACAAATACAAAGGAACACTTTTATACCTATATTAATAAATATATCCAACTTATTAGCATGCCCTCTACATTCCTACACTCAATTACACAACTACCTTCAAACATGTGGTCAGCTACTGGTCAGTAGCCCTCTCCTTCTTTGTGAACCTGACGATGACTGAAAAAGGTCAAAACGCTGTTTGTTCCTCTACTAGTGCTTTCTCTTTCCATACCAGCCATTTTTAAATCTATAATTTTTCTCTACAAGTGGGTTTTTCATCACCACAGGTAGATGTACCAATGTAAAATTCAACAATTGTGTGATGATCACTGATATAAAACTTTAAATTATAATTATATTCAACATGTTTGTTTAGTCAGTGGACAGAGATCATGTTCAGTACCTTGGGTTCAGGTTTTGATTTTTTAGGGTCTTGTACAATCTCTTGTAATGGTCTAATTCTTTGTGAAGACTGAAGAGCATTTAGAGAACCAAGAGTAGGTCTAATAGTTTCAGTACCCTGAAGAAATGTCAGATGAAAATTAAATTGCTCAGAAAAATTTAACATTTAATCACAATTACTTGTTTAATTTTCAATTGTGACTTGTTTTCTTTCTAAAGACAAAAGCCAATTGTCTATTTTTAACAAACTGAATTCACAGTGAACAAATGCCCTAGATAAAAATAATATAGTTATCACATTCTTTCTTACTGTTTTAAAAAATATATAAATATAAGAGTGTGTTATATTATGAATCTATGCTAGATTACTACACAGTGAATCCATATTCTATATGATCCCACAAATTCAAGTTAAACATATAATTTTCATGAAACTTCAGTAATTCAGGAAAGATGAGAATTTATAAATAAAAGAAAAAAGTTGACACAATTAATGTACTCCTGTAAAGAGGAGTAACAACAGCCAACTTCCTGCCCTCTGGCACCTGCCCATTATCCACAAATTTACAAAATACAGTACCATGTGACTCACTTATCCAATCCTTAACCTACTTCTAAAGCCCTTTTGAAAATGTTATCTGGTCCAAAAACCTTATTCTTTAAATTTCTTAGTTTTCTTTTTTTTCCACACAGTCAGAATTAATGTAGTAATCCTTTTTTGTATTGTGATTTCACCTAGCACCTGTTTGAGATATAGAATATTGCCTAAATATCAGTCCAAATCATCAGATATGAGCATTCCTTTATCAATCTTCTATGGCTCTCCTTCTATTCTAACGTTTTACACACCCTTTTATTTAAAAAAAAATCCTTGCCGTCAATTTTTTTATTTTCGTCCAGCCTTTTTTCATTTGTCCATTTTGGCTTCCCAATATCCCATACGACCAACTAATTCCTTGCAGTTATTCCTTTTGTTTTCAATAAGAAACATGTCTGTGTTTAATACGTGATTTATTTAAAAATAATTTTTATGTTCCATTGTGTCTCTAGTTAATTCTGCTACTCATTTTACAAAAACATAATTCTTGTTGCATTTTTTTGAAACTTGTAATGAAAATTTAGTTATTTTAAATTCCCATATGCAGTAAAATGTCAAGTCTAATAGAACAATGAATACTTACACCCAAATTTCGCCATTTTCTACACCCCATCAATTATTTCTATATCAGAAATTAACCATAAATCTAAACAGTGATTACTCCTTGTACATTTCCTAACCAATTGGTGAAAGAAATGCAACCTGAATGTTTTCTAAACAATTTAGAAAAGGATCTTTGTATAATGGTAAATAGATCACTCAAAACATTTAAGCATTATTTTGAAGCTAGGATGTATTTATGACGTATTGATTAGAAGTCAAAGGAAGGGTATGTATCTAATCAAATCACTAGTTAGACTTCACTTGAAATACTGTGTGTATTGTTTTTTCAGAAAGGGTTCAAAGGAGAGCTACTAGGATAATTCTTGGAATGAAAACATTATTTTGTGAGAGACTGTAACATTTCTTATTTTATTCTGAGAAAAGAAGGGGAAAAAGTAACCCTAGTGAAGTTTACAGGATTATCTGCAGGATAAGTGATATATTTAATGGCTCCTGATTTCTTTATGTTATAGAGGTAATAGCACGGAAGTCAAATATTAGTGTAAAATTTGGAAAAATAGACTTCGTTTTACTTAAGATTGTGTTTTTCTAACAGAATGATTGATATATTGTATGAATTAGCTTTAAAATCACAGGTATTTAAGAAGAAAATTAATGACTCTTTGAAAAATAAAGAGTAAGTTTGAATATTTGTTTCTGTTGAGAGAGGTGTTCAAGAACAGCCTTAAATCAAATGGATCCTTGTTTGTTTGTTCTGTTATATACATTCACACTGTTCCTTTCAAAACTGTACTGACTTCTTTGTCTTAAGAATAAAAGGATTTTGTTCTAGTCAAACTCAGCCATACTTTTTCAATGTATATATTGTTAATTAACTTAAAACTGCAGTATACTAATGTAATTAAAAGTTTTATAATGGTTTATTTAAGTAGATGGTTGTAATATGAGTTGGATGTCATTTCAGTTAGTCCCTCTTTTTCCTAATATAACATTGATGTATCTCTGTACACAACACAACTCCTCAGAAAACTTGCTGTGTGGTATAACTAGAATGACTTTAGCTAGTTTGTAGGAGGGTTCTCAGACCTAAGAAGATCATGGGGCAAGAATATTTTGCCTTCCAACACAACTCAGTCCTAATGATGCTATGCAAGTCAAATAATTCACTGAATTGTAGCATAAATCAATTATAACCTTGTTTTCATTTGTTTCACATAATATAAAAATAATGGTAGGTATGTGTGTGTGTAAGGGTAGGTAAGTTCTTGATTCTTTAAATTCATAGTTTTTAATATAGGTGTTGCTGTATGAATTGAAATTGAGTATTAGCATATGGCTGCAGTAAGTATCAGTGTTCTCTATCTCATAAGGAGACCTTTGAAAAGTTGGGTTAGGCAAGCTTTTTGGAGCAGCTATCTAAGCTGTCTTGCCTATATGTATGACAAAGTCCCAACCTCTCCAATGAAACATTTCAAGATTTTGTGAGATTACTTGATTGTTGTAGTTTGGTAATCAGATTGGTGGAAAGATGTCTTTATCAAGAGATAGACCAAAGTAAATAGTAAAGGAACCATGTATTTTGACATTCTGAAATAGCAGTAAAATTAGAATGGTTCGACAATTTCTTGGTTATGAGCCTCAACATAAACACATTGGTGAAAACTAGGATGATCTCATCTTTCCAAGGTAGCACTGCAGTAATTGCACTCAGTCAAAAACTATTACATATATTCCTATCTAATTACAATTTTCAACTTTTTATTTATAGTTGCCAATCTCTAAAGGAAAATGGAACTACATAAACCAACAGGGTCTTATGCAGATCCTCCCCCACCTTACAGCCCTTCTCCTGGAGAATATACTGGAGGTAGGAAAAAAAACCAAACTTGTATGGATGATTCAGTAAAGCCCAAGTTCTGGTTAACCTTGTTCATTATATTTTTTATGTACATGTATACTAAAATGTTTCTCACCTCAGGCTTACTTGTGAGTTCACCACAGATTCAGTTGCTATTGCTGCTGAGTTATTTGTGTTCATGTAAGTTTTATACAGAGTTAGAGTTACTTTAGTGTTGGCAGTTTTAATTTCATATGTTTTTGTGTTCTGATTTTCTGTCCTGTCTGAATTATGTGTAGTAGAATATTTAAGTATAGTACTGCTTTTATTTTGATATACTCAAATGAAAATATTTATCACTGAGTTAAAGGTTAATAATAAAAATAAGTATTGACAAGCTTGTACTATATTTTATTTTATCGTTTCTCATTGTTGCTTAATGTATCTAAGTTGATACATTTACATGAGAAGTCTCAGTGTAGATTAAGTGCTTCTACTATCTAAACAACTAATTCTAGTTATTATGGAAACAGGTTACATGATGTTACATGACAAATCCATATTGCCCCTAATTAATGCTCTCCACTAATTATTACTCCTCCACACCAATCACAGAATCAGCAATCAATACTGGTAACTGATAAATGTCACTTAGACCATGATTTTCCCACCTGTTTTTTTGTCATAGCAGCAAACTTCAAAAATGCTTCACAGGATTTTTTGACACTTATAAACAATGAATAACATATTTACTACAATAGTGAGCATTGATGTTTATAGCTAAGTTAGAAGTAAACAGGCTATATTTACTACCACTTACTCCCAATGTATTTGTTTCTAATAGAGACATTATCATATAACCTATTTAATCTCTATATATTGTCTCTCCCTCCCTTAAACAACTTGCAATGCCCCGGGAGATGCTAACTAGGGGCACTACAGTATTTCATTAAACTTTACACACTAGTTCATATTTTTTAGGTACACTTGTCAAACCTCACCAAAGTTTATGTTTTGAACATATCAGTATAGAGCCTGCAAATTGAGCAGTAAACATCTGGAACTTGGAAAAAACAAAAACAAAGTTCTAAACAATTTTTTTTTCATTTAACTGAGAGCTGAATAAAAAGAAAAGCCACCTTTTTTATGTCTCAACGAACTTTTCAAAATTAATTTATGATGCTATTTTATCTGAAGCTATGATACTTCTTTCAATTGTTGATATAAAATATACATGAGTAAAAATTCTGATATGCCTTTTGGTCACAGAGATATCATTCTCCAAACATGAAATGAAACCTCTGTCAAGGTGAACATCACTTTTTTTCAAAGCAGTATTCAACACAAGAAAGAAAAGTAAATAAATATAGACAAAAACATATTTGACTGTAACAAGCATTTATGTTGTTTTCAGTTTAAAACGTTCATATTTTGGGTAATTTGATGGTTTAGTTTGCCATTTTGTAGACTTTGATGCATTGTATGTATTGTATATAAGATTCATTTTAAAACTGGCATTGGAGACAAAAGTAAAAATGGTGTTATTATCATTATTTCTCAGTAGAGATTGTAGTTTATAGGTTTTACTGATTTTTTTTAACAAGTCTAATTTTTTATGCTTTTAGATTATGATTTTTTTACTTTACCTAAAAAAATTATTAGATAGAAAATATGAAGTTTTTCTGTTTCTTATTTATATGCTGTTTTGAGAGTGAACTATTTGGGTTTATACATAGAAGGTAACAGAAGCATAACCAGTAATATGTTGTTCACTTAATAGCAAGGCATAAAAGCAAGTCTTTTTTTCTTCTAGTTTTAAATAGAAGTAGTTCAGCAATTTTTGGAATGATACTATAAAATGATACACTATTTCGGATGGTTTTGTGAATTTGCCTGATTCCTTTAAAGAATAATAACAATGTGCTCTAGATGTCTTAAACAAGAAAAAAATTAATTAGTAAGCTTTGTCTTGAATTCCAATAAAGTCAGTCTTTACTTTAATGTAAACTTTTCCCCCATTGCTATGATTTTTACTAATGTTTAATTTTAATTATTAACAAATTAACTTCATTGTGTGTTGAAAATAATGAATGTAAAATGTGAATTTTTTTGCTCTAAATATAATGAAAATCAAATCTAATACTTGTCTTCATTTCACCATATTCCTTCTGATTAGGAAAGCAATCTAAATCATCCCCAATGATCATTGGACCCCTTTCTACTAGACAAGGTTGGTTTTATTATGTTACAGAAAACTTATAAGGAAATTACACCAGCTCTTAGTTAGAGAGTATTTATGTTCAGGGGGCAAAGAAATGTAATTTGAGAGCAGTTAACTATAACAAACTTTAATAATAGTATAAGTATCTACCTTCTATTTATTGCTCATCAAATATCATGACACTAAGAAATTATCTAAGAGGAAAGTAGTCATAAACATTCAAAATGTTAACCATCACAAGCGAGTTAAATTGTATACTTTTACATCTGGCCATGAGCCTTATTCTCTTCATGGAATAAAATGAAAAAAAATTATTTATTAATTTAATCTTATTTCAAGTTATCACTTTTTAAACTTTATTAGATAGTAAGTGTTGCAGTGTAATAGTACAGTGGTTAAATTAAAAATTGTTTAGAGGGGAAGAAATCATGAAACTTCCTGGGTTTATAGAGTTTTATATAGGGAATCATATAAAAGTAAGTGCCATTTTGGATCTTGCTCCTGAGTCCAGTTATTTAATATTTTATCTAACACATAAGGAATGCAAAGTGGGTGACATGCAAGTTTGTTATATTGGCAATATATTATTTATTTGTTCACCTTTAAATGATCATTTATATTATTTTCCTTGTAAACATCAACTGTACAAAAGTAAAAAATTATCCTAAAATTAAAAAACGTTTAATTCAATAAATGTTCATGACTCTCTTAGGCTTCACAGATAATCCTGTTGGTTACAAGTTTTTGTGGCATACGTGAGATAAATACTAACATCAATTAAGTAACTATATTTAAAGAACATGTGTACTCATTGTTCAATCCTATTTACAGTTTCCAGTGCAGAGAAAGAGTGCAGTGCAGGGAAAGCTAGTTTCACTGCATTTACACAGTTCTCTACAACCTTTTTTGCAGCCACAGTGGATCAGTTCTTGATGTGACTGTGATGCCTCTGGTAGTGCTCTCCATCATTGTGACCATCCCTCCAGTTGTTGATTACTAACCCCAATCATCAGGGTTACATGATTCCTGCCTAGCTAATCAGATTGGTTACATGTCCAGCCTAATAAGCTGCTAACTTTGCATGTTCTAGAAGGACAGATTTGGGGGGGGGGGCATGTTATCAATATTCCTCTAGCTCTGTTTTAAGCTGCTTTCCTCTCTATACTTGTCCTGTACCACATTAAGTTGTTTAACATTCTGAGCTTGTCCAAGTATGTAGGCTTTGAACACTATTGTAGTGTAATCCATGAAAATCTTGCACTTCTTGTCATAGATTTTTTTGAGTGCTAGAAAGGATATATGACCTTCAGCTGGATTACTTTGCATCACACTTTTATTTCATTAAAACTCACCTTTTTACAGTTAGGTATGGATGAAATGCAAATGCCAGTAACAGTACTTTATGGTTGAGATCTAAAATGGGGTTTGCCTTTATATAGCTCTTCACATATTGAAGTGTATGTCTATAAAGATTGATGCTTCTAAATGTTAACAGTTCTTCCATACATCTCTGCTTAACTATTGAATTATATCTTTCAAACAGTTCTACAGTGTGAATTATGGTTGATGTAATGAAGCTCCAAATGTCCTTAAGAATAACTATAAGAAATGTATTACAATAGCTTAGGTTACCAAATTTTTAAATTTTAGTTATTTTTCAATTAATATGAAATTAACACTTCATGTTTAACAGAAAAAATTGTAACTCACAAGCTTCAAAGAAATGTGTAATTGTAAAGAAATGAGACCAAGCAAGTAATCATCTGATGTTCATAAAACTTTTATGCAATTTTTGTACTTATTTTGGCAGTCTGTTGAGGTAATGATATGAATTATTCATATAACCACTCTCATGTAATCTTTACAGTAGTATATATGTTATACTTAAAAATTTTCAGTGAAAATTAAAATAAAATTTTAATTTCATGAAAGTTTGATAGGATAGTTTAAAATAAATACAAGTACCAAAATGGCATTGTGTGCAGGTTACCACCTAAGTAAGGTATGCAGTAATATTTTATGTTACACAGTTGTGAAGACATTCACTGAATATATTGACACACACACACACCAAAGTTTTAACTAAAATTTTCTTAAAGTTGAAAGCTAGGAAAATAGATCTGAAATTAAATGTTAAAATAGTTTTAACAATAATTCATAAAACATTTGTGATTCAAATTACAAATATGCAAACATTATTCAATTGTATATTGTATTTTATATCTTAAGAGTAGTTTCTTTTGTTTCTGAAACCTTTGGATTGAAAGTATTTTACTGTGTACTAGTACACAAAATGAATTGAAAGGTAATGGATAAAGGTGAGCATTTAGCCAACAAAATTTTATAATGTTAATTGTCTACATACTAGTATGTGTATGCAGTTTTTTTATTATTTGCATGAATAGCCAGATTATTGCCTTGTGATATTACATGATTTCACTTCAGCCAGTTGGGATGCAAGTTAATATATAAATAAGCAACTAGTTAAATAATGAAAACATTGTTTTTAAGCTGAAATCACCTTTCTTTTATGCCATCAGTGACTGTAATCAACATTGCTCAATGGGATCCTTACCCCATGCAGATGACTTGTCCATATTGTTCAGCCCAGATTATGACTCAAACTGTCGTTTCTTCTGGTCTTTCAACATGGATTTTGTCGAGCACCCTCATTTTATTAGGGTGAGTTCACTAATAAAAGTGTTTTAAGGGTACATCATTTTGTTTTTGTTTTTGCCTTAAGTGAAGCTTCTTTGATTAGGTTTGTTTTTAATGTTTTTAAATAACATGAGTTATCCTTGTGAACTAACTGTTAGTTTATTGTTTGTATATATATGTATATGGAATTTAAAAAGGGCAGCCATAAAGCTGTATAAGAGAACAACTGCAAATTGAGTTACTGAAAAAAACTGGAGGTGAGGTGAAAATTTTGCAGGTTTTTCATTCGGTTGTGTAGGAAGTTCAACAGTATTAATATTATTGTTACTAGTTATAGGCTTAGAAGTTTTACAGGGTATCACAATCTTTTAAGAACTTTCATGTTTATATTTTAATTCCTTGTGATATTGTGTAGGGTAATAGTAAACTGCCTTAGTGTATTAACCACTATTGGCTTTACCTCCCATTTGTTTAAGTTATTACGTATAGTTAATATTAGTTGTATAACGTTTCTTTGGATAGTATGGCAGGAATTCACAAAGTTTGCAAACTAGTGGACCCCCTTCAACTTCTATACTGTATTGGCAAACCACTTCCTGTTACAAAATATTTTTTATCATGGGTAATTGGTGTATCATATAATACATGTATTTTACTACCTTTACAGCTTGTTTCTAGTTTCAAGAAAAGAACAATGAAAAGAGAATTATGTATGGATAATTTAAAACAAATCTTATGACTTGCTTTAATGTTAAGGATGATACAGCTTTGATAAAACTATCTTGTGAATTTTTGGTTCAGTGTCTGACAGTTTCAAATGAAGATCCAGCTTCACATTTATATTATTCCTATACTTTAATTTTATATGCATCAATCCAATTGGAAATCAACTGTCTTATTTTTGTGATCAGCAAGCAATGGTACTAGGTGCACAAGTATACATAATTTATGTTAATTTCAATTATTAATTTTGGTATTTATATATATAACCATATTAGTTTTATAAAGTCTTGTCATTTTAATTTATTTGTTACTCTTTCATTGAATGATAATTTCATAAATTTGATAGATCACTGCAGACCCCCTGGATCTGCAGACTGCAGTTTGGGAATATTGTATTATACCATTACATTCTTACCTTTTCTTGATAACTTTCTTTGCCATGTTAATTTGTGTTGTACTTTTATTTCTGTACATTATCATTTTTATTGAACTTTCTACTTTCTAGAGTTGTATTGTGTCACCTTCTCAGTATTTATGGAAGATTTAGTTTTTTTTACTTCCTGTAGCTGTATCTGATTGTTATGTGAGATAATTAAAGTAAGAGTGGTAAAGCTTTTAGACACACTGTATATTATGTTTTATGTGTTGTTGTTTTTGTATTACACAAAAATTTTTTTTTATATTTTCATAGACAGTCACAGGCATCATTTTATTTCTTTATTTATTATTTGTCTTCATAAAACTTAATTTTTTGTTGTACCATAAGAAAATTATTGCTACTAGTATGATACCATTTAAACAATAATATGTGTTATATAAAATGTCAATGATGCCATTCACCTCTTTAGACAATAGGGGTAACTTAAGGAGTTTTATTTGGTCAAAAAATGTTCTAGGGAGAATTTGAGAAGAAATAGGCATGTTATGCTGAAGTTAAGTTTTTCAAAAAATATTTAATTCTATAACAATAGTTAAAGAAAAACAAACTAGTATTTCTGTGTTCCGTAAGTAAGGTGTACAATATTATTTATCTTTACTTTCATTAACAGTATTGATTATACAATCTGGTATATTGAATGTCATTACTTTTTTATTTTTCATGATTATGCTTTCATTAGAGAAATTGTTTTGCATTTGCAAATTGTGAGTCATTTTATACTGAGAATTTCACAAGGTCCTCTCATATTTTGCAAGGAGTTAGTGATCATGAAGTTTTCAAGTTACACAGTAGTGCTGTCTCTGCACTTTTCAGTGTTGAAGCCTGGAAAAATATATAATTTTTTTTGTAAACAGAGATAAGGCTGATTTCCATAAGTATTGTGTTTTTGAAAATTCTGGTAACATTGGAAATAATTTTGGCAGTTGTAAAATTCCCGATCAAATGGGCATTACCACATAGAGGACATCACAGTAAAACAGATCCTATATTGAAAAAAGAGACCTGTTGACTACCTAGTGCTAATTCTTGTACTTGGACAGTTTGATGTTCTGTTGAATATGTGCATTAACATTATAAGAGATACAGGAAACTTTGAAATGAAAGAGAACTGAAAATTCCTTTGGATATGGAGCTGTACAGCAATGTTGTACAAAACAATAATAAACAATATTTGCCACAGTTTTCTGCATGATGGAGATAACAATTGTTGATGAAATTGGAGACCAGAAATTCTTTGTGCAACTTCATAACTGTCAGGATACTTTTGTTGTTAAACAGGAGATGATAGCTTTGTGCTATATGACTTAGGAGGATGTGAAGGAGTGGCTTTTTGGTGTAAAGGTAATTGTTGATGCTTTTGATTCCTGTCTGTATCAATCACTAAAATCAGTCTGAAACAGTTTTCTTGCAAATGTAGAATATAATTGGTGGATGATTTTACAGAGCTGCAAGTGGGCATGGTCCTTGTAATGGTGTGTAGAAGTTCATCATGGAAGTGGCTCCAAATCTGGTGTACATTTGGTGTTACATATATTTCTCAACATTACTGACATAAAGAACCTTATCAGAGTTCTTCACAGATATGTTACTTTTCAAATCTTGTATACTTATAAGCATATGGCCAGATATATTTGTAGAACAAAGAGTAGAATCATGACAATTGAAAAAGTTACATAAAAACAGGAGAAACCCCATGGTAGTAAAAACAAGTGGTTCTTGAACATTTGTTTACAACCTTGTTTTAGATTTGCAGCACATCAAGGTGTTCCTAAAAGTTTAGGGCCAAAACTATTTGAAGCTAATGCTAAAGCAGAGTGGTGTGATTTCGAAATATATCAGTTGTATTTCTTGCTTCTTTATGTAGACAGAATTTTACAACGTGCATTAGAATATTTTCAGACTATAGGTCTGGATTACCTGAAAGCTTGGAACATGGTAGAGTAAGCTGAAAAAGTACCTGAAAAAATTAAATTTTGATGAGATGGTCAAAACTGTTTTGTTTTGCCAAAAATTTAGAACTTTTTCAAAATCTTTGCAAGAGGAGCTTTAAATAGGGAAGATTGAGAAAGAAATGGTGGTGGAATACATGATAGTTCCTTTCAAGTCCATAGATTTATGTACAGAATTCTGCAAAATTTGCCTAATGTGTTGCAACAAACTTTGGTACAGATATTTATTGTAAAGTTCAGCATTTTCAAACTTATTCCTAGCCTATGAGCCCATCTGATTTAATCATTTTCCCAAGATGTGACTGAGATTTTCTCTCATTAGTGACAAACTATATGTTAAAATACTTTTTGGGCAGCTTTTGGTTATCTTACTGAAGCTTTCATCTTGCAAGTGTTGATGTGTACAGAGAAGGATTTACTTGAGAATATTTCTGAAAATTACTTCTTATCATGTGAAATATGTGTTTTGAGATGTATTTCATAAGTGTGTATTTCCCTCATTTTCATTATGAATTTGTGGCTTATTCTAATTTTTCTTTAGAATTTGAGTCCAGTTCACATTTGGGACATGTTATTAAATTATGCATAATTCCACCTTTAACAGTTACTCAAATAGATGATTGTGCTCACTTAATTCATTGATGTTGTGTGTTTACATAGTAAATTTAATCAAAATCTCATAAGACACAAGTGTAGTGAGTAAATGTTATGAAAATATTCTGATATCATTTTTGTACTTATTCAAATAATAAGAATCTTGTAGGTTAGAAAATATTGTCTTTGATACAAATTACAAGTAAGGGGGAAATAATTACAAGAAATACATTTTTTTAACGTTTTTTCTATGTATGTCGGCTCAGACTTTAGCTGCACTATTTCACTACTTACATGCTCAACACTTTTATTGCCCTGTTTGTTTGTTTCTAGAATATTTTAAGTGTATTTTTTCAGTCATCATCTCTTTGTTGTAATATCCATCACTGTCTGTAATAAGACGGTACAGTTTGCTTACAGGTGACTTAAAATGTGAATTATAAAAAAAAAATATCCCTTGCTTTGTCATACAGTAAATTAGGTTTGCCATATAGCATGAATACGTGAATACAGATAATTCAACAACTTACACCAAAGACTAGACCAAAAAAATGTATATGATTGTTAGTTTTATGATTAATTTATTGAGCAATGCTCATTTGAGTGTCGCTTCAATATACTGCATGCTTTAAAAAAACTATTCATAAATTTTATATTATATGAAATACAGACAACATGAGCCTGTGATGGTTTTACATGTTCTACATTAATTTCTGTACACTGAGTCTGAAAATGATATCCATTTTTTTTCCATCTTGTACAGATTTTTTTTTCACAAAACATCAATTGTATTTTTCAAAAGTGAATCATTTTCATTGATATTGGATCATGTTTTGTTGTGATTAAAATGTTAACAACCACTAGCTATAGATTTATCTAGACTCATTGTGAAGTGAGAATCTTATCAATCATTCTAGAACCCAAACTTGACAAACATAATAATACAAAATGTTCATCATGGTAAATGATGTAATAATTTGATCTAAGTAGAGGTTGTTTTTTCTTCCCAAGTGTAACAGATCCTTCTACATAGCTGAATTATGAAAAATTGATAATAAAAACCAAGACATCTTTTATGCAGTTTAAATTTGCAAGCACATCTTTACTTTCACTATAGCTTTATCCCAATTAACATTTCTCTTCCCTGCCCATTTAAGCATGAGTAGTAATCTTACTGTGCTTACTCCAGCTTGTATACCCCACTATATTTAACAACAATTTTACTTGTTTGCTGTGGGATTCTATTCAGTGTTGAATGCTCTCTTCTTGAGTCTGGAGCTGGTTGTCTGTTTTCTTTATTTTACAAAATAAAGAAAATGAAATTTTGAAGTTTATCACAGTAAATTCAGAAATATTTTGTGCATATTTTTCTTCTTTTTCAGGATATCCTTCATAATTTTCGTTTGGAACCCACACAGTGACAGCAGTTACCTGGTCAAGTATGTTTCCTTTCAAATTTGCACTAGCTACTTCATGGTTATAAAAAATATTTTATTGGTAGCAGCATGCTCTGTCGAGATGGGGTGCTCCATGAGACCACCTTGTGTGCTTTCCAGCTGGTAAACAGTTATAGTACGAATACATTAATGGACCACCACTTATAAACTATCATGACTGAAGCTGAAGGGAATTTTGCTCATCTCTGCTGACCCCTAGATTAAATAAAGCAGGTTCCTGTTTTGCTTTACAAAATAGGAAATGTGGTTCACCTATTGCACTGTCTCCAGAACTTCATTTCTCAGGTCTCCTCAAAGCAAGTATCTCCCTCATTTCTCCTAGTAGAGCATGGGAGTCCTTACCACTCCTAATTTCCATTTACTGGAGTGTTGGACAGAGGTTTATTCCTCCAGAGTGATACTTGAACTAACTATTTCACTCAAGAAGAATCCAAAGCTTAGTTCTCTCCTACCAATAACCCTTAATGGTTTTCCCAGATGAATGGCAAGAGCAGAACCAGCCTATGCAGAAAGCTCCTTGTGAATGTTGTTTGCATTATCTTTTTAATTTCAGTCGCTTGACATGTAACGTTCTGTAACTTGTAGTTGGGTTCCAATAATACCACATTATTAAAACAGACAAAATAAACAGCAGTCCTCATGCTCTAGCCACCATGCCTTGTTTTTAGATTTGAGTCCACAGCCCCATAATTCCAATAATGAGACATGGGGCCTTATCCACCTGGTTGGGGAATGTCTGAACTCATGTTCTTCTAATGATATCAGGGTTTTACTTCTGTGGCCTTGTTGGTCTTTATCACCCAGGAATGATATTTTTGGTTGTCTGGGCAGAGAGCATACCTGTTATAGGAGTAGAGCTTGACCCTCTCTTTTGTGCTATTACTATACCTGATTTTTACATATTTCTTTTCTATGCAGATGTTGTGTGGAATTTGCTTTCAGTTACCCCTCCAGCTTCTCATTGTGGGATTCTAGCAAAAGTGTGAGAGGAGGTAGTTGTGGCTTGAAAGTTAATATTTACCTGTATCAAATATATCTTGGTTTAGTTTCATGTATGGGGTCCCATTTTGGATTCTTAGTGTTTAGATTTTCCCCCCGTAGGACTCAAATCCTTGGTTTTCCACCATCCTCATCTTGTCTCTCACTTTGGATATTTTCCCTGGGACTCTGGATGACCAAAGCTGATGTGATGTAAACTTATCTTCACATTTCCATTGCTACAGAGTTGCACCATTTTCTTTTGTTCATCTTGGATTCACCCATTCAGACACATTTAAGCAGATGCTCCCTATTCAATGTTGACCAGATTGCTCCATTTCTTTATCGTGTAATGGCATTTCATAATAGATCTATGAGTTCTACTGGTTCTGTCAGAAGGTCTCCGTCTTTGGTTATAGTCTCCACCCCTTTCCCAGTTACTCTTTCTCATCTTCATGATCCTTCCTCTCTCAGTCATCTTACAGAGACCATTTAAAACTTTCTACACAAAGAGCTATATTTTTAGTTCTCACTGAAGTTTTATTCCCATCTCTATGTGATCACCCAAGAGATGGGTAATTATAGATCTGGTACACCTGAATTCCTTTCTGGAATTCTCTCACTTCACTGTAGAGTCTTGGATGTTTTTTCCAGGACTCTGGATGACCAAAGGTGATGTGATGTACACTTATCTTCACATTCCTATTGCTACAGAGTTGCACCATTTTCTTTAGTTCATCCACGAGGGTCAAGTGTTCCAGTCAAGGCACTGTTGTGCAATCTCTCTTTAACTCCTTATGTGGTCTGTTAAGTGTTTCACTTGTTCTTTAATTTCATTTACTGGGTCAATGCAATCTTCATTATATGAACAACATACTTCTGATTGCCTATTCCTGTTAGCAATCAAGTTGGAGAAGTCTATTCTTACTCAAACTCAATATCTATTTCATTTTGGAGTTTTATTTAATTCACACCTTAGATGGGCCCAGCCTTCTCCTCTTCATATTGGACATATGAAATTGGCAGTCGTAAAGCTCTCCTCTCATGGCTTGAGAGGTTCTATTTCTTTTAAGGATGTGGGCTTCCTTGGAATTTCATCCCAATGGGATGAGATTATATGTGTTCACTTTTGTTGATACTTCTCAATCAGTAGAATTTTCCCATGTATCCCTTGAACCATCCTATTACTTTTCCTTTAGTGATCATAGCAGAACTAGTTTGGTGACTCAACAGGGTTCAAACCATGGTGGGTTTCCCATTCTTCTACTTTGTCCAGAGTTACATCTCTTCATGGATGCATCTTTGACATGTGAGGGCTTTTCTTAACTGTCAAGATTTCTGGTCTGTGGTTTGTAGAAGAGTGTAGAATTCACATCAACATCTTTGAGTTTTTGGCCCATTTCCTACTACTCCTGTGAGAAAAGAGGATTACGATCAAGTCTAACAATCCCATACTTGTCAGTTATACAACCAATCAAGGTGGGACCAAATCCAGATCTCTGTTTTTGGACTCTCAGTTTTCTTTTCTGGGCCCACAATCACTGTATGGTAATGTTAGCTTACCACATCCCTGGAGAAATGAATATGTTTACAAGTCCTGTATATCATCCTAACCAGATTCTCCCCACAAAGTGGTCTCTTCATTCATAGGATTTTCAGTGGATGTATTCTCAGTTGGCATCCAGGCACCACCAAACTGTCTTCATGCTTGGCATTTCTGTGATTTCTTGACTGACTCCTTAGTTAACATCTTATGTTTCCCAACCATCAGATCTTCTTCCTTGACTGTTTATCAATAGCATTCGTCTCTTTGCCATAGTTTCCATTCCTGCTATCCTTTTGTTCTTCAGCTTTCCTAATTCTTTACTTGGTTGTTTGATGAGGTCTTATCCATTTTATCTGTCTTGTTATTGGGTAACCCTATCAAACACTTTCCATTTCTTTTCAGTTTCATAACATCTTTTTCATTCCATTGCTTGTTCTTCACATCCCTGCATTGTACTGGAATGGGACCTTAATGTGGTCCTTTATGCCCTTTCTTATTCTTCCTTTGTTCTGCTTGCTTGTGAATCTCATCATTTATACCATTAATGTTTTTGTACTCTTTACCATTCCTCTTTTGTGATACTCTACCTTAACTGGTTCTTCCTGCTCACCACCTATGCAGCTCAGAAAGGTAATTTCTTTTTCTCACCCATTTCTTTACTATCAGTTTCCCACATATACTCCCATTCTAATGTGGATAGTCTTCTTTGTTCAGTTTGATCCTAGAGGTGTTATTTGGCCTGTAATGCTTCCTTTTCAAGTTCACATATCAGATAATTTATTTCTTGGAACACTTCTCTACGCTGTCACTAATAGTTAGTAATTCTCACTGGTTGGGTTCATCATCTCATCAGGATGGCACATTTGGACTTCTTCATAAAAGGTTGCCATCTCCATAATGTCTTTTTACATTAGATTTGTGACATTACCATGTTTGTAGTTGCTCACTTTTGCCTACCTTGGAGGAACTTACCCAGGCTGGTATGTAGACAACTCCTAAAACCTTCATCACTCATTTTCTGCTCAACCTGGCTGTTTCTTTACATGGTAGATATCATCATCTTCCCATGGTGACCCCTCAGTAGCACAGTAGTATTTTATCTACTTAATCAGATCACACTTAATAAAACCAATGATCAAATATTATTTTGCGCCAGCCTACTTAGGATTCTCCTCATAATTCTGGTTTCAGGATAACAATACCTTATTTTCATGGTTGTTTGCAGTAAACACCTCTCTTCTTGTTAAAGCTGGTTGAAAGGGTTCTTTCCAGCTTCTAAGATTTGGCTTGAAAGACTTCATCTGCCACTCTCTGTTCCTACAATTGGGCAAATGCTGTTTATCCTCCTCATAGTTCTGGATAACGGATTTCTCTACCCTAATTTTTGGTTTAATGAAATATTATTTTGCCCATAATAGTAGTTACAACTTGACGTTTGCTCTTAATTTTGAGTTGATACAAAATCAAGACCTCATAATATCAGGTTTGGTTTGCCATACTTTTTGCTCCCACGGTGATTTTGGGAATTTGTCCAATTATGATCATTTTCTCACTTTATCTTTGTCATACTATACTCTGTTTATTTATGGTTGGGGATTTTGGATATCAATTACGTGATCCACATGCTATTTGTTATTACCTGTCTATCCAGTTCACGCCTATAGTCTTACTTCTCCAGTTACTCTCAAGTTGTGAGAGTTCTATTTTAATGTCTGGCCTTGCTTTTTTTAGTCTATCTCTTCTTTCTTCTCATTCTTTTGGATGTTCTTTTTCTCTTGATCCCCAGCATCCATCTTCATGGGTGTTTTCTTGCGTCTCTTTGAGCTCTACCATCTCCTTTGTGTCTTCACACCAGAGAGATCTTGACATTGAAAGGTTCTTTACTTTTCTTTTTCTGAATAAGAAATTTTCTCATTTGGAAACTATGGTTTCTCTTTGTACCTGCATATCCTTCAATTTGGTCTGGTGGATCTGTGGTTTGTGTATTCTGATCCCTTATCTCACATTATATCTCAATCTCTCCTACATGATCCATGGTACTCTGCTCACCTGAACCTGGCTTACATTTTTAGTGATGCCGAATTTTCTTGTGTGTGTAGTTGGAAGGGAATGAACAAAAGTGTAGTCATTCTAAAATAATATATGATATAAGTATTTTTCATTAAGATAAGTTCCATATTTCAAATATAAATACATAGGTTGGGCTATCAAGTTAAATACAAATAATTATTTAGTTTTTCTTAAATATAGTAAAACATTAATTTGTCTAATTTTGACATTTCAAATGCACAGCAAATATTGAACTTGGAATTCGTTCTTGTTCATGTCAATTACACAATGTAACACAAATTTTGTTCCTGGATAGTATGTGTTATTTCTTAATTGCTTATGTTGTAAAAGTACAGAAAATGGCCATTATTCCCTTCAAACTTCGCTTTTGTTACCTGGATAATAAAATTTAGAAATTAACTTATTTTTTTATATAAAAATGGGCAAATTTGTACATATTCTTTTACATAAGGTCCGAATAAAACAACATATGAATCAAGATTTACATGCATTTGCACTAAAGTTATACAAAAATGAGCAATAATATTTAGAAGTGAGTGGTTTATCGAGATTTGCGACTGTAATGTAAATCACTTTCATGTATCAGCCCCCAAATATAGTCTCCCATCATATTTTCGTTATACGCTCCTTGGTAGTGGCGTTCAAAGTCCAGTATATCTTGGTAAAAGCACTCGCCTTGCTCCTCTGAGTATGCTCTTATGTTCTCATTGAATTTATCAAGATGAGCGTCAAGGATATGGTCTTTCAGGGACATTCTGTAGCCCATATTGCCATAGTTCTTCACCAGAGCCTCAACCAGTTCCACATAATTTACGGCCTTGTGATTGCCCAGAAAGCCCCAAACCACTGCAACAAAGCTGCCCCTAGGTTTTTTTTCCCCTTTCAACTGAGCTTCTTGGGGAATTCTGTACACTCCAGGATCTTCTTTATTTGTGGTTCAACGAAACACCAGTTTTGACCTTTGCCTCAGACAGCTTAGGGAAGAAGTCTCGAAGGTACTTGAAGGCTGCAGACTCCTTATCAAGAGCTGGGACAAATTGTTTCATAAGACCCAATTTTATGTGCAGTGGTGGGAACAACACCTTCTGGAGGTCCGCTAGTGGCTCACACTTGACATTGTGCCTCCCCACAGAGAGCTCGATCCGTTGTGGCCAGTGCTTCCTGTTGTAGTGTGCTGCGGTGTCCCTGCTATCCCAAAGGCAAAGATAACAGGGAAACTTGGTAAAGCCTCCTTGGAGACTCATCAGGAATATCACCATTTTGAAGTCTCCGATAACCTCCTAGCCATACTAATCATACTTCAAAGCTTCAAGCAAGGTCTTGCCGCTGTTGTATTCCTCTTTGAGGTGCGCCGAATGAGCCACGGGAAGAGACGGATACTTATTCCAGTTATGAAGCAGCACAGATTTGAGGCTTGTACAACATTTTAGAAAGTTCTTGAAAATTCTTGTAAGTTCGAGAAAATTTTCTGTCAGCTACTCAGCACTAAATCTACCTGGAATGTTCTGGAAAATGGGTAAATTTGAAAATTTCATTACCCAGGTCACAAAAGAAATGTTTGAAGAGAAAAATAGGTCTTTTCCATTTATTTTAAGCATAATCAATTGAGAAATAACAATTTCTGCCCAAGAAGAAGAAAAAGTAAAAAATTTGTTACATAGTGTTACTTATTATGGATGAAAAGTAAGGTAAAGATCTCACACTGTCTGTTTTGAATAACTACCCGAAGTCAATGTCAATTTATTATATGTTTAACTGTATTACTAGCTCTTTACATAGTTCATACACAGTGATATTTTTTTCTTGTGTTTTATATAAGTTAGAAAATAGATTCAAATGACACAAGTTTATTTTTTTAATATTTAATAGGTGCTGGCTTGGATGTTGCTTGATTCCATGCTATATTCCAGAATGCCAGGATGTAAAACATTATTGTCCTAACTGCAAGATATACTTAGGGTCATATCGTAATTTATAAGAACATTTTGAGTCCAATTATATTCTTGAATTTTTAGATTTATATATTTTAAGAAAACATTAATTCATGTGTGATACAAAGTTAAATTTTTATATAATGGGAAAACTGGAAAAACTCAGTGTAATTCCAAATTTGCTGTTATTTGGTATCATTTCGGAAGACACTGTATTTAAACATGTAAAACAAATCACTAACTATATAAAGCTTATTCTATTTGTCATTGTCGAGAACACTTTCACTCCTTTTTTGGTAATGCTGAACGATATGCATAATCGCTTAGCAATAAATTATCACCTGACTGACCTTAGACCAACTATGGTACTTAGGTTGAATGTTTGATATTTATATTGATTTGTTATAAAGGTTTTTCTTTTTTTATGTATATACCTTTGGTGGTATAACAGCGAAATAAGATTTACCAAGCAGCCTTTTAACTGAACCTTACTCTACATTTATGTCTTAAGTTGGATTACAAAGAGGCCGACTGTTACTAACATTATAGAATCAGTGTTTAAAATGTTTTGAGTGGTGAATACGTGTTAATAAATATTATTTAGGTATTTTAACATATATTTCATGCTTGGTCTTAAAACACAAATACAAATAAACTTTCATTATTACAAAACCTCTTATCATTCGTGCAGTCGAAACAGTTGAAATGTCCACACCATATTTTCTACTTCTTGCATACATACGTTTGTTTACTGTAACATTTCCTTCCTCTGTATAATTTTTACTAAAAATATGATGATTAAAGAATTAATTTTGAAATTATCAATATATTTCAGTACGTTTCCATTAGCGAAGTGCTTTCAGTTTCATTTTTTTCTTAAAGTAAATAAATAAAAAGTACATGTTTAGTTCAGGAAACAACTGTGATAAAAGCGAGTACTTTGGTTAGGACAAAACTGTAGGTATTTGTAACAATAATTTGTTTAATCCATGAAAATATTTCTCAGTGTAAATGTCGTATTTAAGCAGTAAAGTTCAAGTAACAGTAAACTGAAGATTCAAATGTTTTCAAATTCTCAGTCGCTGTTTTAAGGTATTGTTACATCAGCCACCAGTCTTCAAATAGTAAGTGTAATTAGAATTCTGTGTTACAAAAATGAAAAATAACATTCAAATAATATACCAAGTAAATGAGAAGTACATCTAAACTTTTAGTAAAATTTTATTTTTTTCCAAATGGATATTGAAGTTAAGAAAATTCATACTTTTTTCTACTAACCTCACGGCCCGGCATGGCCAGGTGGGTTAAGGCGTCCGATTCGTAATCTAAGGGACTTGGGATTCAAATCCCCGTCGCACCAAACATGCTCGCCCTTTCAGCCATAGAGGCGTTATAATGTGACGGTTAATCCCACTATTCGTTGGTAAAAGAGTAGCCCAAGAGTTGGCGGTGGATGATGATGTCAAGCTGCCTTCCCTCTAGTCTTACACTGCTAAATTAGGGATGGCTAGCTCATATAGCCCTTGAGTAGCTTTGCGCGAAATTAAAAAAAACAAAAAACAAATAATCAGTGATGTCGAGAAAACCCACTTGTAGAGAAATATATATGTAAAAATGGCTCGTTTGGGTTGAGAAAATATTTTACATAGAAGAGCGAACAACGTGAACCTGACGATGACCGAAGTAGGTCGAAACGTTGTTCGCTCTTCTACGTAAAATATTTTCTCAACCCAAACGAGCCGATTTTGCATATATAAACAAACAAATAATACTAACCTCACCAAGCATACGTTTTCCAAATAATCATGAAATTTTCATAATTTGACAACTGCAACTGACAAGCTTTTATCTCATTAATAAGCTACTGTGAAAGAGCTATTTAGCTGATCATAATGCGCCTTAGGTGTGTGCTACGAGATCGTACGTAATAACAACCCAATGCACTTTGGGATAATACTAAAAAATAATGTACAGCACGGATTTGTATTTTGCGTCACCAAGTCTGTATTACTTCATTTGAAACAATAGGTTTGTTTATTAAGTTATTTGCTCCTTTCACTTCCAGTGTTTGTCGAGCCTAAAAGGAAATGTTAGAACAATTACATCTATGGGCAGCTTTAAAATTTGATAACTTTTGATGCATCGGCAGCGTGGACTTACTATTTCAATATTCCAGAACAAGGCTGTAAGACCTTAGTGTTCTTTTACTTTTAATTCACATGCAATGAAATGTGATTCGAGATTCGCACGAATGAATTAAAAAAATCACATTTAATGGCTGATTTTGGATACTTCAGAAGTATAATCGGAGAAACAGAGGGTTTCATTTAATTATTGTTGAACAAAAACCTAAACAGTGGGATATCTGTGCTTTGCCTACCACGAATATTAAAACTGAGTTTTGGTGTTGTAAACATGCAAACTTATTGCTGTTGCTGCACTACCAATCAAGAAAGCAATGGAGATAATTAAGTCGTTTATATATAAAGTGTGAGAAATCCTCTTCGTGAAAATAAAGTTAAAACAGGCAAACATATAATTACATTTAGACATTTATATTATTACTTATGCAGTGATTGCTATTTATATTGTGGTCTGAAAATAGGTAAAAGATGCAGTTAATAGGGTTTCCCATACTCTAAATTTTTCTCCCCCATCCCAGTGGCACAGTGGTATGTCTGCGGACTTACACTGCCTTAAACCAAGTTTCGACACCCGTGGTGGGTAGGGCACAGATAGCCCTTTGTGCTAAATAATAAAACAACAATAAATTCTTGGTGGGCATGTTTCGCACCCACCATCTAGTGTTCCTCGCTTATTTTAATAGAATCACCCATGTGCTTTTAAAGATTTAAAAAACAACAACTTTATTCTTCCATCTTTGTCGATTTTTGTAGTTGTGCCATCATGCAATACGCTACTCAAATCGTTGAATGAAGAAAAACAAACACTGTTCCTGTAATGCGTTTCTAAAGAAAATTAAACAGAATAACTTCAGTATCAAGACAAAAGTTGTAGTAGCTGGCTTCTAATGAAACTACTAATAAACAGCTTCTGTACTGTGCCTGGCTTTTCAGTAAGACCATCAATGAGTAGTTGATATCTGCCGAGATTTGTGAGTCTTAATATGTGCAAGAGCTTACTTTTTCTTGTAGGTACATACAAGACGTTCTATATATTTTCCAAGAAGCCATTTAATCACTTGGAGAGCAAAGATGCATTATATGTGTAGATTTTGCCTAGATTCAATGCGTGGTCGAATATCCTAATGCAGATGAAATTTCTTCCTCTTATGCTCCGATAGTGGTATACTCTCCTGGTAGCAATGCAGCAGCATCATATGTCAAACCACATATCGTACATACATTAACTCCCTTGGTAGCCAAGGTATCTTTCAGGATGTTAAGCAGATCTTCAGCAAATTAGTGTTTCACGTGCAGTACTTTTAGTAAGTGCTTCATAACACAGATTCTAACACACGTCTTTACAATTGACACTTGGCTTCGATTGGCGACATCATCAGCGCAATCCACGGTAATGCTAAAATATTCTGCCTCTTGTGTTTCAGTAGCAATGGTTTGGCATTTTTTCGTCAGCGATGTTTAATATGAGCCTGTTTTAAACTTTCGACTTTCTTCTTATTCATTTTTCCAAATGTTTCCCAAGCATACTATTATATTTTATATTCAATGAGCTACAGACAATTATTGCGTTGTAAAGTAGCATCTTTGACATCTTTGTATCCATGACAAAATAATTATTGTTTGGCTAAAAGCAATTTGGTTTAGATGCATTTAAACACAAAATCATACATTTTTTGTCGTAAGCATGAGGACTAACAGCTGAACCCCTGGGTGCGCTAGATAGAGAACAATGTCTGTGAGAAATGTAAGCACATTTAAATATTTGATAAATTAATTCTTATAAAGAATTTCTTCTTGTGTAACTTTCATATTCAATAAAACATTTATAGACTCTTTAGTAGCAGAATTAGCTGTGGCAATGGCAGCATCCAGGAGAGTAATGGACGTCTTATGCTCTTCTATAAGTTGTTTCTCGTTCTTCCAGTACGAGAATCCCTTTCTTGTAAGGCATGTATGCTTATAAATTTTAGTCATATTTATGAACAGGAGACAAATGTAGAAGATCACTAGATGATCAGTAGGATAACCATTCACTGGTTACGGGAGCTCCAGTTTTATCCTACGTGAAACACCATGATTCATGAAATTAGTGATACGCTTTCCTGAACTTATACTTGTGAAAAATCCCTGATTCAACCACCTAAAAAAAAAAACATACCGAAAAAGCAATCTATAGGACATGCCTGTTTGTTTTTATACGAATTTTCGTTTTAATCTAATATCAAGACACCACCCCTAATCTCTTGAATGTTCTGTTTACCACTTAGCTGTGTTTCTGAAATTAAATCTCCAACCTCTAAATAATTTACAGTTGTAGTATTATTAATATTGTGTGTAATGCCAGTAGCAAAAGCGATTTTTGTTTGTTTGTTTGTTTGGAAATTTCGCACAAAGCTACTCGAGGGCTATCTGTGCTAGCCGTCCCTAATTTAGCAGTGTAAGACTAGAGGGAAGGCAGCTAGTCATCACCACCCACCGCCAACTCTTGGGCTACTCTTTACCAACGAATAGTGGGATTAACCGTCACATTATACACCCCCACGGCTGGGAGGGCGAGCATGTTTAGCACGACGCAGGCGCGAACCCGCGACCCTCGGATTACGAGTCGCACGTCTTACGCGCTAGGCCATGCCGGGCCTAGCAAAAACGAAAGCTGCTGCTTTTTCCAAAAGAACAACTGTGGTTTTGTTGTTATAATCAATCAATCCACATTTTCCTGGTCTTCTGTTCTTTTGACTTAATTTTCTGTATTTGGGAATAACTCATTCTAACTTATTCGTGATGACGAGAAGCCCACTTGAAGTAAAAATGTATCTCAGAACGGCTGGTATGGGTATTAACACTTTTACTAATAAAGCAGAGAACAAAGTTTCGAACTTCTGAGGTTATCTTCAGGTCAACAAACTTTGTTCTCTGCTTTATTAGTAAAAGTATTAAAACCCATATCAGCCATCCTGAGATATATTTTTAATACTAACTTACTTGAAACTTCTAAGTTCGTGTTATGTTAGTCTCTTTTGATAATCATTTGACAGAGCTAAGGATACTGATTATATTTGATCATCTTTCCTGATCTTTGTGCAAGCATTTTCTTTATAGTTCGATCACGAAGTGTTGGAATTGAGGTTTTTCTTCTAGTTTGTATTTAGCTTTTGTCTTTCTTGCTACCGAGTCTTTCGTATTTTTTGTTTTGTTTTTTGGTATCTGCCACTGAAAAATAATTTTCTGGTGTATCAACCACATAAATACGCGCATAAGGACCTTCCCTTTAACATGTTCTTTTATTAAATCTTTGTTAAATTGGAGGTGAAAAACCAACCATCCCATTTTGATCCTAGTACACTTCACTTATGTAATATCTATTGAGTCATGATATTAATAAAAGTCTTGTGACAATAACGTTATTATTATTTGAAGTTTGTTTAGCCATTTACCTTAAGAAAACTTTAGAAAGTTAAATATTTTTGCGAGTCAGTGAATTTTGTACACGTGAAGATTAAAGATTGTAGTATTCTCAGATGCTCTTTATCCGACTTTGACTAAGTTGTTAAAAAGAAATATGCTGAGGAAAATATAGTGAAACAATACTTATTTATTTGAGAAAACAATAAGAACCAGTATATTTACGAAGGATGGTATATATATTGAAGTTTCAAGAAATGTCTCTTAAGCATCAATCTGTTCTAAACTGAGAAAACATAACAATATATATAAATACCTTAAATAATAACGGTATTCTTCACAGCACATGTATGCTACCTCACCACTTTTAGTTATTCCCATAGACAGTGAGGGAGGACGTTTTCTCAAGATATCACCTGATCTGTCAGTGTTTTTTGAAACGATCTTTTATACTTTCACATATCATGACTTACTTTACATAAAAATATTTATATAAAAGAGCGAACAAGACAGCATGACCCAGAACTGTAGGTAGCAAGGGCGAAAGGAACTTAGCCACTTTCTTAACCAGTTTTGTGTAAAACCTATATTTGTTTGCGAGTACGAAAATTCTGAACAATATTCATGTAAAGTTTAAGAGTTCATCTTACCTGATAAAGCTATCCTTAATTTTGAGCTGATAGACTAGAGGGGGCAGCTAGTCAACAGCACCAACTGCAAAGTTTTGGCTATGCTGGTCTAAACGAATAATGAGATTTTACCGTCATTATTAAAGTGCATCCACAGATCTAACAATAAATGGCGAACCACGAATCCTCGGATTAACACTGCAAATTTTCTAACCATGTCGCCATGTGCAGTCCTTCTAATGCTTACCTGGAGGTTTTTCATTTTAAATAATTATTGTCACTCATAAAGTTGATTTTAAGTGTTCTTCTAAAAGTGTTAAAAATGTTTCTAAAATTTAACACACACTTAGTTTGGTGTTTTTAATTACACAGAAGGTTTAAGGCCTGGCATGGCCAGGTGGGTTATGGCGTTCAACTCGTAAGCTGAGGGTCGCGGGCTCGAATCCATGTCGCACCAAACATGCTCGCCCTTTCAGTCGTGTGGGCGTTATAATGTTACGGTCAATCCCACTATTCGTTGGTAAAAGAGTAGTCCAAGAGTTGGCGGTGGGTGGTGATGACTAGCTGCCTTCCTTCTAGTTTTACACTACTAAATTAGGGACGGCTAGTGCAGATAGCCCTCGTGTAGCTTTGCGTGAAATTAAAAACAAACATACAGAAAGTTTAACAATTTGCATTAGATTCATACATAACTTAATACACTATTAGGTCCAGTAGATAAAACTAATCATTCAACGAACACCAATCACAACTTAACAAGCATTTCATCGTAAATTCTTTATTTATTTTCATTGAACATATACAAAATATAAACAACAAATTGTTTTCCCTAATATTTAACCTACATAAAAATATCGCAAATATGTATTTTTTAACTTATCAGTAATTTTTCTGTATATCAGGACAACGTCTTGATTAAAGAACATGCTCTTTTTTTTCTAGAAAGGTAAACTAATTCATTTTAAAATTGCAAAAACGAAAACAAACAAAATTGAAGTACAAACGACATACATTTAGGCGTTATATCGTATCAACAAAGGTAAATAAATATGTTTCGCCTACATAGTTTAGAAAAAGCTTTCCTAAGTATAGAAAAATAATTCTAAACCTGTTGTTAATATAATATTATTTTTTGTTGTTAAAACACAAAGCTATATTCGCTAACTGCACTATGTGTGCTACGAGTATTGAAACTTTTTATTTTTTTACGTTATATGCCTACAGACTTACCATTGAATCAATGTAAGACTATTAATATAGTAATGTGTGAAATAGCAATTGAAAACTATTAATTTCTCAAACCCTCTAACAACAGAATGGAGAAAATAAAGTATAACATAACATGCACACAAAGAGCAGTCCCTAATTCGAGTTCATACAACGCTAGTAGTTTCAACGTAAAGATTAAATTGTATGAACATTTAAATCGCTAATATAATGTTTATTTACTTTGTAAAAAGGCAACTGGAATATCTGGAAGAGAACTTAAGGCATTGTTAAAATAATTTTCAGCAAGAACCTATTAGGCAAAACTAGTTTTAAACAAAGTTTATTTTAGTTAACTTACAATTTAGGAAAACTTGTAAAGAAATCACTTAAAAGTCACCACAAGCTGTTATAAATTATTTTCTAATATATCACATGAATTAAGAATCCGTGTAGGCAGGTCTATGGTACCACAAAAAGTTATAACATTTAAGTAATACATTGTGATAACACTAATTTTTCCACTACTTGTATTTTCGTAACCACATAAAAACTACATCAATTCTCTTCTTAGGAAACTAACCAAATTAAAATAAGAATAAAGTTGGGTATACGGTACTAACAACTCCTATTACGTAAGACATTCTTAATCGACTGCTGTACCAGGGTAGTATTTTAAGGTGATACAATTCGTTCACAACTCCAAGGTTGAAGCAAGTCAGCGTCGAAAAGGTCTACCACTTCAGATTCGGACTCGAATTCACTGATCAAAGTTCCACAAGCAAGTGTCTCTGGGGAAGAGGTGTCAATTAAAAGACCACTCTCCTGAACAACGTCTGTCATGGGGATGGGATTAAGTGTTGGGAATTGTCCTGACGCTACACAAGCTGGGGTCAAAGTTAATCCAATTACTGACATAGTTCTTCTCAAGCAATTTAGAAATATTTCTCAAATATTCATTGAAAACGTAATAAGCTTAGGAACTAATGATGTTAGAAAAACACGCAGATTCAAAACGTCTTGATAGAAATGAATAAAAATCCTATGACCCGAGATCTTTCGAAAACTCTCGGATTATAGCTTTTTATTCATTTCAGCTTAGGAACTAAGATGGTTATTCTAATATGTCTAAATATCAGATAAAACAGGTATATGTATAAATTGTTTCTGTTTCTATGAATTATTTATTTGTAATTAAACACAAAACTACACATGGGCTGTCTGTGTTCTTCCCACGAGGGGTATCGAAACCCGATTTCTACTGGGGGGAGGCACATGTATGATGCAAATATTATCTACCTTATATGCTTTGTTTGTTTGCAGATACGTACAAAGCTATGCAATGGGTTATCCGTGCTGTGCCCACCACGGGTATCGAAACCCTGATTTTAGCGTTATAAGCTGTGTAAAGTCTTCTTAAAATTAAATTAAAAAAAATAATTGAGATTAGAACTAAAAAGCCCTAAAAGTTTGAAAGGTAACTTCCTGAAAGATTATCTGAAAAAGTCATAAAATTCAGCCAGTCAAAGTTCAAACTCGTACTCCTTGCAAGTTAAACAAACAGATGAAAGTAAGTTTGAATCCAAATCTGTTTCGGTTAGGTTCTTTGTGTTTGTGAAGAATTTCATCAAAAGTATATTAAGGAACATAAAATAATTGGATTAAAAGCTTAGATTGTCTTTCAGTTTGGGCTATATATAAAACCCATCTCACTGCATTTATAATACATATATTTATTTATATTTGAAATGCCGTATATCATTAACTCACATTTGCTTTAGACTAAAGTTATAATGCAATTAATGCTCATTACATTGAAAACGAATCATTTAGAACCTCAGATTTCGGGCTGGAAAAGAGAATGAAGGAAACGGTTTCTTGTGCTAAATCAAAACCCTCGCACAAGAAATATTTCTATTACGGTTATTTTGAATATTATTATTGTTATTTTCCATCACAGTATTCTAAATAGTGTTCGTTTACACAACAACACACACAATTACCTGTAAATGAAGACCACCCTAGGAAAGTACTACTAGGACTCTCTTCAGTCAAAGAGGCCGAGTAATTATTGCACGAATACAGAAAGCATCCATCTTGATAAGCATGGCGGATCGGTGTCATGAATTCTACTTCTACTTTTCGTTCGGGTTTTCCATATAGAATCATCTCAGCACTTTCCGAGAGAATTTTTCGTTTTAGCGATGCACAAGAAACTATTGACTGAGAAACTGTTGGTTCCTCTTCTATTGAATTAGGTTGTTTATTTTCTTTATTATGTTTCTCGTCTAACCCTGAAATGTTTTTCACGGACGTCACTATTTCATCTTTAGTTGAACAAGCTTTGGAATTAGAAGAGTTGTTCTTCTCGAAGAAATGCGGATATTGAAACTCGAATTCATCCAATTTTCTCTTCTTCTACAAATATACATAAATGCAATATTTTCGCAGTGAAAATACAAAGAAAAATAACTGAAACACCTGAGAGTAGTAATATCTGAAACATAAGAATAACTGAAACACCTGAGAGTAGTAATATCTGAAAACATAAGAATAACTGAAATACCTGAGAGTAGTAATATCTGAAAACATAAAATATCTAAGATTTTTTAAAATATCTGAAATGTCACAGTTTCTTAGTGAAAAAACATATTCACAAAGAAAGGTTTACAAATGATTTTGATTTTCATTCAAGTCAGGTTGTTATTATTAACAAACATAAATCAAAATAATCCCTGAGATTAAGACCAAGGTTTTGAGAAACCACCTAACACAATAATTATAGTGACGTCACTCAGCATCAGTGCCATCATTACGTCCTATTTTATAGAAATACAGTATTGGGAAACAAACTTTTCAATGACTCACCCAATGAAACCGCCGTCGGGTTGCATTACACCCTTCTCTGGGAAGTCTTCTGATGTTAGGAACAACTTCCCACAAGTGGCCACGACTACGTTTCTTCTTCACCTTCCGAAATTGCGGGTTTATGGAAAGATTGTGTCGTACAGAGTTCTAGAAAAAAAAATTGAATAAAACTAACTTATTACTCATATGTTACATGAAGAATATTTCATTCGATCGAATATATTGTTGTTACCCTGGTGTGAACGTCGTTACGAAATTTTATAGTATATATATATATACACACACCCAAATACTTTATTATTTTTTTCATAATTTTTATACCTAAGTAGTATGTATGCAATGCCAAATGAATGAGTAAAATAAAGTTAATCAATATTAATTCAGTGAATCAATGTCTTTCAACAATGAATGATCAAAGTCTTAACCAAAGTGTTGTTTGTTTCTCCAGATTTCTATTGTTGTAGCTGATATTGTAATATTGTATTTTTATTCAGCCTATGATAACCTTAAGTCTTAATGTTATTATGAGTTTATCATAATTCTAAATGTTTTCAAATGGAACAACTTACCTTCCACCGATTATCCGATTCTTTAAAAAACGGAAAATGTTCTCTGCGAGAGAGAAAGATGCAAAATTGTTAATAAAAACATGGTTTCAGACACAACCTACGACAAGAAATGAAAAACACGGATAGTAGAAACAATTTTGAAATCAAAGGTACAGTGTTCATAACAGCCTCTAACAATTTCTGAGTGTAATGTACATCATTTTGTGAAACGAAGAATGAAATTAAAGTAAAAGTTGTCGGTTAATTAAGCACATTTTTGAAGAAAAACAGTGTGGTATAGGAAAATACCAAATGTTTGCTACTTAGTTAATAGGTAATTTGTTGTCTTCAAGTTTGGCTTCAACATAGAAAGTCAACAGAGAAAATAACTTAAGTTCTCTTCATTCACAGTTGATGTCCCAACTTAAATAGTGTATGGGAAAGATAAGTCTATGTTACATGATATAGTATTCATCGGATATCTTTCTTTTGCAAATTTATTCTGTTTACACTGAGGGAAATAAATGTATTTGAGAATATCACAGAATATATTAGTACATTAGTATTTTTGTTATTCTTGTTTTACTAATAATTATAAAACAAGGCCTAACTAAAGGAACTTTTATCAGAATATAAGTGAGCGAAGCATCTCTTGATGACCTGGCATGGGCAGTGGTTAGGGCGCTCAACTCTTAATCTGAGAGTGGCGGTCAATCCCACTGTTCGTTTATAAAAGAGTACTTCAAGAGTTGGCGATGGGTGGTGATGACTACCTGCCTTCCCTCTAGCCTTACAGCGCTAAATTAGGGATGCCTAGTGTAGATAGCCATCCTGTAGCTTTGCGCGAAATTCAAAAACAATCAAAAGAGCGTCGGTTGATGATTTGGTTGCTAGAGAGGTTCATGGACAATTAAAATGCTTTTTCTTAATTTGAAAACAAAAACGTTTTCTGTAACTCTAATGAAAATTTATATGCAAAAACGGCTCGTTTGGGCTGAGAAAACACTTTACATAGAAGAGCGAACAACGTTTCGACCTTCTTCGGTCATCGTCAGGTTCACAAAGAAGGTCGAAACGTTGTTCGCTCTTCTATGTAAAGTGTTTTCTCAGCCCAAACGAGCCGTTTTTGCATATAAATTTCTCAACAAGTGGGTTTCTCGTCATCACTGACTAATGAAAATTTAATATAACTTAATATTTTAGTATTGTTTTGAAATAAATATTAAAATATAGAATCCTTAAACTAAAACACATGACAACCATTTCTTGAGAAAACAATTTTAAATTGCGTAGCGATATTAAATAATTACGCATCTCTTCCGATTGCTTTATGCTTAACATAGGTACAAAGTATCAAGTCAGAAGTCTGTCTTTAACTGTAGCTTATTTTTTAAACACACTTTGACCTGATTTTTTTAGTATATCGTGTGAGTTTTTTTTTCAAATTTTCAAAAACAGGATGCCAAACAAAATGGATAAATTATATTAAATATAAATTTTAGTTCACGTTTCTTTGACGTTTTGCTTAAACAATTTAATTCCATCAAACAATAATATACATAAAGAAAATTCATTCTTCCAGAATGTTGATAACTTTAAAATATGACATAAAAATATTATAAATTACCATTAAAACCCAGACACTGAAATATTCATAGATATATGATGTGTCCAATACTTTGACATTTTCTTCTTAGCTTAAAAGCTATTTTCAGGTCATTTATGTTTTTCGTAAAATAAAAGAACCTCCTACTGGAAGACATTACAAAATGAAGACATAAAACATAAAATTTAATTTTTCAACCTGAACGGTTACATTTAAGCATACATTGATTAAATGGTCATGTCAGACCTATAAGTTTCAGATATAACTAGCTGTCCCTAATTTAGTGCTAGCAGCCAAAGAAAGAGAGCCATCGAGCAGCATTCCCTGTCATAAGGGTTTTGTTCGGTTGTAAGAACGAAATAACGAGTTTGACTGTCACTTTTAAAACGTGTTCACAGCTAAAATTGTGGAGCCTGTTCAGCGAAATCACGTCTCGAAACTATTCATAGCCTGAAATGCTAACCACATCACTGAACTTACATTATCCATTGGTAAATTCCAGATACAGTCAAAGCTCCTTGGTCTTCTATAGCTTGTTCTATCAGCTCGGTGTATGTGTGCGCAGGTTTTAGGGGACGAGTTGATACTGATGTACAGCCTCCACAGCGGTGATGAACAGATGCTGGTTGATCGTTTGTGGTATGTAGTAAGCCGGTTGTAGCTTTGGGTTTCAGAGTGCCACCTGAAACAAAAAAGAAATGTCCCAACAATTAACAAGTGATGAAACTGATAAGCTGCGGTAATTTAAGAACATCTATTAATCTAAGAATATCTATTCCCTAACATTATACTAGATTTACTATTAACAATGGAATATTAGCTCGATAGCTTAAACGACTTGTTCACCACCATGTTATGACCTCTTTTGGCCACACAATTGAGTAAGTTCTTATCTACATCAAAATTACGATAACCCAAATGCACTACTCAAACTTTACTACAATTGAGGCATTTGGTCAAATATCTGTCACGCGTTTTAAATAATCTAACTCACTCTGTGGTACTCCAACGTCCTCGATGCAATTAAACATCACCAAGTTTAATATTTTCTGTAAACTTTAACAATTATGCCGCTGTTTAAATTAGTAAAAATATTTTGGTTCAAGCTCAGAAAAGAGTGGAAAATATATTATTACTATTCACGTTAAAGATATATCATTTACCAATTTCTTGGTGGCACCATCTGTCTGATCACGTGGTCTACAGCACTTTCCAGAAAACTTTCTGCACTTGAAACGTGTAATTGTAATCCGTACAGATTATAACTCTTGCATGATTACCATTTCCACGCCTTCAATTTCAACAAGCTACAATTATTTCCTTGTTACTAAAAAGCTCCTCACCTCCTCTTTTAGAAATAAATCACTATTATATAATTTGTAGCCTGGCATTTTAGAATAATTCCTATTAACAATGTTCTCCAAATATTATTGTTCTTGTTATACTATAGTCTTCCATTTCAACACAACTCATCTATTTTTTTCCTAACATTATATGGCCAAGCGTGTTAAGACGTGCGACTCGTAATCTGAGGGTCGCGGGTTCGCATCCCCGTCGCGCCAAACATGCTCGCCTTTTCAGCCGTGGGGGCGTTATAATGTGACGGTCAATCACACTATTAGTTGGTAAAAGAGTACCCCAAGAGTTGGCGGTAGGTGGTGATGACTAGCTGCCTTCCCTCTAATCTTAAACTGCTAAATTACGAACGGCTAGCACAGATAGCGCTCGAGTAGCTTTGTGCGAAATTAAAAAACAACAAAAAATCCTAACATTATAATACTAGCAACTACACTTCTTCTTGACTATACTAAGTTTATTTGTAAACCTGACCACATATCTCAAAAATAACGTTCCCCAGTGGCGGAGCAGTATGTCTGCAGACTCACACCGCTAGAAACCGACCTTCGATATCCATTGTACCTTATTCCAAACAAACCATTTTTAACTTGTTATGCTGTAAATTCCCTATTCCAGGGTATTCGTTACTCTATGAATACATTTTATTTCCAGTCTCCTCACCACAATGTAACTTTAATTTAAACCATCTCTAATAAATATTTTTAAAACCTACCCAAACACTCGACTACCTAGACTGCTAAAGTGAAACCCATCTTTTTGATATATTTCACCCTTAACCTTACATTGGTCTAATCAGTTCACCTGTTGTTCTAAATACTTCTGATAAGTGTTTCATTTAAGCATATTTCTATCCTTAAAACTACAAAAGGAATTATTTATACTTTGAAAGTTAGCACTCTGATGTACAACTTTCAGTATCATTCGATTCTACAGGGTAGCCCGTAAGTCCCTACCCATCCATATGTTGTTATGTTATATTCAATTACGCATGTATTTAAATTTGTTTCTTTTTTCAAAGAAATATGGCCGATGTAAGCCCATTTACACTTGAAGAGCGTATTGTGACAAGTACGTGTGTACATGAGCGCAAGAATACTGGTGACACCACACAGATACACTGGATACATAAGATACAAGGATGGGTAGGGACTTACGGGCCACCCTGTACATGAATTACATATGACTGAACAATTTAATTTTTAAAACAAAGGGATTTAAAATATACGACCGAGCACTTATTTATCAGTACTTAGTTATTGTGCGCGACTGGGAAGGGTTAGACTCACTTCGGACCTCTTCCTCTTTCCTTTACAGTTGTTAAAACTTCAGTATGATAGATGTTTATTTAAGAAATCACTGAACACTGGTGTAAAACAATGAATTTCAACATTTATTTTTGCTTCTCTAATTCAGAGTCATGTCAATAAGTAGACTGCTGTAGCATTTAGTGCTGTCATACTATTTCTCTTAAACAGTTCTTTAGAAAACGTTAGTTTTTTCACAAGAAATAATTTTTAGTTTGAGTATTTCACATATACATACCTTTCTGGATACACAAATAATACTAATTTAAACGATGTGTTGATATTTAGTACAGGTGGTGTAATTCTTATAGCAAACATTAAGTGGGAAGAGATAATTAGGTTTATCATCGTCGTGTATTAATTATATAGCGATCTACTGCGATTAATGAACCATTTTTATGTATTTATTTATCAAAATAAGGGAACGATCAATCTATAAGTCTGCCTTTAGTTGGTTTGATATGCCTGCGTATTTATGTACAAAAGTTGTATTTGTTAATATTCGTACTCTGTAGTCTGTGGTGATTATTCCGTCTTGTATAGTTAGCCATGTCTTTACGTGTGGTAACAGTATTAGTCCAGACAGGGAAGCCATATTCCATTCTGTAAGTTTTCATACTTACAATGTTGAACTTAAGAGGTTCAATTCCCCTCGATGGACACAGATAGTTAGTCCACTATGCTTTGCTATAAGATAAAACATAAACAAGCACAGTTATATTGCTGTTACGTTTTTTTTATTTATCTCTTAATGCAGTTTGCTTTTTTTTATGTCTTATTTATGATTTGGGAAACACGTTTATTCTACGTTAATACTGAATCATAAGTTATATCTGATAAATATACCGATGGGACAAGATTTAGAATAGTTCCATATAGGTATATTTCGGCAAGTTTTTTTTTTATATTTTAATCGATTTTGGAAAGCTTTTGTTTGTTTGTTTAGAATCAAGCACAAAGCTACTCAATGGGCTATCCTGCTCTGCCAATCATGGGTATGGAAATCCGGTATCTAGCGATGTACAGGCATACCGCTGTGCGACTGGAGTATGATTTTGGAAAGAGAACTAGATTTGTTTTAGGAACATTTATTATCATATTATGTTTTAGAGAGTATTAAAAAGTTTGATTCAGAATAGACTGTAATTCATATGTGCCATCTTTCAAGTCTCCACACATCGTCTGCAAATTGTGACGTTAAACTAAAATTACAGTAATTTAAAGTCATGTCTCTCACAAAAAGGACAGAAAGGAAAATGTTAACTACCTCTCTCTGTGGAACAGCTGCCTCCGAAGAAAAGTACTCAGAGTACGTGCCTTCCACATTTACTCTACATTTTCTATTTTTTAATAACCTAGACAACCTGTGACTGATACCTGTTTATAATTCTGATTGTTAGACTTCATATTTTAAACCATTATGGCATATAGTGTTAAGTTGCTTTCTCTAACGTAGAGAAATTGACACCTGTGTTAAAAATCCTCATTTACCGCTGAGCCATCGTTGAACTTGGTCCAAGAAAGCTCGCGTGACATGACTGCTGCTAATCAAAACCAAGAGAATCAGAAATGACTTTAATTCACTTCAAAGGTAAACTTCATTATTTCGAAAAAAGTTACATTCAAATAGATGATATTTTTAAAATCATCTGAACATGCTTACCTTTTACATTTAAAAGAATCAATGGCTGTGCATCATCAGTTCCAAATTCCTCATTCACGATCAGTTTATAATTATGATCATGATGTACTAAATTGACTGTTTTTTCACTATTATCAAAAACATTGTGAAATCGATAGTTTAATAGCCATTCGATATTTTCTTTTGTAAGAGTCAAATCATCAGATTCTTCACCAGAAGAGATATTTCCAGACTGAAAACAATCATTATCGTTAGGCCTATTAGTAAGTTTACCATTTATTTTTCGCGCATGATGCTTAGGCCTAACGTTGTTAGACTTCATCGAAAATGGTTTGGAGCTGAATCTATCGATATTAACATAACTGTTATCATTTTTTGTGTTATTGTATAGTTTTGAACCCATGTTTGGAATATGTTTTAGGTCATTGCTTTTCTCATAGTCATTAAACTTGAACTCACGTTGATCTGGCGACGTTCCTTCAGGTAACATGTCAAACTCTGAAAAAGTTTCTTGCGAGTCAGAAACACTTTCCCAACCTTTGATTTGCGTTATAAAAGCTATCTTTGATTCTTTTGTCTCGGAAAATAATTTAATACCTTTTACACTTTTAGATGTACGCTGATCATTTTGCAGACTCGAAGAATATGACAAACCGTTCGCTTTATCGTTAAACTTGGAATTAATTCGTTCTATAGGCTTATGATGAATGAACGCTTTTCTTTTTGCTTGAGCTTGCTTACTGCTAACTTTAGTACGATGAAGTAACTCTTTAGGATAGTCATAATCCCCAAATAACCTTCTTTTTGCTTTGCTCATATCTGTTCTATTTTTCCACGTTTAAAACTGAACACGAAGCAAAATCGTTCCCAGCTTGAAAAAATAAAAGAGCCGCGCCAGTTCTGTATTACTGTTACGACCAAGCAGACGAATTTAATCTGTATCTAGAACAAACTGCACGAATGGAGCGTGAAAAACAGACGTTAGCCAATTATTTCATATAATATTTTATTATAATTTTACACTAAAAATAATACTGCTGGTTAGAATAGGCTGAGAAAAATATGTGAATCTATAAAAATGTCATGATTTGTTTGTTTGTTGTTAAGCACAAAATTTGAAGGAAAATGATTAATCTAAAATGCCTTTATATATGTATATTTTTTCAGTTTTCACAAAACGTGTAACATACTGGATGGAGATAAGTCAACTTGTTTACGATAACTGAAACCTATTGTCTCAGCAAGTTTACTAAAGGAAGTAAAGACTCCATCTTTGTCCAGCTTTGCAATTGAGTTTGCGCTATGTATATATATAATATATATATTCTCAATGAAAATTAAGAATATTATAATATAATTTTCCCGAATGTATATTAACTTTTACAGTGAAAGAAACTTGCGCTATTGGCACGATATGGCACTCTTAGCAATTATTAAAAAATACATACATATAAACGTACTGTAACGTATTGCAATTGATCTCGAACGAATGTTGAATTTATTATGCTACGTATTACGATTTCAAATAAACTGAAATTTTAATTTTAATTTAGATGTTAACTGAATGTTAATATGTTTCAAATTTCTGATATTTTCCAACAAAATTAATAAACACACAATTTTCTTTCTTAACACAAATTAATATACTAAAAAAAAGACACACAATTTATAATAACGGTTATGACAAATAGTTATAGTTATCACTAGTATATATCTACGTATAAGGATATTATAAACTTACAAACAATATATGGTATTCTATATAGCCTGGAACTGAATATTTAATCGACGGTCCAGGTCCACGACGAGCGAATTAATTTTATACTCTTACACAGACACAATTTTATTAAAGGGAATGCTAGATAGCTCTGTTCTTAATTGACGGTTTACATACTAATGTCCAAAGTTAATTCTCTCAAGTTGAATGGTTCGTAACGTTCGAAATCTATAAACGTTTCTGGTTAAATATTTGAAGATTATATTCTCAAGACGGCTGATATGGGTATTAACACTTTAATTGACACAAAGTACAGGCCTTCTTAGGTCACCTTCAGGTTAACTTTTTCTTGCTTAGCAATCATTTTACTTCTCGCAAATAGAACATCAGCAGTTGAACCAGATTCCTCTCGTCCATCATTGTCACTCACCAACGAATTGTCAGTAAGACAGTTATTCACAAGGTCCATATCAAACCCAAAAATGTATAGACAACTTTATAATATCGTCCTATAAACAAGTGTTTTCATTTATTTTTGGCTTAATCTCTTCGCCTGAGCTCGAGTCACAGCACACGAGGGAAACACGTCTGGATTCTCCACGACAATATTATCCTTAAATGAAACAATGATCGGCTCGCTAACCATCTTGGATTTGGTAACATCTTTTCCCCCAGCCAATTAGTTTTACAACAATAATAATAACATCCTTAATTTGCAGAATAGATCTTACTCCAACAACAACATGTCTCGAAACTAGGTCTGAGGCAAAATAAATGTTATGAGGAGGAACACTAATAAAAACAACCTCAATACCCTAAGCGGTAACAGACTCGTCATTGGCAGAACTTGAATCTAAACTTTCTAAAGGCAATGTACCGCCTAAGAACAATGATTGAGTCGCTCCAGTATAACGTAAAATACGTATGGGCATGGGATCAGCATTGCTATTTGTCAAATTTCTCTCTAACCACATTAACATCGGGTGATCTCGTGAAACTAAGGCCATACATTGACACAAATGTACTGAGTGTTGCCTCCTTTTCTGTTTTCTTTTTTCAAACTCCAACAGTCGAACATAAAATTACCAGATTTATGTAGAAATGGGAGATACATCTTGATAATATTTATGTTTTATCCTAACTGTCCGAAGATTTAGAAGTAGATGTACTGGATTTTTTAGTAGAATCGTCAACCTTAATGTATTGAACAGATACAGTTTTTTGCTGTGGTTACAATAAATTCTTTTGATGAAAAGTTGCTGTATGTGTTAATGCAATATTCTGAAAGAGCGGCTACTTCCTGTAGTGTTTCAACTTTCTTTTCATCCAAGTAAGTTTAAGGTCGTCACTCGCACAGTGTTTAAATTCCTCAATTAGATATAATTTTCTCAGTTTATCAAAACTGTTGCCAATATGCATAGAATTACACCATTGATCAAAGATAAACGTCTTTTCGTGGGCGAATTTCATAGTGTATTATGTTGCTGTGATAACCTTGAAACTTTTAGCGATACGTTTCCAGTACTAATACGTATGCTTTGACAATAGGTGCTTTAACTTTATTATAATACATACAATGTTCTGGAGACAGAGCGGCATAAACTTCGTGTGCTTTACCAGTTAAACACGCTTTAATAATAATGACAATTTTTCGGTAGGCCATTTCATAATTTGGGCAACTTTCTCAAACTGTTGCCAGCTTCAATTTCATTAAATGATGGTGCTTTTATATATCGATTTAGTTCAAAGTTGTCATTTTGCCTTGGTTGATCAGACTTAAGTCTAATTTCCATTTCTCTCAGCCTAATGTTTTCCTCGGCTTCGATACGGGCTTGTTCAGCCTCAATACATTTATTTTTTATTTAATGTGGACTTGTTTTACCTAGAGACGATTACTTTCTCTGTCCGCTTTGACACGGACTTGCTTTTTTTTTTTTGTTTTTTTAACTTCGCGCAAAGCTACTCGAGGGCTATTTGCGCTAGCCGTCCCTAATTAAGCAGTGTAAGAATAGAGAGAAAGTAATCTAGTTATCACCACCCACCACCAACTATAAAGCTACTCTTTTACCAACGAATAGTGAGATTGACCGTCACATTATAATGCCCCCATGGCTGAAAGGGCGAGCATGTTTGCTGTGATAGGGATTTGAACCCACGCCTATCGGATTACGAGTCGAGTGCCTTAACCACCTGACCATTCTGGGCCTGAGTAATACATCTTTAGCAATATACATTATATACATTACATTGAAACAAACGTAGATATTAAAATAAATGTATTACAGTAAATCACTTACAGATGAAAAAGCTTTTCCTGGTGACATTGCACATAATGAAACTGGGACCAGTAACACCACAATAGATTTGCAAGTTTGCACTTATAGTTTCATACTGCCAAATGAAGCTTCCGCTACATATAACAACCCGGTTTGTCAATACCACTAGGCGTCGTGATGTGACGAAGATGTACCAAGATACTGAACTTCACCGTTTTATCAAGCTGTTCGGAAAACTTTCACATTGTTCAGAAGCAGTCGTTTAGTTGAAAATGCTCAATACAAAATTGAAGAAGTGTTCACAAGGGCTTCAGTGAATTGATATGTCGTTGCTTGATAGTTTACAAACACATCGTAGAGGTCTAATGGATATTTCGTTTATTAATTTTATCAGTAGTTTTATTAGTAGTTTAATTTTATTAAGTTTCTTTGTTTGCTTATATTGTTATAAATATGCATGTTTCGAGCTCAAACCAATATATAATGCTTTCCTACATTGAAATATACTCTAATATACTTTTCCTTTTTTTTTCAGAATAAAATCTATGGACATAAAAATCACGTTCTTTCGATCAAATACATATTATTGATTGGGGTTGGGAGAAGTGAGAAAGCAGTTAGCTTTCGGTCAGTTTTTAAGAGAGTAGAGGGGTGCAACAATCTAAGTTAAAGAAAAACGATTGGAGTGAGACGCTTCCTTTCTAGCTTATTTCATTTAGATGTTACAGGACTCCCAGTGTTATGAAATATTATAATCCAATCTACAGAAAGCAGATGTGCAAGGTAAAAAGAAGGGTACCTGTTCGACCTGAGTTTGAAAAAGAAAGTAAGAGACAAGAGATAAATAAAGAAATGAAAAAAAAAAGGCTTAGAGATATATATATCTCACGTGTTTAAGAAAATAATGTATAAAAAAGAGCATCAAACTGTAATCTTCTATTATTATTGATATTACAAACATTATCATTTATTTATAATAAGTATTTATCTTTCTGACTAATTATATAAATTTTATGTCATAAGTTACTGTTGATAAAAGTGTAAAGCTATTACGAACATTCTTAGCAATATTTTTTACATTCATCTGTTGAGGAAATCGTTCTGAATATAGATAATTGAAACATAAGAAACGGACGTTTGTTATACTGAAAAAAATACGAGTTTCCTTTTTTAGAGGTTTCTTAAGTTTCAAAATACTTTAATAAATAAATATAACTTATAAACAACCGTTTTTTTTGTTATCTAATCAAGACTTTGTGTGTTTAAATTTCATTGTATAACAGTGTTCAGTGACCACAGACTTGATTAGTTGATGTCAGAAAAGTATATGTTGCGTTTTAAATTCACGAGTAATAAAAGGTTATGTGAATATATTTATCATTTAATGAAGAAAGTGGGATACAAAAATGTGTTACGTGATAGTATCTTTCTGAGAGCGTCAAAAATACATAATTGCTGTAGCGTTTAACGACAAGTTATTTATAATTATCAATATGGTTCAGTATACTTAGGCTTTAAATCAATTCTTTGATTTACCTGTTCGTGCCAGAAATGTTCAATAACAGCGGAATGGTTTAGATTAATTAAAAGTTATCGGTTTAAATAAGCCTCATATTTAATAAGGATAAACTAAAAGAGTTAATTCAATCTGCATCCATTCTTATTTAATAAACCCTCTGCGTTCTTCCCGTAATCCACTTGAAAAATTTTGTTTTCTGATTATAAGCGAATAAAATCCTAAAACTGCATGCGTTCAATTTAATTCTATATACTTTATGACAACATGATATTTCATTTCGTCAGTACTGCTTAGGTAGAAATGTATTGAACTTCCAACATGGTGATGAGAAGCCCACAACCAATTAGATTGAATTCTCGAGGGAGAGTCGAGGAGAGATTTTTTGTTTACGTACTCTACCCGCCCTCCAATATCCTGGCCTTTGATGGATGTAATTTTAGTTCGACTTATTCACCACATCCAGCGAGTTATATTGCACTTGGTGACGCAACGTGACATGAAAATCTTCTTTTAGACACGTTGTAACCACACGTCAACTCCAATCAGAAAACTCATTCGTTACTGGTACCTGTTTCATCTCTCTTCGTTAGGCAAATATAGTTACAAGTCAGGGAAGACAAAACAAAAATATACGAAAGGTGATTTTGTTGTCTTGATCGTAAAGTTTGCTAGACTCAGTCTTCAAAAATACTGAATGTCTTAAATCGATACGTGCGGGTTCTCATATGTTGCAATACTTATAACACTATAGTTACACGAAACGGTCGTTTCTGCTGCAGTGCAATCACTTGTCACGCGAATCTCCCCATTCCCCATCGAAGAAGATTATGTATGAATTGTAATTCGCTATTCTCCGCATTCAATGCATAGATGATAAATAAAAGTGGAACACAAAATACTTTACAGGGAAACATTATACAATTATTTGATTCTTTGATGTGAACATTTTATGTACAGTATTAAAAGCGTTTGTATAAAGCTAAGATATCTCTATACATAAAAACCCTGAACTGAAAGATACATATCTCTTGAAAATAATGTAAACTTCATACAGACTTATTAAGAAACAAGTATGGAAATTTGTTTTTCGTATAACCTAGATTCAATATTCTTAAATCATAAAATGAATTAAAATATTTTAGAAAATATAATTCTAACGCATTTGAAGATGTTCGTTTGGATTATTAATTAACATATTACCACGTTTAGTTTTCTAAGATCCTAAGTTTTGGTTTTTCTCCTCTAACATTTCATACTGATATAACACTTGATATTATTTGAATGATTCTTTTGAATCAAAAATAAGAATTCAAAGTAAAATACCCTTAAGGATATCATTAATATTTTTACCGGTTGTTCTACGCCTGGCATGGCCAGGTGGTTAAGGCACTTGACTCGTAATCTAAGGGTCGCGGGTTCGAATCTCCGTCACACCAAACATGTTCGCCCTTTCAGCCGTGGGGGCGTTATAATGTGACGGTCAATCCCACTATTCGTTGGCTAAAAAAGTAGCCGAAGAGTTGGCGGTGGGTGGTGATGACTAGGTGCCTTCCCTCTAATCTTACACTGCTAAATTAGGGACGGCTAGCGCAGATAGCCCTCGAGTAGCTTTGTGCGAACTTCAAACCAAACCGGTTGTTCTACAAGTTAGATTAATGTTCACTAGTAGGCCTATGTTCATGGTAAGTGCCTAATAAAATAATTTCACTGTAAAGTATCTCTAGCACTGCATCGTAAACATTAACTCAAAATGTACAAAAGCGAAGTTAGTAACTGTTTCACATTAACCTACCTAATTTATATTCTTGCTCGTTTTCTAATGTATACTCTATCATAATTAGAAACTCCACTGAACAATTGAATAATCAATCTTTTTTCAGTAGTATTGCTTTTATATGGCTTAGACTGTTTCCCAAATTTTTGAAAAAGTGATAAGCCCTGTAGATAACGCCCATCACGCTACTTCAGAACTACCACTGGCCAAACAACAGTACAAACGTTTAGAAATATCTAACCGTAAAATAAAATCTTACATAAACAGACAAAATAGTGTTTCATTAACCCAACACTTCCATAATTTAATAATAAAGTAATATCTGACAATTAGCAACGTCAAAATTCATAAGTACAAACATTATAGCTATTGAATCATTAATTAAAATATTGTGTAATTAACTGTATAGCCCTCAAATCTTTTTTGGTGTTCTTTCCTCTTAACTCATGATACGAAGTTGAGTTGGTCTCTTACTTTTTGTGAACAGTTCTAATGATATCACGGGGAAGGGGAGTAACTTTAGTTAGATGGTCGAAGGAATTCATTGATGGCTTTATCTTAATATAAACGCACGCGCTATCTCAAAGACCGTCTGAATCGAAGATTTTACAGCACATATTTTTTACAGACATTTTACGACAAGAGAAATATTTTCGAAACAAACTCGTCTGTCTTTGAGATTTTTCATAGTTCGCATAAAATAGGTGAACGTTTTCAGAATGCGTCACCCTGAGAATGTGCTATTATTTGAATAATTCGATACCATGCAATGAAAACTTTACCATCGTGATATGATTCTACTAAGATTGGGTTCTATTACCGTTAAACAACAATCTTATTATATCGAAGTACCTAATTTTGTAGTAACATGGTGCGATACTTGCACATAAGTTGTCGATGACGTAAAATATTTTGCACTAACTGCTTCCTTGAAATACTGGGATCTACCTATTTGATTGTTTGTCAAAGTTCGAGCTAGTGACAGACATACTGGACACTTCAACATGTCGAATTTACCTCTGAATGAGTATTTTTCTCAGGTTGACTAGTTCGCTGTTCTCCTGATTAATTACTTTAAAAGACGATCACGATGTCTGATTTCAATCTCCTGTCCTCCTGTAGTCTACAAACTACATCACTAATTCCTCTGACGAAAGCACGGGACCCTTCCAAACATCTACATAGCCTTGTGGATAGTTCTTTCTTGCAGCGTGGGCTATCATTAGTATAAAGTTATCAGTCTTTACATTATAATATGTTTTCTACTTATTACCAGCTGGTTTAAGAATTTATTTGTTAAATTCATATTTTACATTTTTGCTGCCTACTTTGTCGTAAGGGGCTGCTGAGTGATGGTCCTTAGGGCGTGAATACAGAAGTCAATGACACTTCAAATGCTCTTCGAAACATCATTGATACTGTTGTGTTGTCTGCATGTTAGTATATCATTGCTTAATAATTCATGAGTAAGAGTGGAGCATCTTGATCCTATATCCATATAAACAAGTAGCTGGTTGATTTAATGCTGTACAGTTTTATCTCCCATCCATTCCACCAGAACAAAGAAGAAGCAATCGTTCTGCATTTTGATTCCAAATATATAAAACCTCTGTAAGCGAGGCAGATTCAAAGTTCTGTTTGTTCTAAGACTAAGTGAAGTTCCATAGGCACTTCAAATTTTGAAACAAATGCATTGAGAAACGTTCTAGCTAGAGTTTGTGCATACCTCTGTGGTCATTTAATGAAATTGACCATAATTACCAAAAAAGTACTTATTTTCCACTGTTGTTCTGCGGCAGAAGGTAAAGCACATCGACAGTAATTCTCTCAAGGGGTATTCCACTCAGCAGTCCCTTATGACAGGTTCTACCACGTCCCAAACATTAAACCTAAAAGTATTTCTAGTGAGCTCGGCTACGAGTATTTTATTCCGTTGCGGTATAATAATTACCATCCTTTGTTACTCTAGGTTTCATTAATGTTTCATCCTTGTAATTATTACATAAACATAATCGCGACACAGCAAGAGACAGAATACATGTTATTGGTTTACTGTTCTTGATGTACTCTAAACCTCGGAAGCTATATCTATGATTAACGTTTATTAACCGGAAACTTCAAATATTTGACCAATAACGTTTATAAATTTCAAACATTACGAACCCTTTAACTTTGACAGACTCACATCAGATATTAATATTTTTACAAAAACATTACATAAATTTAGTGGTGGAACAACTCGTGTGGCCAGTGAAATAAAAGGAATACATATCTAGCTAGCTCCCTATTTAGTTACTTGTATCTATATCAATTCGAAATTAATTCACTCATCGTGAACCCTCAATGAAGATATCAAGGACGTTCCCGATCAGATAGAAGATTCAATATTGTTTGTAAGTTTGTAAAACTTTTGTATATAGAACATTATTTGTAATTTGTAATAACTGTTATTAAATTGTATTATTGTTTGTATATCACTATATATATTTATTAAAAAAATAATCTGCGTGTATCAATCTTCTTGGCAAATATTATAAATTGAATACATATCGCCATTTGTTTAACTTATAAATTTAAATTATCATTTAACTTAGTTTCAGGGTTTATAAAATTGTAATACGTAACAGACGGTCAAGTTCGCTTTTGGCTTTTTGTACAGTAGTTTGTTTTAGTTATTGTGAATGTCAGTGATGTATTAATATAAGGGCCAGAGTTAGTTTTTATCAGACCATAATAATACATTCGTAATATAATAGTTTTACGATGTACTGTAATATCTAGCTATACGTATCTTATTTATTATACTTAATGTAATTGTTTAATGAGAAATTTCATAATTTTTCTGAGAATGTTATTTTTATACAGTTTTGTGTAAAAGTACTTCATTGTCATATGTTGGATTCTGTAAGGTGTGTTGGAATATTTATGTAGAAATTTGGCTGTTTTACTTCTTGGTACTCTATATACAGCAGATAGTGTTTTGTGATATATTGTAACAGGCTGGACATGCATATTCCAGTGCTGGTCTTGTATATGTTTAGTATATTTTGAGAATGTTTATAGTTGATGTTTCTACTTCACAAACTCGTGACATAATTAACGCATTTCCATCTTTTGTTCTACATCCGTTTTGTTTTCTGAATTACGCGCATAGCTACTCGATGGCTACCTGCGCTAGCCGTACCTAGTTTTGAAGTGGTAAACTAGAGAGGAAGCAGGTAGTCAATACCACCCACTACCAACTCTGGGGTTACTCTCTACCAACGAATATTGATTTTCATTATAATGTCCTCATTTTAATGGAAGAGAAATTGTGTTAGATAGCAGGTTTTGATGTCACGACCCGCAGATTACGACTTGAATTCCCTAATCATTAGACTAGTTTCTAATTTAACATTGTTGTAAGATTCGTATGGCTATTGATTAGTAGAGAAATACCTGAACTTCATTCTCCGAGAAACAGTTAAAAACTGTTTGTTACTAACATATCAACAACAGCTAGAAATAATAAGACATATCTCGGTTCGAAGGTATATTGGTGTCAGAGAAACAGTGGCAATCTCAACATTCGCCTTGCTTGATGAGGGATAATAGTACAAACTAAAAGCAACATAGTTCTGCACATAAAGAACGACAAATTTTAGACAGCATCGATTGAGACGCAACAACAAACCATTTCCGACGAGAGGAGATGTAACTTCGAAGCCGTGTTGGTGACAATGGCTTCTTTCGTCAAGGAAAATACTCTTTACTCTAGTTTAGGTGGCTCTAACAAAAACCCAAATAAGGTCACTAAACTATAAATAAGTGAAGAACTAAACGCGTTAGTAGTAATGGCAAAGAAAGTTTGTAAACATTAAGAAGAGAAGGCGAATTGATGAGAATTTTAATAAAACAAAAACACGTCACAAGTTACTAAAATATACAGTGAAGAAATGATGACCATTACAAATACAGACAACCAAATGGACACCAGCAAGAAAACACTGACTGAAGATCCAGGACATGATGAAACACAAACAGAAACTACATTGGATAAAAGCATAATCATTAACAACAGAAAAAGTTTGGCACCTATACACAAATACAGGCCTAAGATCACACACATGGACACTAATGGTTCAAGTCGTCACGCCAGATAAACAAGTAAAGCCATTGTAAAATAAAAAATGTGATAAACAGTAACACACAGCCACAAGATATACAAAACACTTACAGCCACTCAAAGATTTTATTATCATTCAAAGTATCCCTGGTTCATATAAAGAACCACAGTCAGCAGTGGAAAAAAAATCGCTTCAAACCAAATATTGAGCTTTCAGGAATCAAACATCTAGCTGAGGGCGAAGTCCTAGTAAAAAAAAACCGAGACGGCTGACTTCAACAGTCTCCTCAGAAAATGACCTCGGAATGCTTTTAAACCTGAACAGTTAGCAATAATTTCTACGATAAGAGATTCAGATTAGAAGAAAAGGCGATTCTTTCACACCTAATAAATTCATCACGTTTACTGTCTCCCATTACTGAACATAGCTTTACATTGTTTGTTTGTTTGTCTTTGGAATTTCGCACAAAGCTACTAGAGGGCTATCTGTGCTAGCCGTCCCTAATTTAGCAGTGTAAGACTAGAGGGAAGGCAGCTAGTCATCACCACCCACCGCCAACTCTTGGGCTACTCTTTTACCAACGAATAGTGGGATTGACCGTCACATTATAACGCCCCCACGGCTGGAAGGGCGAGCATGTTTAGCGCGACGCGGGCGCGAACCCGCGAATTACGAGTCGCACGCCTTACGCGCTTGGCCATGCCCGGCCTCATATCTTTACAACCAAAATAAACTGTATGTTGCTAAACATGACAGTCGGTAAAAAACGAATTGTAATAGTGAAAATTAGATTCTTCTCACATAGATATCGAAAAATTTTGAACATTATAATATTTATGGAAACTAATTGTATTAATTAATTGTAATAATAACAGTGTCATTAATGTGATGCATTATCATTTATATGTACTTCATAAAATATCGTAATTTCTGGTTGCTTGGGTGCTGTACAAAAAAATGTGATGTTTTGATATTACTTACCAGTTAGAGTTAACACTGTCATAATATAAATGTTGGGGAATGTGTTAAATAGTATGATGTTGCATCATACTTTGGAACAGTAAGTACCGTGAATACCACAGTGGACGTTTTCAATACTTGTATGTTCTGTGATATCAAGACAAAAAATATGGTCTACAGGAATAGACATATCTAATTTTTCACATGAATTTTTTTTATAAAGAGCGTTCACATACATTACATAAAAACATGTCAGACATTTACCAACGTGATTAGATTTATCTCCAGAGACTGTTAGTCAAAAGTGTATGGCCTGCTTAGACCATATTTATTATAATTAAGTTGGTATTATTCATACTGTATAATCGAATAATAAAGTTTTAGTTTTTTTAAATGTGGAAGAAATTGTTATAAGATTTACGAAAATCAGTAAAGTTCGTTATAGTAACAAAACTACGATAAGAGGATAGTCAACCGCATTGTTCGTTTTAAAGATACACAGTCGTTAAACTTACGTTCAGTCGATATTAAATGTACGACGACTTTTTTGAGTTAAGGGAATGTCCAAACGCATAGTAATAAGACTGATGACATTTCTGTACAAATCTTTTTTTACTGATTCTTTACTACAGTTTTCTAACGAGGAAAAGCGTAACAGTTTCTGGTCTGTAAACTTTGCAAACCACGCAGTTGTCAACAAAACCTTTCGCGTGGAATTAGAGCTCGTGGGGCCGGCTGGAGATCTAACAAAGCCTCAGTCAAAACAATATAGCAGTCATTAACGTTACTTCATTTATTAAGATACTTAACTTTTAAGTGTTTTGTTTATGCATGAAGAAAGTTCGTTTGTAAGCTGTGCTATAAAATTACAAAGTTTTATGAATTTTCATTTTATGGTATGTTTTGTATTTCAGGTGAATATAGAAAATTATAAAATGGTTGATTGGTTAAACAGAATGTTATTTATCACATTTAATTGATTTTTGGCTAAGAGGCTAGGGCGCTAGACAAGTAATCTGAGGGTCGCGGGTTCGAATCCCCGTCGCACCAAACATGCTCGTCCTTTCAGTCGATGGGGCGTTATAATGTTATGGTCAATCCCACTATTCATGGATCAAAGAGTAGTCTAAGAGTTGCTGGGGGGGCAGTGATGACTAGATGTTTTCCTTCTGGTCTTACACTGATAAATTAGGGACGGCTATCGCGAAATTCGAAACTACGGCTTTTGTTAACCATTGTTAAAGTTAAATATAAGGATGAAAAGAGGGCTGCATACATAGAGATTAGTACAAGAATATGTTTTAAACCAAACACAATTAGTGAATGTATGGATGGGATGAGCCAGAAACAAAATGGCCAACGCATATAAATTGCTCATCCTAGTCTCAACTCTCTCTTATAACAATGTTAGAAAGTTTTATAAATACCTAACTTAGGTTTTGAGGTTTCCAAAAGCTATTAAGACCTTCAGTTTAGCCGAAACATATTGTTAAAATATAGAACTGGCGAGTATTGTAACAGCCAAATGTTCTGTTGATTATTCTGATTCTGGTGTCAGAAAGGCTAACTCATTATTTCTTGAAGGTGTTCCAATGATTTTCAAATCATAATGTTACATTATAACTTGAGAAACGAAGAAGCAGTATAGCATTTCACTAATTCAACACATGATTTCCATCAAGGCAACTCATCACATCAGGCTAAAACTGTTGCCTTTATAGTGATTGTTATTCATTATTACATAACCATTGATATTGTTTTAAAAAAGAGAGAAAAGAAGCAGTAAGAAAGGTTTGAAAATAAAGGATTTGTAGGGATGATAGTGTTAAAAAGTAAAAAAAAAACAATACAAAAAATCCATACGTAAGTAGTCACTAAGTCACTGTTATAAGTTTGTAGGAATTAGCCACAGCAATAATTTATGGATTATTTGGTTTAGAAGTTTTTATTGAAACCTGAATTCATGTAAATGAAGGGAATTCAACATTTGGTTGTAGAGAAACGTTTTTTCTTAGAAAGCTAGTAATATGAGGTATAGTTTTGTGTATCCATTCCTACCTTGTTTCTATAATTTTAGGTATTGCCTTCCTTATTTTTCAACATCTTTTGTTTATTTTCTATATACATACATATAGAGTGAAACAGTAAACTTGTATTTTACATCATTGTATGTTATTTAAGGATTTAAATAATTACGATATAACGAAACGGTAATTGTAAAACGTATCTTATACAAAAACTATACTACAGTTATTTAACTGTGAACTAAACCGAAACTTAATAAAAACACAATCGGCATGTGGAGTAATAATGTAACTATCTCGTTCAGTATTTATAAAAACGGAACATTAAGTACAATAAGCTTCTTTCAAGACAGATAATTGTAAAAGTATGTAATTTAAATAATTGGTTATCCTATAATATTTGCCTCGTTCAAATGATAAATAAATTAAGGTAGTATGTGTAATAGAAATTAACATATGTTTTATTGAACATATAATTCAATTTAGACTAGAATGTTGGTTACGTAATCACATGTTGAGTCACTCTAGAATGAGCTCATCATTCTACTGAACTAAAATTATTAGTTGATAGAAACGCCATCTGCCATAATAGCGCTAACCTTAATAACACAGTTTGTTATCTGCCTGTAGAACCTCAGTTACATAATCTGCCTATCATTCGTTGTAAAATATGTATTAAACATTTCAAGTACGGTAGTATTTAAGAGCTGGGATTGACACACTCTCCAAATATTTCATAAATCAGCCTATCAATTTCATATGTAAGAAACACAAAAAAACGACCATTCAAAGTATTGATTACGATTTATTATGTGCATTTATACTAATAATGAGCTAAATATGTCACTAACATTTCCGGTGTGTCAATTCAAAAGTTTCTAAAACAGCAACTTCTCCGTCTGCTACCAACTAACCTACCTGTTCACGTCAGAGGGTCTGGTGTCTGGACAGTTTGGACTATCAGTACAAGATTTCTTAAGCTTACTTGGCTAGTCTATAGGTATCCGATTTTGACATTCCAATAAAAATCCATGTATATACAGGTATAATATGAATTGTAAACATATCATGTGCCTACTTAGATATATTATCAACCCAACGGATGGCGCGGCATATCGATAAATAGACACGCGACAGCTTCTAAAGGTAAATTGTATACTTTGTTCAAGTATAACATAAAAGAGAAATTATGAATTTTAAAATGAAGTAGACTTTCTAGATTCATTCATTTATCTGTAGGTCAAAGATTTTGTTTTATCAATTTGTGATTGTGGTTTTCATTTTTGTAAAATTTATAGCTATAAGGAATATAGCTATGGTGAAAGTTTATAGGTGTATCCATTCCAGGGACATATAGAAACTGAACAAATAAATAGGAAACTGAAATGTTAACGGATAGTAGATGTCGCTGGTTATTCGTATAATTGCTATCAGAAGTATTTAAAATAAAATAAATGATGCAATAAGAAAGTACACAAACAAGTAAAGTGACACTGTCCAAGTATATCAGCTAGATAACGGCTAAGTGATTAACTTAAAGAACACTTGACCGAAGCCAAATCACCCTGCTGAAGAATTTGAAGACAAATCTCAGAGTGTCACTTGTCTGAGTCCTGACAGAAATCAAAATTAAGTTTCTTGGTATCGTTCTGATAACTTGAATTATTTTGCTTCACTGACAAATCAAATGCTTATATTGGACCACGTTACTGAATATTATTTTCTTCTGTATGCTATTCGAACACGTTCATTGATTTTCGGCATACTATGAATCACTAGGGACAGAGCTTTCAATGGATATCTTTAACCATCTAACTGAAGTGACCTCCATTCCAAGAGGTAAGATACGCAGCACTAGTAAAAATGTAAGACGTTTTCCCAATTTCGTATCATAAGTCACGGAAGCGAAACACACACACACACAAAATATTGGGTGATTAGAGAGTAAATTACATGTTTTATCATACTTTGTTTCACGCATTTATGTTAATTGACAATAGTTACTTTATCGTTAACTATTTAATTTAATGAATTACTGTTCTCTTTATTTAATGGAACTGTTCTAGAGGCTTCAATTTAGAGAAGGGGTAGTATATTTGTAGACTATATTCCCCCCATGTAGATGCTTTTAAAGTATTGTATTGACATTTGGTCACAGGGAGGTTTGACGTAGAGTGATGGGCGCGCTTAGCAACCAGAACTTCCTTGAAAAGCTTAATAAACAATTTAAATGGTGTAGAAAAGCGAGTTAGGATAGAAAATATTTATTATTACGTTTGTCAATGAAATCAGTGAATTATTGATGGAGTGTCTTTCAGCCAATGATTAAGTCTATAACATGTGTTGTTTAGTGTTAAAACAGTTTTTAATTGAATTTTGTACATTTTGAGTTTACGTTTCAAATGCAGTACAAAAAGAATAAAAAATACTTTAGTATGGTAAATAAACAAGCTCAATGAAATCGTTTTATTGGTCTTTATTATGAACATAGGCTTACCAGTAAGCATTTGTTAATCTAACTTATAGAACATGTTGAGAAAGAAATAGAATATTTTTCGATATAATTTAGAGTATTGAATTCTCAATTCTTAGTTTTTGCTGGATAAGTTTGTTTGTTTGTTTGTTTGTTTTACAATTTGCGCAGAGCTACACACGAAGGTTATCCTCGCTAGCCGTCCCTAATGTAGCAGTGATATTCATACTACTGTATGAATTGCCACATGAAGAAATGGAAAACATAGGATTTTAGAAAAAAAACAAAACGTGTATAAATGTCGAAGCGATGGCTTTTAAAAATAATGTGTTAATTCATTTTCCAAAAGAACACCTTTAGAACCGTTAAAAATGTGTTTGTTTTTAAAATATTTTATATTACAGCTTTAAAAATGTAGTATGTTTATTTACCAGATTTATTTCTTAATAAGTTGGTATGAAGTTTGTATTATTTTCAAGAGTTATGCACCCTTCAGTTAAAGGGTTTTATATAGAGAGGCATCTTTGTTTTATACAAATGGTTTTAATACATAAAACGCGCATCTCAAAGAACCAAAAGCTCGTATAATTCTTTTTTCAATAAGTGTTGTAACAAATGAGAACACATACATTTTATTTCTTGTATCGATCTGTGATATTCATTCTTATTCAAGCTCGGGTTTACAAACTTTACAATCGAGCAATCAGAATAATTTTTCCTTTTGTTTTCAACCAGTAGTTATCCTTGCAAGAGACAGGTGAAAAAGGGTGAGAAACGAATGAGTCATCTGATTGGAGTAGACGTGTAGTTACAACGTATTTCAACGAAGATAGTCTTGTCATATTGTGTCGTCGAGTCCAAATGAACTCGGTAGGTGTAGCGAATAAGCCGAGCTGGAATTACATCTATCAAAGACCAGAGTAACGGTGGGCGGATGGGGTGCGTAGCCGGGAAATCTTTCGTAGAACTTCCCTCGAGAATTCAGTCTAATTAGTTATGGTCTCATAACTCTCACATCGGAAGTTTAACACAGATTCACTTCATGAATGTCGATGAAATTTAATATTGTGTTGAACATGGTAAACTAAATTAGGTTTAGTGGAGGTAGTGTTAGTATTTTTTGTTCGCTTATAATCAGAAAATGAAAGCTTTAAGTTGATTACCAGAAGAACGCAGTGGGTTTATTAAGTTAGAACGAATGTAGATTGAATTAACTTTTCTTATTTGTTTTATTCTTATTAAACGTGAGTTAACCTAAACTATTCTACTGTTGTTGAATATTTATAGCAAGAGTAGATAAATAAAATAACTCATTGAAACTCCAAACCATATTAATAACCTCAACCACTAACAACCATAACCTCAATCATATAAATAATGATAAACACCTTATGGTTAAACTCTAAATTATTTATATATTTTTGACGCTTTAGAGATGATACTATTATGTAAAGTATTTTTATACTTCACTTTCATCAGTAAATGATAAATATATGTTGTATTGAGTTCATTTATTCACATGACCTTCTATTACACGTGAACTTAAAACACCCTCTATACCTTTCTCGCTTCTACTAATTAAGTATATGATCCCCGAACACAGTTGTACAATAAGGTCTAAACACATCTAGACGCGATTATATAACCAAAAGCGGCTGTTCGTATGTTATATTTACAAAATAAAACATTTTGCAACTTGAGAAACCTCTACGGAAGGAAGCTTCTCTTGCAGAAAGTGCTAGAGATATTTCTTTCTCTGTATGACAAACATCTACTTTTTATGTTTTAATTATTTATGTTTAGAACGATTTGTTCAACAGGTTTGAAAAAAAAAATGTTATAGAAATGTAGGTATTGACTTTACACATTTATCCTCAATTAATTAAATCATAACATTCACAAATGATATAAATCTTAAGTCACAAACAGAAATATTTATTATGAACAAATTCGCAAAACGAATGACTATAGACTATTACAGTTTACCTTTTCTGATTCAATAGCTGATTTATCTGAAGAATTGATAATGATGTCTGTTTTACATTATTGGTATTGATATTACTTTTGTAATTATTCATATATATATGTTTCGTTTGTTTACTTTGCTTGCAATCGCAAAGCTACACAATGGGCTATCAGTGCTGTGCCCACCGCGAATATCAAACTAATTTTTGATGTTATAAGCTAATAAACGACCTACAGGTGTCTCTATATTTTATCTGTTTGTCCGGTTTCACAAAATGTGGGAAATTGGCTACACTAACTTGGATTAAATTTGATACAGGAACGTTGGTTGAACCTTCTTGGAAGATTCAAATGTTTAAGAATCGGACAACTGTTCGAGTCTGTCATCCCTTGACAACGGTTTGTCTCTTAGTTTATACGATATCTATTGTTATACAAATGAACAGTGATAAAACTAGAAGCATTGAGATAAAGCAGTAACAAAGAGGTCATTTAAAAAAATCACTCTATTCTAGAATGATGTATTTCATTTAATCTTGTATTAAAAAATAAATTCATAGAAGCATGGATAATGGTGTACTATACAATTTGTTCACTGTAATTACCTTCATTTTCTGTATGCACTATAATATTAACCAAGATTTACAACCAAATCGTTGTACGAAGTTAGTCAGTCGGAAGAGTTTTATAAGGATAACTAAGGTGTTTATCACTTTATCTCTGATAATAGGAAGTTATAAGAAGTTTTAACTGTAATTAAGGCAGTTTAGTTGTATTATTGATCGAGTTTGAGATGTTAAATAAAGTCGTGTATATTTGTGTTATTAAGCATGTTAACTTATAATACTGACTACAATTGTGAAACTGAGTTAACACGAAAATGTTAAAAGCTGTAAGTAATAAATTAATAGATTAAGTTGTAATAAACCTGGAATAATGTATCATAACATTATATTCACATTTACATCAACTAAAGCTTTGCTCTAGACTCATTTTCAATATGCAAACACGACTCTCATACTAATGATACTTAACTGCGAAAACTACGTTAATGTTGCTGAAAACCCTCATTGCGGCGTAGACATTTTTCAAAGGATAAAGTAGCTTAGAATATTTAGAATATATAGTAAATAATACTATCATTATAAACTTAAAACAAACAGTCGTGTATATCTAACAGGCCTAATCACGGGTAAGGGAAAGCATGAATACCCCAATCCCCAATGTTCCCTATCTAAACTATTATACTCTGCCTGGAGTCAATATTGGAAAGATAGTTCCTTCTAATGAAAATGTCCGAGCGACGGATGCTGTTGATTAATGTATCTGTTCAAAATTAGATATATTAGCGCATATACCCTTTTTTGTAGTTCTGTCCAAATGTCTGAAAGAAATAACCCAACTTAAAAAAATATTTAAAATTATTACAGAGGTTTTTATAAGACAATGGAAAAGTAATCAGAAACGTAATTGAATTTTAACATATTTTTAATTGTTTTGTTTTTTATTTCACGTGAGAGACTTGCTAACAGCTTGAAACTGTATTTCTTCACTAAGCTTTAATCAGAATAACTTTGGTTACAACGAATGAGAACGCCAGCTTTATATAAGGAGCGTGATTTTAGCAGCGATGAAATCTGCTATATATTAGGCAAACTCCTGTAGCAAGGATGTGTGCCAATATATACTCATAGTCTTCAATTTAGATGATTAAAATCACCGTCGTTATCTATCTTACGTAAGCTTCTGTCGCTTAGAGGCTCGTTTTAAATCGATATTGCTTTGTTTTGATTATTCAGAGACGAAGTTAGAAAGAGAACACGCTTTCATGGACTTAAAACAGTGGTTTATTTTGGGATTATCTTTTAAGATATTAGAATGTGGGAAAGTGGAAAAGGTCATATGCAACAGGTGTTTACAATCAAGTATACTCTTAGTTACACTCATTCAACAGTTAGTAAACAAAATGTTAAACATTTAAAACCTACCAGACTAGTATGTTTAACATAACAATTAATCCCCAGCAGACAGTATAGTCAGTAAAACAATTACTGCCAAACAAATAGTATAAGCCACAGTTAAAAACCCAATAAACGGCTTCACCAGCTAAAATCTAACAAACGGCACTATTAACGCAACAGTTATAACCCAGAAGAGCGCGAACAGTCAAAACCTAAAATAGTATATTCTAACATTAACCGTGGTTTGTTTTAAATTTCACGCAAAGCTACGCGAGGGCTATCTGCGCTAGTCGTTTGTAATTTAGCAGTGTAAAACTAGAGGGAAGGCAGCTAGTCATCACCAGCCACCACCAACACTTGGGCTACTCTTTTACCTACGAATAATGGAATTGATCGTAACATTATAACGTCCCCACAGCTGAAAGGACGAGTATATTTAGTGTGACGGGGATTCAAAACCACAACCCTCGGATTACGAGTCAAGTGCCTTAACCTAACTGGCATTGGTGGTTAAGACCCAGTTAACACAACAGTTAAATCCCAGCAGACAGCATATGAATATTCAAACCCTGAAAAATAAGTTACTCCAAAGTTGAAACTTAATAAATAGGTTATCCTATGGTTAAAACCTAATAAACAATGCATTCAAGAAATAAACATTATATTCAATAAAAAAGTTAGCCGGACAAATAACGTATCTGATATAACAGTTACACCCCAGCAAGTATATAGTCAAACAACCACCGAAACTGTAAAGATAGAGCAGAAAGTATGATATATTCAACAGTGAGGGCACCCAACTGACGAAACAATACTTTCTGATCTTTATAAAAAAAAACAACTTTCACCTCCTGAACATAACTTTCAAAACGTTCGCCCTCTACACTTGAGCTGCGTAAGTGGATCGTATAGTCACCAATATATTTCTACAGGCGATTCTATATTACCAATAGACAGTTGCTGCCCATTTCACAGTCAGTTCAGTATGACTACTCTGTCTTAAACTACCTATCAAATAATAGTTTGTTCTTATAGGAAGTTATTTTTACTGTTCAACATGAAAATTAAAACATAGAAATAGTTTACTCAAGATCACAGTTAAAACAGAAAAAAGTATTTGTAATATAACAAGTGAAACACAACAGAAACTACAATGAAGTAAGTTAAAAAAAAAACAACTTGGTTAAGGGTTAACAGTTTCAATAAAACTGTCTGTCTTTGCGTGCGTTTCTTGCCAACAAACAATCAACGTGGTTTGTTACTTTGTCAAAAAGCATACATTTAATTTCATTTTCCACGATCGATTAACTCACGGTTCCGGAATACATTAGTTTGCACTTGTTAAACAAAATGTTTATGGTGAAGCCTTGAACACTTTCGACTTGTACTCATACCGAGGACTGCTTATGCACAGTGAGAACAGTATCGATCTGTTTACATAGCTTTATTATTATTTTTGTTTTGTTTTTATCTTTATATCGATAGCATTCACATATACAAATGAGTGTGGTGTTCCTTCTGCCATATTTTTCAAGGGCCCGGCATGACCACGTGGTTAGGGCTTTTGACTCGTAATTTGAGAATCACGGGTTCGAATCCCCGTCACACCAAACATGCTTGCTCTTTCAGCTGTGGGAGCGTAATTACGTCACGATCAATCTCGCTATTCGTTGGTAAAAGAGTATCCCAAGAGTTGGCAGTGGGCGGTGACGACTAGCTGCCCTTTATCTAGTCTTACACTGTTAAATTAGGGACGGCTAGTGCAGATAGCCCTCGTGTAGTTTTAGGCAAAATTCAAAAACAAAAACACAAAACAAATCGTTTTCAAGTTCTGGATTACGCTTGGCTATATAAAAGTTTCCCTTTAGTATTTTACCCCAAATAGAGACAAAATTTAAAATATGTATGCAATGATCCTCATCAGATCCCAGTACTTGCAAAACTAACCAAAAGTGGACAGGTCATCTGGATTAATTTAGTTATTTGAAACAAAAACTCGTTAAGCATTTTAACCGCGTGAATTTAGTGTTCCAATTTAATGTGTATTAAGTATATTTATTTTGTGTATGTTATGTCATATAATTTAGTGTATTTAATTTGTTCTAAGTTGCTGCACATTAGGTATTCTAATTTGCAGCACATTAGGTATTCTAATTTAATGTACATTAAGTATTCTAATTTACTGTTTTTTATTAATTATTGAACCTTAATATATAGTAAGTGTTACTACTTATTTATTCCTTAGCCAGTACAGTGCCAATCAGGTTTTAATACATCCGTATTTAACATTTAATGAACATCAAGATAAAATACCTAATACTCACTAACTTAGAACACGTAATACACTCTAACTTAGAACACTTAATATACACTAAGCTAGAACACGTAACATACACTAAATTAGAACACTTGTGCACACTAAATTAAAATACTTAATACACGGTATGTCATAACACCTAATATATATCAAGTTATAAAAGCTAAAACCTATTAAACCTGATCACTTAATATACACTTTTTCATAGTAAATTCGTATTCTGGTAAACCATTCAGCAGTCTTTTACCGGTAATCATATAAATCTTAGAACAAAATAAGATAATGAAGACCTAACTGCATTACATCTAACATCGAAGACGAAAGTCCTAAAAATTCTATTGTTGACAATAGCTTGTTTGTTTGGAAATTTCGCACAAAGCTACTCGAGGGCTATCTGTGCTAGCCGTCCCTAATTTTGCAGTGTAAGACTAGAGGGAAGGCAGCTAGTCATCACCACCCACCGCCAACTCTTGGGCTACTCTTTTACCAACGAAAAGTGGGATTGACCGTCACATTATACACCCCCACGGCTGGGAGGGCGAGCATGTTTAGCGCGACGCGGGCACGAACCCGCGACCCTCGGATTACGAGTCGCACGCCTTACGCGCTAGGCCATGCCGGGCCGTTGACAATAGCGATGAATTATTTACAAAATAAAAAGCGATTTTGAAAATTATATTGAGAAACTACTCCGCACTGAGAAATGTATATACTACTTGACCTGAATGAAGTAATAATGCTACTAATGAGTGAACTGAGAGTTCTTCCTGAAAACAAAAATTTGTTTAAGTCCCAACTTCACTATAATTACCATGGATTGAAAATACGAAATATGGAAATCATAATTATATCACTGTGTATCACTTTGTTCTCATTATTTTGACTGGAATAATTATAGCTAACCACTGTCTAAACTAGTGTGATGTTTGTGCCTACCTCCGGTTTCATTCAAGTCATTCTAAACTAGTGTGATGTTTGTGCCTACCTCCGGTTTCATCCAAGTCATTCTAAACTAGTGTAATATTTGTGCCTACCACCAGTTTCATCCAAGTCATCCCTCATTTCCTAGAAGAATTTTACCTTAGAATGATATAATATATTACTATTAAGCTAAGAAAACCAATTCTTAACCAGAAAATTGGTACACTACAGCTGTTTGTTGTGGAAATGTTAATAAAGGACCGAACATGAATTTAGAACGTGGAATTAAGAATATCCACTAAAATGTTTTACTGTATACTTGTGTTAGTGGACAATTAGTGGACACTAATTGTTTTGAAAATAAATGTTCAACAAACACGGCAATATTGTGAGTTATTCTTTGTAAATTATGAGCTCAATTCGTTGAAAGTTGAGATATATTGACACAAGGAGTCAAAAGTTACTAAGAATAAGGGAAGGTTTTGAGAGACCGAAACTTACTAACAGGAATTAATCTTACTAATTGATTAAAAATTTCCTATTCTATTGAAGATTGATTGACGTCTTAATTGCTAACGTATTTTAGTGTATAGTGTTTTATGATTTAATATATTACATAAAACGATGTCGTCAGTGTTCTGCAGACAAATGTAAAATCAAATTTTGAATTACAAGTATAAAAACGTAGCTCGTAATTTAATTTCGACTGTCTCTTACGTATCAATATTTACAACATTTTAGACAAGTGATGACAGATAGATTTTTTTTAACCTTGTTGTAAGCTTTTATTTTCCATTCTATTTTGTCTCAGTGATGGGTTTATTAGAATCGCACATCTTCCCCGTGCATATTGAGATTGACAACGGCAGCCCAGGTCACGTTAATGTTCTCCAGTTTAAAGCAGACACACAGTAAATGGTTGTCAAAACAGTTAGGCCAACAGTAATACATTTGTGTGGATATTAGAATGAAAGAAAGAAAAGGAAGATTCTCAACCGCAAAACAAGTCACCTCGTATTTTTATAATGAAATTTGTACAGACAAAATCTAAAGCTGTCAAGACATTCATGTATTAAGCTGTTCCTAGTCTTTTAGAAACCTAAGTAAAAACATATTAACATTGACAACAACTTGAATCCTGAGTAATTTAGTTGCCAACAGTATTAAGAATCTTCAAGGCTTAGCTCACAAATACACATGAAAAAGTTTGAGAGATGAAAATAGTGTGATGAGTCCTGAGTATGTAGCTTATAATCTTGTGTATTTATCTGATAATAGGTTGGAGATACTGAGTGTTTACCTTTCAAGTATATTAAGAATCCTGAAGGTTTAGCTGACTTGGCCTGACATGGCCAAGCGCGTAAGGCGCGCGACTCGTAATCCGAGGGTCGCGGGTTCGCGCCCGCGTCGCGCTAAACATGCTCGCCCTCCCAGCCGTGGCGGCGTATAATGTGACGGTCAATCCCACTATTCGTTGGTAAAAGAGTAGCCCAAGAGGGTGGGTGGTGATTACTAGCTGCCTTCCCTCTAATCTTGCACTGCTAAATTAGGGACGGCTAGCACAGATAGCCCTCGAGTAGCTTTGTGCGAAATTCCAAAACAAACAAACAAACAAAACAGTTTAGCTGACAATAACGTGAATATACGAAATATATTTAGCTTATAAAATGAAGGATTCTGAGGGTTAAACTGACACAAAATATACAACTGTTATAGTTTTAATCTACGATAAATAATTTAAAAGCGTACGGATCTTATACTTTATACCTACAATACATCACCTAATAATGCACAGCAGTTATACTTTCAACGTAAGATACGTCATATAACAATTACAGCAGTTAGAATTTAAATTTATAATTTATTAATAACAAATAAACTTAAACTATTTCTATGACCTTCTTAGAAATCTCATTCCAATTAAAACAATTATATAACCCAAATAGTTGTTACAATTTAAAAGGAAATGAGTAGAAACCGTGTTGAAATGCAAACACATATTATTGTTAAGCTCACTATATTAGAACAATTAACAAATTTTCAAGTTAGTAAAATTAAAGAACAGTATATATTTTAAAAAAAAGTATTTTATGGATCTCTTAATTCTAAATACATGGTGGGCTGCATAAACCAGGAAATGTTTAGGCGTGTAATCCCCTTAACATTAAGACAAGTAATTCTATATAATTTTCAAGATAATCAAAACCATTCTTTCCGACAAACCTGTTCTAACAAATTCTAACCAAGTACAGTGCTCTGAAGGTCCGTATCATTCTAGGCCTCATAAGATCTTCCATATTATAGATCACTGAAAATTGAATAGAATTGTTATTTAAACCTGCAGATTATTTTTAACATGTTACTTGTTGTGAAGAATAAAAGCTGAGTCGTGCAAGGCATGTTGTAAATAATACAGGATTAACGTCGTAGTGAAACAATAATAGCTTGGCCTCATGTGATATAGTCCAATCAGAATGTTGTTTGTACATATGGAGGTGTTAGTTTGTGGTATAGTCCAATCAGAATGTTGTTTGTGTGTGTGTGTGTGTACATATGGAGGTGTTAGTTTGTGGTATAATCCAATCAGAATGTTGTTTGTGTGTGTGTGTGTACATATGGAGGTGTTAGTTTGTGGTATAATCCAATCAGAATGTTGTTTGTGTGTGTGTACATATGGATATGTTAGTTTGTGATATAGTCCAATCAGAATGCTGTTTGTGTGTACATATGGAGGTGTTATTTTGTGGTATAGTCCAATCAGAATATTGTTTGTGTGTGTACATGTGGAGGTGTTAGTTTGTGGTATAGTCCAATCAGAATGTTGTTTGTGTGTGCATATGGAGGTGTTATTTTGTGGTATAGTCCAATCAGAATATTGTTTGTGTGTGTACATGTGGATGTGTTAGTTTGTGGTATAGTCCAATCAGAATGTTGTTTGTGTGTAGGTATGTGTTAGTTTGTGGTATTTTTAGACTTCGTGTTCCACGGAGCAGAAAAGTGTATGTAGAAATAATGAGCCATGGAAGACAGTATAAACCACTTAGTGTATCTTCACTGAATAGATGGGCTTCTTCATGTATAAAATATTCAGTAACTACAGTGGCATGAACTGATGCTACTTCCAGAAATATTTACATCCATAAAGAGTAATTTGCTTCTACAAGTAACATTTGTTTTTCTGTGTGAAAGAAAGAGTGCCTGTGTGTCGTTTGTTAGGACAGATTTTACGCTATTGGAAGCAACACTCACATCTTTGGTAGTAAGACTTTTCAAATGAATGTGACCCTAGTTCCATACGAAATATTTGCATGATCACCTTGAGAAGTACAAAATTGTTATATACCTGTAGACATACCGAAGTTGTTCATGAAGGGACTAACGAAAGAGGTCTATATAAAACTGGATGCAAGAAGGGTATTAGTCTTAGCATAGGTTAACTAGACTGTGCTGAAAATACAACACAAAGCTGAAGAAGGTACAAATGCCACACAGTAACAATAATATGTTAGTTTAGTCAGTTATCACCATTAGATTCAATCTAGGAACATAGGGCCGCAATCGCTTGCGGATTCTTCAACAAGTATTTAAGTGAGTTGGTTGTTAGGCCACTGCACCGAGCCGTCCCTAATTTAGCAGTGTAAGATTAGAGGGAAGGCAGCTAGTCATCACCACTCACTGCCAACTCTTGGGCTACTCTTTTACCAACGAATAGTGGGATTGACCGTCACATTATACACCCCCCACGGCTGGGAGGGCGAGCATGTTTGGCGCGACGCGGGCGCGAACCCGCGACCCTCGCATTACGAGTCGCACGCCTCACGTGCTTGGCCATGCCAGGCCAACAATAATATGTATTGTTTAGTAATTTAGGGGTTCTTGAAACCGGGAAATATTTATGGGTTATAGGTTTCGTTACCGAAGTATAGCTTTATTTCTTTGTTAAACATCATACCTAGAGTTACATAATAAGTTATCTATGATCTGTCTACAGCGGGTGTCGGAACCCGATTTCTTTGGGGACACTGAAGTGTGATTTTTTAATAGGGTACAAAGCTGTATCCAACAAAGGAAATAAATCATTCCAAAACCGTGACCAAGGCCAGACAGAAAGTTGACTTTGAATATAAAAATTTAAATGTGGAATCTTCAATAAAGGGACCCTAACTTAAAAATTTCGGTACTTACGTATTAACGAGGGGTCATTAATTTCTTAATTATTATTTTACCAGATTTAATATAAATGTAATATGATTAAATTTAACGTGAGTAACTTTTTTAACTTTATAGTTTGGTTTGTTTTACATTGAATTTCGCGCAAAGCTACACAAGGGCTATCCACGTTAGCCTTCCCTAATTTAGGAGTGTAAGACTAGAAGGAAGGCAGCTAGTCATTACCACCCACCGCCAACTCATGGGCTACTTTTTAAACAACGAATAGTGGGATTGCCATAACATTATAACGCCCCCACGGTTGAAAGGGCGAGCTTGTTTGGTGTGACAGGGATTTCAACCCGCGACCCTTGGATTACGAGTCGAGTGCCTTAACCACCTAGCCATGCCAGGCCAATTTTCTAGTTCAGCCACGTTTTATTCTCGCCCCAAAGATGATGAAAATTTGGGATCTACCCAAAAGTGAAGAGGATGCGGTCTCTTATTTTGAAGATAAAGATATTCTCCCTGCTGAACTTATATGCAAAAAAGGTCACAAGATGAAATTGTACTTTGGGGAAAGAATTGAATGGTGCTGTAATATTAGAAGTAGCCGTACTAAAGTAAACATGCACGTTGGTATCTGGTTTATGAGGCAATTGCTTCCTTTTGTAGCAAGTATTCGTTTTATTTACCGCTGGGCATTTGAAATGACTTCGATAGGTTGGTACCATCGACAATTAGACATGGCGGACAAATCTACTATAGTTTGGAATAATTATCTGAGAGTAGTACGCGCAGATGCTTTACTAGTTTGGTCTACTAAGAATTTGAAGTTCGTTTCTTAATACTGAAGATCAACGAAAGCCTCTTCAGTAAACGAAAGAACAATGCCGGCTGTCAACTTCCACAGCAATGGATATTTGAGGGCATTTGTCGTCAAACTAATGAGTGTTTTCTAGTTCAAGTTCCTCATCGTACTACTTCTACTATAATGGAGGATATAGAAAACAATGTTGCTCAGGGATCACTAATTTACTCAGACTGATGGCCGTCGTACAATTCGGAACTTCTACTGGAGTCAGGATTTCAGCACTTTAAAGTTAAACAAAAGTACAATTTCGTCGACCCAGAAACTGGTACTTACACACAAGAAATAGAAAGGTTTTGGGATCAGCTAAGTGGAGAACTGAAAAGCATCGAGACACTGCACGTCTTCTAGAGCCATTTTAACTGAATTTATGAGACAGACGCTACACGATCAAGATACATTCAGTTTCATTCTTAATACTGTCAAACTATTTTTACCTCCAGAAACAATTGTTTATTCTGTGTAGTATGTATGAATCTAATGCTTTATTATTAAGTTTTTGTTTTGTGAAACGAAAAAAAAACATAAATTAATGTAAATAAACAGTATACATTTAATATTGTATAAATATGTTTTAAATTTCTCATACATTCAGGTGATTTTAATAGCCATCCGATAATACGTAAGCACCAAACTTTCTCTCATTGAAATCATTTAAGTATTTTAACACACTGTGTAAAGTATTGTGGTTAGTATAGGGAAAAATGACAAAGGATTTGCACAAAAAATATTTTATCTTTCATCTCAACCACATGAATCTGCACAAGATAGATAAACACAAATAAAATATATGGTTCAACTGTGTAGTTTATGGCAGTTACGCCCTGTTCTACCCAAATCATAACAGTTAAAAAACACTTGCAAACTACGCCTTATTCCACTACAAGCAAGCCTGCCAAAAACGTACAGTTGGGAGCTGCGTTTTATTCTACTACAATCGTGACAATAAAGTTACTTTAAGTCAGGGGTGTGCAACATTTTTCGTCGGTGGGCCATATAACCAACTTCATCAATCAAGCGGGGCCACTTAAAAAACAAGCTTATTCGTGTACATGCACAATAAATTAAAAAAAAATCTAAAAATGCAAGCAATAATATTTTATATTTTTGCATGAGTGATCATTTTAGTGCGACACTTGAAATTTAGAGTCCTTGCAGAGCTTGTCAATATCAGCTTTGACAGAAGTGGTTGCCACTCTTAACTGACTGGTCAAATGTTCATCAGTCAGCTGACTTCTACATTTGGTTTTGATGAGCTTCATTTTGGAGAAAAATTGCTCACAGCAGTAGGTGCTACCAAAAAGGGAGGCAATTCTTTGTGCATGACGGGACAAATTGGGAAACTTTTCACGTACACAGAGTTTGTAAAAGTCTAGCAAACTGTTTTCAGAGAATTTCCTTTTAGTGTCCATGTCAGCCTGCAGTTCAATGAGTTCCATTTGGCAATCATCAGGACTGTCTTCCACTGCCAAATCAAAAGGTTGAGCGAACAATTTCAATCTAATTTCAGTTTGTCTGAAATCTGGAAATCTGTTTGCAAACTCATCACGCAGCTTTTGTACACTGGTTCCATATTTGGTGCAATCCAGATTAGGAAATTCCAGTTTCCTGGTTGCAAGACATGTAAAATGGGTCAATATGGCTCTTCTCAACTGAACCTGGAAAAGTTCCAATTTCTTCTCAAAAGCACAAATATGCTCAAACAACTTATTCACAAGTTGACTTTTCCCTTGTAGTTTTAAGTTTAAATCAGACAGATGCTGTGTAATGTCTGTGAGGAATGCTAAGTCATTCAGCCAGTTCTCATTGCTCAAGAAGTCCACATTCTGACGTTTGCTCTCCATGAAGAACTTAATCTCCTCTCGCAGATTCCAGAATCTCTTCAAAGTAGCAGCTCTACTAAGCCAACGTACAGCAGAGAAGTACAAAACATCTGAATACTCACTGTCCAGCTCATCTAAAAAGTTTTAAATTGTCGATGATTTAATCCTCGTGTTCGAATATAATTTACGCATTGGACGACATTTTTCATGACTTCTGCAAAATCCAGAACTTTGGTGCACAAGCTCTCTTGGTGAATAATGCAATGGCTTACAACTACGTCTTGTGCTCCAATTGCAGTTAGAAATTTCTTGGTGAATCCATTTGTCCTACCTGTCATGGAAGGAGCACCATCTGTTGTAACACCACATAATTTATAAGGATTCAGTTCAAACTTTTCTACAACCTTAAGCACTTGTTCACAAATATCCTGTCCTGTGGTTGTGGAGGAAAGGCTTGCCATATCTAAAACTCTTCGAAAACATCAAAGCCTGCAGTAACAGCTCTGATGAAAATGACAAGTTGGGATGTGTCATTGATATCAGTGCTTTCATCCAAAGCCAGACTGAAAGCTTCACACGAATTCAATCTCTTTCAAACTTTCTTTGATGTCCTCTGAAAGATCTTTGTCCTGCGTGAGACAGTAAAGCGGAAAGGCTAGTTTGCTCCACCAAGTATTTTTCTCTGGACATGCATATTCTGTGAATATTGTTAAACAATTTTAATAAATTCTCCATCACTGAAAGGCTTTCCTTTTCTGCCATACATTCACAAAGCTTAAAACTCAGTTTTGTCACCAGTTCTGAATTTTTCTTGAAAGTGGTAAAAACACCTTGTTGCTTTTCAATGGATGTTTTAAATGTTCAATTTGTCCTTTCGTGCCTGACCAACAATTTCATCAAACTGGGAGGAGTGCTTAGTTGCGTAATGTCGCTTAATATTGTACTCTTTCATGACTGCAATTGTAGTTTGACAGACGAGGCTGACAACACCTTGATTATGTGGGACAACAAGATATTTTGTGCACCATTCACTGTTGAATAACCTTCCCTCATCATCAATTTTCGTTTCTTAACTGCTGACATTTTACTAGCCCTGAAATCAAAACAAAAATTATTCTCACGAAAATAGCAAAGTAGAAAAAAACATAGAATTTATTTACACATGGAACTTCTTATGGACAGAAACACATGTTTCTAAATTGGCATCCCGATCATAGCCTTCCGGTACTTAAATTAATTGAGAATAGCAAAATACAGTGTGACCTCGCCTATTCGCGGTTCGCCATTCGCGGCCCCGCATATTCGCGGGTTATGCGCGAACTGCGTTTTGTAGGTCACAGAGACTGAAAGGGCTTTTCGAGGAGATTTCTGTTGTATTTACTCAATCAAGCCGTTTTATCAATTGTCGTCTTCACCAAACAAGATTGACTGCTATTGGCTGACTGCCTCAGCTTCCCCAACAACGCAAACGGCAAAGCACAGCCCGGTAACGCAGGTACAATTTAGTGAAATACATAACAGTATGCAATATTGCTACATTATTACTGCATCAATGAGTATAAGTATCATTAGTGTTTGGGAAGCATTTCATATAGTATATAATCGCATACATATACGTTTTAAAACTGCGTCCAATATTCGCGGTTTTTCGCTATTCGCGGGAGGGTAAAGAACGTAACCACCGCGAATAACGAGGTCACACTGTACATAGAATCAGATGCATCTGAAAGCAAAATTTTAATAAATTCAGTAAAGTCACAACAATATGCTAAATAATAATCAATTTACCTTCAATCTCTTGTAGTAATTGTAAAAGGTAATAAAATTTTCACCAATAATGAATGACGGACAGCAGAGGTTAGGGAAAATTGTCGCCAGCGGGCGAAGGCGAGGTTCAGGACATGACGTTGAGTCGTAGACAATAGTGCTAGTGCACGTCACCTATTCATGCCCTAAGGAGGCCGACCAATCGAATTCGGCCTGCTCCTCTCTGGCAAAGATAATTTTAGAAGTTTGTCGAGTCGAAGCCTGGGAATCCCGTAGGATCGATGCTTTTAAAAATATTCCATTTGCGTTGGATTACAGATCAGGCCACATGGTTAGATTACAACAACTAGGGCCACACTAAATGGCTTGGCGGGCCGGGTTGTGGCTCGCGGGCCGCCTGTTGCACACCCCTGCTTTAAGTGCTCTATTACACTGCAAGCATAACAATAAAGTGGACTTGGCGGCTACGTTAACTTCCACAACAAACATGTCAGTGGAGTGTATATGGAAGTTACGACTAGTTCATCATAAACACATCAATATAGTGTGCTTGATAGATATATTCTATTACACCACAACCATGAGTACATTGTATGTGGAAGTTACGACATGTTCTAGCATAAGTATCACAATAAATTGCACTTGGTATCTACTTTCTATTACATTACAGGCAGAATAATAAACTGTACATCGTAACCGCGTTATATTCCACCAAAAGGTATAACAATAAAATGCATTTGGCAGCTACGCCTTATTCCAATACAAGTATGACAATAAAGCGTACTTGACAGCTACGTCCATTTCCACAGTAATCATGTCAGTGAAGTGTATGTGGAAGCTAGGACTTCTAATAATGTTTCGTTATTAATAGGTATGTTATATATGATATAATTTGATCGTGTTCTGGTAACTTTCTAGATGTGTGTGTGTGTGTTTCTTTATAGCAAAGCCACATCGGGCTATCTGCTGAGTCCACCGAGGGGAATCGAACTCCTGATGTTAGTATCGTAAATCTATAGACTTATCACTGTACAAGCGAGGGACAACTTTCTAGGTACTTCATATTAATGGTCATATTCTATGATAAATAGTGAGTGATACTCTTGCATTATTTTCTTAAAATCCATGTTATAAGATCTAGTTGTTGTTTTTCTGTAACATGCTTTCTATGTGGTCTTATTTTGACTCTGTCATTATTCTGCATAGCTTACATTTAATATTGATATATACGTTATGGAAATAATGCTATGCTTATAATCCTATCATTTGCTTTATTTTTTTCGTGTAGAAACTTGCTTATCAAAATGTTTGCTTTTTAATTTCAGTATTACATAACTCATTTCCTGGTAATATATGTGTATCACTTAATAATTTATTTTCATATTAAGTATGTTACACATTTTCTCTTGATCATTATCTTTAGTTGTATTCCCTGTATACATGTGTGCTGTGATTTAGTAATAATGTTTTTCTTCTAACAGTCGTTCACTCAATTTCAAAGTTTATGTTAGCTATTCAGTGTTAATGAGATTGTTCTATACGTATTACATCTCTACGTCGTTCCTCCTTCCTGCAGTTCAATATCGTCATTTACGTTTCTTGTGTTAAAGATTTCGAAAGACTGTACAGAACTACGACATCGTTCTTGTTTTCGAAACATTAATAATCTCACTCATTACGTTCTGAACACATAATAATGAACGAACATAAAAGTAAGTGGCACATTTCTTCTGTGTTCTCCAAATACAGGTTAACACATCTTCATGATTTTATATTAAAAATAAAAGCAAAGAGGGACGATAACCCCCGAGCTTAGAGTGGGTTCTCGATTCATGAAACATTCACGGACTTGGCTGGAAAGGAAGATCTTAATTGTCTCGAACACTCTCCTCCTGTGTAACACTCAAAGTGCATCTTCAACAATAGAGTAACAAGTACACACGTGGGTTGTATTCTATCACTGTGTGCCTGGTAAGCGCGCAATTGTAGACATAACATAGAGAATAAGTGATGGTAAAAGGATGAACGAACTTAGTTAACAGCACGGAAATATTTCACGAATTCGTAACCCAACTGCGATTGTTATGCTCTTGTTTGAAATATTTCAAAGAACTATCGACATCTTTTTCCACATGGAAATTTCCAGAACAAAAGCTGCCTATTCACATCCTTGGTCTGAGTAGCTGTTTGTTCTGTTAACTTATCCAATAGTAAATGAATTTCAGTGGAATTTTAACTGTTAGTGAGGCATAACACAGAAAAGTAACTAACACTGAAATCTGAATTTTGTTTATTTTGATGTAACAAACGAGCTATACATCATAGGGCATGAATAGTCGCGTAGTATCAGTTGGACCACAAGAGGGCGGCTTCTTGGTTCGTTGTTATATTTATTCAGTACATTGCGAACAGCGTGAATTTGAATAATGTAAGTATTGCCCAGTTTCAGTTCATATACTGTTACACAAGGGAGTTACCTCACTAAAGCATCGCTTAATTTGTTTGAACCTGCTGCTGAAGAGATGGATAAAATGTACGTCACGTGCGCACCCGCCGGCAATGACGTATTATGACATTGTTGAACATCTATAGCTTTATCATGTTACAGCTCAAACAACTGCGAATCAGGACAAACACGCAACCTCTGAGACCGCCTACACGCGTGTAGCACCGTCTCTGCTGATTACACGAGATATAGCGCTCGCAGCCGGCGCATGCACTAAATCTGCAACAAGACTAGATGCACGATGCGAGCAGTGTGAATCAGCACCTGATGATACTGATCCTCAACATTAACAAACCTTAAGGGACGGTCATTAAAATATTAAACAGAAGCCTTAAGAATCCACTGTACTGATAGTTTAAAGGGTGAGAGATGATTATACTCTTATGTTCGTTAAATATTAATGTTTTTCAAGTATGAGGGATAACCTTAATATTCACTTAAGACTGAATGTTTGAAGAGAAAAAGATAATCGGTAAAGGTTGATAGTTTAAAAGTTGAAGGTTAATAACCTTACTCTGGATACTCTCCTAAGGTCAGAGTGTTAGAGGTTTACTGAAACAACTCATGATGTCTGTAGGAAGTACAAAAGAAATGAAAGGAGCTCTTTTTGGAGAGGAAAGAAATGGTCCGGAGTAAGTGTTCCTTTGAACTTCTGTTGGCCTTTTTTATGAATCTCGAGAAAGTTTTTCAGTAATAGAGGTAACAGCTTTGCAAAACATATTTGACATCAGATATTAAACTAATGTCCTTCAACAATACCATAGTTTAATTTTATAATGTATAGAGTTATTTACTTTCGACTTTTGGCCTGTGTTCTGTTCTACATATAATATTCAGCTGCTTCCAATTCATCACTAATGTGTTTTACTTTCCGATTGAACTTATTCTTATTAATTCAGAAGGGTTCATTTACTACCTCTTATCTTATACAATATTTAGTGATGAGTTTATATTGTATTTTACCAAAGCCTTAACTAGCAGCATATAACACGTCATTCAATCTACTTTTCCAGTGTGTTCCCCATTTGGTCAGTGGTCAATTCACGCACTCACTACGTTAAATTCCGGGATTCGGTTAACTACAGTAGAATGAACGCAATTACCTATTCTCTAGCTTTGTGCTAAAAACAAGTAAATAAATTTAACTTTTTCAATGAAATGGTAAGGAATTAATTGCTTTGTGTAACAATACATCAACTTCTCGGATGAATCTGGTGAATGACTATCCAGCCAGCACACCTCATCCTATCTTATTTATTATTATTAGTGTTATTAGTAATAATGTTGTTGATAATATTGTTATTATTAGTATCACTTATCTACCAATGCAATGTTTCAGAATTTCGAAGCTTATTATACTGTGTACATAATATCGTAGAGTAATAAGGCTATCATATTATGTACATATCGTGAGAAAGTAACAAACCTATTATACTATGTACGTATTGTGAGAAAGTAACAAACCTATTGTACTATGCACATATTGTGAGAAAGTAACAAACTTATTGTACTATGCACGTATCGTGAGAATGTAACAAACCTATTAACTATGTAGTATCCTGAAAAAGTAACAAATCTATTATATTATGTACGTATCGTGAGAATATAACAAACTTATTATACTATGTACGTATCGTGAGAATATAACAAACTTATTATACTATGTACGTATTGTGAGAATATAACAAACTTATTATACTATGGACGTGTTGTTAGAAAGTAACAAACCTATTATACTATGTACGTATCGTGAGAAAGTAACAAGACTATTACACTATGTGCGTATCGTCAGGGAGTTATTTCTCTTCATAGATAATTCTAAGAAGAATAGTTTAATATTTAATGTCCTCCTGTGAGTATTTGCAATATTTATTTCACAGAAATGAACAACAGTCGGGATTAAATAAAAGTTTAAGTTACTAAGCATGTCATTACGTACTAACATAACGTGTTTTGGAACTGATTTTAGCTGGGGTAAATGATACGAACATTTTACTGTGCCAAACGTTCTGAATCTTAAAATTTACTACGATGGTAAATACTCCAAGTATAAGTTTCAATAATTAACCTAAACCACTTAGGTAATATTGAATTTCTAACTTGTCTAGATTTGTTTATTAATTATCGAACGAAGCAAGTAGTTCAGTAACTAAATATCACATTCATATTAAAAGTATTTTTTGTAAATTATTATTCAGCAAACAATAACACACCATCACCAAAATTCTATTGTTATAGGTAACAATGTCTTACAACTCCCTCCTGAAGATGACGTTGCACTATCAAAACATGTTGAGTCAACTTTTTAGTAGTTATAGAGTATAGACTGACCGTAATTAAAATGTTTTTAATTATGTACCAATTTTAACGTTATGTGTTATTCTTTTCACATTGTACACGAGTAACATGAAATAAGACTCATTAATCTTACAATTTTGTATAAACTAGTAAAAAGGACATAATATTTGTTTTTTTAAGTTTCTATTGTTTTATTGTCAGGTTGAAATGGTGTTGGACTAGTGTTGTTTACATTTCTATTACTAAACAGTCTTGCTAAGAGAGTGTTCGACTTGTTTAATTTTCTACAACTAAACAGTTTTACTAAGAGTGTCCACTTGTTTAATTTTCTATAACTAAACAGTTTTACTGAGAGAGTGTTGGACTTGTTTCTTTGAATCATCCAATTGTGTGTACTTTGGCTGAAAGAGTTTTAACATAATTTTCACAAATCTTCCAGCACTGTGCTCTCGTGATGAATGAAAACTGATGGAGTTTTATTGAATCTTCCGTTGTTTTATTCTTCTGTAGAAAGGGTTTCAATGTAGTTTCGTTAAATCCTTCACTATTGTGCAATTGTGATGAGCGAAAATTTGGAATTTGGTTTAGTCTTCTCAAATCTTACGATGTTGTTATATCGCGTTGATCATGCTGTGATCTGGTTTACTTGAATCTTTAGATTTTCAATACGTGATGAATTGGAATTACCTAAATCATCCAATGTTGAATTGTCATGGGTTTTAATTTTATTTCTTAAATTTGTCAGTGTAGTATTATTATCTTCAACAAGTTTTGTTTTAGTTTTTTTTTTACTCTATCTATCTATGGTTTTATTTCATTGTTGTGCTGTTATGCTGAATGCACTTTAGTTAAAATTTATTGATGTTTAGTAATACATGTAATGTCATCAAATGGTATTTTGCTAGACATATGAAATAATACCACCTTAGCTTATTATATATTTCATTAAAAAAGCCGAATTTTTCCTGGTGATATCAAAACAGACATGCAGTGGTATGTTTAATGTACCAAATAGTACATCAAGAGGTATAAGTGTTATTTGTATATAATACATTCGATGTGAATGATGTTAAAGTTGTTGGTTCATAAATGACGCAACATCAACAACAAGAAAGAAATACACTAAAATGTATTCTTAATCAAACTTACTGTTTAATACTATTTTACAATAAGCGTAGGAACGTATGCTTTAAGAGAACCACAGAAACTATTGAAAAACATCCTCTTGAAGGTCTGATTTTAACCACAGATGTTATGTAGCAAAACGTTTTCATTTATGATGCGTCTTAACGAAGGAACTTTACAATGTCTTCTTGATTAGGCCTCATCAGGGGTTCCACGAGTAATACCTGAAATTGACTGGTGTGTTCTGTTTCTTTAAAATGAATAACTTCAATATAAAACCATAGAAAAGAATGAGTTCCTTTAGGTATTTACATTACATGTACGTGTTTAGAATTATATCTGGATCGTATTTCTTCTTCCCGTAAAATCTTCTTGGTAACACTGAATGGTAAAATATTCACCCACACTCAAATTAGGCCGAACCACCTATTTTTGTTTCTGTTGTTTCCTTAATAGAAGAATACTGTAAAGAACTAATTAGTGAAACTAGATGATTATTCACATCGTATGTACAAGTACAGCAGTAATACTGCAATCAAATCTAATTTTAACGTCAGCATGCCATAAGTTAGTCAACTACAAGCCCAACGTGTAAATACAGAATAGAGTTCCATGGAAGATTACTTTATGAAAACAGTAAACATTCCTTTTGTTGACCACATTATCAACAATCTTTCCTCCATTTTGATGTACATGTTCAATAAGCAACATTAGTTCAGTAACTTATCCCATCAAAATTAACACAAGAGTTTTCTATCTCTGATACCAAACAGCCTATAGATTTTTACATGGAAGATTTGATAAATCCTTATATATTTAATAAAAAACTTTATCGATAGAAGACAAGATTACTTTCTAGACCTTTCCAGGACAGGCATTGACTGACTGCTTGTAAGCATGCTTCAGTGTACCAAATATCTTTATGTTACTGAAAATCTTTGCCAAATAGTAACCCACTTCTACTCAGAAATAAACGTCAGTACGTCAAAGTTAACCCTAACAGATGTTTTAAGTTGGAAATTAATAGACACTATTACACGAATAAAATTATCCCATTTCCTTTTTCTGAAGCTAACGGATCCAATATCAACTACTTGTTTTATTGTAGAATTTTTTTCTAATTAATTTTAATAATTACATTAATATATTGTTTCAGTTGTTACAAAATTATATATTTTGAATGCAACAAATGAGAATTTGATATCCGATTCGTGATAAATGTTAATTTCTAAAATTCAGTGTAGGTTTCTCATATTAATCATAATGTACTTAAACAGCTTAGTACACTGGAGTCTTAAGGAATTATTATTAGTTTTACTTAATTTGCATCATAATATAAACTCAGTTGAGTAAATGACTCCTATCGGACTAATTGAAAAGTTTTCAGCAGAAAAACATCTGAAAAATAAATTTCAGCCATTACAATAACTTCGAGAAAAAGGTAATAATATATTACACGCTTCACTGCTTCTCTATTTGCTAGATATTGACGTTTCTTTGACTTTATACCATTACGTGACATATGTTGTCTGGTGCTATTTACAGACTTCTTACAAGATACAAAACTTGTAACTATGTGTAATACTTCTTCAATCAGTTATCGTTAAAAAAGCCTGGTATTAAAAGTTAAAGCTTTAATTCATCCCATATTTCAAATAATTTGGTTTAGATTAGTTTTATTGTTCTATCCAGGATTTTATTTGTCACACATACTCTTGGCTTAACAGGATTAATTTTTTACATACATTTTGAATTTGTTGAAACAATCTCTCTAACAGTCATTTTAGTCTTATCAATCTGAATTACACTGAAGACATGCAGGAAACCCTACGTAAAACATTTCTCAAGATATGAACTTTAATTTTGAGAAGAAGGACCGGGTGCGGATCAGAAAATCCAAAGTTTGAGTCCAAGATAGGCCGCTGAATGCACTCCGCACTTTCAAATGTATGTTAGTGTCGTCTAAATGCATGTTAACTTATTGCCTTTTCTTTTCAACTGACTTCAACTAGGACTTAGCATAAAACTTGAGATCTTTGATCTCGTCGATTAGCCCATGTGCTGTAAAAGACGCTTTTAGATTAAAAATACTTGGAGAATAAATCATTCTATGAAACCTATAAACGTTCGAATGTTGCTCACATGTTGGAAGGTAGCCGCAGATAGCCTCTCGTCACTTTATCTAATACGAATATTTATGAAATACATTAATACGCTTACGATTCTATGGATGAGATAGTTTACTAATGCTAATAAGATTGACCGCTGAGCATTCACGTAAACAACAATGAAAAAACGAAATATCGTATTCGGATAATGCTTAACTTAAAAAAATATATATATATATATATACACATCATATGCCAAACAAAGAAAACCCGAAATGTTCACATTAGACACGCAGAACTTTCAAATGTAACCCATTTCTATATAAAATTCATTTGAGAGAACAATTTAATTTTTTCCAAAATCATCGGGGTGGACTATTGTGCGACTTTCACAAGCGTTTATTAATAGTATTTTACACCCAGTCTATAAATTGATGAGACCGAATTCAGAAGATTTAAGTGGACTACAGAGAGAGGTTTTAGTAGTTCCGATATTCAGTTTATAACCATAAAAATGTATTCCAATTACGGGTTCAATCTATTTACATCAAGAAAACAACAACTTTACATCCAAAAGAACTCACCACTCAATAGTGTTCGGCCACGACGTTTAGTTTTTTGTTAAACCGTGTCCTTCCTGCACTAAATAGTAAACATTATCCATCATATTTACAGAGTGAAAACTGCAGAGGAACTAAGCGTGTATTGTGCAATATGTGTGGCTACTAACGTGTATTGTATGGAATTGTGAACAGGGGTAAGGGTTTTATTACCTCATAGTTACAAAATAGTGCAAATTCGGCAACAATGGTGGTTATTCATATTGCAGATATGCAAGGAATTTAAAGTTTAAAAAATAAGAGAGAATACGAAAAACTTTATTTTGGAATCAGCTCATTAAAAATGTTTCCGTAATTGCAGACTGAGTGTTAATGTAGCACGTGTACACAAGTTCATAATAGAAGTAAACGAATACTTTTACTGAGGTTAAGTATACTTAATAAGAGATTTTCCACAACCTGTGCTGACCTAAACTACTTTCTCTATGACTGATCCTCTTCAGCCTAACGAAAATTATTGTCTGGTTCCATTATCAGTGCAGCGAGTTCATTTCCTTTACTAGGCCAACTTGGTTTATTAATGTTGTTTAAAAATGAAATACTTTTTTTAAAGTATCAGTCGGAAGTTGCCAAGAAAACACCTAGTTGTTTATTAATATACTCTTCAAAACAAGAAACGCAAAAGGGATATTTTTGTTATTTTAAAGAGAAATATATGTAATAACGTTACAAGCTCAGAGTATGTGATGTTACACGTGTTAAGGCACTGATTGTCAGAACAAAATGACAATAAAAGTTGTGCACTTTGAAAACGGAGGAAAACATCGGATTTTTCGCCAAAACGCATGCGTGTCCAATAACTTTGTTTGAGAGATCTGCATGTTCTGCATGTGCAACCCATCATGGTGAACGTCAACGACGTTTTTTCAACATGACAACGCCCATCCTCACACAGCCCGACTCACCACTGTCTTCTTGAGACACCACAACATCAACGTTCTTCCCTGGCCCTCCAGATCACCAGATTTAAACTCCATCGAACATCTTTGGGACGAGTTGGACCGACGTTTGCGACGGCGACAACCTCAACCGCAGACTCTACCTCAGCTTGCAGCAGCTTTGCAGGCTGAGTGGACAGCCATTCCACAGGATGTGATTCGTCATCTCATCGCTTCCATGGGCAGGAGATGCCAAGCCGTTATTGATGCTCACGGGGGGCATACTCGTTATTGACGTTGTGTGACGTTAAACTTCATCTAGTGAGCGTGGACTTCGCCTTTGCAGACTTTGGATGTTCAGCAGTGAATGTGCAAAGTTTTACACATGTCATACAGAACTACCCGGAATAAACTTGTCAACAATTTGTCTCGTATTTTGCCTTTTGCGTTTCTTTTTTTGAGAGTATATTTTAAACATATGCTTAGTCTTACACAACTGAATATTCTTATGGAAAATTTTAACAATATAGTTAAGTAAACCGCCAGTTGCAAACCCTCTATTTTAACTTGAAGATGACCTAGTGGGTTTTTCGTCATCACGAATTACTCTACTGGGGATTCTTGGTTTTCGATCCATTGTTACAGAAAACGAGCTCCACACTATGAAATCATGGATGCGTTATAAGAGTGATGGCAGAACTTCACTACTAAGGCAAACAAAGGTAGCTCAAGTGATGGCGGTGGGTGCTATTGACTACATCCCGTCTTTTTAGTCTATGTTTCCCCTCCCCGTGGTAAGCGGAATTTCTGCACATTTACAAATCAGGTCTCGATAGTCGTAGTAAGCACAGCACAGATAGCCTAGTGTGTAGCTTTGTACTTAATTACAAACAAACAAGCAAACTCTAGTCTACCAGTTCAAAATTAGAGTCAACCTGCTGTACGCAGTTAGCTATTGTGTAAATTTGCATGAAATTTTTATAATCAAACAAACGATCATATTATATGATCTATATTGTTTCTCTTGAATTTCAAATTATTACATTTATCGTAATGAATATTAAAGTTAACCGAAAGACGTAGCTTTGTGACTGGGTGCAGTGGCGTCGCGTAATGTGTATTCTGTAAGTTTATCTGAACAGTTGCGTTTAAAAGTGACATGAACTTGTGCTAAACCTGCAAATAAAAAATATTGGTTATTAATGTCAATTTACTGGTTCGTCATGTAATGCTGTATTATTTACCTCAAAGAGGGGTGAATTAATTCACCGCTTTACATTTTAATGTTTTAGTAAAATAACTAGGAAAACCCGCAGGGATGTCTCTCTTAGTAGAGTCAGCAACAGAAGCAATTTGACGCTCAGTTCTTACGTGAAAAGTCAGACTATTTTTAGGGCGTATCTAATGGATCTATGGAACAAAGCGAGGTGATCAATGTATCTCGAAAACTCATATACAGAGTATATCAGTCCTTGTTTATACTAACTTATTGGAAATACAATGCTACCCAAACGGCTAGTTATTAGACGGTTTGTTTTCTCTCACTTGGCGTGATTTGATACCTGACATATTACGAGAACGTATAGGGTGTAAAAACCTTTTAATATTGCTAGAATTTTGTAGAGTAAACTAAGACGACAAAAAGCACGAACGTTTTGAATTTTGTTCGTTAGTTGTCGTAGGTTAACCATGATAACTAACCACTGGGTCACGACCGGCAACTGGCCTTAGTCAAGAACGTATAGTTAGTTACACGACAATAACATTTCTTTCATGAGTTTGGTAGGAAAGAAAATCTGTAGCCTATCAAAGCTTACATATGAGACTAATTTACACAATTCTTTTCAATGTTTAATTTGTTTATTATACTCATTGGCTTATTTTCCTTTTTATTCTAAACACTAAATCAGAAACGTTTACATGCTTATTTTCAACCATACGCAGTCATTTATTACTGCATACATAGTTGGCTGACTACAGACATAGTTAAAAAAAGAGTTAAATTATGAAAGGTGTATGGGAAAACATATTAATAAAGTTCGACTATCAAGTGAAAAAGCTCCATTTATTAATGCCTCAGTATGACAGTCTTAGAAAGCCATTTATTTATCAGGTTCCATATTGTAAGATTGGATATCAAATATCTATCTTTAATTAAATGCTTTCAAAAAAAATATTGGTTTCCTTTATAGTTTTGTAAAATTCCTTCCTTTCTTGCTGTTAAAAGACCAAAATTCAGTTAAGATTGGTTTACCGTCCATGCAGTAAAAATTGTCGCTGAGTTTCTGCAACTTCTTCCCCGTTTGGAAAGTGTGATTACATTACCCGCAAGTTCCGCTTCTCTGCTGAGCACTGCGATTGAACTGATGTTAGGTTTGATTTGTTTCTTAAATAACAGAAATGTTTACTTAAAATAAATATATCTAGACAAATAGACAAAACATCAGTCATTAGAAAAAGAAGAGTAAAATCACAAAGTCTTAAAGTATAATATTGTTAATTACCTTCTGTATAGTATAATAGTGTTAATTACCTTTTGTATAGTATAATAGTGTTAATTACCTTTTGTATAGTATAAAAGAGTTAATTACCTTCTATATAATATAATATTGTTAATTACCTTCTGTATAGTATAATAGTGTTAATTACCTTCTGTATAGTATGATAGTATTAATTACCTTCTGTATAATATGGTAGTATTAATTACCTTCTGTATAATATAGTAGTGTTAATTACCTTCTGTATAATATAGTAGTGTTGATTACCTTCTGTATACTATAATAGTGTTAATTACCTTCTGTATAGTATGATAGTATTAATTACCTTCTGTGTAGTATAATGGTGTTTAATTAATTTCTGTACGGTATAATACTATTAATTACCTTCTGAACAGTATAATAGTGCTAATTACCTTCTGTATAGTATAATAGTGTTTATTTACCTTTTGTATAGTATAATAGTGTTAATTACATTCTGTGTAGTATAATAGTGTTTAATTACTTTCTGTATAGTATAATATTGTTAATTACCTTCTGTAAGTATAATAATGTTTAATAACTTCTGTATAGTATAATAGTCTTTTAGTTACTTTCTATGCGGAACAATAGTATTTTAATTAACTTCTGTGAAGTGTAGTAGTATTTAATTACCTTCTGTATAGTATAATAGTGTTAATTATCTTCTGTATAATATAATATTGTTAATTACCTTCTGTATAGTATAATAGTGTTAATTATCTTCTGTATAGTATAATAGTGTTAATTACCTTCTGTATAGTATGGTAGTATTAATTACCTTCTGTATAATATGGTAGTATTAATTACCTTCTGTATAATATAGTAGTGTTAATTACCTTCTGTATAATATAGTAGTGTTAATTACCTTCTGTATACTATAATAGTGTTAATTACCTTCTGTATAGTATGATAGTATTAATTACCTTCTGTGTAGTATAATGGTGTTTAATTAATTTCTGTACGGTATAATACTATTAATTACCTTCTGAACAGTATAATAGTGCTAATTACTTTCTGTGTAGTATAATAGTGTTTTATTACTTTCTGTATAGTATAATATTGTTAATTACCTTCTGTAAGTATAATAGTGTTTAATAACTTTTGTATAGTATAATAGTCTTTTAGTTACTTTCTATGCGAAACAATAGTATTTTAATTACCTTCTGTGTAGTGTAAAAGTATTTAATCACCTTCTGTATAGTATAATATTGTTAAGTACCTTCTGTGTAGTATAAATAGTGTTTAATTACCTTCTGTATAGTATAATATTGTTAGTTACCTTCTGTAAGTATAATAGTGTTTAATTTACTTCTGTATAGTATAATAGTCTTTTAATTACTTTCTATGCGGTACAATAGTATTTTAATTACATTTTGTGCAGTGTAAAAGGGTTTTAGTAAACTTCTCTTCACTAAAATACATATGTTTTATGTATAAGTGCTTTAATTAATTTCTGTTCACCATAATTGTGTTCTAGTTAGCTTCTGTACATGGTAAACGAGTTTTAGTGAGCTTCTTTTCCTTATAATTGTGTTTTAATTACCTTCTGTGCAGGGTAAAAGTGTTTTGATAAACATTTACTCTCTGTAATTGTGTTTCAGTTACTTTCTGTGCATGAAATACATTTTTTATAATGGTATTAATTTAGCTGACTCTTGTGGAGTATAATGGTGTTTTTATTATCTTATACTCAGCGTAATGGTGTTTTGTTTGTAATTAAGCACTAAGCTACATAGTGGGCTGTCTGTCCTCTGCTCAACAAGGGTATTGAAACCCGGTTTCTAGTCTCAAACAGATCACTGTGTCACTGGGGTACAATGGTGTTTTATTACGTTTCTACGCAGAACCCTAACGTTTTAGTTAGCTTCTGTGTGGTATAATGATGTTTATGTTTTATTGTGTATGTGATTGTGTTTTTGTTAGCTCCTGTGTAGCATAATGGTGTTTTAACTAGCACCTATACAACATGATAGTGTTTTAGTTAGTTCCTGTGTAGTTTCATGATGTTTTTGTTTTTTCTTGTGTATCATAATAGTGCTAATGTTAAGTCCTATGCAGTATCATTTTGTTTTAGTGAGTTTATGTAGTACCATAATGTTTTAACTAGCTTCCGTATAGTATAATGGAGTTTCAGTTAGTTTCTATACATTATCCTAATGTTTTAGTGAGTTTGTTATGTAGTATAAAGGTGTTTTTGTGAGTTCCTATTCAGTACAAGTGTGACACTTGCAGCCTGATCTAAAAGAACCAAAGGAAGAGCCGTGAGTGTAGTATTACAATATTAGAGAACATTTTCCAGCATCGACATCAATTATAAGAGTTATAACATTGATATCTTCTTCTGTCAGACTGAACTACAGCAAAAGTCTGTCGGATAAAACCAATTTCTTATATATATCTAACGCTGTATTTAGGTAGAATTAATATGATTATGTTCTTTATTTGCAGAAACGATTCGCATTTGTATCAGATTCTACACTGTTTAACAAAACCAAATATGTATTTTCAAATATTTCACTGCTTTTTAACTTACTACATCACTGCTTAACAATGTACATATGTTTAGTTATTCTGACAAGCATCAACATCTTACTCTACGGCCTGGCATGACATAGCGCGTAAGGCGTGCGACTCGTAATCCGAGGGTCGCGGGTTCGCGCCCGCGTCGCGCTAAACATGCTCGCCCTCCCAGCCGTGGGGGTGTATAATGTGACGGTCAATCCCACTATTCGTTGGTAAAAGAGTAGCCCAAGAGTTGGCGGTGGGTGGTGATGACTAGCTGCCTTCCCTCTAGTCTTACACTGCTAAATTAGGGACGGCTAGCACAGATAACCCTCGAGTATCTTTGTGCGAAATTCCAAAAAAACAAACAAACAAACAAACAAACAATCTTACTCTACACAAGACACTTTACTGTGTTGAAAACGTTAAGAGTCACCAACTACAGTATAAAATAACTTTATTGTATTAATAGTGTTATTATTTAACATTATATAATATATTGGATACAAATCTTGTGAATGAATAGCATTATTGTTTAACGTTACAATATTACATTGGACATAATTGTATTATAACAATATAAATAACATAAATTTAGTACATTAACAACTCAACTACTTACCACTATTTAATATGCATGATACAGATATTTTATATCACTATTATTCAACATGATTTGATTTGGACGAACAATGTGAGTTCATTCACTACTGACTAACAGTTAGTTTAAGCAACATAAGAATGATTAACATGTCTTCTGTCTGTGCCTAGTTACAGAATTTCACTGGTCTTTCTATCATATCATGTTAGCAAAGTATATGTGGGACAGTTTTAGACTAAGTTAACTTTAATGGCAGTTATAACACGTCGAGCAACTGATACCTTATCACATGTTGAATGTAGTAATTTAGCAAAACATGTTTTATTTCTTGTCGCTGCTTCGCTGTAAGTTTGAAATGTTATAGTTTGTATGAATTTATTTCTGTATTTAAAAATACAGTCTGTACTCTTACTTTCTATTGAAAGACAGCAATAGTCAGACATTATTATCAAGTAATAATAAAATACCAGACTTTCATCACATTTCACATCTATTGTCCGAAATGGCTTATGAAAATCACATTGAAAGTTTAATTTATATTATGGTAAATAATCGATTTAAACTTAGCTTTAAGACTTCATTAAAGAAAGTATAAAAATTATATAAATTATTAGGATAAGAACATGTTTTTTAACTTCGTGCTGAAGATAATTTCCGAACGAAAGCACTTTCACTGTTTGTTATCAAAGATGATATCGTCTTGGAATTTTCTCTAATAAGGGAAATGAAGCGTGTCTTCAGGAAGTCAGACCACAATCTGTTGGAAAACAAATGTCCTAAAACTAAATGTCTTCACACGAAAAAACTCAGTTAAAGAAACATTCGATCAGTCTCCATTTAATTAATACCGTGGACAAAAATCACGTGACAAAAATGCTAAACAGAGCTGCTTTAGAAATTACACTTTCTACTTATTTTTAAAAAGTAGAATCGAAGCCTAGTGTACAAGTGTGCTATCGAACTGAAATCTTCTCGTACTCGACTTCAAAATACAAAAAACAAAAACGTTGAAGCAGAGGGAGCAAAGGAATAGTAAGAAACAAAATGCAGATTCATAAAAGGGATTATTAATGTGAAGTAATTGATAACTGAACTTTTAAATAGCAAGATAATTAAACAAACATATGAGATTTATGGCATTCTACGATAAAGAAAAAATGATAAAACTCTTGTTATTTCAGCTCTTGTAAAATATATTCTTTTGTTTTTCACGGCATTTTGTCCACCGTACTAAGTTACGCTTTTCTTTTAATTACGACATTATGTTCAATATACTGATGCTGATGGTCACTCTCTTACGTTATTTATTGCATTTTGTCCACTCTGCTATTAGTTAACCGCATGTTTTATAAATGGTCACTCTGTTAGTAGTCACAATTTTTATTATTAAATACAGCATTTTATGCACTCTAATGTTAGTCTCATACTTTTCTGTTATTAAAGTCATTTTTTCCACTCTGTTGCTAGTCCTATTTGTCTGTTATTTATTCAGTGGTTTCACTTTGTTGATAGTTATATTTTCCTATTATTTATGCCATTTTTTCAACTCTGTTGCTAATCACGTTTATCTGTTATTTACGTAATGATTCCACTCTGTTACTAGTTGTATTTTCTAGTTATTTATGCTATGTTTTCCATTCTATTGCTTGTCACATTTTTTTCTGATATTTATGAAATGCTTGTCTCTGTTTCTTGTCACATTTCTCTGTCATTTATGCCATGTTTCCTCCATATTGCTAGTCACATTATTTATACAGTTTGTCCAATTTGTTAATAGTCCTTTCTAACAAGTGATTAAACTAATATTTAACAATAAAAGAACAATGAAACCAGTAAGTCGTCTTCAGACTAATTGAATAATATATTATGAGCATGTCAGTTACAAATATATATAAAGGTAAAACACAGACTAGGGAAATCAGTTCTGATGTAACTATCTACGGTATCGGTTATCAGTCTATTCGAGTGATCTATCTGTTATTCTAAAGATGTTTAGCGTTTCGAATATAGCAACAATTTTACACTTCTTATCGTCAAAACTAAGAATGTGGACTGAGACAATTCAATATTTTACATTACATCCAAAGCAACGCTTTCCAATATTATACTCAACTTCCGCTTTCCACAGGCACATTTGAAAATCAGTAAAAGAGACCTCTGTCTGGATAAATCTTATTTTGTTTCAGCTGAAACCAAGAACCTTTATACGTTTATGTTTGTTTTTCTTCCTTTAAACTAAAATGCAAAAATACGGTCCTAAGAGAACCATTCCCCTCATTGTAAAATGTTCCTCTAAGTGATCATATTTTCCTTAACGATCTCAAAAGGTGCATGTTCACTTATAAAACTTAAGTTGGTAACGTTGTGTTTTATTGAAAACTTCTTAAAGAGATCAAAACTGTTGTCTCAAGATGCCCAAAGAAAGTGTATGTATAGCTTTTATTTAGTTTTGTTAAAATATTTTATTCCATCTACCAATACGTAATGTGACGTTTCTGTAAAGAGCTGAATCGCGATTTTTTTAGCTGCTGATAATCTGTAGAATTTGTATTTGTAAAGTCATAAAGCTAGTTATGGTTTTACTAATTAGGGGATAATTATTATTTAAGGATAATTTTTACAATTTTTTGTAATATTAAAGACAGAAGCTAAACATTAAACATGATAATGTAATATGGTTGTGTGTGTTTTTTTCTCATAACAAAGCCACATTGGGCTATCTGCTGAAATTGAATACGGTCTGTTTGTAATTACTTATTTTGTAAACTATTTATTAAAAAAATAAACTTATAAATGTGGTTATTAATTTAAGATCAACCGATTTTCAATAAGCTAGATTATATATGTAAGAAAAGTAGGGCAAACAAAGGCATAATCCTGCATATTGCATAAAGTAACAAACAAAAACTTCTGCACAATTTATGATGAATAATAAACATGGAATCCTGCAAAATGTACGATGAATGACAACAGAGCATCCTTCATACTGTGTGATAAGTAACATAAAGAACTCTACATGATGCATGACTATCGACAAACGCAGAATTCTACAAAATGTATGATGCGTATCATACAAAGAATCTTGCAAAAAAGTGTTGAGTAACAGACACAGAATTCTATCTTGAATAGTACATAGTGAGTAACGAACACAAAACTGTGCAAAATCCATGATAATTAACAATTATATAATTATGACAAATACATGACGTGTAACAAATACAACAGAAACCTGCGCAATGAGTGGTGAGTAACAAACATGGAATTCTAAATTATGCATGATAGATAACATACACAAAATCATCTATAATACATAGTAATTAAAAAACACAAAACCTTGCGTAAGGCATGATAAATAATTGTAATTATTTTTCTAAGTTTACTCGATTTCTCATAACATAGGTTATGTACAATGCACTTGGTAAAAGCTAATTAATGATTTGGGTAAAAAATAACTGTAGCTTAATGAAAAAAACAAAAGATACAACAAAGAAACTGTAAATTGATACCATATTTATTGGTAAGTTAACTTTTCGTATATTATTTTTGTATATGTCGGTAAGGAGATTTGCTTTTCATTAATTCTCAGTGATTGTTGATTACAAAGCTAATAATTTTTTGTATAACTAGCAAAATACAATGGCTACAGAAAAATGATTTGAAACTTCATGACTATCGTACCTTAAATATTCAATAATTAACTTGAAATATAATACTCTGGGCTCTCAACAATAAATTTGGCAAATCGCATTATAAGTTTTCACCAATCAACTTTACAGATTGTACTCTAAGATCTTACCATTCAACTTGACAGACCGTACTCTAATTTCTCACCAATCAGCTTTAAAGATCGTACTTTAAATTCTCACCAACGAACTTGAAAAACCGAACACTAAGATCTCACCAAATAACCTGAAAGATTGTACTCTTACGTTATCAATAAAAAAACTTGAGATAGCGTACTCTAAGTTTTCACCAATCAACTTTATAGACTGTACTCTAAGTTCTCACCAATAAATTTGAAAGACCGAACTCCAAGATCTCACCAATCAACTTGATGGATTGTGCTTTAAAATCTCATCAATCAACTTGATAGACCTTACTCTAAGATCTCATCAATCAACTTGACAGACCGTATTCTAAGATCTCACCAATCAACTTGACAGATCGTACTCTAAGATCTCACCAATCAACTTGATAGACCGTACTCTAAGATCTCATGAAGCAACTTGACAGATCGTGCTCTAAGATCTCACCAATCAACTTGATGGATTGTGCTCTATGATCTCACCAAACAAGTTGATAGACCGTACTTTAAGTTCTCATCAATCAACTGAACAGATCGTACTTTAAGATCTCACCAAACAACTTGACAGATTATACTATAAGTTCTCATCAATCAACTTCACAATGTTATAACTGGATCTTACCTAATAAATCTGCTGTTTGACTCTTTATAAAATTCTGTAGTTCTTTCATAAAACGTTACTTTAAAATAAGTAATATTTGAGCCTTTCCACTTGACATACAGGCTGTTAATAATTCAAGCATTCTCCGAATTATAAGCTTCTTATATCATAGTGTTCAAACATTCTTACAGTGTTCAGAGATTTACTTGGTTAAACATTTGAGAGTGATCGTGTAAATTATATATTTATGGTTGCGTGTGTTCCAAGAAGACCGCATATGGTTTCAAATAATAAAAGAACAGTATTCATCACAATATAGTTCACTTTTCTTGCCACCTTCTCTAAGTTAAATGTTTCATTTGATGTCGATTTACCTGAAACTTTCAAACTGGCTAAAGTATACTGAATGCTAATAATTAATTTTTAGCTTAAACCGTCGAAAAGGTTTCATTTGCTATCGTTTAGAAAAGATCTTCTGCTACATTTTTAAAAGGTATTGAGTAGGATCTCTTTATTTTAGTGGAAAAGATGCAAGTCGGTTATCTGTCTTGTGTTCGACGCGAAGACTGAACACAGGTTTCCGGTGTTATAAGAAACTGAGTATTACAACTGAACAATCGGATGGATAGAGTTGAGTTTGAATAATAAACAAAGATGTATCTGTAGTCAATAATATTATTCGAAGTTGTATTGGTAAGACCATTATATACTCAAGAAATGTCTTATTGCGGCGTCCACGTTAACTTTGAAGCCTTTGAAGTTTCATAGTCAATCTTCCAATCTCCATGTAGAGCGAATCGTTTATACGGATTCCATATCGCACTACGAACTTGTTCGGGAATGGTTTACAGTTACTGTCCGGAATGTTCAGTAGTTTGTAATGGCAGTCTTCACTCCAACGAAACGGTAAGTGTTTGATAATGTATCGAAGAGTAAAACAAATATACTGTATAAGAGAACTATATCTATGAGGACAATCCTGTCAACGTGGGTCTCGTATTAAATGAGTTAAGTACTAAAAGAAAAAGTTAATTCTACTTAGCAACACGACTACATTACAGAATAATACGTAAGCTATTTAAAACTCCATATTTATTTTATCAGAAATTGCGTTATTAAAATTGTTTTTCAAGAAGAAAAAAACAACTGCAAAGCCTAATCTAATTGAATGTAAACTTTTACTTTGACCATATTTTAAGCCTATACTTGGGAATTTGGAAATTGGGTTGGTGCTAAAATGCAAACTTAGATAACTTGAATTGAAGTAAACAAAGACTGCCAAATGTAAAATATAATAAGGACAAAATCTTTTTGTTTGACTTGGTATATTTGACTGTACAAATGCGATAAAAGTAGTGATGCTATATTTGAGGTTAATCTAGCCAACAACATGTTTTGTTGTTATGACAAATGTTAATTCTGTAATATAATCTAGCAGCATTAATTTATCAAATACCATAGTTAGACAGTGTGATTACAGAGGATAATATTCTTGTTTAATAATCTTGTTTCTAAAACCATGAACAGTATGCTAAAATCAGCAATAAAAGTAAAAGCGAGTCCTGTAAACATAAAACTAGCGAGTTCTACCTGTTTGTAAATATCCTATTCGTGTAAAGGAACAACCATAGGTTTGTTTCAAAGATATGCAATGAGGATGGAGTATACCAGCGCACGTGTAAAAATACATGTGATTAATACTTCTATTGATGATGGCTAGTTTGACTTGTTAGATGTACCACATGGTTCACATATTGATGGTTGCTTGTTTGGCTTGTTAGATGTACCACATGGTTCATATGTTGGTGATGGCTGGTTTGGCTTGTTAGAGATATCACATGGTTCACATGTTGGTGATAGCTGGTTTGACCTGTTGAATATACTACATGGCTCATATGTTGGATTTTAAATATTGTCAAGGAAACAATTGATTCAGTTATTTCATCGATTACGTTTTCTGTACCACAATTGTCATTTTGATAATTTCACCTTAGAGCAGATCACAAATACTGTCATAACAACTAACTAACTAACTGTTCAGTTGTGAATAAATAGCAAATGGTATGTGGATACTTAAGTATTTTCTGTTACAAATGTTGTCAGGCTAACTAATATTACGTCTTATATTATAATTCGAATGTTGCATAGCTACTTAATCGGTGCTACACCACAAACCGTCTTATGATCTTTAGACATCATTTCTTAAGCATCGGTGACCAACGTTTCAGATACTATACCAAAGTGTCGTAAAGAATATTACTTCCTCTGATACTATACAATAAGCATAGTCATGAGGATCACTCTTCCGTTGCTATATAGTAGGTGTCGTTGTGAGGATCACTCTTCCGTAACTATATAGTAAGTGTTATCTTAAGGATCGCTCTTCAATTGTTAATTAGTTAGATGTCGTCGTGAGGAGAACTCTTTCGTTGGTATGTAGTAAGTGTCGTCGTGAAGAACACTCTTCAATTGGTATATAATAGTTGTTGCGTAAAGATCATTCCTCTGTTAGTATATAGTAAGTGTCTTTGCATGGAACATTTTTTCCTACCCTATGGCATGAATGATTTCACGGACATATGAGTTTCCGTTAAATACGTAAAAATGGAAATTTTAAATTTCATAAAACTCTTTGATTCTTAATTTTAATACATATGTGCTATAAAAGTTATATTTTTAACCGAGTTTTAAAGAGACATAATTAATTATTTGATTCCAATGTTTACATTATTGTTTATTTTTTTAATTTAAGCACAAAGCTGCACGATGGTTTCTTGTATTGTAAGTCTACGAGATACTCTTGTATCACTGAAGGGGGAAGTGTGTTTGCATTAACAAAAAAGGATATGTTTGCTGTGGTCACGCAAATGTTCATGGTTAAAATAAGAGATATTTAACATAATCTGACAAAACAACGTATAAGCAAACTGTTTAAAATGAACTACGTAAATAATGAACTGTTTATTATATCTTATTATAGCGCTAATAAACAACATAACTCTTCTGAAAATATTCTTTTGTTTATCTAAAAGCTAAATTCATTGTAAAAACAAACACAATTCAAGTTTGCTTAACTTTATTTAAGTTAAACTAATATAAAATTGTTCCACTGTACTTGAGTGTTCCTGCTTTAAAGTTATGTTGTTGTTCTACTTCGATAGATGCTACTTCTTAGAGGTTTGGTTTGTTTTGAATTTCGCGCAAAGCTACACGAGGGCTATCTGCATTAGCTGTCCCTAATTTAACAGTGTAAGACTAGAGGGAAGGCAGCTAGTTATCATCACCCACCGCCAACTCTTAAGCTACTTTTTACCAAAGCATAGTGGAATTGACCATCACATTATAACGCCCCCACGGATGTTTGATGTGACAGGGAATTCGTAGAAGTCTACCGAATGTATCACAGCTCATATAAAAAATGAGAAAACAAAATTTCATCGAATAAAATATTACAAAAAAATCATGGAATATCAAGTTACTGATATTCTCACGACTAAAACGTATTTTATTTATATGCTCTTATCATTGTCGTGTTTATTTCATTGTACCTGCAGTATAGTTTGTGTTTAAGCACAAAGTTTGACAATTAATTATTTGCAAGGATCAAACTTTGAATTTGAGCATTATAATACCACATGTATAACATATAGGCTCTTTATATCTGCTTATATCTTCATTTTTCTCCCCTATTGTTGTTTTTTTTTGGTTTGTTTTTTTGTATTATTTTACCTATTATAGTGAAAACCACTTTCAACATTGCAATAATTTTAACCTTCGAATCTGCATAAAACCATATAATGGAGTATTTGTGCACCGCGAGGAATTTAAGTCCTTCTTTTAGCCTATACTTATCACTGTCCCACTAGGATATTTGCTGTTCCCATAGAAACTTTGTATTCAGTTTGACGTCAAGTTCTATAGTTATCAAAAGTGTTTTTCAAAAAAATAGTACATCTGCTCTTGCATCAAGTAAAGAGAACTTTAATCAAAATCGTAATAATGAAGTAAAAACCCTTGATGTCCCACTCTAGTTACAAAAAATAACTAATCTGGTGCGTTAACGGTTGAGATTGAGACTTGCCAGAGATAAAATGTAATGTCTAAAATATTTTTGTGTTTAGTAAAAGATTCTCGTTTCTATTTATTCAATTAGACTGATGATGCTTTGTCATAGTTTCTGTCTTATAATATACTATTTATATTCAACCAGTGTTTTTCGCGATTTGAATTTCAAATATTGTCAAACTTTATATTCTGTAACAAAATATTTAGTGTTATTACTCCAATCCACTGCTGAGTCAATGGTAAGTCTACGGATTTACAACACTAAAATCAGCAGTTCGATTTTCCCTAGTGGACACAGCAGCTAGCCTAATGTGGTTTTGCTGTGAGAAAAACACATCTTTAGAAGACTAGTCGTTAAGTCGTTTTATTGACATGTTTAGTGTATCATATCTGTGTAATAAGAGTTTATTTGTTCTATTTCATGTTTTCTTCCTTTTTAAAACAAAAATGGGCTTGTATTGTTGTTGTTAAGATATATTAGAACCAAACTGTGATGTAATTCTCAAAAAGTCGTAACAAAAGGATAAAAAATTAATATCGTAATTTTTGAAGGATCTTTTAAAAAAGCAACCTACACGTTTGAAAAAAACATTTTTTTTTACTTTGTAAATGTTGTCAATTATCCCTCAAAACTATTCATTTAGTTGAATAAAAATATTAGTCGAGTACATAAGGAACCACAAATGTATATATATTAATTTTACGATTTCGTCTAATTCCTCTCTTTTAGGGATGGATTACCTACAACCAATAATCTGAAATAGAATACCCATTGAAGCAAAAGAAACTTAAACAACTAACTTCTTTGTCTTAGCAGCTTCACTATTACTTTTATACTTCTGCTGAAACTTCTTATATGTTTTCGACTTTCACTTTCCGAAGTATTTACAATATATATTTCAGCCTGTGCTGCACGTTTCTTTCTCCTTAAGCCTAATTTACATGTGAGTGAGAAATACTCTAATAAGGAAATATTTCAAACTAAAAAGAATACGCAAAATAATCCTTCTGTAATTTTTATAAGGTTATAAAAAATACGCTGAAAAATTCTCAGTGACTTAAATCTGTAAAATTAAGGGTTTGATACTCGCAGAAGACACACTAGATATATATAGTCCATTCGTGCAAAACTATACAAAGGATTTGCACTTTCTTTAATTAAAGTTTTCAGTTGATTTATGTACATCATTACGGATTATTAGCTTAGATAAAAAGTATTCATAGCTAATGTTCAACTTTACTTATTCGCTTGGTCATTCGTTATTACTGTTGTTCACTGGAAAATCCGCTTGGGGTACAAAGTTTGTTTGTTTGTTTTGAATTTCGCGCAAAGCTGCTCGAGGGCTATCTGCGCTAGCCGTCCCTAATTTAGCAGTGTAAGACTAGAGGGAAAGCAGCTAGTCATCACCACCCACCGCAAACTCTTGGGCTACTCTTTTACCAACGAATAGTGGGATTAACCGAACATTATAAAGCCCCCACGGCTAAAATGGCGAACATGTTTGGTGTGACGGGGATTCGAACCCACAACCTCGGATTACGAGTCGAACGCCTTAACACGCTTGGCCATGTCTGGCCCTGGGGTACAAAGAAAATTGTGTCAGTGTTGTTGGTAGAATACGAAACGCTGTTGAAACTACGGTCCCAAATAACGCAATGATTAAGCAGTCATTGGTTCGGTAAACGAAGCAGAATTTTGAAAACAGCTGTTAATAAGAATATTTCTATCACATGTTTTTTTAGAGTATAGAAGAATTAAAACTATTCAAATTAATGCTTAACACACAAGTATTAAATTTATACCACAGGACCAGCAAAGAAACTGGAAAACCGTCATACCCGAAATTCGAAATTTGAAAAAGAATGCTAATTTGAGTGATGATAAATTGGTTTTCAAGAAAAAAAATTAAGTAGATTCGTACACAAAAAACGTTAAAATATCCAAAAAGTTGGCCAATAAACTTGCTTAAACTTTGCATCATTAAAAACGTCTTTTATTATTTTGACCAAAGTGTGCTTACTTTCTGACAGTTTTATTATGCAGAGTGACAAACGTATTATATATATTTATATTTGTCTATAACCTTTCATGCATTTCTTTGTTGAACTCTCGTGACAAAGCCAAACCGTTGCTACGACAGCCAGTTCATTGCTAGATTATACGGATCCACGGATCAAGAATACATAGATTAACCTGTGTATTATTTTATCTACTAATAAATACTCCCTGAAAAGAAGAATTTGTTCTATGTTTACGTGCTGCCTTAACCACAAGCCTAAACCTAGTGTATCATCCAGACATAGAAGAGAAAATATGGAAAAGGAAAATTTGGATAAAATAAAACTCGTTTTTTTTTTACAGCCAACTATCGACACAAATATTTTGCTTGATATCGAAAACATAGAGGGAATGTCATAATTGAATACTGATATTCAACTCTCTAGAATAATTTATTAATTTTTTCAGAGTTTCGTTAGTTAACTGTTATAAATTTTAAAAGCTTGAAAGATATAGACTTATTCCAAATGATAATTAATAGTCCAGAATATAAACACATTCTATCAACGTGGTACAATTACGATTTTTCCAGTCGATGAAGAAATACATTAGGCGTGTTCAACCTTGTTTTACAAACTTCGTTATATCCATTTTTTATTACAAATAACTTTTAAATGCTTCGATATTGTGGATGTTGTATTTACTCAGTATTGTTGACATCTCAACTTAATCAACATACTGAATACAGAATATGTTGTTATTACTCACTTTTAACGACCTATTAGTCGTGGTGTCGTAGACAGTATTAATTCCATGTTGTCAAAATTGAAACGGTAGAATAAACACATTGTTATCAATGAAAGGAAATTAGATCAGGTGATGTTTAAAGTTAAGACAGTATGACGAACATGTTATTAAAGTAATTATGTCAGGTGATTGTTACATGTTGAGACAGCATACGTTGTTATCAGGATAAAAGAATTGTATCGAGTGATTTTTACATTTTGAAACAGTATCATGAACATGTTGTTAGGTGATGTTTAGATGTTGAGAAGGTCTTCACTGTAATCAAAGTCAAGGTATTACGTGCTAAGCGTAATGAACACGCTGTTAGCAAATGGAATGAATTATGTCCAGTAATGATCACATGCTAAGACAATATCATAAAGCTGTTGTTAACAAAGTAAAGAAATTATATCACGCGACACGTGCATGTTGAAGAAGTATCACGAACACGTTGTTATCGAAGTAAAGGAATAATTCAAAATTATCTTCACTTTAAACTTCATTCTGATTAGTTTTCTATTTGACTTATTTTCTTTTGTAAAAGTTCAATCTTTTGAAATATATAACACTTATCGACTCTTTGTTTCTATTTATTTATTTTAGAACAAATTCTCATTGGGCTATTTGATGCGTTCATCGCGAGGAATCGAACCCCAAATTTTGGCATTGTAAGTCTTTAGATATACCACTGTCCCGAGGTACTATATCGAGTGAAATATTTGTAAGTGCAAAACGTTAACCATGACGTCACTATACCTTTCTTATTGTAAGAACCGTAAATGGTTGAGTTTCTTTAAGGGAGGAGGCTTTATCATGTTAAGTGATGGCAAAAAATATCTGTTATATACGGGAGTAAATACACTGATAACTTTTTATAATAGTTTATAAATTGTCGCATGGACATATTCATCGAAATGTGAAAGAAAAAGAATTGCTTATCTACAATCCTTTTTTTATATTAGACCAGCTGTGGGCTAGTGATTAACATAATTTTCGTAGATCTGAAGATCTATGACTTGCACGAATTTTCCGTAAAATCGCATTCTACACATAAGGAACCGAGTTTAGATTATACAAGTGGCGGTCAGTCACATTATTCGATAGAGTTACCCAAAAGTTGTCAATGTACGTTGTTTTCTCTTTCTAGTATATCAGTTCAAAATTAGGACGGTTAACGCAGGCAGCCTTTACGTGTAGCCTCGCCGAGAACATCCGAAACATACAAGTATTTGTAATTTTCAGCAAATATATCATGGAACAATATAAAACAACTCACAAGAACAATTTATATACATAAGATTCACAGGCTCCATTGATATAAGATATTGTAATTGAAATTTATTTTTAAAAATTGTGAAAATGTGTTAAGGAAAACCTTTAGAAAGTTGCTTCCAGATTAGGAATTAGTCCCACCTAATTAAAGCTAATGCCATTACCTGTTATGCTGAAATAACACATTACCTCATAGTTTACTCGTCAATCATATTTTTCCGAGGTATTAATGGATACGTATACGTGTAAGCCAGTTACAAATAACGCAAAATATACATTTTACATCAAGACATATTTAGTTTTGTTTTTGATGGTCACATCTGGACATCTTGTTACACACTTCAAAAATAGAGACATATTCTTCTTTATTATAGATCTGTTTAATATCTAGCTGTGATCTAGGTGTATTTCTCAGCATCTTTATATGGTTAAATATACGCCCATCTTGTTGATAATTTTCTATAACAATACTTAAACATCGATATACATATTTATTAAGTTACCTGTTGATTAATATTTAATCCCAAGGACAATATTTTTGTGTTTGTTATTTTAGAAAACTACCAGAGTCCTACGAGATGCCTACCATTAATGCTTTGAAGAAAATCCTTACATTTGACCTCACTGGGTGAGTACATAGGTCCAGTGTTAACTTGTTTATCAGTACAGAGAGTACAGTGCTAACTTCCTGTTTGTAAGAACACAGTAATATTCTGAGTTTTTAAAGTTGAAATTAACAGTAACAGAAAATTGTAGTTTTCCTAATGATCTCACATTTTTTATATATTTAGTTTTGATTTCATTAAATTCTGTTCATCGACTAAATTTTACGAACAGAAATGAATAACAAAGTACTTTTGAGATTACTATATGCATAATAACACTGAATATAGGTTTGATACTCCAGAATATCCGTAGAACTTGACTAAAAGTATTTCTTTAATGCACTCTTCTTAAAAAATCCCTTTCTAAACATTTGTAGAACGTGAAATAGAAAATAAATTTGTAGAACATGTTCAGATTATTATTTTGTGATTATATTGATTAACTAATACAATATACTAAGGACTAAAAGGTATTTTTTTTCTTCGAATCTGAATTAGAGTAAAACACCTTTTAAATGTATTTATAAGTAAAAATACCAAAACCACTAATAGGAAGTTCAGTTCTCAGTAAGTAATAGTATACTAACTGTAACAAACCAACAATATATAAAATTGTCTCTTCCCGCGTCGATTTATAAACTTAAAGGCGAGGTTTTCGAAAGTTCAGTTGACAACAATACTAGCAGTCACTTGTATTCTACACGGCCCGGCATGGCCAAGCGCGTAAGGCGTGCGACTCGTAATCCGAGGGTCGCGGGTTCGCGCCCGCGTCGCGCTAAACATGCTCGCCCTCCCAGCCGTGGGGGCGTATAATGTGACGGTCAATCCCACTTTTCGTTGGTAAAAGAGTAGCCCAAGAGTTGGCGGTGGGTGGTGATGACTAGAAGAGTAACCCAAGAGTTGGCGGTGGGTGGTGATGACTAGCTGCCTTCCCTCTAGTCTTACACTGCTAAATTAGGGACGGCTAGCACAGATAGCCCTCGAGTAGCTTTGTGCGAAATTCCAAACAAACAAACAAAAAACAAGTATTCTACAGACACACATAGTACAATGTTGATTTTTAGGCAAGAGAATATTCTATCAGTTTAGTGAATTGGCGCGAATTTCGCAATATACATTTAACAGTATCGATTACATGTATTTCTAGATATGTATTTAACTAAAACAACGAGCATTATTAAAATAAATATAAAATAGAAACCGTATAATTATATTGTTTCACTATGTACAGGAATAGACTGAGGATAGGCTCTAGAATCACAGTGTTCCACTACTTATGTAGAGTAATAGACCAAGGCTAAGCTCCAGAAATACGGTGTTCTACAATTAATGTAGAGTAATAGATTAAGACTAAACCGTAGAATTATATTACTCCATTACACATGTACAGGAGTAAACTAAGGCTAAAACAAAAGTCATATTGTTCCGCTATGCAAAAGTAATAGAATAAGGCTAAATCCTAGAATTATACTTTTTCACTTGAACAGTTTTATGGATTTGCAAACTTTTACTCTAATGAGACATGTAATTCAAAACTCGGTATTAAAAAATTCGCTCCACCAGTGGTACAGAGGTATATTTGCAAACTCCCATAACTAGAAACCGGGTTTCGATACCCGTGATGAGCACAGATGGCTTATTTTGCAGCTTTTTGCTCAATTTGAAACAATAAATCTTCCCTTTAAATTTTATTTTCAAAACTGAAAGAGCTAGAAATGCTGAATGTAAAATGTCCAGCTCGTTTCTGATCGTCAGCGGTTCTACACAGAGAACAAAGAACTAATAGTTTCCTTGTGATTAACAAATCTGTCGAATCTCCTCCAGATCTGGCAGCAGCCGGATCAACATTCCGTCACACTAAGAGCTTTTAATTTTAACTTATATTTCATAAATTGCTTCTAGGTAAATAAATAGAATTATAGTTGTATGTTTGGATCTGCATAACAATAGGTAATAAATTATATGTGTAGTCAGCAAGAGTAGATGTTTGTACTTGCTTATAACTATGGTGAGAATCTAACTTTGTAACTCATAGAGAAGTGCTTCAAGTAATTAATACTTTCAATAAATTATAATAAAATTAGAGCAAAATTCAATCTTTGAGCGCTTATTTATTCAACTTTTCTACCCCCAGATCCCCCTTAGTACTGGCACGCTTTGACCACTAATATGAGTTGCCTGACCAAACCAAACCTGTTTCCTCCACGTCTGAGTTTAGACAAACTGTTTTGAAACGATCGTAATATATCGAACAACAAAAATGATACGTATTGATATGTGTGTGTTTGTATGTGTATACTTAAATATATACATATGTATCATTTTATTTTGAGAAAGGCTTGAGCGGCAAAGTCACACATACACTGCATGGCCAAAAGTATATGGCCACCCCTTCTAATTAATGGATTCGGCTATTACAGCCACACCCATTGCTAACAGGTAAATAAAACCAAGCATACAGCCATGCAATCGCCATAAACAAACATTGGCAGAAGAATGGGTCGTACTGAAGAGCTCAATGACTTTCAATGTGGCACTCTCATAGAATGCCACCTTTCCAATAAATCAGTTCGTCAAATTTCTGCCCTGCTAGAGCTGCCCTAGCCAACTGTAAGTTCTGTTATTGTGAAGTGAAAACGTCTAGGAGCAACAACAGATTAACCACAAAGCGGTACGCCACACAAGCTCACAGAACAGGACTGCCGAGTGCTGAAGCGCGTAGCACGTAAAAATCGTCTGTTCACAGTTGTAATACTCACTACCGAGTTCCAAACTGCCTCTTGAAGCAACGTCAGCACAAGAACTGTTCGTTGGGAGCTTCATGAAATGGGTTTCTATAGCCGAGCAACCGCACACAAACCAAAGATCATCATGCGCAATGCCAAGTGTCAGCTGGAGTGGTGTAAAGCACACCACCACTGGACTCTGGAGCAGTGAAAACGCGTTCTCTGGAGTCATGAATCACGCTTCACTATTTGGCAGTCTGACGGACAAATCTGGGTTTGGCGGATGCTAGGATAACGCGACATGCCTGAAAGCATAGTGCCAATTGTAAAGTTTCGTGGAAGAGGAATAATGGTTTAGGGATGTTTTTCATAGTTTTGGCTAGGCTCTTTAGTTCTACTGTAGGGAAATCTTAATGCTACAGCATACAATGATATTCCAGAGAATTGTGTGCTTTCAACTTTGTGGCAACAGTTTGGGAAAGGCCCTTTTTTGTTTCAGCATGACAATGCTCCCGTTCATAAAACGAGGTCCATAAATACATGGTTTGCCGAGGTTGGTGTGGAAAAACTTGACTGGTCTGCAGAGAGTTCTGACCTCATCCCCATCAAACACCTTTGGGATGAACCGGAACGCCTACTGCGAGCCAGGCCTTCTCGCCCAACATCAGTGCCTGACCTCAGTAATGCTCTTGTGGCTGAATAGGAGATAATTCCCACAACCATGTTCCAAAATCTAATGAAAAGCCTTCCCAGAAGAGTGGAAGCTGTTATAGCAGCAAATTAGGTACCGACTCATATTAATACCCATGCTTTTGAAATGAGATGTTCACCAAGCACATATGGGTGCGATGATCGGGTTTCCACATATTTTTAGCGATGTAGTGTACATAGGCATACGTAACATATTTTTCTGAATGAAATTGAATTTTGCAGCATCTATTGTTATAGATATCAAGGATGAAGTAATAACAATTTATTACGTAGAGACATGATTCGTTTTTTTATTTTTATTAGTGGATTTCTATATTACTGCCGCAATTTGTGACGTAAATACTGACGACTGCATTATATGCTTTGAGAAATGGATTTATCTTAAGAATATTATCCAAAAACATTTACTGTAAATACAGAATATTTTAGAATATTGATTAGAAATCGTATTGACTGCCCCTCTGTTGTTTTCCTTTCGGGGACACAATCCTGTAATAACTTTGTTATTTGATTATATGCTCGCTGTTAAATCCAATAACAACTTGGAAACATGAGTGATAATCCTGGGCACAAGAGTCATTTCCAAATCATAATCCAATCTTAAAATTCGTAAGAGACGCTTGTAATAAACAGGATAACCATAATGTACTGATCCTCTGTAAGTGTAGCAACCATTCTTCTTCTTTGCATGAGTCGTCTCTGATTTGTAACAGGCTAGCTAGAAGAAAGCTAGTCAACATCACCTACCTCCGTCAACCTTAGGCTACTCTAATGTAATAGTGGGATTTAATTATCACTCCTATAACATATAAACAGTCTCCAAGTAAAACGGCCCAGCATGGTCAAATGGTTAAGCCACTCGACTTGTAATCTGAGTGTTGCCGGTTCAAATTCCCGTCACACCAAACATACTCACTTCTTAAACTGTGGGGAGGGACGTTATAATGTGGCACTCAATCCCATTATTCGTTGTTAAAAGAGTAGCTCAAGAGTTGGCGGTGGGTTGTGATGACTAGTTGCCTTCCCTCTAGTCTTACACTGCTAAATTATGGACGGTTAGCGCAGGTAGCCAGCCGTCTTGTAGCTTTGCACAAAATTCCGAAACAAGCAAACAAATCCCCACATATAGCCAATTTTCATCTCCCTCGTCAAGTTTGGTGAAACGAATGGTATTAGAATTCTTTTTTACAATTATGGTAAATAAATCGTTTAGAAAAATGAGTCAAATGACACATGCTGGATGGTGAAGCGTTTTAAATAAACCTCCATTAGTCTTTAGTTCTTAATACAAATGACTGATTTTCCTGTGTAATAGAGAAATATTTTATGGGAATAATTGTTGGAAAAATTAGAAGTCTTAACACCGTACTATCTTCTTGGGAGCAGGAATACTGTGAGAACACATCATTAAAATAGTTTGAAACAAGGGTGTCAATATATTTACTATTGATGCTGATCCCCCAATATACCTTCATAATGTTTATTACTGGTATGAATCCATCAATATTGGTACGTAATATTTATTACTGCTATTACTCCATCAAATTCATATATTATGCTGACATTATTTTTTTTATTTCAACGCTGACTGAAAAACAGAAACCATTATTTAAGAAACGACAAACAACTTCAGAAAAAAATGTTTAATTACGTGAGCCCTACGTTTTGGCTTACGGCTTTATTAAGGGCTTATAAATGTCATATTTGTTTAGTCTTTAATAACGACAACACATGTAAGTCCAAAGATGAAAGGCTTGGAGAAGTCCTGCACATTTAAAAACACTGTCTGTAAACTTACATGTACACAGTGTTTGGCCACACACATATGTGAATATAATCGTTCAATACACGATCGTTTCGAAAACACATTCGTGCTACTGGAAATCTTCACTGGACATTATTTTAAAGAACAGACACAATCAATGGAACACCTAATACAATAAAAGTATTTGAAACTTATGACAATTTTGTCGACGGAAAATTTAAGGAATCACCTTTGATTCAATCTCGACGCCCTCCTATTAATAGATATATTGCTAAATTCCTTTAACATTTTATTATTATTATTAATTTTATTTATTTTTATCATCCGCGGCTCAAACCTGTTCGACTATACTTGTATCACGTACACGTTTCCGTTATATTGTTGTAGCTGTTTCTCGTTTTCGGTTACTGTCGTTTGAAATTGGTTTGATAACCTGTGATGAGCATAGAGTAGTGATAAATGTTGGTTACAAATAATGTTTATATTTTTTTGAAATTGTTTGTTGTTTTTACGCTAATATATATATATATATATGCATTTCCTAGGTTATATACAAAGTGACAGATCGTTTCCAATAAGAGCAAGCATCATAGTGTAGTCCAAAATATTGTTTCGTACATAAACCTACAAGTACTCATAGTGCATAAAACAATGGATGCAAGTAATGGATACAACATGTCCATACAATAGGCACAGTGAGAAAAATTATGCAAGGTACAAGTAAATAACTATCTTCATCAACCATGAACAGCAAAATTATTATAGAAATGACCATGATTAAAATATAACATGCTCGACTGCACTCGTTTTGACTCAATCAACAGTATCACTACGTCACTGAGACTCATCTGCGAAGCTCGTTCTTGTCAGGAGGCAGGGTGTTGGTGGCAACGAGAGATAAAGAGAGATCAAATATAATATACCTGTGTGAACCCGTGCTATACTGTTTGTGTGTATACCTGGCGAATGTTTTTCATTTTCAAAAGCTAAACAGCTTCTACAACTGATGGACTGATCAAATTGCATTCGGAAACCAGAAACTAACAGTGGACGTCGCCTACATGGAAACAAAACCAAGGTTTCTATCATAGATATTTTCTCTGTATTTGAAGTCATTAAACAATTATCGGATATCAACAAAACACATTTTCAGAAAATCGCATTCTTAGAGCTTTCAGCACTGAAGCTAATATTTCATGAAAATAATGTGACTCAGTAATGATCATTTCACTTAACGTGTTTTGTATTCTACAATATAGAACCTATGTTTAGTGCGAGGTTCCTAAAAAGTAGCATCACCACTGTCTATTTGTCTTTGAACTCTTACAATATGCTTGTCAAAAGTTTTTTATTTCTCATACTTTCAAAACAAACATTTTAACTTGATATATTGCTATTACAATATTCATATTCTCATATTAAAGGTATTTGGAAAGCATGTCACTTAATTTCTAAAGTTTATCTTCAGTGACCAAGCAAATCCAGATTTCAATGTCTCTTTCAAGTAGAATGAAGCCTTACCAACTCTTTTACGACCAAAGTTACATTCATTCACAATAAAATCTAATGTATATTTTCCAGCAGTAATTGTGCTGAAAAGTCATCGTAGCACACTTTTCTGTTAAATTTAAACATCATGTACCACTTCCTTTAGTTGTAATTTCTCCTGAATGTTCTAAAAGAGATCATTTCGCTTTTTAATGATTTCAGTAAATGAGAAGTGTTTAAGGGCTGTTTGCTGCAAGGAATTTTCTCGCCATATTCTTTTTCGTACATTGAATTCAAGAGACGTGTAAAGCAATGCGAATGATATGTTTGTGGAGCTACATCTTTCGTTTGACGTGATGATGTGTTACAGTAAAACAACCATCATATCCATATCTACGCAGATTCTCAACCTAAAGATCGTGTTTTCCAAATACAATTCGCAGTGGTCTTAACATTTCTGCACTCTTTAACAACCTTATAAATAAAAATTTGAATTAACACTTAACGATTATACTCAAACGTTTGTTTGTTTGTTGTTTGAATTCTACGCAAAGCTACACGAGGGATATCTGCAATAGCCGTCCCTAATTTAATAGCGTAAGACTAGAGGAAAGATAGCTAGTCATCATCACCCACCGCCAACTCTTGGGCTGCATTTTACCAACTAATAGTGGGATTAACCAAAACATTATATTGCCCTAACCACCTGGCCATGCCGGTCCCATACTCAAAAGATTAGTCTTAAAGCTATACATATCATTAGTTATCTTGTAAATACCCTCCAAGTATTTATAAAGTTAAACACAATGGTATTATCAGCAAACACTAGTGCAAGGTCAAAATGGCCCGGCATGGCCAGATGGTTAAGTCACTCGACTCGTAAGCCGAGGATCGCAGGTTCGAATCTCCGTCACACCAAACATGCTCTCCCATTCAGCCGTAGGGGCGTTATATGTGACGGTCAATCTCAATATTCGTTGGTAAAAGAGTAGCTCAAGAATTGGCGGTGGGTGGTGATGATTAGCTACCTTCCCTCTAGCCTCACACTGCTAAATTAAGGACGGCTAGCGCAGATAGCCTTCGAGTAGCTTTGCGCGAAATTAGAAACAAAACCAAAACAAAAGCTGGTCAAAATATCAAGAATTCTACAACAAAATACCAAGTGGAACGCTGACTGTGGTTGCGTGTAACTGATACAAAAAAACGTCAGAATACATCATATCCGAATACAATAGAAATATAGAATAGAAAACAAGACGAAAGCTGATTAGCAGCAGAATCTTGTGAAAAAAAACTAATTAGTTATAAAATTATATATATATATATATATATAGTATCCAACTTGGTGATCTTGTAAGTTATTAAGACATGACAACGAGAAGTAACTGAATCCTATAGATTGAACCAACAGAACTTAGGATAACTGAGTTTAAAATGAGGCTGGAAACGATATGAACTAAACTTTCAGTAAATAAGAGATTGCAAACTTTGAAAAGGCTACTCTGTAAAGGAGAAAAAACACTTATCGGTTTCTCCCTCTAGAACTGTAATCTCATCGCTAGAAACAAAGTAAAAGAAACCCAAGTAATTTCAACCTAAGACGCATCTTAGCCAATCGCTCTCAGGAGAAATTCTGGAATGAGATTCCTTTCACCACTATTCTGTGGCTTTGGAAATATATTCTCGCATTGAGAAGATATATTAGCTATAACATACAATTGCTCCAAGAAGTGATTAAAACAACCTGGACTGGTATCTATTTTAGTAATCTCCTTTCTAGTACTACGTTTCACAATGTTACAAATTAATTTTACCAAACCTTCATGGAAAATTTTGTATACAACAAAGGAACATAACGTGCTTGTTTCATCAACGCCTCTTTCTTCCAAGGTTACCATAACAATTTAATGGAAGCTATGTATTTCCATACTTTGCTTACGAAATATGTTGTCTTCAGAATATACTGTTTATGGACTAGTCTTTAATACGCACGTCTATCGATTTTTCAGGAAAGACCTGTTCAAAGTAAGGCTTAATGTGCTTATCAGTTACTTAATATATATTTATATATGCCAAATGAATTATTACCGTATATTTCGTGATATACTTTAAAGTTTCAGTTAATCATGAGAGAACACATAATGAATTAGCAGCAAAAGCCTTTTAGGTATTAACTCGGCTTCACATACAGTCTATAACAGATTATTACATGAAGTTGCACACAGTCTTAGGCTTAGTTATATTGTACAATTAGTTAAAACGATGTTTAAAGATTATCTATATTACACATTTAGTTATTTAAATGTTAAACACCTCCCTATATTACACTTTTAATTATCTATATGTTAGAAGCCTGCATATATTGTACATTTAATTAATTAGATGTCAGAAGCTTATTTGATATTACAAATATTATTAAACGTATATTACAAGCCTACTTATGTTGGCCCGGCATGGTCAGGTGGTTAAGGCACTCGACTAGTAAACCGAGGGTCGCGGATTCGAATCCCCCTCACACCAAACATGCTCGCCCTTTCAACCGTGGGGGTGTTATAATGTTAAAGTCAATTCCCCTATTCGTTAGTAAAAGAGTAGTCCAAGAGTTAGCGGTGGGTGGTGATGACTAGTTGCCTTCCCTCTAGTCTTACACTGCTAAATTAGGGACGGGTAGCGCAGATAGCCCTCGGGTAGCTTTGCACGAAATTCAAACCAAATCTACTTATAATGTGAAGTTAATTAGATAGGTGTTAGAAATCTGCTAATGCCGCACATTTTATTAACTAAATGTTAAAAGCTTGCTTATATTACATTTCATTAACTAGATGGTAGAAGCCTGCCTATATTGTACAGTTAATTAAATAGATGCTAGAAGCCTAGTTAATATTACACATTTTATTAACTACATACTAGAAACTTGCCTAAATTGAGATGTTAATTAGATAGACTTTAGATGCCTGCTTTTATCGTTCACTTTATTAACTAAATGTCACAAGCCTGTTTATATTGCACATACCACTAACCAAATGTTAAAGGTTGCCTATATTGTAGATTCAATTAACTAGACAGAAGAAGCCTACCTATATTATGCAGGTAGACGCTACAAGCCTGTCTGTATTGCACTGTTAATTACTAAGATGCTAGATGAATTGTGTAAATTCATTCACAAAAATAACTTCTAGTAAACCTCGTAACGAAATAACGCCAGGAAATCCATATAAGGTGAAATGGAACACGACTTTCTCAGCACAAATAAAATGTATAAACACACCGAAATGAAATTATAGAGGTTACAAGAATACAGTCACGTATGTATTAAATATTATACAAGTTGACTTGCGTTTGAGTTAGTTACGGAAAAGGTGACTTGGCGTACATACATTGTTAATGAAAAGTATAAGAGGCACTTAAACATTTCAATTATTGAAATAGTAGTTGAATTTTAACCAAATTCAGTTCCAAAACAGTGTCAAAATTAAATTATTTCGTATAAACGTAGAAGTAAAAACACAAACAAAAAGTATTACTTTAAATGGGAAGTTAAAACAAATTGCAAATTAGCGCTATAAAATGGTTAAAAATATAGCCTAACAAAGAGTGTATTTTAAGTTCTTACGTAACCAAAAAAGCTAGGAACTTAAAACATGAAAACACTAGAACAGGTGGGTTAACCCACTGGGGACTGAGGACAAAAAAGTTATTGACGTTTTTAGTATTTTTTGTAATAAACATTTTTCGTGTTATTGTTATGTACATCTGCAATTCCGTATATAGAACTTACTCGTAGAAATTTTGCCTTTATGTTTGTTCAAACTGTGGTGTTTTCTGAATATCTTGACAATCATATGAGATTCGCGTATCGGTTGTTTAAATTTTGTACGTAAAATAAATTACCCATGCTTCCCGATATCCACTTATTTTGTTTTGACTTCTGTTGTTAGTTATGTCAGGCTGAGACAAGAGCTCAACCAAAACTAGCACTTTTTCATGCGTATTATAAAATATTGAAAAATAGCATATTATAAAGTGATTTTAAATATTGACGCTAAGCCTTGGGCGTTATTAGTAAAAATATTGCTATTGGAAAGTTAAGGACCCACATAAACTGCAAGGTCACAGTAAAATATTTCTGTTTGTATAAACTAAGTTTTGTAGTTATTTGTTAGTTGAGGTTAACGTTAGAGTTTTAACCTTCAGAGCACAAGAGAAGCAGCCACTAAAATTTGTTGACTTTGAATCAACAGAAACTGCAGGTTTAAGGGTTCAGTATGAATACATTTTAATATATTAATAATATGGTAATAACTGGTTCGTTTACATCGTACTTTATTAAATGCGTTAACTTTTTAATAATATAGTTAAAAATGGCAAATGTCTATTTAAGATTTATAATAGAATTAAACAAAAGACGATTCACCTTTTATTGTTGTTCCCAGAAAATTAAAGAAGCAAGAAGACAGGAAGGGTTTTCTTAAACACGATGAATTACAAGAAGAATATTATGGTGGTGAAAAAACTCCAAAGCAGGAAAATTCTTGGAAACGATACCTGGAACCTAACTGTCCTTGCTGTCCGAATTTGACCAAACGATACTTAATAGCCATGCTTTCATTTTTTGGGTTTCTCATCAGCTTTGGTATCCGATGTAATCTTGGAGTAGCTATTGTTCAGATGGTTAGCAACGTGACAGCAGAAGTAAGTATTACTGGTCGCATTAGAATAATCTATACAAAATCCATAACAGACAAAAGGTACATTAACTCTCTAAAACTAAACAAGTAAAATGTAAGCAATGCACATACGTAAAAATATATCTTAGTATATACACCCTTGTCCAAATTAATTGAAACAAATGGTCATTTTACAATATTTTCAGCATGGAAGCCGATGTAGGCTCGCTGGACCCTCTGATTTCCTTTAATAGTCATTTTTTCACAGAGACGGCGTCATTAGCTGTGTTTTGCAGTACGGTCGATTTATTTTTGGGATATATCACGATATTTTGAGGAATATTACATCATTCGAAATTGCGTTAGAAGGGCAAGGAGACCAGTCAAAAACAACTTCTTACCAACTCAATGAAGAAAAAACGTTATCAATGGGGTCTGAAATATAAGAATTGGACGCAAGAACAATGGAGGAAGGTGTTATTCAGTGACGAGACTCATTTCTTCGTACAGGGTCAAAGAAGTCTGCATGTTTGCAGATCTCCAGGTGAGAAACTTTGAGAATCTCACATCAATCAGTTCGTAAAATATCTCTTGAAGAAAATGTTTTGGAGCTTTTTCAGCTGCTATGGCGTCGGAGGCTTACATATCGTAGAAGGTATGATGCAAGGACCACAGAACATCGAAGTTTTGCAGAGAAGAGTCTTTCCAGAATTGAAAAAGAGATTTCCAGATGGATCTGGCATTTTTCAGCAAGACCTGGCTCCGTGCCACACATCGAAACTTGTAAAGAATTTTATGACTACAACGCGAATAAAGGTGCTAGTCTGGCATGGAAACTCTCCGGACTTAAATCCTATTGAAAATCTTTGGGTGATTTGTAAAGAAAGACTTCGGGGAAAAGACTGCACTACGAAAGATAAGCTAATTGAGGCCATAATTGAGGTGTGGTACCGCGATCCAAAAATTAGTAAAGATTACAGTCAACTCGTGGACTCGATTAATGATCTTCTGAAAAATAAAGGCGGTCTTATCATGTATTAATTTGTGAGTAACCTTTGGATTCTCAGAAATATAACGCAAAAAAAATGAAAAATCGTAATTTTCCGTCTTGTTTCAATTAATTTGCACAAAGGTGTATGTGTGTGTGTGTTTTTCTTATAGCAAGGTCACATTAGGCTGTCTGCTGAGCCCAAGGAGGGGAATCGAGCCCCCTGATTTTAGCTTTGTAAGTCCGTAGACTTACCGCTGTACTGGAGGGGGTCCTCAGTATGTAAGTTAAATCTAAATATGAAGCACGCAATAATCAATTTGTTTTTTTATACAGAGCCTTAACTTTTTATTTCAATATAATAAAATGATTTTACACCGTTCTTAAAATTTTTTCACAATGTATTCCACTAAAATTAAAAATTCAAAGTTCGATTTGCTTTTCAAATCCCCATCGCACCAAACATACTAGTCCTTTCAGCCGTGGTGGCGTTATAAGGTGACGGTCAATCCCACTATTCGTTGGTAAAAGAGTAGCCCAAGAGTGGTAATTATTAGCTGCCTTCCCTCTAGTCTTACACCGCTAAATTAGGGACGGCTAATGCATATAGCCGTCGTGTAACTTTGCCCGAAATTCCAAAACAAACAAACAAGCTTTACAAATTTTCAGCTATTTACTGAAGCGTCAACTTTCTCGTGTATCTTTGATGTGGGTCGTTCATAGCTTAGCGGTTACCACGCCCGTTTGTGAATCCGAAGGTCTAAGATTTGCGTCTTGTTGTCTCAGGATCGCGTTCCACATTTCGGGGCTCAGATCAAATCCCACTATTCGAGACCCGGCATGGCCAGGTGGTTAGGGCTCTCGAATAGCCGGCTGAGGGTCGCGAGTTCGGATTCTTGTCACAATAAAACATGCTCGCTCTTACAGCTGTGGGGGCGCAATAATGGCAAGGTCAGTCCAACTAATCGTTGGTAAAAGAGTAGCCCAAGAGTTGGCAGTGGTTGATGACGACTAGCTGGCTTCTCTCTAGTCTTACACTGTTAAATTCACAAACATACAAACAAAAACACTATTTCATTAGATTGATTCAAAAGGTTATCAGGTCTTAGATCAAATTCCACTGTACGATAAGATCATTCCAAAAGTGGATCGGGTTGTAGATCACATCCCACTATTCAATTATATAAGTCCAAAAATTGATCGTGGGTGCTATTTTTGACAAACTGCCTTTTACTAATCTATTAGTTAATTGTTAGGCAGGGTTAGCATGTATAAAATCTGATTATACTTTCTCTAAATATAACTATTATTGGTAAGGAGCTGACATAACTTTACGCTAACATCTCTGAGTGCACGTATTATAATTAGTTATACTGTAATAACACATTAATGTTAGGCCTATTATATGTTTTTGGAACTACATTATTTATTCGGTTCCTTAGGGCTTTTCAAGATGAAGAAGAGTGTATAACAGTAGTTCAACTACATTATGCCCACCACATATTTTATAATAGCGTGAACGACGTTTCTAAGCGTGATTATGATTAATTCCGACGAGACGTTTCGCTCAATACAGATCTCATCAGGCAGGGTTGGCTTTGGTTTGAATTTCCCGCGAAGCTACACGAGGGCTATCTAAGCTAGTTGTTCGTAACTTAGCAGTGATAGATCAGAGGTTAAGCAGCTACTGCCAACTCTTAAGCTACTCTTTACCAACCAATAGTAGGACTGATAGTCACATTATAATACTCCTACAGTTGAAAGAACCAACATGTTCGGTGACGGGGATTCGAACCCGCGTCTCTCATATTGTGAGTCGAATGCCCTTACTAACAGGCATTAAATGTACTTGTTGAGGTTTATCTATTTTTTTTTTGTAGTTGAGCACAAAGCTTCACAATGAGCTGTCTGTGTTATGTTCACCACTGGTATCGATATCCAATTTATAACGTTGTAAGTACGCAGACATGCTGCTGTGCCACTACGACCTGTTGTTAAGGAATTTAATTTAATCTTTCTCTGAACGTAGTGTTACAGATTAGGGTTTGATTTAATTTGATGATACGTTTTATAAATATAAGTATTGCTGTTACGAAACCGGATTTAATCCGAGTGTACTTTTTCTAAATGCACTTGTTAATGGCAAGAAGCGAATTTAGTGTAGACATTTTCCTCTGTATATTGAGTGGAAAAAGATTAACATGATTATCACTAATTCTACAAGTAATTTTTATTGAAAAGGTTTCACTAGACCATTAGTACAGTTCATAAGTTGTTCATCACAAACACGTAATATTGTTATAATTAAACGGTTTTAATGTGAAGATACCTTCAATGAACTATTAATGTGCTATTGATGTGAATTTGCTACGACTTGCTGATACGTTCACCAAATCCACGTGCAACGTTCTTTAAATATGTATTAGATGTTTACTCACGCTACGCGCAACGTTTACCAAGTTTATGTAAATCTTTCGCTTAATCTTTTTAAAAAGTTTACTAACTCTGTTTCTACTTTGTTATACTAACACAGGAACACAAACTTCTAAGCAACTTAAGTTGTATTTCTATTCGTTATATTGTTATGATCTATATTTTAATGTTGTGATTTGTTTATTTACTAGACAGAGTTGAGAATTTTAATGATGACGTTAAGATCGAAATATTTAATAAGATAGGTCTAGAACAACCACAAATTTGTAAATTATTTTGACGCCAGCCTTTCTATCAAGATCAAATATAGTTTATGAGCAAGAGGTTCGGGGAAGATAAAATATAATGAGCTGTTCCGAGCAAGTCTAATAAATCAGTTAATATGTTTTTGTTTCAGCTATGAAGTTTTAAGGTAAGTTTATTCTTTACGTTACTGGGGTGCAGTGAGCTTCCTTTATAAATGTGCAAATTACCATACTGTCTAAACTTATAAACGTAAAGAAGATAATAATTTATTGTGTGGACTGGACGTTAAATTATTTTCACCAGATTATTTGAAATAACCCACTAATGAAAGAAGAACGCCACATTAATAATAGCACAGTATATGCCAACTTTAAAGTAGCTTAAGTTATTATATTTCCGCGTTGCTACATAAACTCAGAAGACACCAACTTTTAAATAATCGAGGTTATTGTATTTCCACTTTGCTATATAAACAGTCAAGACACCAAATATTAAGCACTTGGAATTATACGTGTTGTTATGTTTGCATAAATATATATGTCACTCTCGGAATACTGGGTTTGTCTGAAGTTCAGCACAAAGCTACACAACGGGTTATTTATGCCATGCCTTCTTCGGATATAGAAATCCAGTTTCTAGCGTTATTAGTCCGAATACATGCTGCTGTGCCACTGGGGGAGGACTAAAACAAAATTTTAGTGAAGACTAAAGAATTATATGTTTTTATTCGATTAAAGATAAAAATTAGATTATTTAATTTCCAAGCAACTTAATCAGTTTCTGGGAGAAAAGTTTTCTTCGAATAATGGAATGAATGTAATGTAATTATTTCTAATTCAATTTCCTCACACAATAGCTAAATTAAACTGCTTATTTCTACTTTTTTAGATGTGAGTTGTTAGTGGTTCTTGACTAACATTTTTTCAGTAATTTCGAAAGATGTCTCACAAGCGTTTGAGTTGATAGTTTAACCTCAACAACTTATACTACTTTAGACCCGTCTTATTATTGATGAGAAAAATCGGAAAAAGTACTCGAGTTTCTAGATCTTTTAAGATCAACCTTTTTATCTTATTACGTATTATAATTTATTTTGGAGAAGTCTCCAGTTTATTATATGAATTTTTACAATTCTTAAAATACCCTATAATTTTAATTTGACCATAGAGGCTAATTTAATGCCGATAGCCATAAACTTTATTATATTGGCCGAGAAGATTGATACACACAATTTTCCAGCTTAACATAAATATATTTTAATACAAAATCAAAAATACAATTTATAATAACGGTTGTTAGAAATAATAATTTATATATAAAGGTTTTGCAAACTTAAAATTAATACTGAATCTTCTAACTGGTCTGGAACTGAACATTTTATCGACGGTTCACGATAATTCTGTGTTGATACACGGAAAGCCAGCTATCTTTTTTATGCGTAAGTTTTTTTCCTCTACGAAAATGCCTAATGTTCTCGTAGAAATACCAACGTCCGAAGTTAATTCACTGGAGGTAAACAGTTTGTAATGCTCGAAATATATGAAAGTTCCTGTCAAATGTCTGTAGTTTTCGGTTAATAATCGTTTATTACAATTTTAGTTTCTGAGGTTTGTAGTATACTCACTGTAGCAAACCAACAATATCAAACTGTTTCTTGTTGATTTATAAACTTTAAGGCGAAATTCTCGAAATTTCAGTTGACAATATTGACAACAATACGCTAGTGCTATAAAGTGAGAATATTGAAAGTTCAGCTGGCAATAATACTGAGAATAACTAGTATTTACACACACACATAAACATTGGAGAATTTTCTACACATTTAGTGAATAGGAAATAATTTCGCAATACGCATTTAACAGTGTCAGTTACATGCATTTCTAAATATATATATTTAATTCAAACAAACATAAATAATAAAATAAATATATAGTATAAAATCCGTTAAAATCTGAGTTAATTAAAACAATGTTTTGGCGATTGTCATACTCTTACCTCACGTTTCAAGTTTTCCTTGATCGCCCTCAACAAATCGTAACACAGCAGGTCGAACGATTGTAGCTGTTTCAAACAAAAAAAAGTCTTATGCAGTCATATTACAGAAACTTATTTATTATATGTAGTACATTGTGTTTCCACAAGCGAATTCCCTGAAGTGTTCGCGTGCACGGAGAACGAGCCAAGCTCGAGGTCAATTCACTAATACTCGGCCAACCGTAACGTACGACAAAATGACAGATGTAGCAGCCAAAGAACAGGAAGAACAGCAGCTCTCTACAGATGACACATCTATATCTTTTGACATTTTATTTTATGAGAAAATTAGGTTTTTTATCGTTTATTGCTGGCATTTATGTTTTAAAATGTAGTGTAGTGGCTTAATATTTTATCAGTCAGAGGTAAAAAGGGCCTGCCATAGTACTGGAGAAAAGTTTAATTAATTATTGATTCATTGTGAAACGTTAAAATAAGGTATACTTAAAAGCACATACCTATTTTTTCGCAGTATTATTTAAGTGGAATTTCATTCTTATCGCTATATCCTTGATTGTGGAATCAGAGAAAGTTTGTTGGATAACATTTAAACTTTGTATCGTTACAACACGTTGCTTAATTGCACACGAAATGTTGATGAAATTATAAAACGCTTCATATCTAACATTGTACCAGAGCATCGTTCTAGAAAATTGCTTGGTTAAACAAGAAATTTGAGTGAAGTTAGAAAAGACTTGCTTGATAACGTAATATTACATTGTCCTAAAGATGGATTTTAAGACAATGAAAAGTGTTGGGCGATATTATGTTGCAAATAGAACATTCTTAAACAATTTTTGAAGAAGCAATAAAACCGGGCTCTTAGTAGTTTCTTTACTCAAATTATAGATTCTACAAAGATCATTATAATTTATTGTAAAAATGGTGTGAACATCAAACTTTATTATTACAAACGATGTTGTTTTAAATCAAGTAAAAAACCATCTATTCTGACAAACAAGGCTCGGCATAGCCTGGATGGTTAAGGCGTTCGACTCATAATCCAAGAGTCGCGCGTTCGAATCCCGGTTGCACTAAACATGCTCGCCCTTTCAGCCGTGAGAAACTTATAATGTGTCGGTCAATCCCACTATTCGTTGGTAAAAGAGTAGTCCAAGAGTTGGCGTTGGGTGGTGATAACTAGCTGCCTTCCCTCTAGTCTTACACTGCTAAATTAGGGACGGCTAACACAGTTAGCCCTCGTGTAGCTTTGCGCGAAATTCAAAACAAACCTGTCAAACAATAAGATTATACAGAAATATCACACTTTGTTTGGTAATTTATTCATTCAAAATAATCAATATAAATTATTTTTAAAAACAGGCATTTAATACGTCAGGAAATGCTAGAAAATTGTAGATATGTGATATAAGAATGAAAGCTGTAAATAACGATATAAGTTTTCTCGGACAAAAATCAGCTGGTATTAACGATGGTAGGTTTTTCGTACCATACTTATCTCCGCAAACAAAGCCCGTTATACAGGGGTACTGATTATAGACTCAGGTGTTCACTTGTAAACTGAAATACATACTCTGTCATTACGGTTCTTATGCACGACTGTGGCTCAAACGTAGTTCTTATTAAATTTGAAAGTTAACGTAGCATAATGGTAAAATACAACGTCTATACAAATAAGCCTTTATTAAATAAAAGAAAAGTACTGTTGTACATTCACTTAATGTAAATATACTATGTAGCTTTTAGGGAAAATGCCGGAAACAAGATTCTAATTTGTTTTCTGTTGTTTTTTTTACCGAGAAAGAATATAGCGTTTTGTTTCCAGCAGTTTTTCTTTTCCTTGAATTTTATCAGGGTTTATTGTGTTTTCTAAACTATTAAAATAACTGTTATTGCTTAAACCTTTGAATTTCGAGTTTGATTCCCGTATTGAACAATTTGTAGATAGTCTATTTTTACAACATTGCAGTAAAAAGTTAAATGTATAAAAGTACATTTAAGAACATCAGAATTCAATTAAAAACATACAAGTCATTATTTTTATGGAAGATTAAAACGCTATACTTTATGAAAATTTATTACTTCAACAATAAAATACGTAAACTGTTACATTGGTTTATTGATCACACTGTTTCCAAGTACAAGTGTATTGTTTTATATCTTAGTATAATACTGAACAAAATTAAAATACTGAGTATTTGTCCCTAAAGAATAAATGTCCACCTTTCGAAACCGCTCGGGCTATAGGGTTTTTGTTCATTTCTATCAAGAACTCTTGGAACTACGCGTTTTTTCTAACAACATGAATGTGTTTTCATGAAATACGCAACCAAACTAGTACTTGAAGTTAGACATGTTTATTTCTGACGTTGTTCGTTTGTTTGTTTGTAATTAATCACAAAGTTACACAATAAGCTGTCGGTGCTCTGCACATCACGATTATCGAAACCGGATTATAGTAGCGTGAGTCCGCAGACATACCATTGCGCCACTATGGGGCTTGATATTGTTAAGCTGTTACTTTTAATCACATCACCAGGAAAAAAATAATTCTTTGGCTCATTGAAGCTTTACATTTGTTCATCTCATCATCCACTGAAACATTTGAACAGTGAAATAATATAATAGTTGTCATCGCGTACTGTAATGTTGATTAAACATTAAACAGTCAGCAAAGTATTCTGTGAGAATGTTCCAGGTGACAATAAGGCTTACTTATTCATTACAAATAACGTCACCAAAAATATGGTTTGTCCAATAAAGAGCCTACAAACACATCATACAACAAGCCTAGCATTAGGATTTTACTATAATTTAGTTATTAGTTGTTTCGTTTGATTCTTTCATCGTGAAGGCAAAGTTGAGTGTTCGTTTAATATTGTTACACTTTAATCACATGCAAAATATTAGGTTGCCAAGAAATAAATGTCGTTTTTGAACTGCGAAGTTTGGAAAAGTATAAACCAGTGTTGTAAAACATGTTTTAATCAAAGTAAGCACCATTTGCTTCAATAAACTTTTGCCAACTTGTAACGATGCTGTTTATGCCCCTACTGTAGAAATTAGACTTTCTATGTTCAATGAACTGAAAGCTTTTTCTGCAACTGCCTGGTTTTGAAGGCATTTATTGCTCGAAAAGCTGTCAAAGTGCTTGAAAAATTGAAACTCTGTATGGGAATGGTCTGAGGAATAAGATAGATGCAGCAGAACTTCGATTACCAATTCGTTTAATTTTTGAAGCGCCACCTTGACATGCCCCATAACACCGGTTTTGTTGATCTTCAGTCAGCTCATGCGGAACCCACTTATCCAATTTTTTCGTCTTTCCAATCGCACTCAGGTGGTTGGCAATACTTGATTTGCTTGTGCCTAGCTTTTCTGTAAGCTCACGTACTGTTGTACGAGGGTCTGTCTCAACTGCTTCCCTTAATATGTTTTCATTTAAGAATGGCTTTCTTCCACGACCTTCGTGGCCTTCAAGACTTTCATCTCCATGTCGAAACCTTGGGAACCAAAGCTGAACTGTACATTCAGTAGCAGATCCATGGCCAAAAGCCTGGTTGATATTTCTTGTAGTTTTGGTAGCTTTTCGTCCAAGTTTGAAGTCGTAGAGGAAAATCAGACGAAAGTCCTTGTTGTCCATGCTGCCTTGGGGGTTTCAAAACTTACTCTGAGGAGAATTGAGAGAGCAGATAATTAAGGCACCTTGTAAAAGACAAACGTTGGATTAAACCAATCAACCAACGATAAGTTACTCGATATTCAGCTTCCAAATGTCATCGTGAAAATTTCGATTTATATTTCTGGACAACCTAATATCTATATTATTAAATATTATGTTTGAGGTTTAAAAATCAGACGTACGCTTGTTCATTTATTGTTAATTTAGTATACCTAATAATTATTAACTTTAGAAAATATATGATATTTTTTTTGGACATGGCAATTTTTCCAGATGAATTCTTTGTCAAATAAAAGCTAGGCACAAAATATCCCTAATATTACCAACTATGTTGGCATCGAGATGTTCTAGATTTCAAATGGCTTAACTTACAACGAAAGACTAAGATAGCTTGGCGTTCAAATACGTCAGAGAGTCAGAGTAGTTTCGCTTTCCATTGAAAACACCTAATTTATATATACCTCTGTCTAGGACAAGATTGTCCTTCATACAACTCCTATGAGGAAATTTGTTACACAGAATTATTTACTACTAAAAATATTTAATAATTAACTTAAAAATTACAAAAGTTAGAGATCCGAACGTTACTTGAATGTAGAGGTGAATTGGAGAATAATTTTAACCTTTCGAAAATACTCGAACTATCGAAGTCCTTATTTTGTACTTCATATAGTTTTCAATACAACTTGACGTTTAGCTGTTGAGAACATGAGAATTAAAATTTGTTAGATTGTTTCACAATAAAATCGTATAATATTTATACTGTATATTTCTTTCTTTTAAAATTATGCTTTCGAGTCGTCAGTTTATTTTGCCCACCTGAAAAGCGTTGCAGTACTGGAAAAGAATATCAAACACAACTATCCCCATCTAGTAGTTAAAAGTGCTATTGTTAATTACAAATTTTTCTGTAGACATTTTTTATCCAACTAATTTTTGTCTTTGTACGGATTCTGACATCAGTCATGACTTGCGTAATGTAGGGACCCGAATTTGATTGGTCACCTGAAACAATTGGAGTCATAGATTCGTCGTTCTTTTGGGGTTACCTAGTTACACAGATCCCAGGAGGGTTTCTTGCCGGTAAATATCCTGCAAACAGGTAAGTTTTGTTAGAACTTCCAAAATCATTTTGGAGAGGAGGAAACAAACTAAATATTTCTTAATGGATAATGCACGTTGAATTTTTCCATTGATGTTTTGTTCATAAAAACAGTTAAATAAATGGAAATAAATAATAAAGTGACTGAAATTCCATTGTATTTGTTGTGATATTTTTGATCATTGAGTAATTACGCTGTTAAACAATGTTTCATTACAGAACATCTTAATGAACGCCTCTGTTTAGTTACATGTTGCAACAACATGTTACTGTGTACTTTCTACTTACATTCAAGTAAAGTGCTTTTGATTGAATGCTATTACACCTTCATTACAGAGTGTTTGGAACAGCAATTGCCGTATCATCATTTCTTAATCTCCTGATTCCTGGAGCATCGAAAGTTAATCCACTATTGGTAATATTTGTTAGGATACTCCAAGGATTAGTTGAGGTAAGGTTTAATAACGCATTTCAGAACATATATCATGAGTTGGTTACATCTAGTCCTCTTAATAGCTACCAAAATGTAACTAAGTCCTATTTATTAGATTGTGATGAAGTTGATTCCTGAAGATAATTGTACGTTAGTATATACAAATGTTTAAGTGATAATACATGTGCCGATTAATGGATTCATAGTGGTAAATGTTAAAGAGCTCCGTGGTTTATCTGTTTAGTGTTTGATACCTGTCAAGGAACACCACATAATAGTTGAGTCCTAGTAATAACAAAAAGGGTTGATTGATTCCAGATGATAACTGTTAAGGAAGAACGAGGTTTACTAGCTCTTGATATTAAATATAAGAATTGAACAAGAGTTTGTATATTAATTCCTGACATAATTGTCAGGAAACATCCGGGACGAGTTAAATCCGTTAAGTATAGCACAATGGTTGATTGATTTCTTGTCATACCTGTTAGAGAGCGCTAGGGATTAATTGAGTCTTAATAAAAACTACAAGGATAACACAAGATAACTTTGAACAGACACAATAACTCACTTGAACCCTGCTAATAATGAGAACGAAAGCATAAGACGTTTTTGCTATTTCATTTTCAAAGATAAACGTGTTTATTAGTTAAAGTGGTAATTTTAACACGGCGTTATCTATTTCCAACGTAAAATTTAATATTTCGAACACAATTGAGCTGCTAAACAGACTTCAGGGTTTTTTGGAAACTGCTATTCGATAGGCTCAAAAATATATCGTTTCTCCTCATTTTGAATTTTAAGAAATCGCTTATTAATCTCAATAACTCTTTCAGTTTCAAAGTTCTTACATTATCAGTAAATGTTTTGATAGTTCTTCTACGTCACTAAATAGTGGATTTCTCCTTTATTCATGTGATATATGATTTCGCCAAATATAATGGTGATTTATTTATTCAGAATTTTTAAAGATATACGTTAATGAACCTCGAGGTGCATTTACTTATTAATCGATGTTTTGTGGTTTACAGCAAACTTGAAACATTTTATATCTAGGAATTCTGAAACCTTTTTAAAAAATTAAAGATTTTAAACGAAAACTATAAATCTGAAGCACTTTGACCATTTTATTTATATTTTTAAAACTCATGTACATAATGTGACTTGCTACAAACGTCAAGAATTATTCACATATTTCAGTTCCTTGGGTACAAATTTCTCCATTCATATAATATTCATTTGGCCAATTTAGATAAATCAACCTAAAGAGACTGGTGAAATTTCGTGTCTTTACTAAAATATGTATATCATTATAACTGAATTCACTTCTGTTAATTTTCTTAAAACCACAAATGTAAAATGTTGGATTAAAAGTGAACACCTACGAACATGAAAGAGTATGAGTGAAATTATAGAATCGCCAACTCAACATAAAAAAAAAAAAATCATTGCCTAAAATAACCTCAAATTGCATTCGATTACTGTGGGTATCTTGAACAAGTGTAGATGCGCATTTTATTCGGTATGTTCCGGTTGATAAGTTTTACATTTAAAAAGTTATATACAGTTTGGTTTCAGTATGCTCTCTGGTTGAAAGTGTTATAACTGGCTCAGTCCTGGCTAGTTTTAAAGCAATAAATGAATGTCACGTTTTTAGAAGGCAGCAGGTTGGTAGTTATTTTGTTTAAAACAAATACAGATCTGTTTATTTTGTATTGTAATGTTTTCGATAATAAAGACACATATATGTGCATGTGTTTGGTGCATGTTCGTTTTTTAGTCATTAGATGTTCTAAAACTTTCCTTATTTGGTGTTTTAGAAAGTTTAACAATGACTTTCTGGTTACAAATATCGGTTAGCCAGCTGATTCTATGGGACCTCTTTTGTTCTTCGCTGTTTTTATTGCAAATATTTGTCTCCTTTCGAACAAGGACAATAATTTACTTCTGTTTTTCTTTCTCTCTGTGAGCAGCATTCACAATTATTCTTTTCCGCTCTGAATTCTTAAAAACCTTCCATTCTAACAAGAGCTACCATTTTCAACTGTCTGAATTCTAAGTAATGGAAACACGTTATCGTTACTATCGCAACGTGCCAGGCATAGACGTGTGGTTAAAGCACTCAAATCGTAACCTGAGGGTCGATGGATCGAATCCTCGCCACATCAAACATGCTCGCCCTTTTAGCCGTGGGGGCGTTATAATGCTAGGGTCAATCCCCCTATTCATTGGTAAAAGAGCAGCCTAAGAACTGGTGGTGAATGGTGATAAGTAGCTGTCTTCCCTACAGTTTTACATTAGGGACGACTAACGCAGGTAGCACTCGAGTAGCTTTGCGCGAAATTCTAAACAAACCGAAACTATAACAACGATATCTGGTATTTTGATTTATTGCATAAAGCTCGTTTGCTAAAGGCATGTGTGTTTTCTTACAGCCAAGCCACATTGGATTATCTTCTGTGTCCATCGAGGAGAATCGTACCACTGATTTTTATAAATCCTTAGACTTACCGCTGTCCAAGCGGGAAACGTTTGCTAACGGATCAACAGTTATACACTAGTGTTCCCCCGGTGGGACAGCAGTAAGTCTAAGGATTTACAAAAATAGGGGTACAATTTTCCATTGTAAACGCAGAACCGAGCTTGATGTGGCTTTGTTATAAAACACACACGCTATCCAGTATAATACCTGAAGAAAGAGAACATTTCGCATATTTAAACATTTTTTTTATGTTATATAATTGTTTCAGTTACTCATTTCCTTGTTCTGTCAGAATCCACTACATTTTCATATATCATTTTAAAATTATTCAGCTGCTACAATCAGCATGGTGGCAACACCCTTTCTTATGTTATAAGATAATGGAAATTACTGACTATATCTTAAACATTTTGTTCAAAAAAATAATGTTGTAAGGGTTCAAAACTTCAATTTTTTTCTAGAGTTTAATGAATCTATAAGTATTGGTTTTTTTTAGCTAAGTATATCCTGTTTGGAAAGCCCCTAAATTATTTTTTCTTTACAAGAAAGATGACTTACGTAACAAGTTAGTCCTTAAAACCATCAATTTTTATTAGAATAGAGTTTATTAGACTTACCACACATAAATATTACATTTGAATAATTTTATTTTGCAATGAACATAAAGTAGTATTTTAGGGTTTAGGTAACCGCATGAAAAGGAGAGTAAAGAATAACATGGCAGTTGTTTGTCCTAACAGATAACTGTGTAACGTTTCGTCACACTTTCACTTATCCTAGCAGATAACTCTGTAACGTTTCGTCACACTTTCACTTATCCTAGCAGATAACTCTGTAACGTTTCGTCACACTTTTACCCATTCTTTCTTTTTTATTCACACAAGTACAAACCAGAAAATGATAACCTTGTTCCTTTCGTGTTTCCATACAAGAAGAGCAGAACAGTTGAAGATTGTTAAGATGAATGTTTGTTACTTGCCTAAAATGTTTATGAATTAACCCAAGAAAAACATGCCACGTTTATTCTTATACTATAAAAGATCCAAAACGTTTTTATTTTTTGCCAGTTTATGGACGAAATCTCGTTACCCGCTGGTGCGGTGGAAAGTGTACGGATTTACAACACTAAAATCAGCGGTTTGCTTCCCCTCGCTGGACTTAGTAGATATCCTCGTGTGGTTTTGTTATGAGAAAACACACACACATTAAATATTTAGTCATAGTAACGACATGCAACTACAGGTGAATTAATATTAAAACGATAGTGTATAAATAAATATTTAATTTATGGAGACTTGTACAAATAGTCTGGTACTCACTTCTGCCCAATGACCTTAGAACGCAAACGAAATTGTATTGGGTATTCCTACTTATTTATATGTTAGCTTTTGTTACGTTGCTTAAAGAGAATAACTTAGTATTACATTTCGCTACCGAAGCTGCGAAAATCTTTGCATCAGTTGAACTGTCTGTAATTGTAAACTATATTTCATTGTTACAAATGTTCAGGAAATTAAAGGATCATAGGAGTTTTTTATGTTCTAGCTATGATAAAGCATAAATAATGTTATTGGTATCGCTGAGTTACCAACAAGAACTTGGTAACCAGCCGTGTTGATGTGATATCCAGTTGATTCCTATTGGAATCTTAGGGCACAAAACCACATTTAATTATACCATATTTGCAGCCTAATACACGATCGAAAAACATTTGTTGATAAGAACTGTGACTACTTTGGACACTGTAAGTCATACCTTGATATGAATCGGTGTGTTGCTAGGTTTTGTATGCTCTATTTAACTATTAGAGATGCTAAAAAACTCATTATCCCATCTTGAATGTGAATCAGATGAGGGCCGCAGTTTCCAAACTCCTTTCACTAATGAAATCCTAAACCACTTATCTTTATTTGTACGACAACCTTGGTACCACAAGGATTGTTTTTTGTTCTCGATTCTTCTTCTTTTGGTAAAACTTTCGCGACACCACGAGCAACTTGCTGTAACACAAAGTTTGGAAACCACTGGTCTAGAACATTTATACAAGTTTAATCAGATTTAAATTTTTGCAGTGTATTCCTTCAACAATTTACTAACCAGTTGAGTACAATGGTTGGAGTTAGGATCGATTAGAAGAATTGTTGGTTCAAGACTGATTAAATCTCTATATCGTTCAATACCCACAGTGTTATGTCATAACACACAAATAACAGTGGGGCCAAGAGAACAGGCTTACCCAAGCCAGTAAGCCATCATCTTCATGTACACATATTTCTGCTGTGAAACTGTGGTTGGTTTTAAAAATGGTCTCTCTTCAAATGTCTACAAAGTTTGTATCTAGCGCCATTGTTTAAAATAAATTATCATTTTTCTGAGGCTTTCTGTTTGCGTCATGTTCAAAAGACGAAGTTATTGCGCTAATGGCCTACCATTTCTATATCTACAGCAAATTTATTGGTTTTCTAAGATCGAGTCCGTATTTCATTAACCACATGTTGTGAGACATTTGGGCTCTTCAGTGACTTGTTTGTAACTTTAACAGATGTTTTAACGTTTTTTAATAACAATGGTTTTGCCTTGTTATATATATATAATGTATAAAACACTGAAAGACGTAATAACAATATTTAATAACAGTAATTGTGTTTAAAACAAGAATACAGAACACTTTAGTTATCCTCTTTATTGATGTTTAACTTATTAAGATAGTAAGTAACACTACAAATAAACCGTCATGATATTTTAATAATTTTATTAAACATTTGAGATTTTAAAACGGGAATGAAATAATCTTTGTAACCTCATTGTAATTTAAGACAGTATCTCAACATATTTATTAACCGAAAATGACTCTAAACTCCATAAAGGCATTTCCTTTCTAACTGTTTGTTTTTGAATGTCGAAAAAAACTGAACTTAGGACTATCTGCATTAGACATCCCTAATTTTGCAGTGCAAGACTAGAAGGTTTGGTTTAAATTTCGCGTAAACCTACAGGAGGGCAATCTGCTCTAGCCGTCCCTAATTTATCAGTGTGAGACTATAGGGAAAACAGCTAGTCATCACTCCCCACTACCTACTCTTGAGCTACTCTTTTACCAACGAATAGTGGGATTGACCGTCACACATAGCTTGATTGGACTTTGAATTAGAAGGTTAATGTTTGTATGTATGTTTTCTTATAACAAAGCCACATCAGGCTATCCGCTGAACCAACCGATTGGAATCGAACTTCTGATTTTAGCGTTGCGAATCCGTAGATTTACCGCTGTACTAGCAGGGTGCTTATAGTTTGTGCCTTGTTGCTGAAAAAATGCGTTCCACAATCCGGCATATTTATTTAAACTTTATTTTAAATATTGAAAAACCTACTTCTATCAATCAGAAACTACACACGAGTAATCACAGTGAGAAAAATTATAACAGCAAATGTTTTTTTATTGTTTAACAACTTTCTTGATAGAAGTTCATGCTTAATACAATTTTACACACATTACGCCCACTCTGCTAGTTTCATGCTTTTAGTCATACCCCATTCAGTAGTGAGATAATTTTTTACACACAATTTCTCTGTATAATAAACTGGTTGTGCTACACAGTAAAAAAATTCCCTCGCTGGGACAGCTGTAAGGGTTTGATTTCCCTCTGTGGACACCGCGATAGACCGATATGGTTTTGCTGTAAGAAAACGCACACGCACACTCAGAATAAAAAAAAAACAAAACGTTTTACCAAACAATATATAAGTTTGATTAACTTGAGATATGTAATTATAGTATGACTGACACGTTGTTAAATCAAACAAAAAATAATTGTCAATAGCCGCGACATTTTAAATTATTTTAAGCAAGATTAGAGCAAATTAATCGATGAGACTTTTCTTCCTTTTTTATTAGTTATATTTTTGTGCGCCAGCACTATCAAGCATGGGGCACGCATATACCGAATTCGAATTTATTACTTATCAGGATTTTTACCAGCATATTTTCAAACCAAAAATGTTTTTTTTCAGAATCATAATGAATTATCTCTTAAGCGTTTGGCGTCATCAATGCATAAATCGAAAGATTTTGACATCCTGAGTCCAAAACTGCAATTAGATCTTAAATTGGTCAAGAGATGACGGAGCTATAAGCTAAAAGTTTGTGCTATGCCGCGGCTAGAATTTACAGAAAATAAAATACTCAAATAATGAGATAAATTATATATAAACTGTTAATTTTGTTTTAATTCTAACTCCTAGGGAGTGACGTATCCAGCCTGCCACGGTATTTGGCGACACTGGGCACCGCCTTTAGAGCGTAGTCGCTTAGCAACTTTGGCATTTTGTGGCAAGTACTATCTTAAAATCTTAATACTATAACGTTTTAAGCTCTGAATAATATGTAATATTAGTTTAAGATGATTGTATTATGTGATCTTGCGTATTAACTAAAGAATGAAATTACCCTTATATTCTGTGTTTAGAAAATCAAAAGTTATTTACGTCATTTTAGTGTTTAAAAACTTAATGCATTCCTGATAATATTAATTATATTTATTGGAGACAAACCTGAAACTCTTACAACTTGTTATGGTTAGATTACAATATTTTTAAAATAAAAATATTTTGGAAATATTTGTTCGCTTGTTATCGAAACAATAAAAAAAAAGGTTGAGCATGTTTCGATTAAGTTCAGGTTTATTATCGACATAACAAAATCCAACATTAATCCAACTGAATTCTTACTCAATACTGACAACATTGGAAAGTCGTGTAGCCTGCTTGTACTCTACATGAGTTCGTTATTGATATGTTAGGAAAATATGGACGACATGCTCAAAACAAGTTCATATTCATTAGTAATACATTACCAAGATAACGGCAATCTGTATAAAACAAATTCTGGTTCGTTATTTTAACAATGGGAAAATAAAATAAACATGTTACGAACCGCTTCAATAATAAAATAACAGGAAAGTTAAAACTACACATTTCCGTGATATATTTTAAGTTAAATTTTAACTGACTAATGAGATGTTAAGAAATGACGACAACATGTTTCGAACCAAATTCTAGTCCGTTAGTAAGATAATAGAAACAGGTTTCAAACTGACTTCTGATTAAACAATAATAAATTTGGAAGATGGGAAAGTCAAGTTCTAGTTTATTATGAAAAACAAAGATTTTACTCAAACTCTGTTTCACCGTTTTTCAAAGGTTTTGAAAAGATACTTGCTATCTAAAATAAGTGATGTGTGCATTTACTGAGATTTTCGTAACATTCTTCGTTTGCTTCTGTGTCAGAATCCATAAGGACTCGGAAGATAATTTTAGGATTGTACCCTATGGTCACTGTCATAAATGACTTTCATGTTTACATACATAAATCTAGGCGAAAACACGAGTTTGTTTAGTTTAACAAAACACATCATTCGTACTATATGGAGGTTGCTGTTATCTACAGGAAATAATAAAATTTTAAAGTAGGTTCACGTTTGTTAAATATTTTAGATTGCATAAATAACTTGATGGGAGACAATAACAGCTTAACAGTTTCAACGTTGTATTTTCACCAATAAATAATCATTTATCAACGTAAAACATCGCGTTAGTCCATATAGATTATTATGCAAACGTTAATTATTTTTGTATTTGTATTATAATTATTATCCATATTGGTAAAGTAAAATAAGTCTTTGTGTTGTACTTTGTAAACTTGCAGGATCTTACGCTGGAGCTGTGATTGGTATGCCCCTGTCAGGAATTTTGACAGATTACATAGGATGGCAGGCATGTTTCTATTTTTATGGTAAGGTATTTAGGAATTGTTTTTGTTTAGTGTTGGATTTTTTTCTCGTGAAGTATCTAGTATTGATATTAAGCAAATGATCAGGATGGATTATCATAAATTACCGTTTTAGTATTATGTAAATTATAATTTTTTTATACTCGTAAATGATGCAGAATTGTTATTAAATAAATGATTAGGTTCGATTATCGTTAACTGAATTAAATAAATGATCAGGTTGGACTCTCGTGAATTATAAAATATTAGTATTAAACAAATAATCACTTTGGATACTTTTGAATACGTTAGTACTGCTATTAAGCAATGATCAGGTTGGATTCTCATGAATTACTCGGTATTAGCATCAGACAAACGATGATGCTGGTATAAGTTTGTTAGCAAAAGCCGCTTTGAGATTTTCAAACTAAGTGTCAATATTACCTTGACTTCTAAAAAAATCGGACTTGGATATAACAGTAATTTGACTCGAATTCCTTCATAAATGAATACCAATAAGAAACAAGACTCACTAATATATAATAAAATATTGTCATTTAAAAATGCATTCTATCATTCACTAAGTGCATAGAATGATATTCAAATATATTTTTGTCTTTGTAATTTATAGTTGTATCATTTAGGTTTACTTGACTTGTAAAAACGGCATGCAGACCCATCTTGAAAGAAAACTAAAACATCCAAGAATTTGGGGGACTATTTAATATGAAAAATTAATAATAAAGTTCCAATTAAAATACACTGCAGTCTTAAAAACTAAGTAATGTTTGACTTTCCTAATAAAATGGAGACTGCTTATGAAACAAAAACAGAAATATTGTATACCACATAACCAACCCAATGTTATATTTTAAATTGAAAAACAAAGAGAGGCTTGCCATCGAAAACTGTGCAATAAGGGATTAATCATCTAATCATGAATCAGGCAGTTTCAGAGAATCGAATAAAATCCTGCAACATAAAAATGTTCAAGTAAACCGCAATAATTGACTCTTTTATTCCTGCAACATAAGAAAATATAGTGAAATATGGATGAACTACTTGACTGAATTGTTTTATAGCGTAAAGCATTCATAATGTTAATTTTATGACAAATTTAGTATTGGGGGGGTTATAAAATTACCAAGGAGTTAAATGGACAAAATGGTACAATGAAAAATCTCTGTAGCTGCAATTCGTGCTTTTTTCAGTGGGCCATTAGATGACACATTACAGTGAAAATGTCTACTGATGGATTTTATGTCTGTGTCAATGGGCCAGTTGAACAGCATAGTACAAAGTGATTTTTTTATCGCTGCGTTTCGTATTTATGTTATTGAAATACTGCGTTTCGTACTTGTGTCATGATTACGTTGTGTCTAGGAGGTTTTCAGTAACAGGTATTTCCTGGTGTTTTTTTCGTCTAATTAATAATGATGTATTTATAAAACAGTAGATATTTTCCAAAATTTTTTTATTTTATTTATAATGATGTGTTCATTCAATAACACGTGTTTTCGGATGTTTATTTCATTTCATTAATAATGATATATTAGTAAAATAACAGATGTTTTTCGGTGGTTTTCTTTTCCCATTAATGAAGATGCTTTAACATAATAACATGTGTTTTCGGGTGAATTTTTTTATATAATTAATAATAATGTGTTCTTATAATAACAGGTGTTTTTGGATTGATATGGTATGTATTCTGGATGTGGCTGTCTTTTGAAAAACCTTCAAAACATCCGACAATAACTCAAGAAGAAGTAATTTACATCGAACACAGCTTGGGGGATTCTGTCGATCAAAATACGCTAACCGTATGTAAATATACTAAACTCAAGATAAACCAAAATAAAGATTTTTTAATATAGATTTGGTAAATTGGTGTCGTCTAGTAACATTGCAAATTTAGTGAGTCAGAAATTTTTTTGTTGTTACTATACTTGTGTCTTTGTTACTATATTTGTAGCCCCCCAGTGGCACAGCGGCACATCTGTGGAATCACAACGCTAAAAACCGGGTTTTGATACTCGTGGCGGGCAGAACACAGATAGCCCGTTGTGTAGTTTTGTGCTAATTCAAAACAACAACAACAAATACTATATTTGTATCGTTATTCAAAACATTCTTCAATTCAATATTTTAAAAGAGAATTCATGTAAAAAAAAGTATAAATGATAAAGAATAAGCGCCACATACCGAACACTAAACACTTAAGGAAAGAGTACAACGTACTAAACATTGCACGCATATAAAGAAGACATGGAGCATGATGACTGCAATAAGCATGTAAATAATGCATACAACTAACTGAACACTGCACATATAAAATATGCGTACAACTTACTGAATACCACACATGCAATGAATGAATACAGTATAGTGATTATTAAATATATAAGAAATCATAGAACATACTGGAGTACGTTTTATTCAGATATTCCCCACTCTACTTTTGCTGAGCTAAAGTGTCCCAACTTTATCTGGGTCCAATGTGGACTGTGTTGATTATTATATTTTATCCTTAAAAAACACTTTTATTAAAATTGTTGTTAACTCTGTTTTTTATACGTTCTTAGCTGAAGAATACGCCTTGGAATGCCATATTTACTTCAATGCCTGTGTTTGCAATCATAGTAGCTAACTTTGCTAGGAGCTGGAGTTTCTACTTACTACTTATCTCTCAGCCAATGTATTTTAAGGAGGTTTTCCACTTTGACTTAGACAAGGTTAGTAGCTTATCTGGTTTGATCTTTACTGTTACGTCTCTCGGGAATTCTTCCACTGTTATATAGATAACATAAGTAACCGGGTCTGGTTTGACCATTATTTTGTAGGTTGTTCAAGAGGTCTTCCATTTTAGTAGCTGGTGTTTGTTTTCACGTTCTTTTAGAGTAATTCTGCAAAGATTACTGCAAGACAGAGTTGATTAGCCTTAAGTGTGAGTTATTTGTTTAACACCAAGATTATGCTGTGTAACGTTATAAGCTATTGGTTGGATAGATCAAAGTACTAACTTATAGAACTTGTGGAAAATCACTTTTCGCTCGAAGAAACTGAGAAATATTTCAGTTTTTTTATCGTATATTTTAATGTCAGGATACTTTTAAGTTAGTAGGTGATAAAACGTACGTTTCTGTAGTAGGAGCGCTTTTTTTTGCCGGTGTATATATATATATATGTGTGTGTGTGTGTGTGTGTGTGTGTGTGTGTGTGTGTGTAATTTATTATAAACGAAATCTGATAAGTGGCAACATTACAAAGGTCTTTTTGAACTGTTTATCAGTATTATGGTTTTGAAGAATTTATTCTTACGACTTAGTCTGAAACATTCTAAATGACCAGCTATGAGCTTAAATTATCAGTTTTTCTTAGCTTGGATAAAATATTCTGTTTATCAGCCGGTAACACTGGAACAACTTTCTAGACTACTAATAACCGTGCTGATTTATTCGTTTTTGATTTAGATAAGCTATTCTATTTTGATTTTTATATTCAAATACTAATAACTACTTCTTCAACTGTGGTAATAATATAATCGTTTAAACTATCAGTTTTATTAATATATACATAAATTATTTTTTTTTTTAGTTGGAAGACGTATGGCAACCTCCTAGCCTACTGGTAACCATATTGATGTATGAGTTTTGTTATCCTAGATAGGATGTTCTGCTTTTATTGTTGTTGTTTTTTACTAAAACCACTTCTTCAATTATTGTTGGCAAGAACATTTTATTAAAACTGTACTTTTTTAAATCTAGTTAAGCTGTATTATTGTTTATTTTAGTCTGGATTGTTAGGAGCTCTTCCTCATTTACTGATGACGATAGTTGTTCCAGTTGGTGGCCATCTTGCTGATTATCTTCGCCGAAGAGAATACTTGACCACAACTTCTGTGCGGAAAGTTTTTAACTGTGGAGGTACGTGCGTTCTTTACTGTTACCCATAACTTGATAAAACTATATCAGATACAACTATATTTTTGGTGTACATTTATTTTCTGCGGACATGACCGATAGTAAAACTTGTTTATATTGATATGTTATAGACAAAGAAAAAGAAACTTCACGGCAATTTTGTCATATACGTTGTTAATAATTGTTTTGGTTATTTTATATTGTTTTGGTTATTCTATATTGTTTAACATCCTAGGACCATATCTTATAAAAAATAGTAACAAAATGAATTTAATTATCTTATTATTTCCAACTTTAAAAATTTGTTTCATTATTTTCACATGCTGTAACATATTACCTTAAATCCATTAAAGTTATAGAAAATTCATTTTATTATATATTTGTATGGTTAAATGAAGATCAAGCAGTGAGAATAAAATATATTTTTCTTTTAATATTGCATAAACACAACAACTGTTTATGCACGTGTAACTGTTTAGGTCCTTCATTACCATGGTCCCGTAAATGTCCATCTGTAGATTCACACCATGTTATTTTGCTGTATGTTTCAAAAGAAATTTGTCACTGAAAGAGCTGATTATTTATAAACGTTACAGAAAATATACAGAGGTTGAGTATGTTACATTAAACAATTAGTCTCATTACTTACTGCGTTACAGTTCGTTTCGCTACATCTGCCGATTATGTGACGTCAAACGACTATTAATTTCGAAAGCAGCCCTGCAGTGTACTTTTCACTGAAAAAAGCTCTGTCATAAGGTTATCATGCTTAAAGCAGAAACACACTTCCTGCTACTTTTCATAATCCATCTAATATAGATAGATTACGATTACCCGACACCTACTTCAATAGTCTTATTGCACAAAAATCCATAAGCAACTTTACCGTTGTGTATTCATATGGAGTAGCATGCGTACCAGTTTTCTTCTCCATCTGTTTCAGCTATGAACATATATGTCATTTAAATATCTTATGTACATTTACTTGTGTTGCTTTTCCAGATAGAGATCCTTCTTGATTATGCTCTGTTACGTTGCCTGGAAGACATGAAGAGCATTTGCCAATAACTTTTCTGCTCATGGATTCTGACCTATTACAGGATGATGTATCTTACTTACCACAACTGGTGTAAAACTTCTTGCAAGTATCTTTATATATGGTTCTGATTCCCTAGATGACTGATATTCCTTTGTTTTACAAAGGCATTAAATATAAAGGATATGTTCGTCTTAGAAATTCTAAATTCTCGATTTTAACATATGTTAATGATCTGATTTTTTGAAAATATTTTGTCGTAAACATTTATTATATACCCTACCAAAAAGCGATCAAATTGTGATCTTATCATACTACCTACGAAAAATCAATCAATGACAAAAGTACTTTTGATACATGCAGTTCTCTCAAAACAACGACGCCACGTGACTTTATGATTTCCGCCATCAAAATTGTTTTAATATAAGATACTCAATCCTGCAAATCATGTACTGTCTACTGCATTTCCCGCTTAACTAATAATGATTTTTTGCAGGTTTTGGCTTGGAAGCAGTGTTTCTTCTAGTCGTAGGATATACCCGTAATACTACACTATCTATCACAGCGCTCACAGTTGCTGTGGGATTCAGTGGGTTTGCCATATCTGGTAAGTATAGAAATTAATAATAATCAAGGTAACAGTAGGATTAAACATATTCGGTAAGTAGACCAACTTAGTATTAGTCATGTCAGTAGTGGAATTCTACAGATTAAACATATCCAATAAATAAACCAACATATCATTAGTCGTCTCAGCAGTAGGATTCAACAGATTTAACATATTTACTAAGTAGGCCAACTTAATATTAGCCACATCAGCAGTAGGACTTAACATATTCAAAACATCCAATAATTAGAATATTTTAATATTAGTCGTCTCAGTAGTAGAATTCAACAGATTCAACATATCCAGTAAGTAGGGCAACTCAGTATCAGTCATGTAAGCAGTAGGATTCAATAAATCTAATATATCTGGTTAGTAAACAAACTTAGATATTTGTTCAGCAGTCGGATTTAACAGATTAAATATATCCAGTAAGTAGGGCAACTTAGTATTAGTCATGTCAGCAACAGGATTCAACAGATTCAACTTATCCAGTAAGTAGGGCAACTTAGTATTAGTCATGTCAGCAATAGGATTCAACAGATTCAACTTATCCAGTAAGTAGGGCAACTTAGTATTAGTCGTGTCAGCAACAGGATTCAACAGATTCAACTTATCCAGTAAGTAGGGCAACTTAGTATTAGTCGTCTCAGCAGTAGAATTTACCATATTCAACACATCTAATTCGCTGACAGTTGCTTTTGTTCAGTTTAAGTTATTATAATGTCCTCACAGTTTTAAGGTCCGAGCTTCATCCTTTCTTGAACTGTTTTTTTTTTAGATATGAAATATTGTAACATCCAGAGATTTGAGGTTTAACTTGGTCAAAAGTTCCACATTTTTTCCAAATTTGAAACTTAAACAACATTTGTAAAATAGTTCCAAAACAAAGCCCAGCAATGGCACAGTGGTATGTCTGCGGACTCACATTGCTGAAAATCGCGCTTCGATTTCCAGGATGGGCAAAGTACAGATACCCATTGTGAAGCTTTGTGATTAATTCTAAATGAACAAAAACAAAACAAAAATAAAGTTCTGCAGAAACTTCCTTAAAGATAAAAGATTTTTAAACTTTTTCGCTAAGATTTCCTTGTCATCAGACAAATTATACTGATAAATTTCATCACCTATGTGTTACAAAAACGTTTACTTAATGTGTGTGCCGTGTTTAGGGACTTAAGTTTACAACGTTTTAACTCTGATATCGGTTAAAGCTATATTGATACAGTCCATAATATTAAATTTCAAATATACTAGGTATAGTTTTTCAGTTATTCCATTGTGAATATTTAAAGGAAATAACAGAATATAAACTTCAATCGTTGAACTTGAGATGAACTTAAAGTTTATTTACAACTTACTAACTCAACTCTAATGGAGCATCAATACAACTTTTTAACAGTCTCAATAATGCGCAATAATCTCCTTCAGTCTAACTTGTGTTTCATGTTGCTCAAATTGTTCTGAAGGTTTAGAAAAATTACGGGCTCTAAGCCGCTTCCATAACTCCTCCTTCCCGACAATCAACACTACATTGCTCATATAAAAACGTTACGTCTAACAATAAAACTAAATACTACTATCTTTCTTACTGAAAAGCAACTGTGCTTTTATTGTAGCTAAACATTACTTTCATTAATTCTTTTTCTGTGAGCTAAGCAAAATAACACCTTGTGAACCTGACGATTTGTTTGTTTGTTTTTTTGGAATTTCGCACAAAGCTACTCGAGGGCTATCTGTGCTAGCCGTCCCTAATTTAGCAGTGTAAAACTAGAGGGAAGGCAGCTAGTCATCACCACCCACCGCCAACTCTTGGGCTACTCTTTTACCAACGAATAGTGGGATTGACCGTCACATTATACACCCCCACGGCTGGGAGGGCGAGCATGTTTAGCGCGACGCGGGCGCGAACCCGCGACCCTCGGATTACGAGTCGCACGCCTTACGCGCTTGGCCATGCCAGGCCTGAACCTGACGATGACCGAAGAAGGTCGAAACGTTGTTTGGTCCTCTACGTAAAAACACTTTTATCAACCCAAACGAGCCGTTTTTAAAAATAACACCTTAATAAGACATACAAACTCGGGCAGGTTGGTTAAGGCGTGCGACTCGTACACCAAACGTCGCGGGTTCGCATTCGCGTCGCGCCAGAGATACTCGCCCCTTTTAGCCGTGGGAGCGTTATAATGTGAAGGTCAATCCCCCTATTCATTGATAAAAAAGTAAAGCAAGAGTTGGCAGTGGCTTAGCGATGACTAGCTGCCTTCCCTTTTGTCTTACATTGCTAAATTAGGGACGGCTAGCTCAGATAGCCCTCAAGTAGCTCTGCGCGAAATTCAAAACAAAAAAACAAACGTACGTGCTGATCTATTTTATTAATATATTTTTGGAAAATTTTCTTGTTTCTAGAGGATGTTATGCGGTGCATTATCAGTGTTTCAAAGCTTTGTTTAATGAACGAAATTTTCCGTAAATCAAAGAAGTGTGGTGTGATTTTTAAAATATTATTTCCTTTTTTTCAATAAACCATAAAGAAATATCCGTACTCCAAATAAATTAGTGTTGATATATAGATATATACTCGAAGCTACCACAAGAGCAAATGTACTAGTATTTTGTTTTTTTAACAACAGTTCTCTTACTGCATGACCAAACAGTATATCTACGTTCTCTAGTGTCCTTTAACCTTTGAATTTTAAATTTAGAATTAATTCGCAAAAGTTCTCTTTCACTGGGTAAGTTTTGTCTTATCAAAATGACTTCTTTGAAATCAAAATGGTTAATCTCTCTTCTCTGAATTTCCCACAAACTTATTGTAACCATAGCTAACTCATGGTCTGAGACGAAAAGTTTATTATCCCAGAACGCTTCCTCTTAAATGACTAAACTGGTACATATCGAATCTTCCCGGGCGTCTATTCACGCGTAAAACCTGACGCACGGTGGAGTATTAACAAGATTATGGAAGTGGATTATCGTTATTGTGACGATTCTGTTCTATGTAATAAAGAAAGAACTGAAATAGAGTAACACGGAAGGCAATGGGAAAATGACAAATTCACAATTACTCGAGTGGACTTGTTCCAAACCATTCTTTCAAAAAAACAACATGAAACTGAAATGATGGTGTCTGAGACACTGCCCAATGATTTCTAAAAATTTCAAGAAAAAATAAATAACATGTTTGTTAACACAATTCATCAGAGAATAAAATCAGTATAAAGTATAGAATATTGACTTTAACTACAACGAAATTGGCTTTTTGATCCGTACAACTTCATATACAGTTCTTCCACATTTCAGATTATTATGTTTGATGATGGATTGTTAATAATTTGAAAATATATATATTTTATTTTATTATGTCCAATTATGTACTGACTTTATTCAAATACATACTATACTATAGTTTCTCACATCATATTTTGAATAGATATTTACACAAAATTTAATATAGAAAAAAAATTAAAGAGTGTATATTACGTTGTTCTGAGAGACCACTTTATCATTTGATAAGTATATTTGTTAGTGGTGTTCTTGTATGATTTCACAGGATTTAATGTCAACCACTTGGACATCGCTCCTCGTTATGCTAGCCTCTTGATGGGATTGTCCAATGGATTCGGTACTCTTTCTGGAATGATTTGTCCTATAGTAGTGGAGGCTCTAACCAAACATTCGGTAGGTAATTTCAGTACAGTAATATTGTAAAAACAGCTTAAACATCCACGTGAACAGTAATCAGTATTATTGAATTACTTTGCCCTTTTTGTCTTTTGTTTAAGTAATTCAGGTGTAAATATTTTGTGTTTTGTCAGTCCCATGGGTGATTCCAGTGACTAGCGTGTCGGACTGCTACGCATTTTAAAAGCGTAATTGCGTTTTTAGAGTTACAGTCACATTCCATTATTTGTTAGAACCTATGATATGGCAGTGAATGGTGCTGACTAGCAACCTTCCCTTTGGTCAACATTTTCAAATTAGGGACGATTAGCTTCGCGCAAAATTCATCAAATAAACAAGTGATTGTGTCAATAGATGGCAGCACAAACTGGAATTTATTATTTGTTTTTATTAATTTCGCACAAAGCTTCTCGAGGGTCATCTGCACTATCCGTCCATAGTTTAGCAGTAACAGACAAAAAAATGTAACTATTCAACACCATCTACCGCCAACTCTTAGGCTATTCTTTTACCAACTAACAGTGGGATTCACCGTCACATATAATAATAAAAGACGAGCGTTTGGTGATAGGGATTCGAAATCGTGACTTGCAGATTGCGAGTCGTTTCTTCCTATGTCTCGGGGTTTGGGTAATCATACGTACCCTGGAGGGTCAGGTGAGCTTTGACCTCTTCCTTCTTTCTTTACTTGCATGATCATGCAGTGCAGGTTGGTATGGTAAACTCAGACCACTTTGACCCTTTTCAGAGCAATGCGAGTCGTTTGTTTTGTTTTTTGTTTTTGAATTTCGCGCAAAGCTACACGAGGGCTATCTACGCTGGCTGTTCCTAATTTAGCAGTGTAAGTCTGGAGGGAAGGCAACTAGTCATCCCCACCCATTACTAACTCTTGGGCTAGTCTTGACTAACAATTAGTGGGATTGATCGTCACATTATAACGTTCCCACGGGTGAGAGAGCGATCATGATTTAGTGTGACGTGGATTCGAACCCGCGACCCACATATTACGAGTCGAGCGCCCAGTTTACAAACTGGGAAGTTCTATCTGATCTAATGAGGAGTGTCAGTTTGCCATGCAAACCTGAAACTATTGTAAGCTTGCAAGTTATATCTGATCTGATGAGGAGTGTCAGTTTGCCATGTAAACTAGAAACTATATAAGGATAAAACGACCAAAGCTCAGCACTCGAATGGTATACGTTAACTTACAGCATGCATTTGTGTGTTTATATACACTTGCCCTTTAAAAAAAAAAGGTCTTTGCGCACACTTCAGTTGTAAACATTTTTACTATATATCGTGTGAATTAATCGCTATATTATCCTATACTTTACAAGCTTTTTTAATATCTATAATCTTTCTAACTGCTTTAGCTTTTCGAAACCAGCAGCTAATTCTTCACAAAAAGTTCTGACTACAGTACAGTTAAGCCTCAGAAGTAAAACGCGCCCTCGGTATCACAGCGTGCAGATTATTGTTTCAAAGGGAATATTTTCAGACTTCTTGCACAAAGTACAGTTGTAAGATCTGGAATCCGCGAATGAAAAAAGGGTCTACACGTTCCAAGTTAATCAGAATAATACTGAAAGTTAGTAAGCTGAGGAAACTCTCTCCAAACATCCGCGAACTTCAAGTAAATCTCTCAAATATCAAAAAGTAACGAGTAACATCTAGCAAAATATAGAGGTTTAGCATAATCTATAAGCACTGCAAATATTATGAAACGAAGAGAAATAATCTACAAAATAAAACCCATACTATCTCACCTAGTAGCCTTTTAAACTATACAAAAAGTGAATTGAACGCTTGATGAATGTTAACACGACTAATATTATCTAAAGCATTAAAACAGCTAATGGTTTACCCTTACATTGGTTGAAAAAGAAAAGTGGCATCAGGAATAGACAATTAATCTAATTATTATTCTAATTCTACTCTACCTTTGATTTATGCATGTAAACAATTAATCTAATTATTATTCTAATTCTATTCTATCTTTGGTTTATGCTTGTTTTGTTTGTTTTTGAATTTCGCACAAAGCTACTCGAGGGCTGTCTGTGCTAGCCGTCCCTACTTTTGCAATGTAAGACTCGAGGGCAGGCAGCTAATCATCACCACCCACTGCCAACTCTTGGGCTACTCTTTGACCAATGAATAGTGGGATTGACCGTCACATTATAACGCCCCCACGGCTGAAAGAGCGAGCATGTTTGGCGCGATGGGGATGCGAACCCGCGACCCTCAGATTACGAGTCGCACGCCTTAACACGCTTAGTTTGGTTCAAACAATTAATTTAACTATTATTTTAATCCTAACCTACCTTTGGTTTATGCATTCAAACAATTAATCTAACTATTATTCTAATCCTACTCTACCTTTGGTTTATGCATTCAAACAATTAATCTAGCTATTATTCTAATTCTACTCTACCTTTGGTTTATGCATTCAAACAATTAATCTAACTATTATTCTAATCCTACTCTATCTTTGGTTTATGCGTTCACACCGCCAATATGAAATAATCTAAAGACATTTTGACCATTTAGTTTCAATCTAAAAAAAAAAGAGAAGAATAAAAATTAGGCTACATTTAGTATTTACAGTTTATACAGCTCTGCTTTATCAGTGTAATTATCTTATAACTTATGTTTGTGTAGACAAAAAATATGTTAAGCGGAACAAACTGCCAGAAGTCTTGCTATTGGAGAAACTACATTTTACAAATTCATAAGTCCTCTTCAATCTCATATTGTCTTCAAGGCAAGAAAACTCATTAAAAACGCCTATGTATGCAGTGTTTTTGCCTTATTTCACCCATTAGAAGATCAGCCATTCTTAATATTATACAGTACTACATGAGAATTAGTCGCAAACGTATGTTTGTGGCACTGTTTATTGTGATTCGTGACTTTCAACAATTCAGGTGAAACTTTGTTTACTACGTCTTTATCCTTTTACTAATTGTGTGAAGTGTGATTTATCTATCAACTTTGTGTAGATTGTTGCTATTTCACAGAAGCTGAATGTTGTAGGAACCATAAATATTTGTGTGTATGGCAGTGATTCCCAACCAGGGGTGCTCGCACCCCTTGGGGGTGCGAGATAGCGTTCCAGGGGGTGCGAGATAACATTTCAGTTTGTTTTTTTTTATATTAAGTGTACTGTCCTATATATTCGAACGCCTTAACACACTTGCCATGCCGGCCCCTGCAAGAAGAAGTCAAAACTTTTCTGAAGGAACGTGACTATGATCTGCCCGGAGAAATAGAAACACAAGAATTCAATCAAATGCTAACCTATTTGAGTGATATTTTCACTCGTATGAATGACCTGAGTGTATCTCTTCAAGGGATAAACATAAACATATTGAAATGCTGCGAAAAGTTAAATGCTTTCAAAGAAAAGTTACATCATTGGTGTCGACAAGTTAAAAGAGGGAATCTTTCAAATTTTTCGTCACTCGAAGAAATGGTAGGTGAGGATGAGTCGCTAATTTCATGTGTGTGTGAAGAAATTGTGGATCATTTGGAAATACTATCAAAGTCATTTGGTGGATATTTTGAAGGAGAAATGTAAACTTCTGAAGAATGGATTATGAATCCATACTCCTTCAATTTGGATAATATGTCGGATGATGAAGAATTGAAGGAAGATCTTATTGAACTGCGCACAAATCGATTTCTTGAAATGCAGTTTGAAAGCAAAACTTTGGAACAATATTGGTGTTCGGCAATGGACATGTTTCCAAAACTTTGTGAAAAAGCACTAAATGTGCTCATCCCATTCGCGACGACATACTTATGCGAGTTTGGTTTTGTCAATGAAGAGAAAATCTAGAAATCACTTGGGTGCACAGGCAGACTTGCGGATTGCTATCAGCAACAAAGTGCCACGCTTTGAAAAACTCATAAGAAATAAACAGGAACAAAAGAGTCATTAAATTTAAATTGGCTTATGAACATTTGAACATTTCAAATTCAAAGAAATTTCATTTCATGCATGAATGAAAATTTATTTTTTTTGTAGGCCTTGTAGGGTTTATGCAACTTTTAGTTTGTTGTAATATTTTTTTCCAAATGTTTCGTTTTTGTTTATATATCATTAAAAACTAATTATAAAAAATTGTTTTGGCCACCTTCATTTTTATTCTTAAATAAATAATAACTGTGAGGGGTGCGAGAACATATTAAATTTTTTAGGGGTGCAGGGCATAAAAAAGGTTGGGCATGTGGTATCATGCCGTTGTTACTACGGTTTTGGAATAAGTGTTGACATATGTTTATCTGCTTTACTCTCCACCCAACCTCTGTATTTTCTATCAAGGCTTACTTGATCCAATGGCGTCAAATGTTTATTCCATAAGCAAACATCTGAGATCAAATGGTGATGAACTGTGTCAGTGGTAGCTGTATAATACCTCTCCACCAATGGTAATCTCCTTAGGCACCTTTTAGGTAAACTCCTGCTTAGGTGGTGTTTACAGGATGATTTTGAGCTCTATAGTGGAAGGAATGCGTGGTTTTTTACACTGAATAGTTTTGCTTGTATGTGTTGTTAGTTTTCAGCGATGCTACTGAAGCGTTCATGGTTATGGTTGAAGAACATCCAGTGACTAGTTTTTTAATCTTATCTAACTCTTTAACACTTGTGCTGATCATCCAGGATGCATAACCTAGAATCGAGCAGAGAAGATTTACAATATATACAGTTGACGTTCTTTAGCTTTACGTTCTACTTCAATTTTCAGTGCACAGATGCCTTTGATAGTATGGGTTAATATTATATTAACGTGATTGGTGAAGCTGAGTTGTTTGTCAAAGTTTATACACAAACCCATATACTTCCGATACGCACAAAGGATGGTGATGGCTTGTCTTTATCACCATATCTGTTGCTGAATTTGCAAAGTATGGCTGCAGATTCAACAATACTTGTGATCATTTCTATGTTATTGCATCATTTAATAACACTTAAGGGAATGTTGTATCTTATTTTCGATTTCAGCATTGCTAGAGCCTCTGCTGCCTAACACAGTGTCGTCAAAAAAGGTTGGCACGTGACATTGCTTGGACTTTCATAACAGATTATATCCATGGTGTAGACTTTGAAGAGGACTGGTGAAAGTGATGATCCTTGACGCACACCGCTGTTGACAATGTTTCACTAATTTACTTAAATACTGAGTAAAGTGGTAAATAAAAGGAGATAAAAAACAGATTATAGAATATATCACGACACAGTTGAGGTCACAATATTTCATATGACGATTTCTCTATCATTACTACAGGATCTTCAGACTTTTAACTCTACAATAAAGAAAATTTACACATAGCTTACGACTTACACATATCTTCAGTTTCTTGAATGATTTGAAGCAAAGCCACAATGGGCTACTTGTTGTGTCCATCATGGGGAATTGAAACCTTGGTTTTAGAGTTGTACGTCTGTAGATTTACTGTTGTTATATTGAGTTACGCCTTTTTAGAGCTAATATTAATCTAAATTTACAAACTTAAAACTCAACAGATCCGTAATATATTCTATTATCTGTTTATTTTCTTTCAGTTTACTACTTCACTAACTATCTAAGTAAAAAAGTGATTAGTGCTACTATAGCATTAATTAATAAATATATCTTTAACACTATTTTCAGATGTCTCTGAAGATGGAATAAGTGTACTCCGAAACGTTCGTATTTTGTAAATAAAATGTTTTGTGTATTGTCAACCGTCTTCATTTTTATTGTTAAGACTTCATTTTCCCTATCACGAACCTTTTGCCAAGTTGAGTTGGGATCTGAAAACAAATAAGAATTTATGAGAAGGGTGTTTTTGTGTTTTCTTACAGTTTTTCTGTACTGGTAAGCTACAAGCTGTGTAAAACACTTCAGTTGTGTTTGTTCTTCCTATATTTATACATTGGCAATAGCCTATATTTATTTTCCGCACTTATTTAAACAAATCCTAATTTTTCAGACTGCAGCAGAGTGGGAAAACGTTTTTCTTATTGCTAGTTTGATACACTTTGGCGGAGTAATATTTTATGCAATCTTCGCCTCTGGAGAGCTACAACCGTGGGCAGAAGCACCAAGTAAAGACGAAGGTTTATCTTGGAATCCACTAGAAAATGCATTTAATGATGCAACTCAGCAAATAAAGGGAATCACCACCCCTGTATCTGTTGATGGTGCGAAACAGACATCCTATGGTGCCACAATCAGTAGTCAAAAGCCAGTTTTCGCAACGAAAGAAGAACTAGTGCAAGCGCCCCCTCGTGATCGGTATTTGCACGGAAATGTTGATGACAGAGAATATTAACTTAGGGGTTTATGTTAATTGTCAATTGCCAAAGTAATATAGATGTTCATTAATACTGTCATAATTCCAATTATAATCGCAGATGAATAATTTTATCATCAGTAATAAATATTCATTTTATTTAAAATATTGTTTAGAAAGAAAAATTTGCATGTCGACTAAATTTAGTAGACTTCAATCTATTATACCTAAATTGTCATGATGTTTTAAGTTATGTGATGTAATACATTCTATATGAAAAAAAAAACATCACCAAAAATCGCTTTTTTGCCATCGCTTGTATTATAACCGTCGTAAGACGATATTATTCAACTGTTTTATTATTTCACAGTATAACAGTGTTTATCTCTGTTTATTAGGTCAGTGAGGGAAGTTGAGATTAAATATTCTAACATTACAAACTAGTCTTAACAGTATTACAGTTCTTTTTCCATTTTATTTAATCGTGTTTTTAACCATGATTCAATAATTCTTCATTTTCTACGTCTGCTTTAAATAGTAAATTAAGCTTATTACTTGTTTGCTCATTGCAAGATTTTCTGAAATGCATAATCGTACTTTTTAACTTAAGCCAATTAATGTTCCAAACCCATATGCGTATCTAGAGACTTCGTAAAGGGAAAATGGTAAATTGGATTGTACACATACTTACATAGTAATAATAACGACTCAACAGCTTCAGTGTGACATTCTTAAAAACAGAATGGATTATTTACACGTAATAGGTAAGATAAAAGCAAATCTGTGTGAACTTTACCTGGCTTTGTATGGATCGAATTCGCTTGTAAAAACAAAAAAAAAAAACATGTTTTTGTCTCAATGGTTGCTTTTCTGGATGTATCAATCTATAAATTCATTTTCCTATCTTTAAAATTAAGGCTGGTAACAATTTGAATTCACCATCTTGTCTTTGTGATTAAGCCTGGTAACCTTTTAGACCAATTATCCTATATCGGAGGTTAAGCCTGGTAATATTTTAAACCAATTATACTGTTTTTAACGTTAAATCTGGCAATCTTTTGAATCCGTTATTCGGTATCTGAGATTAAGACCAATAATTTTGCACAATGTTTGAAAATAAACTGTTTTGCACAATGATTTTATGACTATATATATATATATATATATAAGATATTACAAGACGCACCCTCAGTAGAAATTATATCTACACAGAACTCTTTTTTTTTTTTTTTTTTGTTCGTACGTATTCACGTCAAACTGAGGTGGTCATTTCGTTGATGTATGTATAACAATATTATACTATTATTAGGTATGCATGTTTAGCTATGAAATTCAATATTATGAAATATGTTTAAGTCATTTGGTGTTATAGAGGTGTTAATACTTATATGAAAGCTTTGTTAACTGAGACTCACGTTATTAAAGGAAACTGTGTTACTACTATTCTGTTTTATATTGATGTTTAACATGAGAATTTGTATCAAAATTGTTATAAAAGGCAATTTGTTCCTTGAGATATTTGAATTATCGTAAAAATTATATTATAGGCATTTTCGAGAATTTAGTAAAAATTTTAGAAAAGTGTTACTTGTTTTCATCACAAAAAAAACAATATTAGTCAAAAAAACTATGAAATTAATTTATTTCATGTGACTTTTTATCATTGTTTGTTATTCAGTGCAAAGCTACACAATGGGCTAACTACGCTGGGCCAAATACAGATGTCTAACTCCAATGTTTAGTGATATAAGCCCCCCGCTAGTACAGCGGTATGTCTCCGGATTTACAACGCTAAAATCAGGGGCTCGATTTCCCTCGGTGGGCTGAGCAGATAGCCCTTTGTGGCTTTGCTATAAGAAAAACACACAAACACACACACACAGTGATATAAGTCTGCAAGCCAACAAGCTGTACGTTTTTAAATATCACGGCTAATGAGCAGTTTGAAAAATGTTTTTTAATTCTGAAATAAAAGCATTAAATACCGATTAACTGTATACTATCATGAATCAATACTACTGGAATGAATTTTGTTTTTCTTGGAGATTCAATAAATCGTATATTGTGCTATTCTCAGGTGTATTGACTTATGTTAAAGTAATCGGGTTGATTCAACAAAATATTATCAGACAATTTATTTCCAAACAAACCTCGACCTATTTTGAAGAAGTGAAAAAAGACTGAACATAAGTTTAACACAGTGAAACAATCTTTATTAAATTCAACAATAATCGAAGTTTAAGCAAGTGTATCTTAGGTCGCATTTACTGGACACTTCTCAGAACGAAGTGCGTTAGAAGTTTGTTGAATCTAAGACTGTTTAGAACTAAGAAAACATAAGATTATACACACAAATAAAGCTATTATTTTTAGGACGCAGAAGTCATAACGTGAATGATTAAAATTTTAACTTTGAAGTACTACCTGACCTGCCAGTAGAAAATATTACTGTCTGTTTAGTATCCTACATTCCATTTTATAAACAATTCTCCCGTGAAAAAGTGCATTTGACACCTCAGTTAAACAACCGAGTTCAATAAGTTTTTTAAGGCTAGAGAAGAAGTTAATGTACACTATATGTACAAAACATTTGAAAAATCAGTATATCATGAGTAAGAAACACGTCGTTTGCCTTAATTTTCCCACTATTTATAGATATGATAAATCATTATATGCGAACTCATTTTGAAGCTTCTTTTACAACCCTTACATGCTACAAAGTATGAGATTCACTTTGGTTAAAACCCTTCAGAAAATTCAAATTTTCTACCTAAACATTATTTCAACCAACTGATGCAGAGTTATGTCTGACAAAATATCTTACAGCCTACTATGTTTTTTACACTAAGTTACGTAATTGTAAACACTTAACTTTATCATGCGTTTCCACAAGTTTTCATTAAATCCTAGTAGAATACGTATACTAAAATTACATATATTTTTAAGTATCCAACTTTCCCTTGTGCCACAACACATAGTTGAACATACCACTAAAACCTAATGTAGTCTGTTTAATTAAAAGAGCAATCAGCCCGTACGTGTATGAGTGCTAACTCACATGGAATTCCGATATTCAGATTGGATAATTGTATGGTGGTACTTTTACGTTTATACGAAAGCAAAACTAAGACATTTATAACATTAACATTAAAGACAATTACGTTAGTAACATAAACAAACATGAAAAAAAAAACTCAGCTAATTTTTTTACAATTCCATAGCTTATAAATTACTCAGTATCATTATGTCTCAATAAAAATTCAAGTGGGCGCTCAAAAATCAACAGTTATGTCTAAACTTTAAATACATTTCGTTACCATATAGCTGGCATTTATAGAACAGCAGGTTTCAGATTATATACATGGCGACAATTGGTTTTTACACTTCTTGATATTATAAATTTTTTTAAAATTACTTTTTCATAACTATTATACAAAAAAACATTACACCTAACGACACAGAACATTTCGTAAAGCTACAAAATCCTTTGTTTCGGTGAGTAACTAAAAGTTCTTTTTGCTTACCATTCATACTATTAATTCTGAATATTTTTAAGTGGTTCGGTATACAGAAAGTAACATTGACGTGTTATAGTTCAGTAAGAGTTTGTGAAGTTTGACTCAACTTATTTTATCCAATTGTTGAATATTCAATAACTTCTAAACCCAGTGTCTTTGTAATCCCAGTATTGAAGCTTCTTGCAAGTTATACAGACTGATATTTCATTACATTAGTTACTACCGACATGAGTTATCAGTAGTAACGGAACTCAGCCTTTTTTTGAGGATTTTTCAGGGCTATACGGTTGAGACGCTCATTTTAACGTAGTACAATTCGGTACAAACTAAAGGAGGGCTGCGTCTTCTCGGTATTTTGCTCATACTACGATTTGTATCGCGTGCTATGAATGGTTCCGAAAAAGTATCAAACAACATTTTACTTTGGAAGCTCCACCCACATCCACTACGGAGCATCGTAGAAACTAGAAGTTCTGTGGAAATATTGTTTGTTTCCCTTAGTTAACCAGAACGTTATTCCTTTTTTCTTGTTATTACCCTCGTCTCTAAACTGTTGTATTAGGTAATTTAAAACTGACCATCAACGTGTTTAAGATATTAGATTTGTTATGAAACTGTATAATTAACTGTAGGTATTAAATTTAACCATCTCTAAAAATCAAACAAAATAATCCCAAAACCCCATTTATATGCTAAAAATTTGCGTTCGTATAAGACTGTAGGTTACTTATATGATTTGTATGCATTAAATACATCATGCAGAGGGCCGAAGTGAGCCTTCTGGTGGCCAAGCGGCTATTGTAATTTTAAAGACCATCGATAGAAATGTACGTAGTGTTTAAAGATTTATAAACCGTTAAGTAATCAAAGCTTTCTGAGCCCTAGTGCTGCAACCCCATCTACTCATACGTACATTTGGCGCTTATGTTGAAGGAAATATTGGATCGATTTAGGTTTACCAATCACTCAACGCTAGTTTATTGAAACAGCTCTTTTTGGTTATGTTAAAGCATGAGAAGGCATTGTAAATTAAAAATAACGTTTATATTTTTAATTTTACTGTGATGAGTAAAGGACAACCCAACACCCTAAGATTTGACGACTTTTGAAACTATTGTTTAAGATTCATAACATTGGGAAATAAATATTAACAATTACACACGGATTTTTCTCTACTTTTAAATACTTTTATTTGCGAACTTTCGGCCCTCTTATCAAAGGCAACATGTTGCCCGATAAAGGCTCCAGTAAGAGAGTCGAAAGTTCGAAAAGAGAAATATTTTAATGTAGAGAAGAAACCCTTTATAACTCTAAACAGACTTTGGAAACTACTGTTTAACTTTTACTTTATTTTGGAAATTTACGCGTGAAATTCGTGTACTCAGGCTGTTTCGAACCACCATTTCTAGTCAGTACTTAGAAATTCATATTTCCTATAGTTTAATATTTGATACACAGTGACTTTAAATTTACAAGAAAATTTAAAACACATAATATTCGTAATATGGTTACTTCACCAAATATATCTTTTTAATTCTATTCTCCATATTGGTTCTTATGAGGTTATCCTTCGTTATCAACTTAATACTAGCTTAATATGGTTATGTTTGTTTGGTTTTCAACCCAGTTAAGCTCAAAATAAAGTAAAATATCGCTTTAGTGGTTGATTTATATTATACATTGAGTGTGTGTATTTCTACACCTAATAAAGAAATGTAACCTTTGTGTGTATGTTACGGTAATTTAATATACACTTTCGTTTTTATAGAGTTATAAAACTATCCTCCTAAAAAGATCTGAAGTTTATTTTAAAACAGTTTGCATTCTTGTGCTCTTTTACAGTGTGTATTCGCAAGGTTAAGAAGCATTAGTGTGATAATAAAATAACATATAGTGCTTGCATTTACTTTTCCAAGTCTAGTGCTTGTTGTTTTACTTATTTCTGTAAATTATAATTACATAAAATATTTTTAAACCTTTCCTTAAACAATTAACTATAAGGGTTGAAATGACATTTAAAATATTCAGGCCAAAACGTTAGTTCTAAATAAATCAAACATTTAGAGTGAGTTATCGTTCTCATTTATGAAACGAGTTAAGTATTCTAAAGTGCAGAGGCAAAACTTCATATGAAAAGGTTCTTCATATAAGAAATGGACAGGGCGTAACCCCGTTATTAATCTGATGGACTGTGAACCTAAGACTCTAAGGCCTTTCACTGTCGAAAAATTTATATTTCACACTCTGAGGCCGTTAGTGCTTTATAAGAGTGATCCTTAATTCGACTAGAGTAGCTCAATAGTAGGCGGGTGATGTTGTTGATTAGCTGCCTTATTTCTAGTCTATAAGTTTCAAAATTACGTATGGCTAGTGTACGTAGTTCAGGTGAAACTTAGCATGAATATCCAAAACAAACAAATCAACACATTTATAAACAACTTTCATATTACCATTGAGCAGCGTTTTATGTTAGATTTTATGTGCAACTACTGGCAAACATAGCGTTACTGCGACGTGTTTAGTGTATGAGATAATGTTGTAGAGAAGGTATTGTTTCAACGAGGGTAAAAATTTTATCGCCTCCGGTGTTTAAAGATCGTAACACCCATAATGTATAACAGATTTATATTTTTTTTAGGTTTACGAGCTCTAAAACAACACGTTTTGGTTGAAATATTTATTTCAGATGATACTGGTTTGGTTTGAATTTCGCGCAAAGCTACACGAGGGCTATCTGCGCTAGCTGTCCCTAATTTTGCAGTGTAAGATTAGAGGAAAGGCAGCTAGTCATCACCACCCACCCAGCTCTTGGGCTACTCTTTTACCAATGAATAGTGGGATTGACAGCCACATTATAACGCCCCCACGGTTGAAAGGGCAAACATGTTTAGTGTGATGGGGATTCGAACCCGCGACCCTCGGATTACGAGTTGAGTGCCTTAACCACCTGGCCATGCAAGTGAAACTGAAAGACAGGAGGTAATGGTGTGAAGATTTATAAACAATAATTCATTGTCCGGCGTTCTTTTGACTTATTAAATTTGATTACTGACTATCAAACTTTAAATATTCAAACAAGTAATTTAATTGCTTATGTTAACTTTGTGGAAGTAATATATATTTAATGTTCCTCAGTAACATTTGCCAAATGAAGCACAAGAGAAAGTAAAGTTGTTATACGAATGATACCTTTTCAGTAAATTTATGATGGAGTTTAAGATAACGCCTGATAAATGTTTTAAATCTAAGAGTTGACTTTGAATAGTTTATTATTATTTAAAATTTAATTTATTGTATGGGACGACTTATATGGACCAACAAGTTCGTTGTTCCCCTGAAATAATGTGTTATAGTACATGTTACGCTACCTGAGCATTGTTTCTTGATAACATAAATTTATTAAAAAACGAAAAAGGCTATTCTGATTGGTTGATAATGCCTATCAATAGAATTCGAAGTTTTAGAAAGTATGCTTATAAACATTCGTGAATTAAAGTACAGAAAAGTATTTAATACACAAAATAATCAGTTTAGTTCAGTGGATAAGACGGCTAATATCGATCAACAGGTCCCTTGTTCACCTTATATCATGTGTTATATTACATGTTACGTTACCTGAGATTGAGACTGTGCTCTTGTTGTCATCAGGCGACTCTACTTGGTTATTCAATTCATATTTTTGATCCAATTAATTCTCACAAGGCTTATGAGTGTGAGTTTGTTGATAAATATCTATCTGTGCTCTGCCTACCCTAGGTATCAAAATTCGATTATAAGTATTATAAACCCTCAGACATACTACTGAAATTCAAAGGAACTTCACCAGTGATATAGTAATATAGATTTATTGACGTTTCCAATGTCCTCCATGGTTGCTGCAGCTCATAGATCAATCACTTGTGCAGACCATCCCAGGCATAAATGGATTGCTGCATATTACTCTGCCACCAACCTCGAACATTTATGCTGCCACAATTTTGGTAGATCATTTCGTTTTACATACAAAACATTTACCAGCCACTGATGTAGGGCAACGTAACCACTTTAAATACTTCTGTGGTATTTGCACTTCTTGAAAACCGCGTATAAGATGGAGTGGAAAATAAATGTGTCATCTATTACGACACAGCAATTATTTAATTGTTTGTTGCTCAGTTATGTGGTGTACCGTCAAGACATATCTAAGTATTTATCTCAGTTGGTTCACTCACAGTTTACAAAGTTTGCACGAATTTATTTAATAGTCTGTATCATCCAATCATTCAACCAGACTAAGAATGATATGATGAAACATATTTTTACCATCCATAGCAGAAGACAGAATTATGCATACAACCGACGTTGAAACATTACACGTGGATTATGTGGATGTACATTACACTCACCTTGTCTCATCTAATCTCAGCCATCACATCAGTAACTAAATGTACTAAACTTTCAAGAATGGATATAATTTTGCCCATTTTATAAAGTACTTGATAATGACTAGAACGTACTAATTATGCATTAAGTAATTCAGCATTAAATTGAAACAAAACAACCTCCTATGCAATTAAATAAACAATTCAACATTACACTAAAAATAAACTCTTTATTAAAAAACATGTTGGAATCAAAGTACAAATCAAACACTTTTCAAAAATCCACAAATAAATATAAATATTTTAGATTAAAAAACACCCTTGGATATTAAATATACAAATATACACGTCATTGCAATCTCAACGATGAAAAAACTAATTCCAAGAAAAGAAAAAATTATATTGTATTATATGACTATTCTATCCAGTAGCACAGCTGATTTATAAGACTAAAACCGAGTTTCGATACTCTTTGTATGTAGAGGATAGATACTCTGTTGTGTAATTTTGCGCTTAACTACAAATAAATACATGGCTATAGAGAGTACTTATATTTTTGTATAAATTACTTCAAATATATTTAACTGTTTATTCACACTAATAACTACATGTGCAGGTATATTCATAGAAATACAGAAATGTTCATTAGTGTTGAGTATTAATATTATACACAAAGATACAAAAATATCATACGTCAATATCTTCAGTCGAAAATTATGTCATACCACAGACACGTGATGGCAACGCTTTGACTCAGGATAGCATTTTAAAAATTTGTCTAAGCATAAGTATACCAATGCTCTTAAATGTCAAACTATTTGAAAGTTTACGTTCATTTTTCAAATCTAAAAGAGAAAGTAATACCGCGTACAGCACGGCATGGCCAGGTGGTTAAGGTACTCGACTCGTAATCTCACCGTCGCGGGTTCGAATCCCTGTCGTACCAAACATGTTCGCCCTTTATAACAGCCGTGAGGGTGTTATTATGAGATAGTCAATTATATTATTAGTTGGTAAAATAGTAGCCCAAGAGTTGACAGGGGGTGGTGATGACTAGCTGCCTTCCCTCTAGTATTATACTTCTAACTTAGAGACGGCTAGCGCAGATAGCCCTCGTGTAGCTTTGCGCGAAGTGTCCAAAAGGCATATACCAAAATATAATTTTCAAATTACAAAAGAAGTAAAAAAAACTGAATTTTTGTCAATAAAATAAAACACTAAACTTTTCATTATATCATTAACTATACTAGACGGAATCAGTTTATTTGTTTTCAACGTTTTTCTAAGCTTAAACACTTTTAAACTGTCATAATTTATTAGGCTTACATTTACAGGCCAAAAGGTAACACAAAGCAAATTGATATTGAAAAAAAAATTGATCAAAATACCAAATTTAGTTTGCAGAATAAGATACGAACGAAGTGTCAGTTTTTGATTGTCAAAAGATAGAAACAGGTTACAAAATGCAAAGTTTTTGCCGCAAAAATATGTAAAGCAGGAAACAAAAATCCATCTTCTAATTGCAAATCATGAAAATAAATACCAAAAGGTAAAATTTCGATTGTAAAAAAACCCAAAAAACACACAGAATTAAAAAATATTAATTTTTAATTACAAAATAATACAAACGATTACCAAATATGTTACAAATATGTCATAACCTAAAAGTGAAATTTAAATTCCTAAACAAAAGATGACTCTCAGAATTTCGTCAAAAAACACAATAACATGCCCCATAAATAGTTCTCCAACAAGCGTATGTTAATTTACACTGAGAAAATCCAACCATTAACCATCTTCTAAAATAAGGCTGAGACATGCAACATAATCAATGTCAGATCAACCAATTTTATTCCTAAAACCTAATAATATTACTATTGCAACATTGTTCTTTCTATAGTGGTTTTCGTAAATCATTAGATGAAAATAATTCAATGACCAGTCTACTTTATGAGACAAAAATCAGTTTATTTCGTTTTTATACTTGTTGTAGGTAGATCAAAAATAGCTCATTGTAATGATTTGCATTTAATTACAAACAATGCAGTTAGATTTATTTTAGATTTTAAAGAACTTTTAACTTTCAGTCTCATTATTCAAGATCTCCTCTTAACTTCCTATATCTTTCTTTCAATTCCCAGTCTCGTTCTTCAAGAGCTTTTTATAACATATTGTCTTTCTCTTCTGAACTTTTGGCCTTTCTGGTTTATTTTTAATTTTCTATAACGTTGTCTTTGTTCTTCCTTTAATTTTTTATCTCTTTGTTTTAATTTTCTCTTCTGTTCATTCTTTCTTGTTCTTCTTCAAATATTTTGTTTGTTTTTCTATTTGTTGTTATTTCCATTGTTTTATCATGTCTAGCAGGTTTGCTGTCTCACTCTATCCTTGTGGTTGTCTTCTTCAAAAGTTGAAATTTAGTATTTCTCTCTCTCACCACAGAACCCTACTTCTGACATCAAATGTTGTAATGTTATTTTATCATTGGCGTGTTATTTTATATTATCTGTTGAAAGTAACTCAAATTTCAATCCTGTAATCAAACACATTTAATTTATTTCTTCCTTAATGTTATTACAAGCTGTAACTCTGTTTTAACGTATAGACTCAGATTTACACCCATGTTAACTATTCTACACAATGTAAAAATAAACTTACTTGGACACAGATCCGAATACTTTATTCACTGAATAAAGTGACCTTCTTTTTGTTTCAATTAACTTGATACTTTACAAATGTCATGTATTTATAGTATTCTATTTATTTTAGATTTTTATTGGATTACCTCAAACTTAATAGTCAAGTTCCTTGTGTTGATAAAGTAAGGTTTTGTGGGAATACTCTGTTAATTTTCGGAAACATACGTTGTTTGTTTTTATTTTCTTAAAAGCCATTATAAAGACCTTTTCAAATATATAGGTTTTCATTTTTCCTCTGAGGATTAAGCAAAATATGGCGTGATTAAGATTAGGTGTTGAAAACATCAAAAAATCATAATTTTTACAACATTGAATTGTAATTTATTGATTCAACAATTATCCTTTTATGCTATGTGATTGAAATAATGTGACACAAATGCAATTCAACAATTTGCATAATGATGAACATGTAACACGAAAGTTAAAACTCTTAACTTTGTAAGTTTATCCAAATCAGCAGCAAAAAGGTATAGATTAAACTACTATGAAACTAGATTTATTTTCGTCTCGTGTTTATTTTCATGCTATAAAACATACGAAAATCTACGTGGAATTTGGAAATAAATTGTATGTACACCTTGAATTTGTCTTATTTCAATAAACGTATGTCAACTTTATGATTGTTTCGTACTATCTATTATGCCTTGTAAGATACTCATTTTCTTTGACAAAGGTTCCATCTTTAATGATGTCAGCAATTTCAATGTCAGAGTCACCAAATTTAACCTCATTGGGGTCCTTGTTTTCCCAGTCTATACAGAGATACAGATCAGTACAGGTCATACCATTATGTTTGTAATCATATCGAGTTGAAGCGCGATTGCTATTTTTACGTCCACAGCACACTTTACGAACTCCAATACTGACACAGGGACTGATTGGAGGTTTGTAAGGAAAGGCATCAAGGTACCGCTCACTTCATTCCATTTATTTTTCCTCAGATCCAGATGTTATTCCATAGCAATGTGAGCCTGGCTCCGTATAGAAGCCTGAATGTGTGCACGAAGAATATGTTCAAATAAAGGAGCTTTAGCAAATGGCAAGTGCTCTCACTCTCTGCTTGATATTTGCAGAACAGATGCCACCTGAGCTGTTTGCTATCAGTGGTGCACACAACCGTTAGACGATATACCATGCACACAACTTTTATAAATGAATCTTCTGTTTCAGAATCAATGTCAAATATATTTCCAAGAGCTTTAAAGACTGCTGTGATGCCCTTCTCTATATTGAAAAAGAGCCTGAACCACGCCTGTTTGCTTTTATCAATAAACTTCTCTGTGCTATCGCTTTCCGTAAATACATAAAATTTTGGTAAGGGTAATGCTTTGTCCGGATATAGCATTGTAAATTTGCTGTTCGTCAACCTTTCCAGATTTCATACACATTGTTGTATTTGAAATCAGTCTGTCATAGTTTGAAATGATAAAGATAAAGACATCGACATCAGTATAAGGAAAGAACATACAGAGGTCTGAAGTTAAAAGGGATTTAGTGAGAGCAAATGAAGCATGCCATATCATTAGAGTGTCAGCTTATTCATGGTTATTAACACAGATTAGTTCATCTTCTTTACCACAGAGGGTGTTTTCATCTGCAAATACATATAGCACTTTGCCTGTATATTTGTAGGCTTTAATAGATATCTCTGAAAGATACACAGTCATATCCTAATTGATTTTACTTCAGAATAATAATTTGTGAGTTTGAACGTTTGCTATATTTGTTTTGTCATCCACTTTGTAAGTGATCTCCTTTGTATCATTCTCCCTTCTCTGCCTAATGCTGTTTTGTACTGAATGAGCTTAGTAAGTGTCAAAACTAAGCGTACCTTATCATATGCATTTATTGTAGTTCGCAAGGTCATCATGAACTGATAAGCAAGATCAGTAATTGTTTTTGCTACACATTGGCTTCTTCAGTTTTTACACTATAACTATACCATCTACAATATCTATCTTATTGTGGAAACCATTACATGGATTATTTTGTTGCAGCAATCTGTATTAGCAAAATGTATTAGAGAAATTGATCAAACTAATGTAGAATGAGCATACGAGTTCCCATCAACTCCATATGTATTATTTGCATTTGACATGGCCCTTCTTCCATGTACTAACAGGTCAAAGCTTATGCTTGAGTTAGAGAATCTTATTTGCACAGAAACTGACCATGAGGGACTTAATGGAAACTCGTATGCTCATACTACATCAGTTTTATCAATTTCTCTAATACCTTTTGCGATGGCCATGAGTCTCTGAAAGAAAGCTCTTGTGGTCCTTGAGATCTATCATGCATTTCTCATGCATGAGTCTCTGAAAGAAAGCTCTTGTGGTCCTTGAGATCTATCATGCATTTCTGTGTGTTTGAGTCGTGCGTGTCTGTATGTGTGGAATGCTTAAGGTCTGTTTTCTTTACAGGAGTTCAAAAACTTACTGGTCCATGAAGTTGTTCCTCCACATACTATTTGTATATCTGCTACTCAAGCTCATTGCTCTGTAAAATATAATGTGTGGTTTTTGGTGGTACTATGGTCTGGGTGACGAAATTTTAAAGTGTGTCATTATTCTTCATTGTAAATGGGTTGTACTATGGTGCTGTTGTATTTTTCAACCTGTTGATGTTTTCATGGTCAATGTAGATAAAGCGTTCGAAAGAGCATGATGTTTTCTTGCTTTGTTGTCCTTCTTTGGTTGTTCTTTGTACTCTCGACTCATCTTTTCCAGCTCTGAACCAAAGAGAAAGAACCTCTGTCTTCCATTAGAATTTGTTGAAATTTCAATCAATCCTCAATTTTGTTTCAATTCCTATTTTCTTGTTCACGTGCATAATCAGGTTCTAGGAATCAAATTGGACATTACTGTTTCTAATAGTAAAGCTACCATCCGCAAAAGCTTTCCACATATTTGGATCACTCTTTTCCAAATCATGCATGTTAGCTAGCTATTTAGGACACAATTTATTGTATTTAAAGCGGCCATTGGTAAAGAAAACTTTGGCAAGTTGCTCACTAGATTGCAGATACTAATTTTTCAGTCTTGATGTTTTTACAAATTGCAGAAATGTATCGATCTGACCCATGTAGTTTACTTTTTATTTCGTCATGGTATTTTCTTCTGATCTTGCTCTGATGAACTCGTTCAACTTTTGTATAACTTCATTGTCGCCAAAGTCTTTTCTTTTAAATTTCTGAATGGACTTGTTTTGTTTTTTCGTGGCATGTTTGAAGAGACTTTTCTTGGCAGGCTTCCTCCGCAATTTTAGTATTTGCCTCACGTGGCTTTCTCAGCTCATGGTGTTTATTCAGAAAGTTACCTAACAGCAATTCAAAGAGGTCCGTGTAGGTATAGATGTAGGCACTCATGGCTCTTTTGTAGCAGGTACAGTAAAAAAAATTGTTGTATTTCGGCCATACAGTCCTGACTCTATCCAAGCATTATCTAAGCCAGAGTTAACAAATGAAGGCGGAATGGCTCTTAACTGTTTTGAAGAATGTATAACAGATCAATGAGGCGGTTCTGGAAGATCACAAGACTGTCACCACCCTTGATGTGGTTCTATATGAGAAAGCTGAACAGTTGGTGGACACTAAACCAAATATGTGAAACAAGTTCATCTTATGGCTTAGGAAGCTGCACTTACAATGAAAGCATAAATTAAAGATCGTGCAAAATATATCTTCAGGCACCTCTGTGAAAAATGATAGCGTAAGCAAACATAACTTTCTGTTCATGTCCATATATGATAGTAAATAACCAGTAAACATAAAATTAACAAAATGTTATTATTATTACAACAGGCTTAAAATCCGATTTTCCGACAAACGTGACGCTTATTTCAGGGGTGACGAAACCTCGACTCGCGAGCCACATACGGATGTATGTTGGCTGAGCTCTTTTCTGCATCACAATTAATATAAAAGGTAAATAAAAAAATTTCAAGTTTTATAATTGTTTACCAGGTATAAACTGAAAGTCCACTGAATTAAAACGTAAGTTTAATGTTCATGGTGAGTAAATACAGTTAAGAATTTAAATCCTTACTTTAATGCTAGATTTGAGTCAGGGATTAAAGAAATTTCGAATCAGCAAAGATTACAGAGAAATTATGCTGGAGAATCAGTAATCGTACAAGCCGGTGTTGACAATATTAGTTTTAGTGGGCGTGGCTTGCAATCGCAGGATTGTGGCGTGTGTGGCTGTGTTGAGGGTAATGAAATTAGCTGTGTGTTAGTTTGATACTCGGTGCTGTAGAGTTTGATTGCGTTGCACGTATTGGAGCTTATTGCTTCTTTCCACTTTAATTTTTAGAAATGTCTGTGAAAATTTTATGAAGGAAGATGGCATCATCAAATTGTAAGAAGCAAAAGTATGAAGATGAAAGCAAAACTTTTAAACTAGAGTGGAAGCAAAATTTTGCACTTACCGTTAAAGGAGGTAAACCTTTGTGTCTTAGTTGCAATGTGTTATTCAGTCATTACAAAGGCAGTAACGTAAAACGTCGCTATGAAACAAATCACAAAAACTTTTCGTCTGATTATCCACCTGAATCAGAATTACGGAAAACAAGTAAACTGTATTAAAATCATTACTAAATAGCCAGCAGACACTATTGACAACGTTTAGTAAGGAAGTTAATACAACGACTGAAGTAAATGTTGTTATATCATGGAATATTGCTCGTGCTAAATGCCCATATTCTGATGGTAAAGTTGTTAAGAAAAATATAGCTGAAGTTGTTGCAGCGTTAGATCCAAATAACACAAAACATCAGCGACTAATAGTACAAACACCAGCTTCACGCCACACTAAAGAGAAACGTATCTCCCAGATCAGTGTTGATATTGCAGGCAAAATGTAAAATTACTTAAAGAATTCCCTTGACAAATCTACAGACATACAAGATAATCCACAACTGGCGATATTTGTTAGTTATGTTTCCTCTGATGTAACTGTGAACGAAGAGATGTTGGACTTAGTGGCAGTAAAAGAAACAACTCGTGGTGTTGCCATTAAAAATGCTCTTCATAGAGCCTTACCAAATGCTGATTTTCCACTGGATAAACTCGTCAGTGTTGCAACAGATGGAGCACCTACAATGGTGGTGAAAAATGCAGGATTAATTGCACTTATGAAAAGTGATCCCAGCTTTCCAGAGTTTCTCCCCGTTAATTGCATTATTCATCGTAAACACCTAGCAGCCAGATACTTCAAGTATGAAAATGTTATGAAATTCATTCTTGAAATTGTCAATTTCATACGCTTAAATAAAAAGACCCACCGACAGTTCAAACATTTTACTGAAGAACTGGAGCTTGAAGACAAACCCAGTGATGTCTTCTTCTACTGCATTGTGAGGTGGCTGTCAACCATCAATGTCTTAAATAGGTTTGTGGAACTGTTAGAGCCTATTATTACTTTTCTTAAAGAAAAGAAAAGATTCTATCCTCAACTAAGAAATAATGAATGGACGCAAGATCTAATGTTCCGTTCTTTACTGATATAATGAATCATCTATAAACTCTCAACTTGGCACTCCATGGGAAGGATAAGATTGTTCCTGATTTTACTTAGACAGTTTCCAGCTTTCAGAATAAAATAAGACTTTTTCAAAGAGACATACTGTCAAGAAACTTTAGTTACTTCCCCAATCTCAAAAGGAGAGTAAATACATTCCCTGATATTAAAATAAAAGATCACAAACTGGAAGAATATAACGACAACTTACAAAAATTGCGTGATAATTTCCTAGACAGGTTTGAAGACTTGCAGAAGCTGAATCCCTGCTTCACCTTTCTTGTAAATCTATTCATGGCTGATGTGATCAATGATGGTTGTCCAATTCTAGTATTTCTGGTTACAGAATCATCTGCTGTGGAAATGGAACTAATAGAACTACAGGAAGACTTGAGTTTAAAGATGATCCATAAATCTCATTCTACAATTGAGCTCTGGAAGCAAGTTTCAGAAATAAAGTATTCTGAACTGAAAAAAAACTAGTGTGCGACTCATTTCAATTTTCAGCACAACATACTGCTGTGAATCACTGTACTCTCTGTAATGACGTTTGTGAAGTCAAATCATCATGCAACCCTTACAAATCAACACTTGAAATAGCTAATTCGTACAACCTTGAAAACATATCAGCCGAAATTTCAACGACTCACAAACAAGATGGAAACTCACAAAACCTCTACTAGCAATAAATTGCCTGATAATTGTATCAATGTCTGTTCGTGTCAGAAAAATATTATGATAAGACTGAAATTTTATCTGGTGGTATCTGATTGATATATCTCTAATTTTATTGTTTTACATATTTTCCTTCATATTTTGACCAGATATTTACTAAGAGAAATAAATATCATTAAAAATATCTGTTTTAACCCCTTTTATTTTTATTTTTTGGCAGTCTCATTTAATGTTTATGAAATACAAGTTTGCATATTTATTTTAGATGTTTCTGTAGTTTCATTACCGTTCAATACGCTCAATATAGTTAAAACAGTAATCTGCCAGGATTTTGAAAACATTTGGTTTATATATGCGTATTTTATGATTATTGAAACTGATACAATTTAACAGTTAAAAAACTACATACATTAATAAATATTATTACGTACATGTATTCCTTAACATTTATATAAAATTTATGTAACAAAATGTGCATGTAACAATAAAAACGTGTGTAATATTTGTTTATGTGTTGTGACTCTCAAACATATGAAGTTATCGTATGTGGCTCTTACATTAAGCAAGTTTGCCCACCCCTGATATATATATATACGATATGTTTATGGAATGAAAAACGATTATCATTCAACAATATAACGTAAAGTGAGGAAAAATAATATTTTCAACAGATTTTTCTCTTTAATATTACGTGAAAAAAAATCTGTTTGAATTAGTTCGAAGTGCGGAGCTTCCATTCAAAAAATCCTCATTAAAAAATAATATTGGAGCATATGGAAACATATATTTGTTATTTCCTAATGCTACAAAGATTGCAAATAATTAATTATATAAAATTAACAAGTAATTATCACAAAAGTACACAAGGAAACACAATATAAGATCACATTACGTCATGACAAATTCGCAGATTCCTGTAGCAGACAGATACATTATAACATCAAACTTTAGTTTACGATATCATGTTAATGATTTTTTTAAAATCGTAAATTAAAATAAAGCTTATTTTGGTTATGTATTTTTATTGTGAACTGCTTATGATATAGATCAGAATTTCTTGAAAATTTCTTCAGATCATTCTCTAAGCTAGAATAATCTTCGTTTAGAAAGTCATGCTTACGTTAATAGTACTGGTGTGTTCAGAATACTAAATTTTTATCAATATAAAAAAAAGTTGAATTATAATATACAAAGCATAAAAGCAATCCACAAACTAAATTATGTGTAATTGAAAACCTATGATATATTATTGCTATGAACATGTCTTATACTCTCTACTTTTCTATATGAGAATAATTTTATGTAGAAGTCAAACAATTTCTAATTCATTTTGGTTCTCGAGTTTGTTAAGAAAATTTTCACTTGAACTTTTTTACAGCTGCAGATCACGATACCCAAAGAAATGTAGTTAATTTAGCACAATGACATATATTTATTTTACTGTTCATGTAATTTGTGTTCTGTTTACTGGAGATACTGAAAACCGATTTTAGGAGGTAATAAACCCCCAGACTTATTTATGAGTTATCAGGGGACCAAGTGGTAAACAAACATAAATCGGTACAAGTCTATCGTTTCATTATATAATTTCTTAAATAACTGAAAATAGTGCAAACATGCAACATAACTACAATATGTGTATTATTTGGCAAGAATATTACAAGTTAAAACTACAGAAAATGCCGAGTCATATTTTCTAAGGCTAACAATTTTAATTATCTTTGAAACTTCAGAAAATCCTCCTTTTTATAAAGTATATTTACAGAAAACAAAAGGTGACATCCTTTCAGAGCGTTAAAATACAAAACTAAAGTAATAGTCCAGGGTTCACATTTTAAACGAGAGATTTTAAAGAAAGTTTTTGTTATTAAATTTCAATTTCAAAAACTTGTACTTTTGTTTGGTAAGAGAAATCAGACTGTTTACGACTATTTGATACTTAATTCGCACATGCGTCGTAGACAAAGAAGGCGTATGGGTTGTACAAAGAAAGCCTTTGGTGATCAGGTCTTTCTGTAGAAATCATTAGAACAAGCGGTTTGGAAATTGTACTGTAATTGTGGTACGTTACACTTGATGTGTTTTTGTATATGTAAAAAAAAAAAAAGGCCCTGGCTTAATCTTAACAAATTCTGATTTATTAATATTACGTGTATATTCATATTAAGTTAGTCCTCATTGAAGTAAAGTGAAGAACTGTAATAATACTACATAGTCACTTTACATCAACTAAGCCTAACATAACTATATGACATTATTATCAGTATTCGTGATTAAATTTAAGTACTGAGTAGACCACCAGGCCATGTTCAGAGGACGATTTTCCTAAAGTTAAAATAGTTCTTTCGAAAGAACTAAAGTTATAACTTGTACTTTTTAATTTATTTCGGTCTTATTTAAATATTAATTAGAAATAGTATTTGTATAAATATGTTTAAGTTTTATGTCGTATATTTTCATATTCAGATTGTTTGTTTTGCCTAGATCCATTTATATAATTTAAAATTAAGGATAACATCTTAAACAAGGGACATGTTGGTTTATCTAGAACTATTTTATCCCAGTCCCCTCCATTAGGAATTAAGCTAGGCTTTAAATTTTTTTTTTCAAAATAAGCCCTTATTATATGATATTTTATGAAGAATACTATGTGACCTGTACAGTAAATATATTCTTAGTATTTCAGTGGATGTGACCAAAGTACTGTTTGCCCTACCACTACCCAACAGTACACTGCTTAGATGTCAATTATTTATTAAGAGACAAATCAAGAAGAATCACATGAGGTAATTTGATAAAAAACCATATAAAGCATCTTTTCTGAAGTTTTCAACTTTTCCCATCACTGATGTGAGGGTAGCCTATAAGTTCCTGGATAATGTTTTTACCTCCCTTTAAAAGAAAATAGGTATAACATTAGCTAATTCCCAAAGCCTTCCACCTTCCCATTATACAAGGGATTATGATAAATATTAGAAGGGGAATTGCACATCCAGTCTTTTATCCTCAAAATTCATTATGAAAAGATTGTCCAGAAGCTTTGTTTTTAAGCTTACCTTTTTTTTTTAACAAACCCAGAATTATTGTAATAATTTTCAGTCTTTACATCCAGCAATTGTTTAATGAGAATATATATATATCCAACCTTCATTAGTAAAAACACAAAATTAATTTAGTAACCCAGCTATTTTGTAATTATCAGAAACAGCTTTTCTCTATAATGTCTTGAAAGCTTTAAAAAAGAAATGTTAACATTTCTGCTTCCCTTCCAAAATGTTTTGCCTTCAAATGTTTGGAGACATTTTATCCTATTTGTTGAAGCTTGTAACCACTATAGGCATAGTATCTTGATTTCTATGATGTAATAATTAATATTCATTGATACTAAAGTATTAGAGATGTTACATCTACTATTATACAAGAGTATGTTATCCATAGTTGGTGTAGTTTATAACAAAAAAAAGTTTTAAATTATAATTGTAACAGATTTCTTTATTTAATAATAAAGAACAGGTAAGGCTTTGCACTGTTGTTTTTAACTCGCTTTTCTGACTAACCATCTGTAAGATCTGTAACAACAGGCTGTGTTTCCTATGCAGCTGCAGTATAAATGTTCTTTGTACTATGTTAATGCATAATTTGTTTGCTCTGTGGCATTCTACGTAAATGGACATGTACCATAGATTTGCAATTTCTTTAATGTTAAGCACACTAAAAAGTCAATAAAAGTAATGCAAATTTATAGTGTAATGGGATTTAAACTATTTAGACTCAGCATTTGTTTTCATGTTAATTTGTGGTCATTCTAAAATAAAATTTATATCTATTTCATACTTTTTTATGGTGGTTACAATGTCAATCAAATCATCAAAACTTGTACAAAAATACAATAGTGAAAATAACAAATACAATAATTTTTTTATTTAACCAAAAGTTGTAAAAATTTTGCATATGAAACCTAAATTTTTTTATGAATAAAAGTACTTTTAGTTTTAAAATCAAAATTAAATTGAATTGTTGCTACACAACATTTGAAAAGATAATGCACTAGAAAAAAATTACTTTGTAAATCTTAAAAATTTGTAAAGATATATTGCTGTATTAAAAGTAATAATGTAAACTAAAACACAAAATGGTTAGGAGATTAGATATAAAAGTGCTGGAGGAGAAGACTGTTTATTCTAACCAGCCAAACATTTTTGTTCTAAAGACTGATAATTACATAAAATAAATTCCAAACCATAAAATTTTGTCACTGGTAATGAAATTAAAAAAAAATACTGCAGAAATAAATGCAGCTTTTTTCATAGATGAGATAAGACTTGTGTAACCATTGGCCCACATTTATTTACTTCTCTACCAGAATATTTGTTACCATAAGCAATAATGTTTTTGAAAGAGCATCGTATGAAGCTGGATGGATTTTTTTTCTTATCTGAATTTTATTTTAGGGTTATATTCAGTTAAATGCTACCTAGGCCTAAAACTCATAAGTAAAATTTTTTATGAATAAGTACTTTGCTGTTATTACATTGTAGATGTTTATCAGAAATTTCAGTAGTAAAGAAAAGGAATATTAAAAATCAAAACGTTCAATTAACTTTTGTCATCACATAACTAATTAGATAAGTTGTAACAGTATATGAAATTTGACATGAATAAATTTCATTTCTTAATGATTAAGACCTGAGTTTGTAATGTAATATTTTCACCAAATTATTTAAGTTTTCATATTTTTAGGTTTCCATCTTATTGTAGATACAAATGGGCCAATCACTATAAATACACATTTCACACATTTAATATTTGTAGATTTGTTGAACATCAGTTAATTTAACTTATTTCTTGTAACATTTAATGTGCAAACTACATTTCATATAATATATAAAACATGAATTTTAGAATTGTAAATTTCCCTTTTCAGTTGAAATGTGACAGTACCACTATCGTATTATTTATGTTTGGTATTTGTGGTAATAACATAAGACTGTACTGATCAATTTGATACAACATAATTCATTAATTGTAGTGAGGAGACTGAAGTTTTGGCCATTGCTAAACTCACTCATATAAATCAAACCAAACAATTCATGAATTGTGTGAGCTTAACAGTTACAAGTAATCAGCTGACATATATTTCCATATAATATATTTTTGATTTCATAGTTTTAAATATACTATCACATTTTAGATCTGTATTTTGAAAGTAATTACATTTACTAATATGAAGTAAAAGATGTAATAAAAAATAAACTGAATTATCACGTGCATATTTGAACTTAGAGTATCTTATCGAAATGTATCACCTAAAATACAACAGAAAAGGCTTATGACTAATTATGATAGTATGGTTTTTCCAACAAATGTATTAACAACCAGTCAATATTCATAACTTCTGGATTATCAACTTGCAAAAAGAAAAGGCAATATCCCTTTACATTCACAGGCTAAATGTAAACATTAGAAACAAGTAGCATTTTGCCAACTAACCACATCTGGACTTTAAAAACTTGTAATGAGACACTATTCTAAGACACGCAAATATCAAAGTTAAATTTCTTTATGTACATACACAAGGTGAAATATTTGTCAACTAATGGTGAATGTTTAAACTTGATTAAAACAAAGTTTAAAAGCAATCATGTTTCAAAGTGATAACTTGAATATAAACTTTATGATAAACATTTTTTATATAAAGCTTGTTCATAAACAACATTTGCAGTTTTCTTTCCATCTGTCAGCATATAAACATATTAAGGTGATCTCACAGTTGTACTCCCTGTATCTCATTGACCATGACAGAGGCATGTTTGCTTGATAAACAGTGCAGCAAAGTTCATACTTTGACCTTGAATCCCTTTAGAATATTCATTGTTGTCTAAAGCATCAACCTGCCAAGATTGAGATTAACTCAATAGGTTGGGAGTAATTAACTAACAGGTTTTACAAAACAGATAAGGTTAAATTTAATTTTGGCCTTCGTAAACATTCCTTGTTGTTCACAGTGTTTACATACAAAATTTGGTTGAAATTAGCCCAATAGGCTCTGAGTTACAGTGTACATTGTATATTATAATTCTTTCAACCTAGTAAGTTCTGGTAGTAAGAGAAAAAGGCCTTATTATAAGAGGTGCATAACAATAGGTGTGATTGAATGGCAGTGTGTACTCTTCTTACTAGAAAACTAGACTAATAACTGGAATTTAAATTATCAGGTTTATGGTAGAGTAATTCATTATTAAAAGGTATTTCTGTTCCTTTAGTGAAAGATGAGCAAAATATATTATTTGCAATGTAATTGTGAAACCTTTTTATTGAGTAAATCAGGTATATCAAGAAGAGCTTAAAACCAGTAATCATAAATTGTACCAGAAGGATGAAGCCACTAAGATATGTGGCTTGAATACTAAGGATGCAGTGAAGTATAACTAGCCATATGAAAGAACACACCCTAACTAACCAATACCATGGAAGTGTGTGTTTTGTGAAAAAGAAACATGGAAGTAGTTTGTGTGTGATTTTTATTTTTTTAGATTAATGATGATATCCTTGCTGAAAAGATATCCTAATATCATTCTCAGAAGAATGAACAAGCATAAGATATAAAAGTTTTATTTGGTGCACGTAAAGCTGTACATATTAATGTTTATTATAATTCTGAATATTGGAAAGCTGTTTAAACTTATCATGGCATTTTGAAGGCCATATCATTGCATTTGTTGACTTGCATTTAAAATTGTATTGAACTACTATTTTATGAATTTATGTCGGTAATTTCAGTATTAAAATATAAATTTTCATTCAAGTTTTATTATTATGTATTAATTTTGTAATTTGCATGTAAATGTTGAAACACACCAAAATATCGATTTTTGTATGTCTTATGATATGTTGAATACAGCATTGGTTTGTATTAGATGTTTGTAATGTCAAAATACTAAGTCTGTATTTTCATACAAGTTGACTCAAATAACCAAGTGCAGATAGCCCTTGAGTAGCTTTGCATGAAATTCAAAAATAAAGCAAATAACCAGAGTTAATGAGCTAGATTATAAAAAAACAACTGTCTTTTCTATTTTTTGAGATATGGCTTATATACCAAATCAAACACAGTATCCCTGTTTGCCTCTTTCCATTTTTGGAAGTTGTCTCATGTATACACTTACTCCAACATATGATGTGAATAACCAATAGAAAGCTCAGAATGCCCCTCTTATCTCTTAGCCATTTTAAAGTGCTTGGAAACCATTCTTTCAAATCAAAATTTCAAACAGGTAGGTTGTCTTTAGGCTGATTCAAATTACATATTTTGTTAGACAAGATGTAGCATAGTTAAGCTTGATAAATTATATATTTTTGTGGTTATTTCAAATGTATGTGTAAAACTTCAAAATAATTGTTTTGTTTCGCATCTTCCACTTGCAAAACTTAAATGCTCGACAACCTGTATAAATGAGTATAAAGGCTGCCAGAACTAGAAGATATAACTGTTTGCTATACATATTTACTGTTTTATGTTGTTTGAAAAATAAGTCAGTGAACTTGTTTGTAAATAATAATATATATGCATATGTATATAGTCCACTACAACACAGCCAAGATAAGTAACTTTGTCAAGACTAAAGGTCAATTTTATATTATTGGATACATGACATGAAAGCACAAGCAATGTGTCAGTGTAATAAAAATAAGAAATGTATATAAATGTATAATCATACGTGTTTTAAGGTTTATAGATTAAACATTTGTTTTCTTGTTGTAATTTGTAGCCATTCTAGAATCAGAAAGGCATAGTTCATATTTTTAATTTTTATGGTGATTACAAGACTGGTAAAATTTACAGACCCCATATAGTTAAGGTAGAGAAAATGACAGACAAGATATAATGTTTTACTGGAAACAAATGTTTAAAATGTACTTAGGTGGTTTTGCAGAGTACACAAATAATATTTGAGATTTTTGGGACAAATTTTCTCAATTATAACATGAAAATTTCTTTGCATTTGGACTAGTAAAAAAAAATTTTACAACTTTTTATTTAAAATACTTCATTAAAAATGTGATATGCTATGTACAAAAATCTGCAGTCGTTAAACATCTGCCAAATTTTGAAGTTGCACATACTGTGTCAAAAGTTACAATATGAATACTTGTGTATATTATAACAAGCATATTGCAAAATGGTTAATTTTATAGTTTTACTGCCTGTATAATTTAGAACATCACCATCTGTAAAAAGGAAAATTGTGAGAAGTGCCTTAACCATGTCATAAGTACTATGACCAGAATGTGTTAATTGTATAGTTTTTGTAAGTGCAGGCTGTAAAATGGCTTGGACTAGCTTCTTTTGTTAAGTTGTTCCAATAAAACTTCATGTAGCTTTGAAACATACATTTTAAGTCACAAAAAACAAGTGAGATACTAAAGCAATGTCTCAAATCTACTTATGTCCCTTTTCCCAAAACAAAACTAGAGGAAGATTTTTGTAAAGGAAGAAATTCTCTCTCTCTTGACTATAAATATATCCATCAACTTCACTTATTTCTCTTTAAAATTTATTGACATGCATTAATACTAAAGTTGTGACATGTGTGCTTTAACAGTGTCATGCATGTGGGATTAATGGATCAATATCCTGCTTAATTTTATTTATTACTGTTTTACATACAAGGCATGTATTACAAATGATTGATGTAAACTCAACTTGTATGTTACTATAACCAAACGTTTCTTTTTGTATATATTCTAGTTTGCAGCAAAACCATGTCAGGAAGATACAGAGATAGTGGCCCTTTGGATTGTAAGGTCTATGTTGGTGATCTTGGAAATAATGGTACAAAACATGAATTAGAAGAAGCTTTTGGTTATTATGGTCCATTGCGAAATGTATGGGTGGCAAGAAACCCTGCTGGGTTTGCTTTTGTAGAATTTGAAGATCCGAGAGATGCAAGAGATGCTGTTCGAGCTTTGGATGGAAGGTGAGTGTTAAATTAGATTTGAGGTTGTGTCAAAATTATGTTTTCATCTCTGAATGAAATAAGTGGATATATATTCATTAGGGTGATACAGATTTTTAATTTTACATAAAGATTATTTTCCATTTAAACTTAGCAGTTTGTGTTTGTTTACCATGCATTGCATGGTGTCTTTCTTTTTTTTTAAACCAATTTTTTTTTTATTACTATGAATATTCATTTTCTCTGACAAGGTTTTTATTGCCAAACTGTAAACATTACAGTAGTATACGTAATGTTCTTTATTTTCCAAACACATGGTTTTGTTGTGTTTAAGTTGGAGCTTTAACCTGAGTTAACATGACATTGTTTAGTGACAACAAGACCTGTTGGTTCATCTGGAATGTTTCATTTTTTAAGCCAAATTTAAAACTTAGTTTTTCTTCATAGCCCACTATTACTGATTTACACCAATAGATGGCATTAATGCATGAATATATTATATTGCAGTTAGTTTGATCCAGTTTAAAGGCATAGCTTATGTATTATACTGTCTATATTACATTGGTAAAATCTTCTGTAACGTGTGTTACTTATTCTTCCTGTTAGAACTTGTATACTGTTATGAATTATTTTCAACAATTTGTTGAGCTGGTATTTAGAAATGCATACAAGCCAATGTAACCACCTACGGAAATATAAAACTAGTAACAATGAAATTTGATTGGTGCTAATAAATAACAGATTGCTAATCATCAAGTTTGTTAGTGATATACAGATAATTTTTCAGTACTATTTTGTATTGGTTTCATAACATTTATATGTATTATGTGAAGTATAAGTTTGGGTTCTATAGATTTATCTTTGTAGTGTATGTATTGTTCTTTATGATAGGTGTATGACACATGCAAATTAAATATTATATAGAAAAGCTGAATTGATTGTATTGGATCTGAATTATTAAATATTTTCATAGCTGAGTAAACTAAAAATAAATTTTCTGATGGTTAGTTCAACAATATATGAAGCTACACAACTTCACCAGTATAGACAATGATGGCCAGACTCTGTTGTGAATAAAATAAACCTAAATTTTGAGATGGACCTTGTATATTTAAAACACTTTGTGAAAAAGTGTAGAATTCATTGCACATGAAAGATGTTGTCTGGTAAGCCATTATCAACACAATTTACTATGTAGAAAATGAAACCTTTGTTCACAGTTCCTCCTTACCCATAATACTTTCAGAATTGCATTCTTGTGCAGTAACAATTAATTATGTTTTACATATAATTATGTTAAAATGCTAACCTTGTCTGCATAGTGATATTGTGGTTATTTTGAAACACCAGTTTCATTTTACATATTACAGGAAGGCTAATACCCCTACAACAGATATAATTAGAAATGCCCTATTCTATAGTCAGGTCAAGTAATTTGCCTTTTGCAAGTTACAACTACATTGTTTAATTACTAGTGTACAACTGGAAATTAACATGATTGTAGATAAAATGAGATCAGGTGTCAAGAGGTATGTGAAACTGAACTTCTTGAACTAATAAAACTTGGAAAACAACACAATTACGAGAACATAAAACGTAACAAAAATGCATCATATTCATAACCATTAATAAGCTGTTTTATGAAACCACTTGCTAGTTTTTGTGAGAATTTTAATGGTGGTAGTGTTCAGAAGATATCTTCAACATTTATGAACTGGAAATAAATATAAACCTAAAAACACGTAATTTTTACATATAAATAGTTTTATGAATGTGTAAAATGAAGAAAAAAAATTTACGATAATAGTTCATTATACATAGCAGTTTGAGGGTTTTGTTTGCATTCTTGGCCATGAACTGAAAGAGTTTCTCCTTATTTCAAATCAGTGTGTAAAATGTGGCACATGACTGCTATAACAACAGGGATAGTGTGTGTCCACCCTAACAGCCTGACACTCTAACAGAAGACATAAACACAATGCTGGAAGAAACAATTACAAATACTTTATTTAGAAGTTCCATCTGGTAAATAACTTTATAGGAAAACTGTCGCAAAACCTGGGCAAATTTGAAATTCATGAAGTAAGGAAAGCTGTGATTTTATGTGGTTGTTTTAAGTAAAAATATTTGTAATAATACAGAGAAATAACTGCAGAATATTGAAACCATTTATAAACTTATTGTAATGTATTTTTTAGTGTTCTTTATATTACATGATGAAATCTAACAAAATTGTTTGTTTACAAAATATCGGAATGAAAAACGTAGTTGTGTATTTTGGAATATAAATGTAATAATGTAAACTGACAGTGCAAAAAGGCAATTTTTTTTTAAATTTTTATTTGTACTAAAAATACTTGTATTTGAAAACAAACATTCATGGCATAAAGGATAATTCATAATATAAATGCTCAAGATAATTTGTTTGAAGATGTGTATACACGATAACAAATGGAAATCACAAAGTCAGTGATGCCTTTATCTCAAAACATTCCGTATATTGAAACATAGGTTCAAAGAAACCTTAAAGGTTTATATTTTGTGTTTTCACTTCAGCCTTTCTTTTTAGCCTCAAGAACTTAGTTTGGTTCTTGTAAAATCATACTTGTAATTCTTGGAACTATTATTTCTGGTAATAGTGCATGCAAATAAAACCAACCCAGTGCAGAGAGCATTTTTTCATTCCAAAAATTGTCATCTTGAGTCATTTGTTCAATACTCATGTTGAGAGATGTTCAAATAATGAAATCATGAAATTTTTTACAAGTTATATAAAGTTAACCATGTACTTGGTAATAATGTATGTCTGTATCTTTTATCAAAGTATTATCAAGTAAAGTACAACAGAAATCTTTAATCAACAGTGCACCTTGTAAAGGAGTCATTCCCTCAGCAGGCACTTGACTTCAGTAATACTGTCAGACCTGACAATGGTATCTGGGGATACTGCTGAGTATCCTTTCTCAGTGTTTGTAGATATTCCATGCTACTATACTTGGTTTCCAATTTTAGTGGAGTAATTAAATGGGGCATTTCTTTCATTGCTTTTTCCATACACTGTTGCAGATGTAGAGAAAGAACTTTATAAAATTCTTTAACAAATCATTTTTCAGCTCTATGAATTTCATAGCACAAGTTTTTCTGACTCAGACCCATAATCCTTCTTTCCATTGTTATCCACAAGTAGAAGTTTCTTGGATTTCCAGCAATTATCTTTTGTCTTGGGAGCTAAATGTATTTTGTGAACTGCCATCCTTTGAGTTTGAATGTTAGCTGTATACTTCTTTAAGAGTGCAGATGGACTTATGGTGGTGCTGGATTTCCAGGCCAGTTATGCCATGCTGGCCTAAGTTAATATTAAGCTTGCAATATATGGTCTTCTATTCTATGATCTGTGTTTTGATCTACAGGTCTGTTTGCCACCAATAAACATGGTCACAAGATGCATACAAGTCTGCTAAATTGGTTGTTGAATTGCTTATCAGACGGTTAATCTTTCTGATTAATGGATTGACAGCAGTCATTATTCTTTTTGGTGTTTTATAAAATATCTTGTTTAAATAGTTTGTTTTGATGTCAGTTATTTTGTCACTGGAACAGTAACAGGATTTACATTTGCTATGATCACCATGGTAGGGTGCATTCTTTAAGTCTTCCTTCAGTTTCTCCATGGAATTATTGTTTTGTGCATTATGTCAAGTAGCTAAGCATGTTATTTAATCTCAATATTCTGTCTTTACTAAAGTGTTTGCAGTTTTCTGCACTTTCTCCTTACATTTGGAATAGTTTTTATGTACAGTCTTGCAGCATGATTAGTACATTCCATTTTGCCTACATTTCTGCCAGAAAAAAATATGCTCCATACCTTTATATATAGATGAACTGCCATCATCAATCATTTTCTTATATGAGAGCTTATGCATCTCATCTGACTTTTGAAATCATTCTACAGTTATGTCATATTCCATTGTACAAGAAAAATCATTCCAGTTTCTCTAACAAAAGTGCTCAAACTTTTCTCCTTTCTTTGCTGATGCTGTACGTACATAACAATGTATTTCTTACATCTAAGAATAATTTTTTGTCCTGTGACCAATAATAACTGCTACTCCTGAGTTGGCAGTGTTCCTATATCAATAGCTTTTCTTACTCCATCTGCAATTACAGTAAATACATCTCCATACATATCCACGCTACCAGCTTCTACAAAAGGATGTCTTTTCACAAGTTGCTGATGGAACAGCACTACCCATTTCTAAGCCAGAAAAAGTAAAATAATTTTGGTTTATTTGGTATGTTTATAAGATAAATTAAAGCATCAGAAAGTAACAGTTTGAAAGCCAGAATGCATATTAAAATATTTGTTATTCACAAGGATAAAAATTAAAGCTTATTGTGCAACCATCTTTCATCAAATCAGCATAGGAATTACACACCTTGGCTAATGGATAAATAAAAAAAAGTATTTAAATATAATTTCTTTGGTTTTACACATACATTATATATAGATATACATAAACTTTTAAATTTCAGTGAAACGTGCACTCTTACATGCTGAATATTACCTTACCAACTTTTTCTTCACACTTTTGAAAAGTGTTGAGGCTCAAACAGGTACATTCATGATAGAACACACTTTTTCCAATTGTGGATGTCCAGCATCTCAACCTTTAAAATTTTTAACAGCAGAAACATTGAAGTCATGATGTCATACTCGTGCATTGTCTGTTTGCACTGTCACATTCTTACCACATGCACATTTAAACACTAAAATACTTTTCAATCCTTAATGAAGGACATGTTTTTGGGCAGTTGAATGAATGATATGATAACCTCCTCACTTCTGTGATAAAATGTGGAATTTCAACAAATCATTATCCCATAAGCCTCTGTAGGCCATGATTGTTGATACGAGCATGTGGTTCTATCACATATGGTAGTTCTTGGGTATCTTTCAAACTGAAAAGTAATGAGATATATAGTGAAGTTGCCTTATATCTTAGTAATAGACAAAACCTCATTTTGATGTGTATGTGTGTGTGTATATATTTTTGTTTTTTTAGAAAGTTAATAGAGCTAAGTAAACAAAATCAAAAAGAAAGACTGCATTAAAAACAGCAGATCCAAACCTCTGACTGATTATATTAGTTTGTTATAACCAAAATCAAGCTGAAACAAAAATTAAATTGTGGTGGGTAGACACCCTCTGTCAGTCTTAACCTCTGTTTGTCAATCTTGCATAAAGAAAAATAAATTACTCTTGTACACCACAATTCCATTAAAAGATTTAATCTTTGTTTTAAATTCATTGATAGAACAATTCTGTTATGCTTTCATAAACTGGAAGAAAGAAAATTTAGCTCCAAAAACAGATATTAAGTTTATGCATTTATAATAACTATATTTTTTTTAATAATCAGGCTTTAAAGAAGTAATAACGTTTCAGTGGGAGGTAACTATTCTACTTGTATAGCAAATTTATATCTTTTCTATTATGAGCACTGCATAAATCCAGATATTTTTAACTTAGATACATAGAGGACTTAATCAGTATAAATAATCCTGAAATAATGTTATTAACACTATTTATCTAGTAGAATTAGAAATTGCAAATACTTCAATATCTTATACAGAAGTACATTATTTTGAATAAAGAATTAAAATTATTGATAAGGATATTAATGTAAATATGTTTGGTAAAAGAAAAATTTTGCCTTTCCAATTTATTATTAATGCTCTTGTGATAGTAATGTACCATACTCTTCTGTTATAAGAACTATAACTTCACAATTATTCAGATAACATAAGATTTATAATAAATTACATTTTATTAATGTTGAAATACTGATACAAAGATTAATAGTTAATGGATTTAATAAAGAAACTTTAAATAAAATTAAACTATTCTGTAATAAATATAAAGAAATAAAAATTAAAGTTTACTGAAAATTTCTAATATATATTTTTATCCACTATCACATATTCTCATTGGATGTGCTGTACTGAACTCTAACTTCATCTACCATATTTCAAGGCAATCCATATAAAAAATATACGAGAAATAAAATATCCAATTTTGGTTATATTTTTTTCCTCCTTCTCCCCATTCTTCTAATTCTTCCCACCAAAAATACAGAAACTTTATTTGATACACTTGTGGGTCTTTACAGCCTATAATTTGTCATGTGGTCCAAGTATAACCCACAAGTGAAAAGTTATTCAATAGAAACTGCTCAGTTTTGTTATTTCACATGGGCTATCAGTCTGAAATTTTTGATACAGCTTTGCCTAATAGTGAAAATGGATTTGTTAATTTTTTTTTGTTTCTTGAATTAAAGGTGGCTGATTCACAAAAACAAAATTATATGGTGAAAGCACATGCAGATATATAAGTATTGTTTAGACTAATCATACTAATTAGTTTCTCGCTCAAGTTTTTAAAAGAATCATATGGGTGGATGGCTGTTACTCATTTCAAACTTTTAAGCACATATGCCAAATTTTTTTAACTTCTCCAAAGCTATCCTTAAATGGCAGCCATCATCAGTTGATACTGATACCTAAAACATTCTCGCTCTTTAAGGGTTAAGTAGAATATTACGTCACTTTATATTTTGTGTAGTTTCCATGGTATTACAGTGAGGCCTGGCATGGCCAGGTGGTTAAGTTGCTCGACTTGTAATCTGAGGGTCACATGTTTGAATCCTGGTCACACCAGACATGCTTGCCCTTTCAGCCTGAGGGCATTATAACGTGACGGTCAATTCCACTATTTGTTGGTGAAAGAGTTGGTGGTGGGTGATGATGGGTGGATGCCTTCCCTAATGTTACATTGCTAAAGTAGGGATGGCTAGTGCAGATAGCCCTTGTGTAATTTTACACAAAATTCAAAAACAAACATTACTGTGAAGGAAATTATTAACAATGTTTTATAGAGGAGAAACTACCAGTACGCATTTGATAAAGAATGTTCTGTGAAGTATATGTCTGTTCTGAATAATAGGGTTGTGATCCTTAATCTGATGTTGGTTACTGTTGATTGTCTAATTTTTTTCTTGTGATTTTTTGGTGGTTATTAATAAAAAGTCATTTCTAGTAAAAAAAAATACCACAGGTGTGAATAGTTATGGCCAAAAAGGGTTGCGTGTGTGAGGTAACGAGTGAAATCCAACTGGTAGTTACGCTTAATAGCATTGACAGTAATTTTATAATTAAAATTACTTCATTAGATAGCTAGGCCTTGTGTTTTGTTCTACCTACTGTTATGCCCAAATTGAACAAAATATGCAACCTGGATAGCTAATGAATGAATATTTTCTTTAAAAAGTCTAATCAGTGCTATAAGTGTAGCTGCTGGTTTGGTCACTAGTTTTGATTTCATTCTTTTAAATATAATAAATATAACCAAAAGACTACTAATTGTGACAGTGATTAACATTGGTTTTATTTATCTTACCTGTTATCACTTGGATTCATTCCTCATTTCATGTAAGATCACTTTGTGGAAGACGTGTGAGAGTGGAGATGTCTAGTGGTAAGTCCAGGCACACCCAGTATAGGGGACCACCGTCAAGACCTTTCAATCCTGAGGATCGCTGCTATGACTGTGGAGAAAGAGGACACTATGCTAGAGATTGTCGTAAAGTGAGCAGGCGATACAGATCCAGGTAAGTGACAGCCAAAAGATAGCTGAAAGGTTAACACTCCAGGGTAGGAAGCATGTTTACTACAGTATTATGTTTCTTAAACTTATTGAGTTGTATTTCTTGATGTGTGTATAAAGCACTGGTAATTCCAATTTCCTTGGTTTTAGTTTTTTTTTTATCTAAGTAGATCAATTTCAGATGATCAGAATTCAGTGCAAAAGAAAATGTTAAAACACTGGATTATTTGTCAGAGCTCACAGCTGCTAAACATAAGTAATACTTATATTTCTAACTATGTTTTTGTAGGCTAAGTCATCTTCATGTGGTAAATATCGGCTAGTTGCGGCTAGAGTTGATACATCAATGACACCTGTCATCACTGGTCAAGTGATCAGCTGCAGCATGTCATCATTCGGCTAGTTTTTCTGCATAGTTCAGCTCAGCACATGTCACAACTTTGTTTTGCCAACATACCAGTGAGATGTTGGTCATCTGATTCATCTCAACTGTTCTGGTTACTTCCGTTTTCATCTTCAGTGTTTGTTACATCTGTCACTGTTCGTCTGTTGTCATCTTTGATCAACAGACATCGAGGGTTTACACAGCTATCCTGACATTTCCACCATAAATATTCAAAAGACATACAGTTCACTTTGATTTTTTTTTTAAATACAATAAAGTAGAATGGAATATTTCCAAAATTTAAGATTTTATGTTATTTAATTGCTCTTGTTTTGGCAAACAACGAAAGATAATTCTTTTACCTGGAAAAAAAATTTTTTGAGGAAATAGAGCTACTTTTTTATATGGATCATTTGATAATGTATTTTCATGTTAGAGTTACATACTAGTTTTGTGGAAATGCTGGGATGTTGCAACACAAGGTAAGTTTAAATACGCAAAATGTTCAAGATAATTGGAGGTGACATGCTGAAGTAACAAACACAGTCATGCTTAGATGTATTAACTTTTTGATAAAAAAATGTTTCAGATTTTTTCATTAAGTATACAGATCTACATTTTCATTTAATTGATAACAGCATGGGATGTATGCAGATAAATGTACAGGACAATTATCTTGTACGTCACAATGTTGTATGGCAGCTAAAATAAGAAAGAGGGCAGTAGAGTTTTGGGGAAGAATGTATAAATAACTCAGACTGAAGAAGGTAGTGAGAAAAGTGCTCTTTATAAAGTAGGGAAAACTGGTTAGATGTGCAATATAAGCTATTGAACTTGCATACATATTAAGTTTCATGCTGCAGAGGTGAAAAGTTTGCTTCAAGTTTAGTTTTTTCTGACACATGATTTATTTAGACTCTGTTGTTTTTTTATTTCTTATCTTGGTTCTTTCCTGCCTAAAACATGGTTCTGGAATAGTGTGTCTAGTATCTTAGTTTCTGTTTAAAGGTGCCATCTTGTGGTAGTAATTTTAATATACATATTCTTCTCACTTTATTACTGTCTTCCTGTTGTTTTTACACTTGTCATGAAATGGCCTTGCAATAAAATGTTTCTTAGTTGAGTGGTAAGACGCATTTATCATTTAGCTTTGTCAGCAGATTGTAATTGGTTCCAAAAGAACAATGTTTTTTTTGTTTTTTTCTAAATAACACACAACTTAAACTTAGGGTATTGCTAACAAAATTTTTAGTGTTGCATCTTTTTTTCTATTACACAAAAACATTTTCAACTATTGACTCTGTTAGCAAGTTTAGTGAGTATGCTAATATATTGCATATCAAAAGTAAATTGAGTTTACGTTATTGTATTTTCTGCTGTCAAGGTTAGGTATGTCCTAGTATTACTTTCCCTAGACTGTCAATCCAAGAATTTTGATTTGGATAACATTGCTGTTAAACTATGGCTGTGTTATAAGTTATTTGGTCAGACAAGTGTGGCCCAAAAAATTGACAGTGTTAACTGACTGCCTTCCCTATAATCAATTAATTAAAAATTGGAGATTGTAGGTAGTTACTGTGTAGCTTTGTACAAAGTTCAAAAACAAATGAAACTTGCAGATTAGTAAATTTTTATTATACTCACAAAAACTATACATTGAGAGTGATAGAAACTGTAAGGAAAACACTGATGTTATCTGTATTAGAAAAGACTAAGTCCTCTAGATCTTGAACTTTATGTGACGTCTTGGGAATAGTTTAAGAAAATTTTCCTTTTTTTTTATTGTATTTATTGCTGATTGTTCAGTTGTTTGTTTGATCATGAGAAATTAACCCAACTTTTCTAAGTATGTAGCTGTTATTAATACTGTCAAATGCCTAAATAAGAATTATTGAGGTATGCAACTTTTTTAAATTTATTTAATTATTGTACCATTGGATTTCAGTTTGGAAAACAAATACAGCTGATATGGATTCAAAGCTATTAAAATGTATTGGATAAAAATATTGGATGGCTTGTAAGAATGTGGTGTAGTTAAATTTTCTTAGATTTTAAAATGCAATGTGAAATGTGAGTTTTGGGGGGGTTTATTAAGAGAAAGTAATGTTTACTACATGAATAAAATGAATCCAGAATACAGTGAAATTCTAATAAAAATGAGGTAACTGCCTTTTTTTTTCCACATTGTTCTTAATTTTTCCACTGCAGCTTGAAATGAATGTATGTAATAAACAGCATTTCAGATCTTATCTTTTATTAACCAGAAATGGTCATCCAAAATTTTTGTAAAATTATTGATTTCCCAATATTTGACCAGCCAAGACTGTCAGACATTTTACTGGGAAATGTTGACCATGAATACTCGCTTGTACAGTCATGTCAGTCTTTTATAGCTTGGAGCAAAAATTTTCCAGCTGTGACTTTGATTTTGTGTAATTTAGTTATGAAGATGCATCCAACAAATAATGAAAGATGTCTGGAGAACACTCGTGTGATAGAAGTGTCCTTTCAGTGCCTTTACCTCTAGCTGAACAATAAATGATGTTGTGTTAAACATGCACTTTCAAGTTTTATGATTGGTAAGAGTTGTAATTCTTATTTACATAAAGTATTATTGGAACACGAGTTGGAAACTGTTATGAATATGGTCAACTATGTTTAATAGAAACATCTTTTGCCCCTGCTGATGTGGATCAGCTAAACCCTGGTTATGTGAGTGTACTGTGCTAAAACTAATGTTAATTACAACAAACAAAGGTGCAAAGTGATCAGGCATAGCATTAAAACATGTGGTAGTCTTGTTCAGGTAAATCTTTATTCCTTTTAAGTGTAAAATTGTAATATGTTTGACACTTCTATTTAATGAAACCCCCCCCTAATGTTTGATATCATCACTCAGTCGGATTGGACATCCTTCACTTTACTATATATACATTGACCATAAGAACATTTATGAATAATTTATCTCTTTCCTTTTAATAAATCAGTTTGGATTGCAAGCTGATATATTTTTCTTACATTCAAGGTCTAGATCGCATCGATCACGTACTAGAAGCCGCTCACGTGGCCGTTCTGCTAGTCGCAGTCGATCTCGGTCTCGAAGCAGAAGCCCAGTGGCCAAGGTCAGCAGAAGTCGTAGTGGTAGCAGAGAACATAGTGTGTCTCGAAGCAGATCTGGCTCACGCAGCCGGTGAGTCCATAGCGAACCATGGATCCCAGGTTGGAGAGCTTTCTCCTTCCATTTATATATATATTGTAGTGAAACAGAGAAAGGAAAGATCTATATTTTATAATTTGTCAATATTATTTAACAAAAACTAAATTGTGTTGGAATAGCATGGTTGGTGTGTTTTTACTGAACAAAGGTTGATTTTACATTTGTGTAAATTAGTGGAACTTCATGTTTTGCTGCACATCCAGTAATTTGGTTATTTAGTATATTCTACTGTACAGTGATTGAATACAATATATTAAAATGTTTGATTCTTACCATGTTGTTACAGTTAATATTGCCACCTTTGTCTTGACAATATCCCTGCAGTATAGTTTCCATCATAAGGCTATCAGATTCAGAGCGCATGCTTTCTGTAATTCATCTTTGTGATCCGTACAAATTCAGATAGTAATGGAAAATGCTATTTTGCAATTAGGCCATGGAAAATTTAATGAAACCTGAAGCAATCTTTTATGAGGGGTCAGTGTTTTAAAAATGTGGTGAATTGAAATAATTATTACAGTACACTGAGTATTTTTGCTTCTGCTTTGTGCTATTTTACTTATTAATGGCATAAATGGTTCATTCTCATAAATAATGAAATTGTGATGCACCTTTGCTCAAGGTAAAATCTGTTAATCTGTGAATATTTTCTTTTCCTCATTAATATCTAACATGTGAGCCAGCCAGTATCTTTATGTGGAAAGATTTAGATTGTTTGACTAGGCAAAAAGATGTGTTTAGAAGTACTGAGTTTCATTCAGCAAGATATATTGAAATCACTCTAAATTTGTAGTTTCTGGAATGTCTTCCTCGTGGCTATTCTCGACTCAGTACTAAATAATGCTCAGCTAGCTCTGTAACAGGTTAACAAATGTTTAATTTCAAGATAAAATAATCCATTAATGATGTTGAGGTTTGATCTGTTCTTCTCCCTCTGCCGTAGACTAGTTTCACAGAATCATTTCTTATCGATACTGCTTGGAAGAACAAATCAAAGAAATACAGTAAGGTCACTTATATTGATAGGATGTAAACAATTTCTAGGGTTTTTCTTGATAGCCTTTTTCTCACTACTAATAACTTGATTTAGGTGTTGTAAATTCTGGCTGTGGTGAACAAGATGTACAAATTAGTTTAATTAATGTAATCTGTGAATTATATTCTTGTAGGTTTTTGATCTGTATAAACAAGGTGAAATTGACATGCATAGGATTCTAATCATGTGTCACACATTACCTCATAAAAGTAATACCACTTGTATATTTATGTGGTGTATACTTTGTAAAATGAAACACTTACTGCTAAAGTTATTGGATCTTAGTTGGCTGAATCATGTTATTACTTTTCATCTGAGTTCTAAGAAAGTGTTCAGGGCAGTGTTTCTTTACAGCTGTATTGCTAAACAATTTGTGTAGTGAATCAAGAAACATTGGAAAAAGATAAGTACTTAAGTGAAAATAAATTAATGAGAGCACTTTTAACATCAAGAATGTAATGTTGACATACATGATATGTTAAGACAATATTTCACAAGAATTGCAGCTGCACAATGCACTTTCTAATTTTGACATGGTAAAACAATAAATCTATTTTTGTTGTATGAAACTCCAGCAGGTGATTTAGCCAGCAAAAAAAGTTTGGCCCTGTGGTAAGGCTATTGTTATCTCAGTGTCAAGCATCTGTATAGAATCTTTTTAATCAACAAGTGGATAAAGTCAAAATCTTAGAATAAATTTACTCAGCTCATAGATCATGCATGGGTTGGTAGAATTTCCAAATAAATTTCAGTTGCATGTGCAAGATATGAATGAGGCATATAATAATTTAGGAAAGTAAAGTTTTATATAACAATGTCCAGAAATAGCAAAATATTTTGCAAAAAAGGGCAGAAGCAAAGACCTTTCTAAAATCATATAGTTTTAATGACGTAACTGATGTTTACTTTATTCTTTACATTTAAACAGAAAACTCCAGGGATGTTCTTGTTAAAAATTTGTTGTATCAGTGAGGGAACTGTTTGTTAGTCTTGTAAAATTAAGTTCATAGAAGTTGCCACACTTTTTTACCATGGCTGCGTAAAAGTTATTGCAGATTTCATTCTGTATAGTCCTGGAGATCAAGTTAATCCACGTTACTTTTTTCTGTAACCATTAAGTACAGAAGATATTCGTATCTTGGAATTTTAAAATTCTGATCTAAAGATACCTTTACAATCTGAGCATATTAAGTATACATCAGAAAGAGCTCTTGTGTATTTTTACCAAAATCATTCAATCTTTGGTGGCATTACATTACCTATTAAATGTCAAGTAATATCAACATGAAGTTCTTAAACACTCACTACCACCATGACTATATTTGCTGTGGTTGTTGTATGACTTGCTGATTTGTATGTTCAAAGTGCTTGTGAAATAATGTACTTAATACTGTTTAGATGTTGCATTTATTTACCTCTTTGTACAACAGTCTTGATATGGTTGATCCACATATGTAAAAACACACTTTTCTACACAGACACAAGAAAAAAACTAATTTAAGTTTTGTTGTAATTTGTAAGTGTACTATACTTGATAAATAATATTAGATTGGGATATTGTGTATATACTCTATCAAATCGGCTGGTAAATTTTTGATTGATGTCAAGTTCAATAATGAAGATGAAAGTTGTGAAATAGAAGTTACCTTCAGTTTTCTGTGCAACTGTAATTATTCTTTGTCATTAGATCACATTGAATTTTAACCTGTTAATTTTAGAGATTCCTTGTTTTTCATTTTATAGGTCAAACAGGGGTAAAAAGAAAGAGCCATCAGACAGATCAGCTTCCAAATCCCCTGTAAATGACAGTCCTGGCAAGTAGTTTGATGTTGCATCAGCCTTTTAACTTTTCACATTCACCTGACTCAACATAGAAAATTTTGGTTTGTGGTTGCTCTTAGGATTATGTAGTACATTTCTATAACATAGTTCTGATATGTAATTTTATCTTAGTAATTTGCTGAACATCACAAAGAAATTACTTGATTTATTCAACATATAACATATTTTTTAATCACCAACCAATCTGTGTTTTTGTGTTTTATGTAAATTTGTGTTTTCTGTTTCATTCTAACATGGAGAATTATCTGGTAAGTAAATGGATAATAACTACTAAATATCATTTGTTCATTGTAAGTTTTTAAAAAGTTTATCTAGATTTCAGGTATATTTCAAAAAAAAGTTTAATTTTTTTGCATAAATGAAAGAATGGAATAACAAATAGTTGATTGTAGTTCTGACATAAATTTGACTGTGTGTGTTATGAAGATGCATTCATTGTTTGCATAGTGATGTCACATTTGCTTGTGAAGTTCAGAATTTGTGGAATAAGAAAAATTTGAAAATAAATGTTGCATGTAGCATAGCATCTCTATACTTGCTTTACGTTTGTATTCATAACATCAGTAGGAAAACAGTTCAGCTTTATTACTTCTCAGCTCAGACAAAATCTTTGTTTTTTCTCACAACTGACTGTGTATCATTTGTTTTGGTGTACTCTGAACCCAAATAAATGTTTTTGTAAGGAACTGCATATTTGTTTCAAGTTTTATTTTATACAAGTGTAAAACTTTTCAAATGCTTGATAATGTACAATAATGCTGAAGGAGAAATTATTGTTTTGTAATTTATTATAATTTTGTCAAAGTTTGAAGATTAAAGTCAACTTCAACATTTTTCACATATTCTCACTGATTTTTACGAAACCCGAAACATGACTCTATTTGTGTTCAGTATACTGTAAAGTGTTACAAAAATGTTCAGTGTTAAAATTCGCATGGGCCAAACATTTTATATTTACCTTTCTTTATGTTGTTTAATTTAAGATGTAAATTATTTGATAGCTACCCGTTAACAATGTAATTAACTCTACAACTCTCTTATTAATGTTCATGTATTTTGCTTTTCTATTTTGGTTATTGGTGTTGATAATATATTGATGTATTAAATATTGATAATATGGAGTTTAAGAAGTGAAATATATTAAGTAGATTTGTGTTGCAGTGATTTCAGTCTAAGTCTTTAAAATACTTTAAATCCAGAAATATGTTTAATGGCCAGAATAATGATGAATAAATATTGTATAATTTTGTAATTTTCGGGTGTTTATGATTCATACAAAATGCACACATGTAACATCAATTGTGGACAAAGATTTACTATGCAAGCATGTTTAGAAGTATTGGTTGTGTATTATTTGTTTCTTGTAAATAAGTAAATAACCTGTGTATTTTTAGGAGACTTATTGTTCTTAAAAACTTTTCATTTATGTAATATATTGCACTTTTTAGTTGTTGCAACAGGCAGAGGTAGGCAGTAAATGAACTGTTAAAATAAATTAGAAGTAGAATGTGTAAGGGAATTTTACGGTTAAAATTGAAAGGGATCAGCATAAGTAGGTGTAATCACAAATTACCTGTAAACAAATCTGGAAAATAACACTTGGTAGCAATGTAAACCTACCAATAAATGTTTCAAGAACCCAGTAAAAACCATGACTGTCAAAGTAAAATTACACTTTCCTTATTAATAATCGTTTCTGTATGTGTAGGGAGATGATCAAGTCTCTTGAAATACATTTTACAAATATTTAAGTTCTATATTACTGTAGTAATGGAAACTGTCAGACTTACTTTTGACCTTCTCTCTGAAGGAGTAGAAGGTAACAGAGTGGATATAAACTCAAAAAATGGATTGATGACTTGGGTAAACTTAAAATCATTCAGAAAATAAAGACAGTATGTGCATATCTTTTTATCTCAACCTTTGTGCACACAAAAACCATCCCAGATTTAGCTGTGCATTTGACTGGTGTATTTTAATACAAGTTTTATAACTCTTTGTGGCATAATACAATTTAAAGTGGTGTTAATTAGTTTGAATTACAAGATGGAATTAAACTCGATTCTTTGAAGTCAGAACTATTAGACTGTGTGTATGTGTATATAAACACACAGAACCACAAAATGTTCAGATTGTCGTAAATTTTATATTGAAAAAAACTGAGCTAACTTGGTTAGCGTAGGGGAAAAAAATTAACCACCCCCTTCTCATGTATTTGAACATTTTCATGATAGGGAACACACAATCCACAAAATTTAATTTTCTTCTATAGAGGAAATAAATGTAAACGGGAAATTAAGGAAGTTATCTAATTTAAAACTGTTAATAAATGAAATTGGATCAGTTAATTTATATTTTCAAGCAGATAGGGTATGGACCTTATTTATTTTATGGTAACCCAAAATGAACTTTTCTTAAAAGTGGTAGAATATAATAGTGAAACAATTTCATGAAAACCTTTAATCGAAATGTATGATAGAAGGTATTCCAATCTATATATTCGAATTTCTGAAACATGTTCAGGCTAATTTTTATTTTAAAACTAACTACAACTTATTATCATTTTGTTATTTCCTTAATTGAAAATTGATATGTTAATTTCAAACTTGGTAAGTGATATTTGATTTTTTCCCCTATTTTAATTTTAAACCATATTAAAGTAGAAAGTGTATAGGGTGATAGCAGAAGTAGTTCAAGATTAATTTTGCAAATTTATTTTCGATGGATTACTGTTATTTTCTTGGGTACCTATTATTGATATAATTTGTTCGTAATATGAATATTTACTGCGAATTGTTTTTATCGTTTGTTTTAAATGACAAGCAAAAATTGTTACACATGGTAGGAAAATAATTATCCATGTATATTTCACACTTCGCTATTATTTTCAGCCTTTTTGGTTTTGCATAAGTGTAGCCAACCCTCAAGTGGTAGAGCGGTAAGTCAGCGGACATACAACGCTAGAAATTGGGTTCTGATACCTGTGGTGGGCACAACGCAGATAGCCCATTGTATATCTTTGTGTTTCATTACTAACAAACAAACATAAGTATAGCGTTAAATTTTATTTTTGGCTTTGTTTTAGTTTGTTTTCATAACGTGATTATCATGTAACCTTCTGACCAGTTAATATAGTTATATTAACCAACATTTATATAGGTTATTTCAAAGCCTTCGATTTTCATAGCAGGCTATACAGCTTAGAATTCTTGTAGTACCATCAAATATTTCTTACACACTAATCTGTAATTGTGTCATTTAAATGACTCAATCTGCTAGGGTGGATGGTGTGTTGTTACTAACTATTGACGTTATTTTAATCGGAAGTTCAAAATTAGGGATGTCAGAGCAGGTTATTTTAATAGCTTTGCCATGAGAAAAAATTATATGTATGGTGTTTTTAGTGGTTTTTATTTTAACTCACTGCAGCAAATCTATATTCCCCGAATCCTCGTATTATTGTGGCAGTCGTTGAATCCAATGATAGATTTGGTTTTATTTTTAACATATTGCATCATGGACATTGTAACAAACCATGCAGTGAGCGAACATGAAACTTAACATGCGAATTTCTGTCGTAATTTTACCACTATTGAATCAAATAATATATACATTCTTAACAACAAACCGAAGTTTAAGAATATCGTCGAGTTGGTACAACAAGAAACAATCAAACAAAAGTTTATTTCAGGGTTATTTACACTATCGGGAACGCCTCTTGTGGTGGTTGTTTATGCTAATAATTATTTTAATTGTAGTATTCAAATCTCATTGACAAAATTAGACAGTGGACATTTTTTAAAAGAATTTTTTTTTCCTGGAAATTGCTGCACGAGAAAAGTGAATTGTTCTTTTTAGTTATACGCAACTCATCGCATCAAAATGGTTCAATATACAGAACTCAAAATTTCTTTAGTTTTGCTGATACAAAATAATGTTTTTATAACTACAAGTGGTACCGTCTAATGAGGAAAAATAATTCTAGTTCCTCAGTGTTACATTTAAAAATTGCATTAGTATAAATATAATCAAATCCACACGTACAGTGTTAGTGAAGGTCTTGTTCTTGTAAGAGTATTTAAAATTGTGCTCTGTTACAAATTTGTTTTTTCTTGGTAAGTTTTGTCCTTCTTCATGAAAAGGTTAAGATCCTAAGCATACAAAACATATTATATCACAAGTTTTTAAGAGTAGAAAAGGTTATCACATTAACAACAGCACAAATCTCTCCTTAAAGTTCTTTTTCATTCCTTTGCCACTGTTTGGTTTTTCGGGATCTTAACCTACAATCGTCGGATATCGGGTTCGAATCTCGTTACCGTACATGCTTTCTTTTTGCAGCTGTAGGAGTGTTAGAATGATGATCATTCTCAGTTTTCGTTGTTAAAAGAGTTTGCGGTGACGGATGTTTCTAACAGCTTCGCTTTCGTTTACTACCTTTAAATTAGGGATGGCTATCTCAGATAGCCGTTGAGAAGACTTGTGTAAAACTAAACGAACATTTTATTACACGGGAATTCATAATTTACAGAGAAGGCATAGCTGATGGAGCACTCGGTGTTTCATTTCTAAGTCTTAAAGTTCATAACGTTACACAAGGGATTCGTACCAAGGTGGGAAGAACACAGACACCCAGTTGTGTACTTAACAAGCGAAAGTTAATAATTAACAATTGTCTAAATCTCTTATTTAAAGTTTTTATTATTATTACTAATAAACAAATATCTTTTCGGTCAACAGAGTTAAATGTTGAAAGGTCTTCTCAGGAACACTGTGCTATTTTACATTAAGAATTAAAAACGAAACCTACGTTTGTCGGCATGATGAAAGATAAACTCTTATTAGTTGTTTCAACCAACAAGTTTCGATAACACGATTATAACCAGGGCTTGTGCTTACAGTGTTGCGTTGCCTATGTTAAACTCCAGTTCTTACTAAAAGGTTATACAGTAGATTTTATTCCCCAGAATCAAATTTTTAACCCTTTAAAAACACTAAAGATAAAAAAAAGGTTGAAAACAAACACGAAATTTATCAAACCAGTTGTAGCTTGGGTAAAATGTAAATAGGTCAGACAAGAGTGTTTGTTTCTTTTGTTTTCGATTTTCGCGCAAAGCTACACGAGGGCTATCTCCCATAGCCATCCTCAATTTAGCAGTACAAGACTAAAGGGAAAGAAGCTAGTCATCACCGCCTACTCTTGGGCTACTCTTCTCCCAACGAGTAGTGGGATTGATCGAAACATAACGGCTGAAAGGGCCAGCATGTTTGGTGCGACGAGGATTCGAACCCGCGACCCTCAGATTATGAGTCGAATGCCTTAACCAGCTGGCCACCCCGGGCCCAGACAAGAGTGAAAAAAAAAAGAGGAGGGATTGAAGGAAAACCAGTATGATATAATATGTTCAACTGTAACTGAAGTACTATGGTAAATACGATCGGAAAATTGAGTATCCTAAAAATACGAACAAAGAGAAAAGAACTTAAGAGAAAGTAAGTGTCTGGAAAACAGGTGTTTGTATAAATTGAAACGACGAATCAATCCACTTGACCTAATAAAATAACTGTCTTAAGTATTCCCCTTATTTGGCCCTTTGTGGTCAGGTGGTTAAGACACTCGACTCCTAATCCGAGTGTCGTGGGTTCGAATCCCCGTCACACCAAACATAGTCGCCTTTTCAGCCGTGGGGGCGTTATAATGTAATGGTCAAAGAGTTGGCGGTAAGTGGTGATGACTAGCTGTCTTCCCTCTAGTCTTCCACTGCTAAATTAGGGACCGCTATCGCAGAGAGCTTTGCGCGAAATTAAAAATGAAACGGTTTGTTGTATCTCAGCTGGTTAGATTAGCCCTGACATTGAGTGAAAGGCCTCATCAGCACCGAATATAGTAGATACATTGTGGTTGGCATATTCTTATTTATTCAGGTTCTAGCTTTTTTATTCAACTGTCAAAGGGGATGAGACATATAATGGCGTTAAATCTAAACTTAGATGAAGAGATGGCCTTAGTTCGCGGGATTAAACCCCTTGCTAGCGCCAGCCCTGACTATTATATTATTCTTGGCTTTCATTCATAAGATCGTACAATATACAGTCACAAAGACTCTTGACATCGAGTGTAAATGAATAGCCAAAATCACCGTGATAAGTACCTGTTCTTCATTTGCTGCGAAAAATCTACTGCTTTATAAACTAGTAGACAACAACAAAAAAAACTTTTTTTGTCGGATTTGTAGTTTCAATGTGGTTTCTATCAATAAAATACGTAAGATACAACTAATACTTTATGTATATATATGTATATAATATATGAATAACTGTATAAAATAGTTTTCAAGAAAAAAACAAATACCACCCGTCTTCTGGGTGATGTTTGCAGCACTTATTTTTAATTAAATGAACACGCACGTACAAAACCTAAAAACACATGACAATTACACGACTGTGGCAATATAATATTCAAGTACAATTTTAATTTAAGCTACAGGTCTGTAGCTGTCTATTCACAGAAACTATAAAATCATTTTATTTTGGTAAAAAAAGATAGGTTTGTCTCACTCCTTAATTATACAAACATAAACCCTCTGAGGACGTTATATGCTGGAGGTAAACCAGTTCGCGCAGAGTGTCGAATTGTGACATTTCAAGGTCAGTGTTTGTTCAGCACAGTCAGGCCAGACGTCGTGAGCAAGTTCAGACGCTTAATATTAGTCGTATGGGTAAGGCTGTTTTCTGTTAATACATCTCCTTTACTGTAATATTGATGTCCTAGTGTTATAAGCTCAAACTAATTCTAATGTTGTTGACATATTGAGATGATGTAGGTCTAAAACGATGCATCCACATTTATCCCTAAAGAAAGAAAATTCATTTCTAGAAAGAGCTCTATTTAATGGTTTCTTGTCAAGAATGAAGTCAGTTGTGTAACAAGAAGAAAAAAAATAGGCATTTAGGTATAGGTAATAAAATTCATCAGGCTCTATAGGAGGTAAATAGGGTATTTGATACTGAAAAAAGCAGAGACTATTAGTGTTAGTTCACGTTACTTTCAAAGGAAAGAAAATGAATGTTTCAATATTTAATATAAAATATATAATTACTACAAAACTTGGCGGGTGTAGTTTATCCGAATTTTCTATATACACATAACTTGGAAGTTATGAAATGCACATAATAGCTAGTTGAAATCGCTTTTTTTTTTTTTCACTTTTGAAGCATCAAAGCTTGTAAGCAGTGAAAACGTGCCCGTGAAATTTCAGTTATTTTATCGCTAGGAGTGAGTACTGGATACCTCGTACTGACAGCTCAACAGCAATTTTCAATTTGTATTGAATGCCAATCCTTCAAAAATCTGTAAACAAAAAAAACTTACTCTTATATTCAGTTGCAGAATCAAAGACTGCAAATCTCATGAAATATTTAACTATAGGAACTTTTAAGTACGATTACGTTTCGGTGTAGTAACAAAATAAGTCATGAGAACAAGTAAAGAAACACCTTTATCTATTGCTGTGGATGAGCGGTTCGTAGAACGGCTTCGAGTTTTCTATCTTTTCTTTATTTTTTAACAAGTACAAACTTTTATAGTTTGCATCTCTCGACCGATTTGAGTTCTAACTACAGTTTTTGACTCAGGAGGTCAAACCCTTTCGACTGATTTATTTGACCCTTTTATAGTCTTGTATATTAATTTAATCCAATCCTGTTTAAACGAATTTTCAGTTTGAGGGTAGATTCGTAGAGATCTTCATAAGTAATAAAATTGAATAGGGTACACGCGCGCCTCACGCTTGATATTGCTAGCCCACTAAAATGTAGCTAATAAATATGGAAACAAAGGTGTCATAAATTATTTTGTTCTAAGCCTGCTTGAAGTAATTTCAATGCCGTGTATATTGAGGATTCCCTCTTGTTGTAAGATATAAAAAAGGTAAATGCTGTTCTACCGATAGGCCTGGTAAACATGATTCCGAACTAAGGTTATATAACATGTAAACTATTAATAGTTCAGAAATGAAGTTAATGTGCATTAATCTAAAAAAAAAGTGTAAGAAAAAAAGAAATCTAATAATCCTAGCGCTTTCAGAGGAATGATCTTTCTTCTTCGGAGATGAATTCATCACGAACTTTCCTGACCAATTTCATTGAATCTTTCGACATTGCTTGGTTTGTGTGTGTTTTTCTTTTTTAGCAAAGCTACATCGGGCTCTTTGGTGAGTTTAGTTTGTTATTTGTAACATTTAAACAACTTGTGTTTATGGTGTTAGACCTTCAGGGAATAACTACGTTTTAAAAAAGTATTATACATAAAAATAAGCCCTTTATTTAACCTCGCTTGGCGTCATTAAAAAGAAACTAGTTTTGTTTGTGAGATGTTAGTTCAGTCAGAAAAGGTAGGGAAAACTTAATATAAACTATAGTAGTCATCAAAACCCCATTCCAGTTTTCTCACCGTTCGTTTGCTATTAATTCTGATACTTATCAATCATTTCATGAGAAAAGAGGGGTAAATTTATCCCACTTTAACAGGTGATTAACTCTGTGTACTTTTTTTTCACAGCCGAGAATACGAATGTTATACACTTCCTAAGTATTGAAACCAGCATTCAAAATAAAACTAAGTTGCTTTGTTGCCTAGTTACAGCATGGTGATATTGCTACTACAAGCACACACACACATACACATACACAAATATGCTTATGGTTATCGGCCGTTTATGTCTGTATTTATGCATTACTTTGTCCAAAAAGTAAATAGAAACTTAAGAAAATAGACACAAGACACATGGGACAACAACAGCAAAAAAAGCAGTATGGACAGTCGGCGTCAGTAACGTACTGAGGCATACAACCAGCATTTTGTAGGTGCTACATCAAAGAGAGCGATTAATTTGATTAATATAATTAACATTTCAAACTTTAAAGATACAGAAAACTTGCACTTGTAGGGGCTAGTTCTTCAAATACTGATATTTAGTAAAAGTTTAAAAGTATTGGTCCTAAAAGGGAAAAAACAAAACGTGATATGGCTTATAAGCCGCATAAATTTGCAGCTTAGCAAATACTCACTAAATTAGAAGCAGATCGTGCACACGTGTGTACAAACTTTAATACATTTCTGTCAAATTGTGTTCTAAAGTAATCGAACAAACCAATGTGTAACTTTGACAAAAAGAGACAATTATTTAGGGCTTTGGATACAACTGTAGTAATCATTAGTGTAACGTAAGTGAAGTTATTGCCGATCGTATTGTAATAACGGAGCCGAGAACAATAAGTTTTGTCGATTGTGTTCCAAAGTAACTGAATCATCTTGTATGGCCTTCGAAGAAAAAACAAAGATGGTTATTTAAAGTTATGGACACAACTGTGACGGTTAACTGTGGAATGAATACTTGTATGTATGTTTGACTTGTTTTAATACATTTATTGTAAAACAACTGGACTGTATGCTGTTTGTTCATTATTGACATTTACCACCAACAATTCACAGACACTTACTATAATTAATCTAGCCCATACATCCATGCCTAAAACCTGACATTTACTAAGATAAAGACGCTTGTGACCTGAACACATTTGTCCAACTATCAGGAATGCATTTAACAGTAAGGTAAATGTTTTATAAATCTCTGCTGGGTGAGGGGGAGACACATTTGCCAATAAATATAGCATATTATAAAACTGAAACTTGTAATGCGGAAATAAACCTGAAACTTTGCACTGTTAGCATGGTAATGCTAAATAAAGTTCACACTAGTAATAGCATTATCAAGGGTATCAACACTGGCATCAGGCATCGAGTTACCAAGGTATATAACAATACTTTGTTATCATGCTTCTCTCTAGTAAGCCTCCCGCTGCTAACCTGGCGCCACCTATCATGGTTGACGGATTACCTCTCGACTTCTTTCCCCGGGACACCGCTTACTTTATCCGCACATACAAACCTCGAAATAAAATTTATGTCCGAGCTTACTAGAAGCTTGCTTAAATGGGGTATCATTTTTCAACAACAAAAACCCAGACGATTTCGAATATCTCCGTCAGCCTTGGGACACTAACCCGGCTGTTACCTGCCAACCACTCAAAAGCAGCTTTAGCCTTCACACGGTCTTCTTAAGGAACCTCCACCAATTTTTCTCGACTGACGAAATCTTTCTAGTCTTAGAAGAAATCACCCATTCTAAGATTCATGCTGTTCCTCATCCAACTTCCAAAAATCAATATTGCCATCTCATGGAGAATTGAATTGAATTTGGTGCTTTTTTTAAGAGCTGATAAAAACAGAGAGAGACAAAGCCTACTTTTCAGCAATCCTCCACAAGCGTCAGGAAAAGCTGTGAAGAAGACTGGAAAGCCATACGAGCTGGATAGAAAAATTACTGTTATAATCAATCACAGTTTGTTACCTTGTGAACTATAACCTTTTTAATCCAAAAATTTGCTGCTTCACCACAGCATTGATCTCCTTTGACTTCCTAGTTATCACTCTGATCATCCAAGTCTGTTTGCTTGTTTGTTTGTTTTTTGAATTTCGCACAAAGCTACTCGAGGGCTATCTGTGCTAGCCGTCTCTAATTTAACAATGTATGACTAGAGGAAAGGCAGCTAGTCATCACCACCCACCGCCAACTCTTGGGCTACTCTTTTACCAACGAATAGTGGGATTGACCGTCACATTATAACGCCCCCACGGCCGAAAGGGCGAGCATGTTTGGCGTGACGGGGATGCGAACCCGTGACCCTCGGATTACGAGTCGCACGCCTTAACTCGCTTGACCATGCCGGGCCTCATCCCAGTCTTCTACCTTTTTTTACTTTCAGTCCCGGTTCACAGCTCTCCCCCATCGTTTTTAATGTTAATGGAAACTTAGATCAACCCCAGGTAATACGGTATTTACCATACCCTTCTAGTATTATCATCACTCTATTCTAGTGGAACCTAACCTTAATTCCACGAGCGGGGCTGAAGATAAACTTTCATGATTAATTGAACTGACTGGCATATTATTTCATTAAGATCATAACAACTTCCCAACAGACTGCAGATTAAATCTTAGTATACTGCTGTATTCTCGATTTCTATCATTTTAAAGTAGAAAAACCTCATCACAAGTCTCGCCCAGCCCCACCCTATCCAAATCCTCGCCACTTCCACTCCTCTCCTAACCATCACCCGCTGCCAACCAAGAAACTCAAACCGTCTATTTAAAATAAATAATTTCAAGGATTTCGTCAAACTCACTTAACGCCCTATTCGTAGACACCTCCATTGATTATTCTTGTCCGCTGTACGATCGAACATACAATCCTCACCTACAGTTCTGCCTCATTTATCGCCAACCTCTTCCCAACACAAACATTTTCCTAAATAATATCTTCGCAGATTGAGAGATTTCACGTTACACTAAGTAACCCACAACCTCGCCTGTCACACTGCCTCCTTATATCTTTATATTAACCGGGCACTGGATTGGCGTAAGTTAGGTATGGGTATAGGTATACTATACGAATAGTATACGTCTTGAGAATACAGAATGTTTTTTAGCTTTTGTAAAACTAGTTGGGGTACCTGTTTCCTGAACGGAAGTTATGTAAATCCATAATTAATGAAAGTTTGTTTCCACTATATGTGATTGTACAAAAACGCCCATGAAAACTGCTAAATAAAATGTGAACCTGAAAGTTTCTGTGTATATCTATGTAACCAATATATTTTTATGTACCTTAGCATGGACCTATTGTACTTACACACCAATTTTGGTGATGATTTATCAACATTCTGGGATAGTTACACGAACATACAATAGACAATACTATTTAAATAGATGCAGATTAAACAAATTGGCTTTTAAATACACCTATGACCTTCGCAGTAACTACCTTATTTAACATTCTGCAACAGGCTTAGGTGTAATATACCAAGCAGTTTTTGTTGTAGACTGGCAAGATAATAATAATTACAATCAGATTGTTTGGAGCAGTTTTTCGTTTCCTTGTAAATCTAACATGCATGCTTTTTTGTGCATTTTAATATGTGCACAACCTCAACAATCAGTGGTAAAGGTTTTAAAGTGTTGCTTAAACTTAATCTGTACTGCTGAAAATGTTTTCTGCCCGAAGGTTCTGTTGGGGTTTTGTAATATTCCTTGCTATTATGAACCACTATCATGGTTTATGACACTGACATACAAATGCCATAAATTCAAATAAAATTGCACAATAAATCTATTTTCAAAGATCTATGAAAAAACTCGTATCATCTCGTCAGTTGTCTGTTAATAATGTTTCACTGTTGTTGTTTTTTTATAAATTATACAAATCTAAGTTATTAGGATTATATAATAGTCTACATGTTTAAATTTTTGGCATAATGTGAGGTGCTGTTATGATAATTTCTATTAGTTTGTAGGTTTTATGGAATATTTTTTGAAAAGAATAGCTAGAAGTCCAGTCCACTTAAAGATTAAAAAATATATCATTGAATTTCAAGTTCCACAGTTAGCATAAACTACATTAACCGAAAGACCTTATTTCCCAAAGTACTTCTTGTAGAAATTCCGCTTACTTATTGTTTACGCCACTGAATTGACTGAATAACTAGTTATCATTAACATAGTAATAAAATCATTCATTGGTTACTCATTGACTGTTTAACATAGTAATAAAATCATTCATTGGTTACTCATTGACTGTAATCGCTCATTCAAGAACTCTACTTTATTCAATTTTGACTAATTACGCCTAACTTAATTTTGTCTTTTATACATTCTTTTAATGGTTTTTATTGTTAGGTGACTTCTTTTGGATTTTTTAGTAAAAGTAATAATGTAAATTCCAGTACCATTGAGCTGTTTATCAGGTTGATATACCTTCTCAAAGTCTTCTATGAAACTAATCATTTGGTTATTATTTCATCTGTGCATTCCATAAGATAATATCTACCTTGGATGGCCTGTCTTTCTTTATTTTATAAACCACACCTTACTCAAGATCTACTTAAAACTGGAGATAGTCGTCTCGTGAGACATGGATCGTTTAACCATACTTTGTTATCATGGTAAATTCTAGTCTTATCAACATTTATATCACAGTAGTGTTTCATCTTATCATTAGCTAACCAGAATCTTTTATCAGGTTATGTATAACATGTTGTGTTCTTTAACCTTACTGCATACTTTGTGTAATGGTTCTATTGTATGGGCTCAACTGGCACTTTCAATTCTCGTTAAAACATAAGTGATGCTAGTGTTTTTCTTGTTCAATAACTTGTGTCGAGCGGGAATGGATGATCTCTATCCCACGTTCTTTACGTTTATCTACATGAATAGCTAATCGATTTAAAAACATGTGGTTGTATCTCTTCATCATTACGTTAGAAGAAAGATGATTGGTCATTGTCCTGATCCATTTATACCATGGATTTGACACATCTCAGAACCACAGACTGGTTCAAAGTTCCTTTCCTTGTCTGAGTAAAGTTTTGTAACCACTCCAAATCTTAAAACAAATTTATTGACAAAATTCCTTCCTAAAATTTACCCGTAGAAACAGCATATGCTTCTGGCTATTTAGCGAAATATTCCATCATTTTCCAACACAGTTCTGCTGTAATTGCCTTTGTGAGTCTTTTCACTCATAATTCAATACTTTACATCAGTTCTTTGTAGATTTCTACTTGTAAGTTCATTCTTTTATCCCCTCCAGTGTCCTATTAACTCAAGTGTCCAATTGTTAGGGTGATAGAGTACTATTGATTATAGTTATCACAGAAGCACCAACTCATGTTATAATATCTGTCCATCGTATTTTCTCATTTTTGACGTACCAGGCCTTCTCATGGGCATAATAAATCTCACTATACCCAGTACATCTTTGTCTGTGGGATCTATGAAACCACTGCCTGTCATTTAATTTATACTTCACTATTCTCGATTGATTGAATAACCAGATTAATACTCAATTTTTCTGTTTGAACATTTTTGGTTACATGTTGTATTATATTAACTTATAATATCTGAGTGTTTCATCTTCAATTCTGCTCTGTTGTGCTTCAGGCATGTTGTCTCTTTTATCAAATGCTTACTTATTTTCAGCTCATATTCTTTTGTAATACGAAGACTTAAGATAATGCATCAGCATTTTGATAGTTCTGTCTGTGAAGGGCCCGGCATGGCCAAGCGTGTTAAGGCGTGCGACTCGTAATCCGAGGGTCGCGGGTTCGCATCCCCGTCGCACCAAGCATGCTCGCCCTTTTAGCCGTGAAGGCGGTATAATGTGACATTCAATCCCACTATTCGTTGGTAAAAGAGTAGCTCAAGGGTTGGTGGTGAGTGGTGATGACTAGCTACCTTCCCTCTAGTCTTACACTGCTAAATTAGGGACGGCTAGCACAGATAGCCCTCGAGTAGCTTTGTACGAAATTACAAACAAACAAACAATCTGTCTGTGAACGTGCACGACATTGAAGTTGTAATTCTGAAGTTTCTGGAGTATTGTGCTACCTGGTCTTCTGTCTGAAATGTAAAGTTTATTCCTTACAGTTAATTATGAAAATTGCTGAAACGATATCAAGTATATCTTTTCTGTTGCAGAATTCGCATGCCCCGAGTTGGATATTTGTCGAATTGTTTTTAATTAAAGTAAATTAAGACAATGCATTTAGATTATCATATTTTGAATTACAGTTTTAAGTATAGACTGGAAACAACTGAGTAACGTGACTGGAAAAAAAAAAAAAGGATCTTGACATAATGGTCCATAAGTCACTCAAGCCATTGAAGCAGTGATCTGTTACTAGTAGTAAGTAAAACCAATATAATTTTAGAATATGTTCAAAGACGTTCCGATTATAATTCAAAGAATTTAAAATTGTTTCTGTACAATTTATTTAGGCTTCACTTAAAATACTATGTTCAGTTTTAGTTTGATTATCTAAGAATGAATACTGAAATACTGGAAAAGGGTTCAAAGGAAAGCTACTAGGATAATTCTACATATGGAATTATATAATAGGGATAGGTTAAGACTTCTCAACTTATTTTCTCTTGGAAAAAACAGGGTAAGATGGGGAACATATTGAAGTTTTTAAAATTATCGGAGGATTAGTGAAATAAATTCTTATCTTTTTGTCCTAGGTTTCAGATTTGGGAAAGACAAATTAAGACAATTTTATTTTTCCAACAGGGAGAGTGAGTTATGAATCAAGTTGCTCCTGACATTGGTGGAGTTCGATGATTTTCTGAATAGTAAAGTATTGATATGACAGGCGTAAATTTAGAAATACTACTCATTATATTCTCTCATTCACGTGCCGAATTACACTTGTCCAAGTAATCATCATGTTTAAAGACGTAACAGTAACAGATGACGTTACTGTGATTGCATTTCAGTGGGTATGCAAGGACAAATTTAAAGTACGAAATGTTGTTCATATCATTAGAAATTATATTTCTAATATTTTAATTTAAATGTTTGTTAAAGGGTGCTTTATGCAGTATCTAGAAAGTTTAGTAAAGATAATTCCTCTTTCGAATGTAGACATTACTTGTAGTATGTAGATACAATATAAATAATTCGTGAATTAGTCAATCAGAAAAATAGTTAGATAATGGGTGAATCATTTCCGTGTCAATATGTGAATCAGTCAGTTTTTCAACTCTACGATTCAGTTTGCTTGCTTGTTACTAAATGATTAATACCAAGGAATATTTTGCAATTAAGAGATTTGTGTTTTATATCGAATTTAGGCCTACCACTAGTCTCAGAATTACTGTTCAAATGTTGTTTGTGAAGTTAGTCCTATAAGTTAAAAATATTCTATAGCAAACACTACTGAATATAAGTATTATTTCTAAGTGGATTTGCCATTAATTTTTTAAAATAATCTAAAACAAATCCCCTAAACGATAGAATAACGCTACAACAGCATATATAGCCACCATTCAACTTTATTACTTCTTTAGTTTCACATATATCTGGGGAAATGTGATTAAATACCATTATTGTATTAAAATATTGAAATCCGAAAACTGTTGTAGGTAAAAAATAAAATTTCATAAAACATTAGAAAACAACAACAAGAAAATAGCAAGAATTTAAAACAAAGCAGTTAGAACTTCAGCTGTTTTTTTTACTATTTTTATGCGTAATTAATATTTCGTAAAATTAACCTTAATAACAACTTAGTGTTTATTCTATACTTAGATACACTTTCTTAAATAAGTCGTTTTCCTTTATCCCTAGCATTTAGTTGCATTGAACTTTCTTTGTTTTTGTAGTTAGAGCATTCGCAGTTTGAAAGTGGCAGGCTCGAATCCCATCAGCGAACATGCTTGCCATTTTTAGTTGTGAGGAGATACTGTGACGATACTGTTTGTTGGTAAAGAGCAGCCCAAGAGTCTGTGGCGGGTAGTATTGATTAACTACCCTCCTTCTTGTCTGTAACATCCAAAATTATACTCAACCAGTACAGATGACTCTTGAATAGCTTTGCGTGAAATTCGAAACAAACAACCCTTTCTCTGTAACGCAAAACCGCATAATGGGGTTATGTGCGAAAAGACTGACATTTACAATAAGTAATGAGATATTAATGTGTTTCAGAACGACTGGTACGGGTATTAACACTTTTACTATTAAAACAGACAGCAACATTTCAACCTTCCTAGGCCATCAAGAGATACACACACGAGTTGACGTCGAGCAGGGGGATTCGGGTGGGAAGGTTAGATATGATGACGGCATAGCGCCACGAACTGTCACCATAGGACGCGCAATAAAGGATGGATAGAAACGATGATGTATATATCAATGAAGTGGAACAGGGTGAGTTGTTAATGGAGCGATGCTCTGCCGCCATGAGAGTCATATATGACAAAAGAGATTTTCCAGAAAACATGTTGCTAGTTCCACGAAGTGCAACCAGACGGAGTAATGATATAATATAGGCTGATATTAAATTATAATAACAAAGTCACAAAACGAATAACTTAATCTCATTTAGTTATTCGTGTGTATACAGTTTCACTTTATAAGTAAATCATTGAATACAACTTACAAAGGCTGAAAGTCCTGTAGAACTCGAAATGTGTGTGTATATATATTATATATAATATAAGGCTCAACGTATGTTTTTGTTTGTTTGTTTTGTTTTTGGAATTTCGCACAAAGCTACTCGAGGACTATCTGTGCTAGCCGTCCCTAATTTAGAAGTGTAAGACTAGAGGGAAGGCAACTAGTCATCACCACCCACCGCCAACTCCTGGGCTACTCTTTTACCAACGAGTAGTGGGATTGACCGTCACATTATACGCCCCCACGGCTGGGAAGGCGAGCATGTTTAACGCGACGCGGGCGCGAACCCGCGACCCTCGGGTTACGAGTCGCACGCCTTACGCGCTTGGTCATGCCAGGCCATGTTTTTGTTTTAATTTATATATCTATTTGTCTTAAATGTGTTTTTCAAAGATGTGCAATGTTACTAAGGGTTGCATACATATTTCAACTTGTATTTAATTGCATATGTTTTACAAAAATGTTTTCATGCTTCCATATGACAGCATGTAAGTTTCAACATGTCTCATCTTATTTTTTATTTACTTGTAACACATTTAACTTACCGTTTAAAAGTTTTTACAATAGTAATATGTTTATAAATATTGAATAAGACAGTTGAAAACTGTTATATGATATAGTACACATTTAACATATAATTATTATTGCGAATTGTGAACCTGAAGATAACCTAGGAAGGCCGAAACGTTGTTTTCTGTTTTCATAATAAAAGTGATAATACCCATATTAGCCGTTCTTAGACACATTTTTATTTCAAGTGGGTTTCTCGTCTTCAAGAAATATTAGAAAGTTAATTTCTAAGACTGAACACTTGAAGTGTAATAATTAATACTGTATTTTGTGTTTTTGTTATCAAAATTTTAGGAAGAAACGCTATGAAAAGAACGCTCAAGATACTTATGTTTGGAAGAAAATTTTCGGCATCTGCGTCGGATCGTTTCAGACATCAAGTTGTAAACACCACTTCTTCATCCAGAAAAGATCAAAGCTCAGAATTTATTAACGCCAAGCAATTTCATTCTATCCCTTGCCCTCTGTCATTGCCTGTTGTCGGTCATCTCTATTTATTCTCGAGATGGGGCAAGTTTTCAAAAATATAACTTATCTTTCTATATGGTTTGTAGTTATGTTTAACGTAAAAAAAGTTGACAATTTATATACTAAAAATAACAGTGAAATTCAATGTTTCAGTTGTTTCACCAGTTATTAGGTTATATTGCATTTGGAGAATTCCACACCTCATCATTAACCCTGATTTGACAAATTGCCCTTGCAGTATAAATGCTACGTATTCTTGAAATCCTACTGTATGACTGTAGGCTCACTCTTTTGAGCAAAAGACAACTAAAAGCATTCTGTGTGATTATACTGTTCAGTTCCCTGGTATATGAAGTCTTTTCTTTTATTGTCCAGAGTTACTGATGAAGGGGGAATTTTCCGAAAACAAGGATACTTTATATTGTCTGAAGCGTGGAGAATGAGATGTGAGAATGTTTCTGTTAATCTGGGTTTTACGGAGCTATCGGCATGTTTATGTTACGAAACTGTGGTCAATCTTTGTTAATCGGGGTTTTAAAAACTGTAGACATTGTTATTTTATTCAGGGTTTTTACTTCCTTAGATATTACTCCATTTGGAAGAGGATTAATTTTAATTGACAATAATTTATTGCTGATAGTAATGAAACTATGATGGAAATATTATGGGCATATCAATTCTTTAATTGTTTTTCTGGTTTTAAGAGAACAAGAGTAATAATATTAATACTAACAGTAGTTATGAACTTGAAACATACTTTCAAATGTGAAATCCCAAAATTCGATACGTTATGTACTTGTATTATGAGTAAACCAATACGTTATTCAACTATAGTAAATTTTGAGGAAAATTATCGTGTTTTCATCAGGGCCGTACTCTTTTGAAAGACTTTACGATGCTTACGAAGACTTAAATAGGAAATATGGTCCAATCGTTCGACTTGACCTGGGAGTTTGTTTCTTGGCGCTTTTTGACCCTGAGGACATCAAGGTCATGTTTCGTCATGAAGGTCGTTATCCCACAAGACCTATATTTGAAGCACTGAAGTTATGCAGAATAAGGAATCCACACAAATATCGGTCAGCTGGAATAATTTCAGAGTAAGTCATGACTTGAACACGCATCTGCAGTGGTTACCTTCGGCGTAGGCAGTAGAATGTATTTGAATAGGGGTATGGGTTATGTTAACCATGACCGTTAAATTCAAAACTGAAACAACGACTTTCCATGATAGTTATACACGATTTCTATATTCCCATTCAAATGGGAACTTCGTTAGGGGTTCAGGTTGAGAGCATGTTTCACATACTCCCTCTCCTCGTTCTCCCGTTTATAATCTTCAGTTTACAATGCAAACTGGTGTTCATTGGTGTCACTAGGCATTGGTATATGGGGCTCATGCCTCGATTCTATTTTAGAGCTGATGTTTCTAAAAACCAGCATAGAAAATCATGATCGATATCATAAGGAAACGCCTAACATTCGTGCGCATATGGGCTCAGACCCCGAATCTTTTAAGCAACAAGCGACACCTTTGCTACTAAATAAGTCCATTCATAAGCCTTAGAAGATTCAACTGCACTTCAAGTAATTAAGGACTGATGTGTTTCAGGGTGCGTTAAATGATTGGTTTGTTTTGAATTTCGTGCAAAGCCACATGAGGGCTAGCTGCGCTAGCTGTCCCTAATTTAGCAGTGTAAGACTAGAGGGAAGGCAGCTAGTCATTACCACCCACCAACAACTGTTGGGCTACTCTTTTACCAACGAATAGTGGGATTGACCGTCACATTATACGCCCCCACGGCTGAAAGGGCGAGCATGTTTGGTTTGACGGGGATTCGGACCCGCGACCCTCGGATTACGAGTGGAATTCCTTAACCCCTGTCCATGCCAGGCGCGTTAAGTGAAGTAGACAGTAGAGGCCTTTTTGGCTTAATAAACGAAGTCCGCTTGTTATGTAAGAGTCGAACATTTCATATTTACACAAGTTACTTTTGCAAGCCGTTAAAATACGTTTCTTTAGATGTGCAGTGCTTCTAAGTGGGTTTCTAACAAGAGTTAGCTGTAAAACAAGAGGGGATCCTCAATATCAGCGGCACTAGAAAATGTTTTTAGGCAACATTAGAATAAATTAATCTAAGAGACCTTGGGGCGGCCGAATGCATCAATCGAAAGAATTTGACTTCCTGAGAACAGAGCTGTAATTAGATCTCAAAACGGCCAAAAGATTACAGTGCTGTGAGCTAAAAGTTAGTACTAGAAAAAACAAATAAACAATAACAACAGAAATTCAGTGCCTTTCTAATAACTGCTATATCACTTTTAAAACACAGTTCATTGTCAGAACATAAAACAGCTTCTCAGCATCGAGCTTATCTGAAACAGTTTCGTGTATTGTTTTATTGGCGATGTATTCAGTAATTATGTTCAAAACTGGATATTGCATTTGTTTGAAAGTGTCAGTTTAGAGCTTTAAAATGAAGGTTGTTAAACGACAATATTGCACAGGTCCGAATAAACACCAAATCATAACTGTAACAATCAATAAAATACTTTAAGTAGGGCTAAAATTAGAAGTATGTACTTGTGTGATGGCAGGGGAGTGTGTTTTAGGTGATGGTTTTAATAAACGAAAATACAGATATTCATCAAAGCTGCATTTTATTCGGGTTTAGACAAATTAATCCAAAAGGTTCCAACATCTAACCTAATCATCATGCCGAACCCTAAGAGTTCTCAGTTGAAATGTTTGCAGTATGATTTGCCTATTTATTTAGCATTATTTTGTTTTGTTTTTTTATCATGCAAGAAATGGTAAAGAGTGGTATAGATTAAGACGCGCCATTAATTGGATGCTTCGACCTGACGCCCCTGACCATTACTTATCATCACAACAAGCAGTCGCTGAAGATTTTGCAGAAAGAATTCGATACATAAGGAATGAAGGAAACGTGTGCCAAGATATCTTAAATGAACTCTACCGGTTTACCCAGGAATGTAAGTTGAAAATGTCAGATATTAGTGCATATACGTAACGCTCGTTAAGCTGTTAGAGTTGGGTTCTGTTGTTGGCTTCTTTGCAAACTTGGATCTTAGTATGTTGCTGCTATGAACAAAATATCAGTGATTCATAAGGTAAAGAGACACACGTTTAATTTAATTTCTAGTTTTTATCAAGGCTTTCTTTACCGTTTGTTTTATTCATTTTGATATTCCTTTAAAATTATTTTTCATCTTGTTTGTTTTTTTAGCGGTTGGTGTTTTGTGTTTCGATATCCGTCTGGGTTTAGTGTCTGCTGGTAAGAATAAACTTCATGACCGTGAGAAGAAGGTACTTAGTGCTGTGAGTGACACTTTGGATTCTATGGCTCAGACACTACTAGGATTTCCATGGTGGAAACTTTTCAGAACTCCAACATTTAAAAAGTTAGAAGCTGCTCAAGATTTTTATTATTCGTAAGTACTGGAATATCAATATATTGACTGGTTACTTTTTCAGGTTACTTTTCTAATTTTGTGTTGAATATCATTTCTTCGCGATTTAGCCTAGATTTAGTGTAGTATAGAATCCAAAATATGCAGAAAATTGTCTTTTATTATTACACTGTGGACTGTCATCCACAATTGGTTCACATATGTCAGCATATATTTTTGATGGCACATGTAGTGTTTAAGCTGATCTCAAAGATCTTTGAATCTGACTGAAATCTTAATAGATAAAATCCACTGTGTATTGTTTAAAGTATCATTTTGGAAGAACCCTTGTAAATTATCATTAACGATAGGGTAAAATTTGGATGTTACCCACATTTTTAAAGAAATTAAAGGATCCATCTCTAGAGAAGAAAACATTCCAGACACTAATATACCATTTCCAGTAGCTTGAAGTACCGAAACAGTGTAGACATTGTCCAGTGCCTACAGTGAGTTTTTCATATTTTACTAAACTACTAGGACAGAAAATGAGGAAGCAAAACTTATCAAACCACTGTTATATCGATATGACAGTAAATTTTATTGTAGGTGGCGTAATGTAGTTGTAAATATTCTCATATGGCAGTGATTAGATTTTTTGATTCCTTTAAAAAGATAAATGTAATGCCTGGACGTTGTTGCCAGTCGTTTCCACGCCCGTTATTCTAAGCTCAGGATTATTCAACGGAAGTAATGCATCAGATCATTGCGCTCGTACTTCCCAATAGCTAAGAAAATACAACGTCTACTTCCACATTTTATTTTTCATTGACACATTAATTGGATCTCAATACGAATAAGCATATTTGTAATTAGCTTTAATGGTGTGTCGGCCACCGCAATATTCTGCTTATGTCTATGAACTAATTGTAGAGCTATACATCCTGAGGAAAGGACTACAATCGAACAAAAAATGTTCAGATATCTTGTATGTGTGTGTTTTCTTATAGCAAAGCCACATCGGGCTATCTGTTGAGTCTACGGAGGAGAATCGAACCCCTAATATTAGCTTTGTAAATCCATAGACTTAACATTGTACCAAAGGGGTACTCCATGAAAGTAAAGAACCATTAAAATAGCATATAGATATTTAATGAAAAAATGAATTAACTATTTTAGCATCTTATACATTATTATGTAATAAATCGATAAAGTGATGAAAAACAAAGAGTTGTTATTATTATACAGACAATTTTCATATTTTTCGTACAGCATTTCTTTTTTTTCCATTTTCAGCATGGCAATGGAAAACCTGGAACGTGTAAGACCACATCTTGAAAGAGCTGCAAAAGGGAATGACTCTTCCAGCCTGTTGTTTCTTCAGAAACTTTTCTCTAATGAGGACATTGACAAACGAGACATTGCACTTTTGATGACTGAAGTGTATTTTGCTGGAATTGATACGGTGTGCGTTTTTGTCTTACTCATGTTGAAATTAAAATTCAGCAAAAAAAAATAGTAGTTAATGTCTTTGACCACATCTTGTAACTTTATAACTTTATGTATTGGAAACAGTTTCTAACTCCGTCTTGTAATATTTTTCACTCATAATCTTAAATCATCATTTATAGCTATATAGTTTTTTTTCATGTGAGTTGACTTAGTTGGCGAAATAGCTTGAAATAATATTTTCCTTTTTTTCGGTTTGAAAATACTGTTTATGTTATGTTTTTCTTTTGAAATAAAATTTTGGTAACGTTTTCGTCTTAATATTTATTTTTAAAAATAACTTACTGCTCGTAGTATTAAACTTAATATTTCCTTACCATTTCACAAATTGAATAGGTTTAAGACAAAGGCATAATCACATGCGTTTAGTTTACAGGGTCAGTGTAAGGTCATAAATTAGCAAAATATTATTGGTGGCCTGGTATTTTGTTTAAGTGTACGGACTTAAAGTGAATACTTACGACTGGAGGAGGTTATTTGATTATTTTAATTCTCTTTTCCATGTTAATTAATTTCCTCCATTTGTTTGTATGTGTGTGTGTGTAGACAGCCAACTCTCTTGCATTTCTTCTATACAACCTGGCTCGGAATCAAAACGTTCAGGAAAAACTTTATCAGGAGATAAAAACAAAAATACCACCTGCAGGACAACTGACACCTACCATTCTCCAGAATCTGACGTACCTTCGAGCATGTAAAAAGGAAAACCACAGGTAATTTCCGTTTAATCATATATAACACAAACAATTATTGGAATAATCCTTATATTCCTAATCATAACAGGTCTTTTTTATCTTTCAATACAATTTTCAACAAATTATCTATTTTTGTAACATTTCACCAAATATGAAACCCGGCATGACCAGGTGTTTAAGTGTGTGTTTGTGTTTTTTCGTATAACAAAGCCACAAAGGGATATCTGCTCAGCCCACCGAGGGGAATCGAACCCCTGAAGGTGTTTAAGACACTCAACTCATAATCTGAAAGTCGTGCGTTCGAATCTCCGTCACACCAGTATGCTCGCCTATTCAGCCGTGGGGGCATTTTTATGTGACGGTCGATTTCACTATTCACTGGTATTTTATCCAAGAGTTGGCGGTTGGTGCTGAAGACAAGCTGTTTTCCCTTTAGACTTACAATGCTAAATTAGGGACAGCTAGCACAAATAGCCCTCATGTAGCTTTGCACAAAATTAAAAAAAAACAAACAAACAAGTTACCAAGTATGTGCAGCTTGGGAGAGGTTTTGGTCAACTTATGAATATTAACTGGGTTAATTGCTTTCGTAAAACAAAATACATTTATTGTAACTTATCTCTAGGACGAAAAAAATGTATACTTGTCACATTCTTTCTCTCTTATAACAATATCATATAAATTTCTATTTTTATGAAAGAGTTTTATTTTAAAACCTAAAACAGTCATTTCTATGCTTTAGCCTAGCTAAGAGAGACAATATTGCATAGTCTGAAATTACGTTTAAAAATAGCCTGTTGGATATATTTTTTTAATTTACAGGGTAACTCCAACATCAGGTGGAAATGCTAGATTTATCACTGAAGACGTTATTTTAAGCGGATACCACATACCCAAAGGGGTAAGAAAAGGATAAAAGTAATTAGATTTATTCTACTTGAAAAAACAAAGGTTAGAAGTATAAACGTTAATTACGCTGCACAACAATTTTTTTGAAGAATTTTGCTTCCTGAAATGTTTTTGCTTATTGCGACAGGTACCTGGTGGGTATGCACACACATAGTTTTGGTTTTGCTTCATCACGTAGGAACTCTGAGAAATAGACAGTTAACTGTTTATCGGCAATAACGTATTTAATTGCGTTTATATTTCTAATACGCTATTAATTTCAAGATAATTAAAAGTGTTTTCCTTCTGATTTTCGTTTGTATTCAATGCCCAGTGCAGTGTGTAACAGTAGTTAACAAGCATTGACGGATTCCAGTTGCCCTGATATCGTTTTTCCATTGTAGCAATGTCCTGGTGAAACTGAAGGTTTCGATGAAACGGTAAGTGATGGGCAAATCTAGATGTGATTTTCGTGATCAGCAGCCAAAAATCTATAAGGAACACCCAACAGTGTTCAAGAAGCAAAAACTTTGTTGTGCAGCGTTATCTAATAATGTTAATACGCATTGGTTTTAGTTGCTTGATGAACAGACATACAGTTTATTTATTAAACTAATATATGGTGAGTTTCTTTACTTCAGACTTTATGTATTGGAATCAACCCCACCATCTGTAAACTGGATAAGTATTTTTCGGACCCAAAAGAATTTAGACCAGAGCGTTGGTTAAACAAAGAAGAGGAAAATCATCCATTTGCTACCCTACCATTTGGGCACGGAGCTCGGCGTTGTGTCGGTCAGAGATTTGCTGAACAAGAGATGAGTTTGTGTATTATTAAGGTTAGCCACAGGGATTTAAAAATCGTTATTTCTTGTTCTGTTTCTCAGTTTTACTTCACGAGAATAATTATTTGCTTTAGTTCTTTGCTTTATTAAAGACTGGAATTTATAAATGGTTTATAAATAATTTATAATTAGAACAAAATTTATGTAACTGAACACAAAGTGCTTTATAATTTTAACGCTGCTTTTCTACTATTTTTAATCTTCATGTGTTACATTTGCTGAGTTATTTTTTTTATTAGTCACTTTACTTTCATAATTTAGTTCTCTTTTCTTTATTGACTCGTGGTCAGTGGCATATGGGTTCACCCAAGTCTAATTATTAAATGGTTACTTTCATTAATGTTTTTTATAATACTTGCTAGTTACTAACTAGTTTATGTACAACGTTTCAGTTGTTGATCTGGTACCGTCTTCAGAAAAATGAAAAAAAAAAAAAGACGTAGAAGATCATATCTCAGCAACAACTGATATATGATTGCCACAATCATGTTGTAACTGCTGTACTATTATCTTTTATCTTAAAAAAGGGCTGAAAAATACATGCCAGACTATATATTGTACCAGATAAGATATGAAAGTGCAATTACTTTATTCTACAGATCCTTCAGAAGTTTCGATTAGATTATGCAGGTGAAAAAAGTGTTAAGATGAAGATGAAACTGCAGATTATTCCAGATAGACCGATAGCAATCCGTTTCCATGATAGGAAGTAATTACAAGAAATATTTCATTTATTATCTGACAGTTACTTAACATTTACTTTATATATTTACTACTGTTCTTATTAGTTATAATTCAAATGCATTTTAACTGAAGTATTGAAACTTTTGAATATTCAAACCCACAAAACACAGAAAATATTCTTTGTAGTAGTTTATTAAATGCCTTGTGAATATTTGTTCAAAAAATGAATTTAGATTTAAAGCATTTTCCTAATTATTTACCCATTTAAAAATGATTTTATGTTATTTTATCACAGAAAGCATAATTATTAGTAACAGTGCACTAAGTTAAACCAATAAAATGCAATTCATAGAAGATAATAATTGCATTCTATTGTATAATTTAATAACTTTGAGAGCAGATGCTGTTTTGTATTTCAGACAAAAACATTTACAGAAATTATATGCATGAAGCAGAACATAATTAATGACTGCATCACAAATAACATATACCTAGCTCTACAGTTGTTCAATTAAAATTCATATGGGAGTTGGAAATAACATAAAAATTGACTTGAATGCTAAACTTATTCCAAGTTTTTTTTACTAGAACAGTTAAGTAATGTTTGTCATTCTCAAGTATATGAAGGATTTCTGCACTAAATAGAAGGACAGTTTGTTTTTTTCTGTCATTAACATGATCAGTAGGGTGGTTGGGTGGGCTCAAGCCTTTCCTTTCCTGCCCTCATCTCCCACAAGTTCTCTTTTTCTCAGTCAGAAAAGCTTATCAGCAAATACTGAAAATTGTATACCTTGTTTGCTGCAAGTTATGAGGAGAAATAAATATTTCTGTTTTAAAATAAACACATGACTTGTAGGTCTTTACAATAAAGAAATACTTGTGATGTACCTTATATTTGAAAAGATGAGTCACTTCAGTGATACATGTACCACTCTGATAATGAATTTGTATCCATGTAGGTAGTGGTCAAGTGCTTGTCCTAAACATTAACTAACTTCAAACAGTGCCTTCTTTTCATACAATATTGACTTTAACAGTGCTAAACATTTTAGTAGCATGTACTCTATGTCATATTGAACATATGATAACTGATTCAATGCTCTCACAAATTCTCATTTTCACTTTGAAACATGCAGCCAGGTGCATCTGTATGGTTAAGATGCCATTCAACTGCAAACTACATAAGATGAATTTACTTAGCAACTCTAAAGTGGCTGACAAATAAAATACTGACATGAAATAAATGCCATGAATCATAATTGATACATTTTGCTGATGTGAGTAACAGCAATAGTGAAATGATGTGTTTTACCTGCTTGACGTCAACAATGAAACATGGCATCCCTTCAGAAGCACAGCAGATGTCATCCAAGCACTCTTCAATGGTTCTGATACTTTTAACTTAAGCATACAAATGGTTTTAGTGAGTGATAAGTCCCCAGTGGCCCAAGAAAATTGTCATAGCTGTTACTTGATTGGATATGCATTACTAGTGTTGTTGAGTTGATAAATCAGGTTTATTCTGCCTAGGGAGCTTTCTGACCCACAAACACTTTTATAAATTTTAAAAAGCAGCTTTGTGACTTCAACAACCATTTGAGATAGTGTCATTACCGTCACTTTTTCTTAAGTATAAATCTACTTCGGTACAACTTCTGTTGTTGGTGTTATTTCAGTCAAAACAAGGGTGACATTTAGTTTGGAAAGAAAATCATTTTATATGCAGATTTCTTAGCTGAACAAAAACAACTTTTATGCACAAAAAGGGAACCTTTTACACAAAACAACCGATATAAACTTTTCAAATACAAGAACAAATCAGCTTATAATAAACGTAACATTAAATATGTGTCAGGTCACCCCTTAAATAATGTCCAATTTTAGATTCAGAAAAAGAGAAAGGATTTCAAATGCTTTTAATGTTATTTAATCAATAAGGCATGTTCCATTATTATTAATTACTTACTGCCAACGATTCACAAGCTTCTGAATTCAATTTCTATAAATATCTTGGGGTTTGGAAGAAAATTGTAGAGAGAGTAGTTTTGACATCTTCATGTCCTCCAAGCTCTTTTCTATGAAGATTCTGCAAACTTCAGAACAGATGATAATCAGAAGGAGCAAGGTCTGGAGAATAAGGAGGCTGTAGAAGTTTTTCCCAGTCTATCTCTACAATCTTTGCAGATGTGATTCTTGTTTTATGGTGCCGTGCATTATCCTAGTGTAACACAACACCTTTACGATTGATCAAAGTAGGCCTTTTTTCTTTTAATGCAACATTCAAGCGCTTTAACTGTTGACAATAGAAGTCTGATGTAATCGTTACAATGAGTAGCAGCAACTGAAAGTGGATCACACCAATAATATGCCACCAAATGCTTAACAAGACTTTCCTTGGGTGGAGGTCTATTTTGGGCTGAGCTTTAGCCAGTTTACCTGCACTGAATCATTGTTTGTGGCGTTTAACATTTTTAGAAAATATTCCTTTTTCATCTCCAGTCATTAATCTGTCCAAAAAGGGTGAGCTACGTTCACTAGAGTGCAGAGAAGTGCAAATGTCTACTCTTGCTCTAAGGTTGGCTTCTCTCAAATCACTGGGGGCCTATTTTCCAAGTTTTGACACCTTTCCAAGCTATTACAGATGACGGTGAACTGTTGAATGGGTTGAATTAAACTTCTGTGCTAGTTCTTCAACTGTTACAGCACAATCGTCATCAAGTGCAGCCAGCAACAAGTCATCATTAAACTCAACAGGACGACCTGAACATGGCACATCACTTAAGTTGTAGTCACCTGATCTGAACTTCTTAAACCACCTTCAAAATTTCCTTTTATTCAGAGATTCTGCACCATAAACACCTTGAATGTTTTGTGTAGGTTCTGCTGCACTATTGCCTTTTTAAAACTCATAAAGCATTATATGCCTATTGTGCTCCTCGGACACGTTCATCTTCATAAGGATATATTTGATTAATGATCTGAAAAAGTGGAGTTGGGTTATTTTCTTATATTTGTCTGAACATTTTTATACACGTCCTACTACATATTTTAGTCATTAAAGCCTTCTACAAAGACAGAAATAATTATGCACTTTCTGTTTTAAATTTTCGGACATTACTTATGGAAGTACCTGATATATAATACGAGCTAATATGTTCGTTTTTTGTGCCGGTAATGAGCTACAAAATGTTCGGGTGAATATTATAACAAATAACAAAAATGTCGTAACTTTTATATAATATATTTACAACATATTACTCATTATTACCTCACCAATAGTTTTGTATAAGCTTTGAGAATTCAATGTGTATATAATTAAAACATGGTATACACTGTGTGATAGAGTGAGTTTCTGGGAAGAGGTAGGAAGAGATGTAGTGATCATTGACCACAGAAATGTTTTATGGAATGAACCTGAAACGTCATGGGTCAAAGTAGAAAGTATGTATAATTCAAGAAACAACTGTTCATATCAGCCATATGGTGACTGTTAGGGTAGAAACTTCACCTGAGTTTATGAGAGTATCACAATAGTGGAGATCATTTCTATTTCATTCTTTCCTGAAAAGCGTTAGTTCACTTTTTGAGATATATAAAACATTCGTGTTCCCTCCCCAACACTGTGTATAAGTTTTTTTTAACAGAAAATCTTATTGTTTTAGTTTTTGGTGTGACGACATGGCAGCATCTATGAATATAGTTGACGTTAAACTTACATAAAATATAATAAATATTTAATAACAGCAATAACGATGGTGGAAGAATTATGAATCACCCATTAACATGCTCTTTGTTTTAAATTATCATTCCACAAAGTTTGGTTAAAATTGGCTCAACAACCTACGAGTATTTAAATAAAGAACAAAAAGACGAACACACAATATATTATTACACACAAAAACTCTTAAGAGACGTGTGTATGTATATATATATATATATATATATATATCTACAGACACACATGTGTTTGTGTGTGGAAATATGAAAATGCTTACATTATACATAGCTATATTTTACATTCAACAACATAATTAATGATGATAATGGAAATGACCCATACATACATTTATATAAAATATATATAGGAGTATTTATGCAATTCTGCTTACAGTATTCCCATATATAATGCCCCCCCTCAGTGACACAATGATATGTCTACGAACTTATAATACTAGAAACTGAATTTCGAAATCCGTGGTGGACAGATAGCCCTTTGTGTATCTTTGTGCTTAATAACAACAACAACAAAAAAAAAAGACAGCAAACTTATATATAAGATTGAATAAAGCTAAAGATAAAAAAAAGGAAAAGATAATGAATAAATGACGAAAATACCTTTTTTGCATTTGTAAGTTTCTACACAAGTAGCCAAAATAGGCAACCCAATTTATGGGTCATAGCCTCATTCTTCAAACTAAAGAAATACATTAATACCGATAACTAACTTTCTTTAACACCTTATTTTGGGAATGAATTTAGCACAGCCCAAGGCAATAGCAAACCATACTTCATGTGTGTATCTCTATTTATACATCCAGTATCTGAAATTTTGTTCAGTTCTACCTTTATTGAAATATTGTCAAACATATTCAGCAAGACTATATTTTCACAAAATACTTCTTCAACGTACGTGAATGAAAACATTCTAAGATAAGAAAACAGCCTACTAGATGCATCAAGTGTGCGTTCAGTGAATTTCACTTTCTACACATAATTTCACCTACTCATGAATATTTCAATATGATACAATGAAAATATTATTAGCTATTATTAACGACAACGACAGAATTAACTTCATTTTCTCCTAAACATGACGTAAGTCTCATCATTACTTTAATTACTTCAACAGAAAAAACTCTACTTAATGAATATTTCGGTGTCGAATGTAAAATATTCTCTCATCAGAATTAATGAAAATATTAAGTGTACTGGACATTTAAATAATGTCTTATAAGCCAGTAATCACAGTTAACTTTAGATCTCCAAGTCGTAGCATCAAGATAAAATGTTTTATTTTACACTCAGATAATACATGATAGTTATGTCTTCAGTGTTATTGACCCAGTTTGTCATGCAACACTCATAAATGATTATGTGTAACATAAACATTTATTTATTATTACGTGTGCATTGTCAATCTACATACCCCTCAATATTAAACATCATCACATACACTTGTACAAGCTTCGTTCGCACGGATTTTGTTTGTTTTGAATTTCGCTACACGAGAGCTATCTGCGCCAGCCGTCCCTAATTTAGCAGTATAAGTCGAGACGGAAGACAGTTAGTCATCACCACCCACCACCAACTCTTAGACTACTCTTTTACCAACAAATAGTGAGATTGACAGCACATTATAACGCCCCTACGGCTGAAAGGGCGAGCATATTTAGTGTGACGGAGATTCGAATCTGAGACCCTTGGATTACGAGTCGAGTGCCTTAACCACCTGGCTATGCCGGGCCCGTTCTCACAAGAAAGATATCGACTAGCTTGTATTAATGTGTAATGGTTTTTGCCATACAGTTAGAAGACCAAACTTTTCTGATAACTATAGGAACTTGTCTGCTTTTTGCATGTAATTTTCTCGTTGATTGCTTAAAGAAAAAATGAATTCATGGGCGGCTCGCAGGTTGGATTCAGTTATGTTTCAAGAACATCTCTCGGGCTGGATAAAAACTATCTCGCAGGCTGCAAGTTGCAAATGCCTGTGTTAAACTAAACTTATTTTATTGGCATCACAAAATGAATAATCATAGGCAGAATTCAGGTGAATTAAGACTTTTCAGCAAAATATTTTGAGTGATGATTAATAGTCTTGCTGTCGCTACTGTATTCATCAATATATACTCAGAACAATCGAAGTGAAATACGATACTCTGCAGAAAAATACAGTGAATGTCCAAAACGGCTGTCAACACCAGTAGAAATTAGCCCCAAGCATTTAGTGAAATAATCAGTAATGACCAACACATACAGATTGCCATGCTCTGTTTCTGGGAGAGGACCAATAATATTCAGAGTCGTTCATTGCAAAGAAAAACCAACAACTATCTGATGAAGCTTACCCTGTCTTGGGCAGTTTTGCTACGAAATAGCGTTTTCACCATCACTTAATGTCAAGTCTTGAGTGCAACCAATAAAATCATTGTCACAAATTTTTGCAGTACCTTGATGTCCTTCAGACTTTGCATAATACAAAGTCTCAATGGTGAATAATAATGGTACGACAGACTTCTGTAATTACCTGTGTTATATTACTGACAATGTTTACCTTTCTTCATGGCAAGGAGCACCCACACTTGCTCTGGGTTCTTCAATGGCGCTTCCTGGAGCTTCTGAAATATGAATTGTGATAACCAATGACAATTGTGGAATTCAATACTGCATGACTCCATGTTGCTGTGGCAGAAATGGCTTTAAGTTCCTTTTAGTATCAAAGGTCAGGACATTTAAGAAATAGAGAGGTTCTCACCATGCAGCGAGAAAATTAGCAAGCATTTCCATGTCACTGGCCTTCGTGACGCAGTAGAGCAGTCAGACTAATGGAGTGTTGTTGTTATTGCGTACTGTGTATACTTTATTTCGACAAGCCTCCAATGTATTATGTTACGTACCATTAAACCATTTCAAAACGCCTGAAACTGAGTTGAATTATGATTTGGATTTAGAAGTTAATTAAATGTTGATATGTGTTAAATGTATGATATTTGCCAACAAGATTGATACATGCAGTTTTCTTTCTTTATAAAAATATTTTTACTTGTTTGTTTTGTTTTGAATTTCGCGCAATGCTACTCGAGGGCTGTCTGCGTTAGCCGTCCCTAATTTAGCAGTCATCACTACCCACGCCAACTCTTGGGCTACTCTTTTACCAACGAATAGTTGGATTGACCGTCACATTATAACGCCCACACGGCTGAAAGGGCGAGCATGTTTATTGCTACGGGGATTCGAACCCGCGACCCTCGGATTACGAGTCAAACACCTTAACACGAATATTTTTAATATACAAATAATAATACAATTCATAATAACGGGCCCCCAGTGGCTCAGCGGTATGTCTGTGGACTTACAACTCTAAAAACTGGGTTTCGATACCCGTGATGGGCAGAGCACAGATAGCCCATTGTGTAGCTTTGTGCTTAATTCAAAACAACAACAACATAATAATGACGGTTATTACAAATAATGAATTATATACAAAAGTTTTATAAACTTACAAACAATACTGAGTCTTCTCTCTGGGTGTCCTTGTGGCACAATGGTACATTTGCAGACGTACACCGCTAGAAACCGGGTTTCAATACCTGTAGTGGACAGATTATAGATAGCCCTTTATATAGCTTTGTGCTTAATTTGCTTATCTTGTATCTGGTCTGGAACTGAATATATTATCGAAGGTTCACCATGAGTGAATTGATTTGGAGTTGATATCGGTATGGCTCACTTAACGAGTAACTAGCTAGCTCTTCACTGATCACGCATAATTTTTTTACCGCCAAAGTTATCTCTTGTTTTTGTAGAAGTACTGATGTCCGATGGTAATTCACTGAAGTTAAACGGTTTATAATGTTTGAAATATATTTTAACGGTTTTGGTCAAATATCTATAGTTTCCTCATTAATAATATTTTATTACAATTTTAGTTTTGGATGTTTATAGTAACTGTCACAATCCAACAACATACACTGTCTCCCTGCGTTGCGTTGGTTACCTTTGAAAAAAATAAGAGGAGATTTTCTAGAAATTTCTGCTCAGACAGCAATACTGGCAACAACTAGTATTTACATACACAGATGGTACATTGTTAATTCTTACACTCAAGAATCTTCTGTAACTTTAGTGAATAGGAAGAAGTTTTGCAATACAGATTTAACAATTAGGTTGAATGCATTTCTTACACATTTGCTCAAAAAGCTTGTTACATGTTAGATAAATGTGATTTTTGGTCATTTATATCATTTTAAAACTAAATTCACTTTGCGTATTTCCCTTAAACTCTCAAGTTTTATTTCTCTACTACTCTGCATTACCTGAGTTCATTTTGAATCGATTTAATCCTTTGAATATTGGAGTGTTCTGAGACTTGTCCCAAACGCAGTGTCTGGGTTGAGGTATAAAAGCCAGGGATTTTTGTGTTACTTTTGTACCCTACCTGTTGGCGACGCGTTTTTAACTCTGTAAATATGTTAGACATTATGCCAGGTCCTACTAACGTAGGTTTGAGAAATCTGATGGTTGCCTACGACAACGCTGGGTTGAAACAAGGCGACATTGCAAGACGACTTGGTGTATCCAGGCAGACCGTCAACAGAGTTCTCAGAAGAAGAGCAGCAACCGTAAGTTTGAGTCCAAGCAGACCTACGGGGCATCCACATGCCACTACAGCACGCGATGATCGTTGGATCCTCACCATTACTTGTCGAATCCGTACGATGTCCTCCAAGTCGATTGCTTCTGAGTTACATGCGCAACAACGGATCCGGATTTCACGCCAGACGGTTAATCGACGATTGGTGCAAGCTGGATACAGAGTAAGACGGATGTTCAAGAAACTTAAAGTGACAGCTAGACATCGCCACAGCAGGTTGCAGTGGGCTCAGCGATACCGTAATATGATGATCGCACACTGGAATCATATAGTTTTTGCTGACAAATCCAGATTTCTGCTCTACCTCACTGATGGACGGATACGAGTGCGCAGACTTCCTGGAGAATAGCTGAATGATGAAAATGTTCAATCTAACGTCGCAGGAGGCGGAGATTCAGTGCACGTCTGGGTGCATTCTGTTCTGCGGCTGTCAGCCAGTTGATCATTCTGAATCAAAACGTCGCTAGTGCTGTGTATCAGGATATCCTGGATTTCCACTTATTGCCATTTGCCCAAGGTATTTTCCAGGACAATTTCCTGCTGCAGCAGGACAATGTACTGGCTCATAACGTTCGCTATATGCAATATTTCTTGCAACAACGTGGTGTGTTGGTTCTTGAGCAACCACTTGTAAGCCCAGGTACCAACCCGATAACTCATCTCTGGGATGAACTAGGCCGTGCAGTCAGGATTAGGAACGATCCCCCTTCAACCCTACAGCAGTTACGACAAGCACTGACTCAACGTTAGTTGAGAGTATGCCACCCCGCCTAGCGGACATTATTGCAGCACTTGGGGGTCACACAAGTTATTGAGTTAAATATTCTGATGTGAATGTAATTGTTGCACGTTTAGTGAAAGTTTCAAATTGATACTTAATATTTTCACAAAATGACGGTCTTATTTGTTTTGACTTAGAAGTGGAGAGAAAAAAAGGTCCATTTATGGTGGTACAGATCTTAAGTTCTAAAAACGTTTCCATGAAAAAGACATAATCATGGAATATTACACGAATGTTCATGTTATAAACATACTTACCAATAATTACCAAAGAAAATACATTGCATACATTAAAAACACAAGAAAAATAACATATAAGGGACAAACAAGCTCAAAATATCACATGTAACAACATTTTTGAGCAATAGTGTATTTAACTGAAACAAAAATCAACATTAATATAAATACATAATAGCAGATCTGTCACATTATCCACCAAGCAATTATCACGTCCAAATTATTGAACTTTATAAGGTACCTTAGTGGTACGTGGCTCATCATACGGTTTAATTTTTTACTATAAAGATATTATTGGCAATGTTTAATGAAGACCACATTAGCAAACAGTTATTTTTTTCAACATGCAGTATTAAAGTTCAAAAGCCATGAAAATATGACTGGTGTATGCTATAGCTCGAGTCTCTCCATACTGCAATTATAATAAATCTACCACTATTACATCATTATTGCTAACTCATCCAACAATAATTCATAATTCTATCGAGGATCTGCTAACATATGAGTTATCACTAATGCGTGTTTTAATGACAGAATTCCCGATCACACTCCTTGGTCCACCTCAGACTAGAATCTACTTTAATTAAAACCGATAATGGTGATGTGTGATGTAGTAAGAATTGGTCACAAAATGTTTATAATATGATGTGAAATAAAGGAAACTGCAGACTTTTGTTCGGGAATAGATGGCCAAAGCCATACCATTGTAACCTTTGTAGGGCAGTATATATTCAATATATTATCACAAAATTTTATGTTTTTTTTATTATTGCAACTCTTAAACTTCGGTATAGGCCATTCAAGATTTAAGACATCAAGAGTGTATTGGCATGGTAAACACGCCATTGATTTGTAACAGTGTTGTCCCTTTTGGAGATGTTTAATTTCTTTTTCATGATTTAGGGGACATACTCGATTGTTTCATAATTTAATAAAAGTGTGTTTGCACTAAGTTACTTCAAGTAATCATATTATTACGTAAAGTACGAAAAAGTAACGCAAATAAGACCATTGAGTAAAATGTTAGTTTTTTTTTTAATTTGGTTTCTTAGGTAAAGCATGTGATGTATTATTACTACTAGCTAAAATGCCAAACAGTTAGGGCTAACACAGAACTAAAATTTCACCTGTAATGATTGATTTTAATTATAAGCCTGCCATTCTTAGGTTTTTAGCAGAACTCCAAAATGTGTGTCCCAACACATAGATGTCATTGAGCTAGATCAAGCATATTTCCAATTGAAACTCGTTCAATATAAGATTCACAAACTTCTCAAGAGTGACAAAAGCATTTCACAGGCATGACAAGAAACTCACAATTGTCATGGACAGACTAGAGACACCCTACACATTTAATAGATCAGTAAATACCACTGATTGTGTCAGGATTTGATGTATATTGATTTTTTTTTCCTGGAACAAGAATTTATGCCAAATTGAATAGAAAGAGACCAAACGAGTATTGGTAAAAAATCTTGTCTTATTAAAGGTTATAGAAAATCGCATGATACCCACATTTCACAGTGGTGCGTATTTGTAGTTAAGCACAAAACAGCACAAAGGTCTGTCTTTGCTCTGTCCATCGTATGCATCGAAAACCGGTTTCTAGCGATGTAAGTCCTCATACATACCGCTGTGCTATTAGGGAGCCACAATGGTGCCATTGTATGGGTCTTTGTATGAGAAATATATTCTTCAGTGGAAGATTTTATACACTAATTAACTAAAGGAGAAGAAAACTTGCGTGCCATCCATGTATAAATGATAGAGGGTGAAAAGGATAACATGGAAACTATAATATAACATTTGTTTAAAATAATATACTTTTTGTTTTAAAGTATTTTATAAAAATATCGCTAATCTTTACTAAAAAGTGTTATTTCATGCGCAATAACGTGAATTTTATTATTCAAAGTATTATGTCTTTTACGAATACCTCAAGTATAACTTATGTTGTTCAATGCTTTATCAGTTATCGAAATGCGTGTTATGACATAATTACATTTAACATAACAAGATCTTTAGGGACAACAAGGGACTTATTGATCCATCTTGGCTTTTTCTTCATTTGAACTAAAAAATCAAAATGATAATTAGCCCTCAAAATCAAATCTTATTATTCATATAGCTATCGAGCTTTCCTTTAAACTCATTTAAATTTATTGGTTCCAGAACATCCGAATGCAATTTGGTCCAAAATCTAACCATTCAGTTTGAAAAATAAAACTGTCTTAGATGAAGATGCCGCCTATTTTGCCAAAATTTATGTTTGCGTTCCCCACTTCTACAATTATCACCGTTACAATATTAAACATATCGATTAAATCCTCTTTTTTTTAAAGAGAAAACAATTTCAGAGATTTAACCTCTCTTCGTATGACAAACCCTACATCTCAGGCATCATGCTAGCGGCCTTCGTCTGAACTTTTCCCAACAATTTAGTGTTCTTCCTAAGGTAAGAAGCTCAAGACTAAACACACTACTTCAAATATGACCTAAACAGTGACTTTTAGGCTTGAATTCAATAGTTATTTTTTTCTATCGAAGTACACCAAATCTACCCTGTCATTCTCATTTATACAAACACTAACCTTTTGAAAGAATGTCAAAAGATTTATAAGGCAAGATTTTATCTTAGAGAAACGATATTAACTATTTAATAAAATTCTAAATATTGTATTAAATGACTTTTCAAAATATCGTTTACCAGACTTTCCAAAACTTTTCCCACAACTGATATAAGACTAGTAGGCCTTTAATTACTGAGAAAAACTTTATCTCCTTCCTTAAAAAGCGGAGTATTATCAACCAACTTCCAATTTTCTGGCATCTGCCCACTATTAAAGGACTAATAAATATAGTAGAAAGTGGCTCACATATCTAATTCGTAACTTCCTTCGAAACCCTTGGGGAAATATTATCTAGAACAAGACCATTATCATCCTTTAAACTTCTCAATTGTGTCCAAACAAGTTCAGGTTTGATGTGATCATCTTGTTCGATACTATTTCCATCTATCAATTGTTAAAAATGATGAATATTACTTAAATCTTTACCAGTAAAATTTGAAGAAAAAACTTAAATTTATAAATATGCATATAATGCTTCTCTTTAATTTCACACCTTATTGCTTTTGTGAGCAAACCTGGTTTTGTTTTTACTTGCAACTACCCTTTTCTTTCTATAAGGAAAATGTTCATCTGTAAAATATAGTAGCACTGTCCATTCTATATTCATATCCCTAATTTGCAGTGTGTGTGAATGAATCTTCACGAAAATTGGTATGGAGATTCATTTGGTCCATGAGTGGGTGTATACAAATTTTCAGTTTTGCGGTTTTCACCACTACTTAGCTCCTGTAAATGGATCCTCACCAAATTCGGTATGGAGGTTCAATGGTTACGTATGGAGATACACACAAATTTTCAATTTTGAATTCTGCATTTGGCGATTTTTATGGGTGTTTTTCCATATTTGCGTTTTTTACCACTATTTCCTCTTTTGTTAATGGATCTTAATCAAATTTCACATAGAGGTTTGTTGGGAAGATACATAAAAATTTTCAGTTTTGCATTTTTTTTGTGTGTGTGTTTTTATGGGCATTTTTGACAATTACATACAAGGGAAAGAACTTTTCATGTCCTAAGACAGCTTTTCATTGTAATAAATGTACACAATTACCGAACAGGGGCAAAGTACTCCAGCTAGTCTTGAATATTTATGTTTTACACATTTGATTAGCATTTCGAGGAAAAGTAATCTATTTTAATAAGCAAAAGTTTACTAAGAAAGAAAATAACAAAACTTTGTCTGATAATAATTTAAAAGTAAATATTAGTTATAACACTTCAAAAAGTGACGTCTTTACATCCGGGACTTTTTCTTTCAGCATTGTGGGATACATGCTGTAAGTAGTTGTTGCACCGGTAAGCCTAACTTGTGAAATGATACTGGAAGTAAATCGAATTTGCTGATATTTAGTTCGCAGAATAAAAAATGAATGTTGAAATAAATACGAGCACGAAATAAAGTTTATTCAGTTCCCAAACACAGTTTTATGTATTGGATGACAGCCACTGTGTTTATGGTAAACTGAGACTACAATTTAAAATCTTGACTAGGCTAAGTTTATTTATAATTATATTAATAAGTTTTTGCCGAAATAATCATGTGGAATATTTGTGTATTTATAATACTAAGTTAAGTAACAAAGATTTTAAAAATTTCTTTTTGCATTTTATCGATTTCGGAACTTGACTCCATTTACTATGTATCTACTTTATACTTCGATAACGCTATTGCAGCTTTTCGGTATTTGTCGATGCTTCCATGTAACAACTTTTGAAACTGTATGGTACTAGTATTATTTTTGGTACTAATAGTGTTAACTTTAGTGTTGCTACTAGGCCTACAATGGTAGTCCCATTGTTATTACTTTGTGCTAAGGGTCCAGTAATACTAACAGTAAAACGAACACTTACAAGTACACAAGGTATAGTTAAATGTTAAGGAAAAGTGAGTAAAATTTGCAGGTAACATTTAAAATATCTTCAGACAAAATGTTTCTCTCTTGTACCTAGAGATTATCCATATAGCAGTACAAATATTTTCAGCAAATGTTTATTTAAAACTGTTCCTTGAGTTTATTTTGTACTTCTGAGGTGTTGGGGATAGTTTATTAAATGGTTTCAGAAACAAATTACCCTTCTAGTGTATCTGTGGGCTCTTCATGTAGCAGCTCAAGTATTTTCAACAAATGTAAGTTGGAAACTCTCCCTTGGGTCAAGTTTCAGCATCCCAAAAAATTAAAGGTAGCTGGAGGTAGGTTTTAATATGTCTTCAGACAAATGAAATGCCTCTTATTGTGATTCTCTGCATAGCACAGAAAGTATTTTCAGCAAAATTTTGTCTGAAGCTGAGTTTGGGCTTCCCGAGATGATGGGTTTTTCTAAAAAATATTATGAAAGCTACTTCTGATTTTAAGTATTTGCTTAATTCATCTTCTGTATTTTACTTCCTAGTTCTGCAACTCATTGTTTCGTAATTTTTAATAAATATTGAAGCTTGTGAAAATTGTATGACACAAAGATGTGGAATGCATGACTATTATTAAGAACACTGATCATATTTTTAAATCTTTGAAGCCATTTTCTGCTTGATTTATAGAGTAAAACAGAACAGTTTCATATGGTATAGTATTAAAACTAAAAGAAGCTGAATTAAATGCTCAAAAGCAATTTTTTTATCAGTCTCAGCCATGATAATTAAACTTGAATAGTGGAAGCAGTAATTTTAATTTAAAAAAGATACAAAACATAGCATGACTTGCATATAAAAATTTATAAATTTTAAAATACATCATAAATATTTCATGCAACTTCTAATATTTCAAATGAAAATATTCTGTTTAACTCAAGGGATTAATAAATTAAAAAGGATAGCAAATACCTTCAGTAGTTATCTTGTGAAAGTAATGTTAAAGATGTGTTGGAAATGTTTACTATGTTACAAAGCTATGATGAACTTTGAAATTAGATTTCACTTGGTGTATTTGTATTATTTTTAGAACTTAGCTGCAAGTATTTGTGTAAACAATATTAAGTAATGTTATTATTAGTGTAGGATTAAGACTGATATTGCAATGTTATGCTACATATATCACTTTTTTTTCTTTCATTGTGTAATTATTCATCCTTCAGTTTGTTGTAATGTATCTGTATTTCACATCTCAGTTTTTGAACATTTTGTGTTATTACAAGTGTAAAATTTTGTATGTGGATGTTATGCTTGTGCTTTGTGATTAAAACAACATGTAAGTGTGCACCCTTGCATTTTTTAGTCCTCCGCTAGTACAGCGGTACGTTGACGGACTTACAACACTAAAATCAGGGGTTCGATTTCTCTCAGTGGGCTCAGCAGATAGCCCGATGTGGCTTTGCTATAAGAAAAATGCATGGATTTTTTTATATATTATTTAAGTATGATTTGTGTTACTTTTCAACAGAACATACAGAAAATGAACATGTGGTCATTCTAGACCTTCTTTGCTCATTTACCCTTTAGCAAAGCAAAAATCTGAGCTCATATTATCAATTCCCTCTTAAAATTGTAAAATGCCAGCTTTTGGTACTGTCGGTATTGGAAAAAATTAAATCTGAAATAGAACCTAGGTTTTTATTCAAATGTTAAACTTTTTGTGTTGTCTTTTATTTTCTTAGAATAATGCATAAAAAATAGTCCTTTATCTTATTGATCTGACAAAAAGTTTGGTAAACTTTGATTAAATCACTTATAGAAGCTAAAGGTTAAAAAATACTAAGATGGCTTGCAATATCTTTTTTTTTCCTCAGCAAGTTGGGCAGCATTATTTAAAAGTTGATATTGAACATGCTTTTTGTTAGTCAGATAATTTACTTTAAATCTGGTATGCACATTTCTCAAGTAGGTCAGATGTTGTTTCAAAATATAATAAAATTTCAGTTAATCTCTATAATTTTCTTACTCAGGGTGCAATTTTCTGCACCAACAGCTAGAATTTTTTTTCCAGAATATGCTAGAATAAGGAAAGCACAGCTTAAAATATGTGATTCTCACTAAAGAGAACATCAGTAAATATTGATAAAGGATGTAAAGCAGAAGCTGGTTTTCCTGTAGTACTTTAGTGCCTCCATGTGGTTGGATGTACTTAAGCATTTAATGTTGTTTGTAAGCTCTTAATTTGGAAGCTGCATCAATACCAGTATCATTAATTTAATATGAAGGGAGAGGGGAGTAACCTCTGGGTTTTCCATTAGTAGCTTACTTTTTCTAGTCAGTGGTACAAAATTAGTGGCAGTGACAGGTAGTCTTCACAGCTTATCCATAATAAAGACAGGGTGAACAGATTTGGTTACAACATTTCAATTATTTTGATAGTTGAAATAATTAAAACTGTAATTTTGATTATTATTATTGTGACAGTTAATTTAATAGTAATTTTAGTTAATCAGTTGATAGAATAATAAAAATACATTAATTATTAGAAATGATATTACTGATTAATTATTTTCTCACAACTGATTTGATGAGAATTTTAATTTACCAATATGAATATGAGTAGGTAAAAGTGCATGTAACGGGAATTTAATAGTGATATTCAAAATTAATTAAACTATTTTATTATTAATACATATCAATACATTTGGCACAGGAGTGTAGTTGATGAACAAAATTTTAATTTACAAGTTTTAAGTACTTAATTTCAAAAGGGAATATTTAGTCCTTAAATGGCATCCTTCATCAATGAGAGAGTTCCATACTAGTTGCAGAACAAGCAAGACGTACTGATATCTCTGCCATTATGCTTTTCAAGACGCAAGGATCAACTACACCAGTTATACTGCTGGTAATTGTTGACAGTCTACCATCACATCTTATGCTGCTTCAAGTCTCCACGTTCATTGCCCAAGCCAAGCAGGGGCAACCGTTGAATCTTCCAGGACCCGAATCCTACGCCGGGGCAGAATTCTCATCCAGCCTGCTACTCCTGCTGATGAAGTTTATCTATGCCAACCATGGAACACTGATATTAAAGTAAGTTGTTCCCCAACCAAAAGTCCTGTCAGCTTTTTCTCAGTATTCATCAGGGGGTCGACCCAACCATACAACCAGAAGAAATCAAACAAGCCAAAAAATCTCAATTCCATGCCAAGTTACATGCTGTATATCAAATTTTCTCCATTAACACCAATTTACCCATGTACTTCATGAAGATAGTGACAACATTGAAGTACAATGCTGACTGTATTTTACGTGACGTGTATTACTATCACATTTCACTTTAGAGCTGAATGCCCACATTGCCGACCCTTCAACTCGTGGTCAAACAAAGTTCCCGGACAACATAGACAGTCATTGGACAACTTTCAACAGAAAACTACAGAAATACTGCTGAGTTCAGAACCAGCCAGAAGGAACATGAGTGCAGATTCAGGCAACTCAACTCCAAAGACGACAACACGCCAATACTTAACAATCCAAGGAAGACAAGTGATAGTTCCTGCCAGACCTCAGTTCCAGTTTCATGGAATACAACCACCAGCCAGACTCGCACCATTCACATGACAACTATCGACATGCCAGTTCAAACAGAGAAACAGACCACAATCACTCAGAAGACACAAACAAAAATTACAAGAAGAAACAAAGCATCTCAGACTGATGAAAAACAATTCACTGAAGAACAGCCAGTTGATTCATCACCTAGCTCACATTTTTCTCTATCATCACTGGGCATCAGGTGTGAATGCATGTTCAACCTGAAGTTCCTACCTGTTCTATAAGACTGCAGCTAGCAGTTTTCATAGTTACCAGACAACCAGTCACATGCATACCATTGCTACAATCTATCATTTTTCTTTTTAATTCAAAATCTTTCTAAAGCTTCATTTATTCCCAGCTACCTCCAGGCATGGTCTGGGTAGATTTTTCGGCACCCAGGCCGTGAAAGTAGGGTTTCTCGGGGTACTCCCATTTCCCCCCACAGCTAAATCTCTGTCATTGGATCTGTAGATCCCTGCCAAGGCAACATTCTTGCCTAGTCCTGAAAAGAGCTGTTTAAGTCAATCTCAAGTCAATATTTAATAAACACTAGTTGTCAAGTTATTCTGACCATGGGCTCGTGCATGGCTCACTTCCCTTGTGCTGCCCTCGTCCAGATCTCTCTTCTCTCACGTCACTTTTATATCCCCACCTCACTTCTTCACCTTAAAGGAATTATTAAAAAATTAAGATAAACTTCCATGTAAAGTTCAATAATCTTTCACGTGAGGGGACAAACCACAATGTTCATGACCACCCCAGTTGGAGAGAGAATTCCTGCCAAGTTTGTTTGCATTTGTGTTTTGATGATGCTGCTACCTACAACATTTTTCCTGTTTAAGGGTTAAAGAAGTTTTCAGTCTTTTCTGTGTCATGTGAAACTTGTTTGTTCCAAATAGCATGTTAGCTAATTTTTCCATAGCATTTGAGTTTCTGAGTTTTAATGAAAATAACAGACTTATTTGGTAGATAATGCTGAGATGTAACTTCATTACCTCTATCAATAAAGTTGTTTTACTTAGATGAAAGAAAGTGTAACCCACACTTCATGCCCTCTTATCACATAGTCTTTCAAAAAATCTCTGTATTTCTCTCTGGCATTTGCTTTTGCATTATTTATAACCAACAGAAAGACAATATTTTAATTTACTGATTTCTATACAATGCTAGCTTGTTCTAATGGCAATGTTTGACTTGTGTGCATGCTCAAAGTTTTTATTGCAGAGTTCAGTTTGACCAGCTAAGTTTTAATGCACTTAGTTATGAAGCCAGTTAGATTAGTATAGTTATAGGACATTGCATGCTTTGTGTATGCAATTGTTTGTTCAAAACTGAATATTTGTAAAAATAAAAATTCAGTAAAATAATAACAGTGATCCTAGCAAAAGGGATTAACTTTTATGAATAGTGTTCTTCAGTTGCAAACAATTACAAGTCCAATACATTAGTTCTAAATTTCTTGTATTGTATGTATATTGTATCTACTGTAAAAGTAATAAAAATTGTAAATTTAACATATTAGATTAGATGAGAAAACGTAAATGTAAAAAAAGGTGAGAAATGCATGTGCATTATATAGTTCACCACTGTATTTTAGCATGAAGTGAGCTGTTTGTTTGCTTGGTGTTGATAGTTTGGTTATATGTTCAATAGTTAGACATAATTGTAGGAATTAAAACAGTAAAATGAAATATAAACAGACGTAAACTGTTAATGAACTTGAGGCTTTTTAGGATCAGTTCTGTAATTTTCCATTACAAGTTGAAGTGGGTTTAGAAAGCAAGAAAAGAAAACTTGTATTATTTCATATTTTTTAGCAGTGGTTACAAGACTGGTAAGATGAACAAAGACTTGTATGGTTTAGAGAACATTAAGAATGAAATAAGTTTTATTTTAAAAAAATTATCATTTTGGAGGTTCTAGAGGTTTTAAAAATTGTAAGATGAAAAGTATTTTTAATCTTAACATGAAAATATTTTGCAATCCTGGTCAGACTATTATTTCATAAATTCACAGATGAATCCTCAGTAAATAAATTTAATTAACCATACAATGATAGGTTATAGGTCAAAGACCATGTCATTGCATTTATTGACTTACATTCAAAATTTTATTGAACTACTATTTTATGCATTTATGCCAATAAATCTGGTACCATATTGTAGAGTATAATTCAGATTTTCATATTATACATAATTTATTAATTTAGTAAATATTAAACACACATAAACATCAATTTTTGTGTGTTATGTGTATGTTAAATGCAGCACTGATTCATATTATAAGTTTGTTAAAATCCAAAAATAATAGTTTGTAAACATTAGGAACTCAACTTACCAGTATTGTTAAGCTAGAATATAAAATAAAAGCCACTTTTTTTTTTTTTTTTTTTTTTGTAAGCTATTACTATATTTAGAGAACCAAACTCAGTGGCCCCTTTTCAACTTTTTTCATTTTTGGAAATGGTTCTTTATATACACTTCTATTATTACATGTGAATACCAAAATGAAAGCATAGAAAGTCCCCTTAGTAATTTTCTCAGCCATTTTCCAGTATAACAGCATCATTTTCTATCCTTTGAGACAAACCTTCATGCTGGTAAGACAAGTATTTAGCCTGTTCTTGATTCGTATCTTTTTTAAATACAGATATGGCTTAATTATTAAACTTATTAAATTATAATAGAATTCTGTGATATCAGTGAAGTAATTTATGATTTTTTTAGTTATTCAAATCTATATATAAAACTTATAAATTAGTTCACATCTTCCACGTGCAAAATTTCTTAAGGCTTAGCAAGTTATGATAATTAGCAACATAGTGCAAAGGTCAAAACTAGAAGAGATAATTGTATGCTTTATTTCTTTATTTGCTTTTCTTTGTTGTAAGCAAAATAAGTTTAAGGACTTGTTTGTAAAAAGTTACCTATATATGTATACAACTTATAATAATTGAAATGTGACTGTATTCTACCATATACTATAGTAAAACATAACCAAGATAAGTTACTCTGTAAAAAATAAAGATGAATTTTATATTATTGGATATGGTAACATGAGTGCATGTGTGCTGTGTCATTGTAACTTTTGTACTGTTAGCCAGTCACTGCTGAAAGGTCACTATAATAAAAATAAATTTTTGCAAGTGTATAATGTTATGATATTTAAGTTGTTTAGTCTGTACATTTATGGTTTTCTTTTATGACCTGTAGTGATTCTAGAATGAAAAATGCATAATTTATATTCATTTTCTGATTGTATGTGTTGGTTGTGAGATTGGTCAGATTGACTAAATTTATACAGATATTCCTTATTGAAGATAACATAAAACATAAACTTTTAATAACAGTTTGATAAAACTGTCTAGACATTATAAGGATTTTGCATGAGAAATTTGAAAATGTTTTGATGCACAAAAGTATTTTAAAATGAAAATTACTTTGAATGTTGGATAGAAAACATGGAAAAACATAAAAGATGTGAGAAAAACATTGCTTAACAAACCTATAGGCTTAAAAAATCTGTTATTACATGTGAAAGAATTCTAAAGTTTACTAATCTGCCAAATTTCATGAACATACACTTACTAATTGAAAAGTAATACCATGAAAACTATAACAAGCACAAATGGTTACTAGATTTTTCAGGGACCGAACCCATGCTTAAAAGGTTAAAAAAGTGATTTTTTTTTCTATTTATAAAATAATTTTAAGATTTATTAAAAGCGTGGCAAATTTTGTGATATTACTTTATTAAAGTTGTATGTACGGTTTCATGGTTATTAAAAGGTCAGTCAGAATGAATGAACCTCTATAAGTATAGTTAATTGTTGGAATAATTGAGAACAATAATAATTGGAAATGCTAATTTTGATTAATTGTAATTTCAACATATCAGTTAATTCACATATTGTTAAGTGATATAATTGCTGCTCATAGGTTGTTGATTACTCAATTATGTAGCCCAACTCTAGTCAGGGCTACAGATTTGCTAAAATCTTTGGAGCAGAAACTACAAATTTTCCAGACTGCTATATAATGGGGATGTGGGACGTACCATTTCAAATGAAACAAACGTTTAAACTTAATATTGAAATGTATATATATTATGAAATTCATACACACTCACACATTAATGAATGAAATAATTACATGTGAGAGATCATTAATTTATCATACCACATGTGAGTACTGGAGCTTTGTGAATTAGACACATTGATGTTCAAAATACTATCTTTGCAGGAAAACAACAAATAGCATCATAAAAGAGGGCATCACTGTATGGGGGAATATAATAAGAAATAACGGTGTGTTAACATTGGTGAGGTTTTGTTTAATTTCCTAATTATCATCCCAACTGCTAGTAGTTAATATTAGTAAGTCCTGTTATTTAGTAGAATTCAGAAATTTATATTAATTTTATGTGAGTGTATAAGAAAAAGGTTTCTGAGGGAAATCATTATCTGTCAGCCAAATCCTTTGGTGTGTATGGTGTATATGTGTGTTAGTTATCTGAAGTCTTACCAAAGACTCGAGCACTGATTCCTAAAGCACTAAAATAGTAATAAATTGTAATTTGAGAGGACTATGAATAACAGTTTTTTTCTTTCATCCAACTACCCTACAGTCCATTTAATGGTTTGCTCACAAACTCTGATGTGGTATTCTCAGCTAATCTTCTGTTTGGCATCTTTTCAAAGTTCACTAAGTTCATATCCCTTACATCTTCCAGATAACAAACAACATCCTCATAAAATGTTAACAGATTAGTAAGTTGGAATTACTCTTTATTGAATTCATTTTGGACTTCTTTAATGACATCACATTTCACTAAAAGATTTTGTAAAGCCTGTAAGACTGTTTTTTTTTGTTTTTTTTAACTACAGAAGTATGACTAGTTGGCATATAATTTTTAGGGCAGCTCTTTTCATTCTAAAAAAACAGAATAATGTTAGTAACCCTGATCATCAGGTACTTGTGCATTTTTTGTTGAAGGGTGAATTGGGAACAAGTAAAAATTGTGATGTGAAAGTTAGTTATTGGTATTATGGATATCCATAACAAAACACTGTGATAATAGAGAAGCAGTTGGTAATGGGCATAATCTATCGTTTAGTTTATGGTGGATCCAAGAATTCATTGTTTGCACTATGTTACATTAAAAATCTTGCTCTCTGCAAGCTGTTGCAATATAAAAGTTATAGTTAAATCCCAATACTCAATAACTTAAGAGTCATAGGTGAGTGCTGTTGACTAGTTGCATTTCCCTTAAACACTTAGTTCAAAATTAGGGATGGTTAGTGCAGGTCGCTCTTGTGTAGCATTTATGCAGTTATCTAAAATAAACCAAATCAGTAGGTTTGTTGCAGGTGTGACTGATTTCTAGTAAATGAAAAGAATTGAATAGGGAAAGAAAGAGGTGTGTAGGAAATAATTATGAAAGTGGAGAGACACTAGAGAAGCAATGTTAGTAAAATTTATTTGGAAAGTAAAACGTTGGGCTGTGAGTATTAAAGGACAATATTGATATAGTAAAAGTGTTAATAATAAAAAAAATGATACATTGTGAATGAAATAAAAATATATTAATAAAAAGAATGAAAATTATTATACTCATACAGAAAAGATGACCTATATTAAAGGAAGTAGAACTTAAAAGTTAAATACACAAATGTATGATAAAGGTACTTGTGTTTGAGGCTAAAAGTGTGAATTGAAATAATGCTGTGTGTTTTATAAGGAATATTAAATGAAACCATAGTTACAATATGTAAATATTTTAATTAGTATTTTGCAACTTTTATAGTGAAATAGAAAACTTTTAAAAGTCACAAAGCAAAATACAAATGTATTTAAATAATGTTATGAATTTTATATATATTTTTGGACTTTAAGTTGGAACTTTTTTATATTCTAATTGTAGTTTTTATGTTATTAGTCTTTTTGCTAATTTAACTTAGGCTTAAAAAATACAATTTGTAAGCTACTTGTATCCTGATGAACATTTTTCATTGCACACAAGATAAATTTTTAATTTTCTTTATTAGGTACTAAATTTAAAGATTCTGTTTAAGTTGGTTTTGTAGATTTGATTTGAAGTATATTTTACATATTTTTTTTTATAGTATATGTAAGGTGAAAACGGAGATGAAAGTTATAGTGTCTTACACATTGCATTTGGTTTAAGGAAATTCAGAATGAGTTCAGATGAAGACTTTAATGAAAATTGTGGCAAAAATGGACAAAGCAATAATCGAAAAAGAAGATTAATAAGAGATGACTCTGAGTTAGATGATGACGGACTTGAGAATGACAATTTTTCTAGTAATTCTAATAATGAAGACTTTGCTGTCATTAGAAAAAAGAAAGCCCGGGTTCTTGAAGAATCTGATATTGATGATGATATTCCTGTTGCAAAAAAAAGACAGAACTGTAATACAGAAGAGTCAGCAGTTTCTGAGGACTCGGATGAAAATGTTAACAGTGCTGTTGAATCAGAATCGGAAAATAATACAGATGATGAGGAAGATGAAGAATCTGAAGAAGATAATGATTTGGAAGAAGAAAATGAAGAGTGTGAAGATGCTGATGGTAATATTTCTATTTCACAAAATTGAATTTCTTCTTAAGTTTCATTTTTTCTACAGTGATATTCTGCAATTTATGTCTATTGATTTGCACTAAGGTTTGATTATCTTTTAATTTATATTTGGCTGCTTAAGATGGGAGAAAATTTGATAGTTTATACATTAGATGTATATAGGATAGAGTCAAAATATGTTTGTCACAACTTTTTACGGAATTGTTTTCAAAACTCAATAAAGCAGCTGTATTACTGATGCTTGTTAATAAGTTTGCCATCAAAACAGTTTTTAATTCAAATGTTAATATTATGTAAGTTTTAAATTCTTCATTTCAAAAGGAAATGTATATTAAAAGAAAAAGTCTTAACTCTTCTATGTCATGTGATGTGTTTAGCTTTGACTTCTCTCTTTCAGAATTTTCTAACATCACAAAATAAGACTGCTGAGGTTTAGAACTAATTAGAAATACAAACTGGATATGGTTAGGAGAAGTAAATAAAATATAAACTTTCTATTCTCTTGATTTACTGATATGTCAATGAATTTCTAAAATCCACTCGAGAAATCTACAATCTTGTGCATTTCATGGCAATTATTGATGTTATGTATACTTGTTTGATAGACATATTTATAACCAGTTGAAAGAACATATTATAATGTTCAAAAATTTTTAAATAATTTGTGTGTGGTGATTCATAAAGTAGTTTGCAAGAAAAATGTGACGTTAATTTGTTCCAGTAACAGAACATTTTAAACCTATTTATGGCTTTGAAAAACCAGACAAATAATAATAGTTTGAGATTCTGTTCTAGAGTCTGGTATACTTTTTATGTTTCAAAATGTAAATTTATAAGCTGTTAAGTATTTATTGTTACATAATTTCAACAACAAAAAATTAAAACAAAAAATAATGTGTTAGATAACAAAAATGAAGTAATTTAGTAGTGTATAAGTTTAAGTATTCATTTTCACCAGTTCGAACTATGTGCTTCATCACATTGTTTATTTTATCTGTGTGTGTGAGAGGGGGGGAATAGATGTAGGTTTCTGCTGTGATTTATTGCTTTTCACAAAGTAAAAACAACTTTCTTGTTGCAAAATCTAAAATTAAAGCAATAAAATTATAAGCAAACAGATGCACAGTTATCACAATTGAAATTGTGAAGGTAGTTAAGTTTAAGATTGGATGCATTCGGAAAAGGAGAAAAAAAAACATTTTGTTTCATAGTTTTTAATATACAGTTTCAATGTACATTCACAAATTTACTACATTTGGGTTTAGGGTAAAGAGAATAATTGGTAGGCTATAATGTTTTACAAAAACAAAAGATATTCAATAGATTTACAATGTTTAATAACACTTTGCCTAATACTGTAAGACAGTACCTTTTCACACAGAAAACTATCTTCCCTGTGCATCTGCCTTAGAGATTTGCAACTACTCTCTAAGCATAATGATGCTATGCAGTAAAAGCCCTTTACCAATAGCAGGGTAGCACAGCCTCCTTGCATACTTTTTACACTTCATGTCAGAAGCAATTTCCATGGGTCAAAGTACAACTTCTGCCCTTTTCTTGGTCACTGAAATCATTTGTTGTTGGAACATGTTCATTACGGATACCTTTCTTTCTCATGTTCATCTTCTCTCCTCATTTTTATGGGGTCTCCACTTTGCCTCCTATCTTCCCCCTCCTGGTTTTGGATATATTCCTGATTCAAGTGAATCATGGGTGAAAGCTGTCTGGCATCACTTCTCTCGTCCACTTCATTGGTTACTCATCTGTTCCAACCACTAATTATACGCTGTTGTCTTGTCTTGGTCCTATCACTTCTGGTATCCTTTTCTTCTCATCTTTCTCCTTCTACTCAAAAGTTTTCACCTGATGTCAGACTCTGGGCTTGTTTGTAACTACAAAGTGGATTCAGAACTCATGGGTGCTCATCTGCTGCAGTGTGCACATCTCTGGGAAAAACTATCCACAGACAGATAGGTTACACTTGGTCTCACTTATTGTCACTCCTTCCAATTATCATCTCATTCCCCTTTTGTTTCATTTTCCTTTTCTCTCAGCTCCATTTATCTTCAGTGTCTGGAAGCTGTGGCATCAGATCTGCTGTACAAACAGGCCAGAAAGAGGTTGCACAGTCCTTTACTGGGCTTTTGTTCATGCTTCTCTTTATGGCCTCCAAGAAGACCACTACATGGTTGTTCTTTATTTTTGTATGTGAAGTTTCTTTTTTTTTTCCATTGATCCTTTTCACCTGGACTATGGGTGACCAAGTTGAACATCGTAGAAGCATTTCTTTAGGTTTCTAGTACATAATTTTTGAGATATATCTTTTGATTTGTTGTTCATTGAAATTATATATTCTTGTTTAGAGCTGTTCTGTTTGGCATTGTTTCAACCACCTGCATCTTCAACAGTGTTCAGGGCCACCTCTATGCCCCATCTGTATGAACTTGGTCTATGATTCTGTTATTACATAGATGTTTGGCTTCTTCTATAAAACTTGAAAGAGGGGTCTTAACCCAAACCTCTCTCTCTCTTTTTTTTTCTTTCAGGAAGCTGTTTAGTGTGGCTTGTCAAAACTTCCAAATAATTTCTTATCTCCATCCAATACTTCATGCACATGGAATATTTTAACTTCTTCCTCAGCAGGTCTCAACCTTCTCCTATTTGCTTCCAAAGTTCTGGAATATTCTTTCATCAGGATGAAGAACCTCTCTTTCTCGTATTGTTTGAGAGGTTCTGTCACTTCTGGAGACCATGGAGAGCAGTTCCTTAGAACTGCTTATTCTATGGGACCATGATCTTTTGTATTTCCTCCAATGGTTCTTGTGTGACCAGTGGAATAATTTACAGGAACTTTTGGACTCATTGGTTCTCCAGCTGTTTCATCTTCTCTTGAACCATTCTTGATGGCTGGATTACTCTAATATTGTTTTTGGTGTGCCTCTACTCAAAGCCAGTGTACACGTCTTTACTGATGTGTTCTAGGTTGGAATGGAGTGCATCTGAAAATGACAATATTACATTGGCACACTTGGACCCAGTTTGAATCTCCACATCAGTATGCTTAAATTGTGGCAGCATGTCAGACATTTTCCTCTTTCCTATTTTTCCTGGTGGATCATTTGGTTATAGTTCACTCCAACAACTGTCAGGTGTTCTCAAATCTAGAACCCTTTGTTTTCAAGCCTTAGATATTTTTTATTGGACCATTCTTAAATGGGTTTGCATCTTTGCCCATCACATGCCAGTTGCAATGAGCTTCATTGGATACCAGCTTTTTTGCTGGGCTTTCTTTTTCCCACAAAATGGTCTCTTCATCTGCAGGTTTTAGGCTGAGTGTGCATTTGGCACACCTTTCAAGTCTGTGCTTCCCTTCTGTTGGTCTCCTTTCCTCCATCCTTCATCCACAGCCATCAGTACTTGTAGTCAGAACTGATCTAACCTTTTCCTCTATGCTTACCTGATTCTTTGGCTTTTATTATGGGTTCTGACATTGTTTATGATACTCTGTATTCTCTTGGTAGCATCTCTTTGGCTGGCTCAACCCTGGTTCCCTCCTCTTCTTGTACTGTCTATCTGCTCCCCTCCATTTCCTTTCACACCTTCTCTCTTCTTGTTATTTTTATTATCTATATACCTTGTTCATATATTATAATAACTGTCATGTTTTTTTGTGTTGGCCAACCCATCACCAACTTCCTCCTGATGGTCTTAGTGTTGACCATCTGTTTTCCCTGTCTTATGTGACTGTTTGACAAAGGGTTGACTTTTTCTGTCATTGTCAGTTTTCAGGCTGCCTTGTTTACCACCTTTTGTCTTTCCCAATATTACAAGGTGTTTTATTCTCCAGTTCTATTAGTGATGTTCAGTCAGTTCTTCTCCATAGATTTTCCCACTCTATTCTTATGGCCAACTGAAACATTAATGTCACTCTGTGTGCTCTTACCCAGGCTTGTTTTGAGCCAGTGGCTACCTGTTGTTTATTCCACCCTTCCCTTAAGACCTGTTTCCTGTTACTCCTTACCTGTAGTCACCTTTGTTAAGACCTCTGTGCTCTAGACTTTTTCTGTATCCATTTCTTCATTCATATCTTATTCTTTGCCTGATCAATTTTTCCTCCCTAATATTTCAGTAGCTCAGAAAGTTAACTGCTACTTCTCTTATATTTCCCTTTCATTTCACACCTCTGTGATAAGTCTGACTAAAACTATTGTTTCTTGTTCATACCATCCATTGCTACCTCGCCAACCTCTCACCACATCATGGCTTTCATCTCCCCTTCTTTATTCCCTGGAATGTCTTTGTCTACTCTTACATGCTGGGTTTGCCAACTGCTTCATTTTGTCTACTCTTCATTGGAAACTGTTCTATATTCTTTTCATCAGATCCACCACCTCATCTATTCTCTTGGTTCTTTTTTTTTCTGACAGCAGCTCGAGGAGATCCTTCAGGTATGTATTTTGACTACTTCTCACAACTTAGTTATCCACAGTCTTCACCATCTAATTATCTCATTTTCTACAAGTTAATACCTGCCTCCATTTGCTATCATCTACTCACCATTCTTAATCAGATGAGTACCTTCTCTATCTCTTGTTTCTCTAGCATTACTACCAAGATTCTTCCTGGTGGCATGTTGTGTCTAGCAGAGTACTGTTATTTCTTAACTTCCAAATTGAGTCTAAATAATAGAAAGCTCTCATATCATCCACTATGACTCCATATATGATCACTGTTAAGATGGGGTGCTCTGTACGGCCACTTGAGGTATCCTTGTGGTATACTGTATTTGCTATCTTATCTACACCCTACTTATTTTATGGATTGTTGTGGAAAAAGCAAGTATTGGGGATACTCTGCCTGGTTCCCTTTCTCATGCTTGCTGGCTTTTCAAAAGAGGCTTATAAGGCCACCTGTTGCACTGTTTCCAGTGAAAGACCTTTCTGGTTGAAATAGTACTGCTGGGGTTCTGGGAATTTTCTCCAGGTTTCTCCACCATGAAGTTTTCCACTCCCATTTTCTTCATCTGGGAAAAGGAGATACCCTTATCACCTACAGTTCCTAGCTACTGCAGTGTTGGACCATGTAGAACTTTTATTTATTGGGACCTAACAGATGGATCCACACCACATTTCTATTTACCAACAAATGCCAAGAGAATTTACTAATTAACTGTGTATTCTTTTTGTAGTCTGCATCTGTTCAGTAGAGTTGAAGTGAGCACATCACAGGACTGTGTTCTTCTCCTGCAGTTTGTTATTGTCCAGTAGAGTTGAGGCAAGCATATATTTCAGAATACATGTCTTTTTCCTGCAGGCTGTAACTGTTCAGTGTTGTCAAGGTGAACACACACTACTATTCCATGCCTTCTTCCAGTAATCATGTTTGTTCAGTAAATTTACTACACGTTTCATGATACGTAATTTATGACATGAATTTCTGTTCCCTTTTGATGTTGGTCCAAAGGTCTGCATGTTGAGCCAAACATGCACTTTTAATCTGCTTGCCTTCCTCTAACAGCTGGTAGTTCCAATAAGCTATATGGTAGAGTTGAGGTGTTCACTAGGTATGGTCTGAATGCACCCCTACTATAAAACACATATTGGCAAGTACTTGGTTGGTCATGTTTTTCTTTTGCCTACACCTACAACAAATATTGCTTGTTTGCATGTTTCTCCCATATAATCTGGACAGAGAGTGTACCTTAGAAGAGATGAGATGTGGTACTCATATGGAGCCCCTGTTATGTGTGAAGAGGTGTATATTATCGTGGAAGGTAACATTTTCCTTATATGATAATAATTTGTTGATAGATACCTCTTCCCACACATGTGGTGCAACTTTGTATTCCTTATCTCATCAAAAAATGGAGATCACAAGTTCCAAAGCATAGAGAGAGATAGTACACAGGGAAGTTGTGTTGCTTTCCTATTAGTGAAAGCTTTTACTATATCATAATTTTATTAAGCAGAAGTGCTAATCACAAGAAATTTTTGAGTTTAGGTTAGGTTAGAATTCCTTAAAGACTAGGGGCATGCAAATATGTAAGACTGACACATGAGGAAGTTAGTTTTTTGTGTGAAGAGATGAGTATCTGTCAGAAATACATTTTCAGGTAAGGAAAATATAAACTTCACAGATGTGGTGTGTATAATTTCACACTTTTGAGATCAGTTGAGTTGGTCTAATTTGCATGGAAAAGTTAGTGAACAAATGAGAAAATGAAAGTTAAAATGCATTTTGAAAATGTGACAATTTTTGTAACCTATAGATCATTGTTATGTATTTAAGTGCATTTAAGTTAATGAATTAACTTTTTATCTCTCTTTTTTCTTTTTTTGTTAAATACTATCTTATAAATGTTTAACATGAAGGACTATTTATGAAGATTTGTCATCAATTGCTACCATTTTTGTAAAACCATTAAAAATGTGTAAGAGTTTTAAAATTTTTTTAAGGCTATTTATATTACAAGATAGATTACAGTTTGTCTTTGGAAAACCCATTGAATGGTTATTTCCAAACCAAAGTGGAATATTGTTGGTTAATAGAAGAAATTTTAAGAATTTTTTTCATGGATCACATAGATATTATTAGACAAGTAGTCATTTGAGTAATGATGAATAATGCAAAATTTAATCATGAAACTGTTGGATGAAAAATTTACATACACGTATTTGTTTTACAGACTTTCTGTGTATGTATGTGTGTATACACACACTTCATTTGCTGTGTTAAATAACACAATAAATTTCTAGTATTTTTGATTCCAAAGAAACAAGTTTGAAAAATGATCATATTCAAATTAATTTTTAAGTTCAATATAACATATTATAAAAACTAGTAAATGGAAGGAATGAATTCTTTAAAAGGTAACATCAATAAATTTCCTCAGTTTTGAAGAAAATGCAAGTGGCAGGTAATTCTGACTGTAAAGAACCCAGAACTCTATATTTCACATTTGTATTAATCATTGGAATTACTATCTTGACTTTCACAAAAATATTTTGAGGGACTACGGAAGTCATCTAATCTTATGTAGCCATATAATAAGGCTGGATGTACTGATAAGAATGGTTGCTTGTAATTGGGAAGAATTACCTATTGGTTTCTGAACTCTTGTTTTTACTGACACGACAGACAATAATTATATGACAGTTGGTAAACTATAAATGATATTTAGTTAAATACTAGTTTCTATAGTGCACAGATCACCAAGTTTAGACAAGGATAAAAAACAACAGGTTTTTAAATGTTTTATTGATAAACTTATGATGGTTTAAATGGTAAGTTATGTAATAATTTTATTCCCTATTCACATTTAACATACTGAATTTTCATAAAGATATATAAAACCTACTGGGGAGTTGAAGCTTTTTCCATTTCTTATATTTTACTCTGGTTATTTGTGATAACAAGAAACCCACTTGCAGTAAAAATATATCTCAGGATAGCTGATATGGATATTAACACTTTTACTAATAAAGCAGAGAACAGTGTTTTAACCATAAAGTCAAAATGTTTTTCTCTGCTTTATTAGTAAAAGTGTTAATACCCATATCAGCTGTCCTGAGATATATTCTTATTCTGGTAAATTCTATCATTTTTTTGTAAATCTATCTTGTATCACATGACATGAAGTTTAATAGTGATATGTATTCCTGACATTCCTCAAAATATTTTAATACCAGATCTTAGTTCTTATTCACTAGGTGTATGTAAAATGAATAAATAACATCATCATTAATCCTTACCATAAAAGTCTGATTTGTAAATAACTTAAATAGCATTGATAATAATTGTAGTTCATAATGAATAATTGATGATATTAAAAGTGCTTAGATTACTATGGAAGTAACATTCCAGTCAGCCTGATGAAGCTTAGTATTATGGAAGGCCTCTCAGGCACTAGATATGACCATAGTGTGGTTGATATATAGCCTATTCTTCTTTGATTTGACTTGCAAGTTCATAAATTATCTTTGCTTTTTTTTGTAGTATCTAGCCAGTGTATATGTTTTTCTTGCTAGCTCATTTCTTTTTGTGTATTAGCTTTATCACATATTTTGTGTGAAAATTCCAGCCAGTTTTTTTATGTTTAATTGAGTTCATTTGAACAGTTCTCTATCCCTCCCACCCATAATCTTTCCTTGCATACAAAGAAATTTTCCATGCAAACTCAGTTTTATTTATTATCATGGCTCGGAACTGAATTATAAAAATCACTGAATCAAACTAGTACAATATTTTTTTTACTATAATAATATGAAATCAGTATAACACATACTTGATAAAACATTGAGATCATTGTTCTCTATAATTCAGTATTTCACCATAATACCTCTCAAGCATCAAAGTTCAGAGTCAAGTCTTTATCCATACATGAAATTAGTATTACAAATTCTACTACTGTGGGTTCTGTAAATGTGTATTGTTATGTGTTTCTACATTAAAACAAAATTAGGTGATAAGCAAAACAAAAATGACCTGAAATTAACTTACAGTGGTTTACATTACAAAAGTACAAAAAATATAGAACCTCATCTTGATGAAGTTTATGTATGTTTATACTACATACACTACACACAGTTACAAGTCACTTTTAATAGGTCTTTAGAATATCAGTAACTTTCAAATTTTTTTTAACCTCTTTTCCAATTTCTTTCTTTCACATGACATGTAAGATGGGTTATCAATCAACTAAGTTTTTTTCAATCTTTCACATAAGAGTTCACGGTAAGTATGACTGAATTCATGGTAGAGCTTTCCATTCTCCCATTCCATCTCGTGAAAACTGGCTTGCTTACTTGACATACAAATTGAATGTACATATCTCCTCTCAAAAATGGTGTATAATTTTATTACAAGATCTTTAATAACATATTTATATTGGCCAAGCGTGTTAAGGCATGCGACTCGTAATCTGTGGGTCGCAGGTTCGCATCCCCGTCGTGCCAAACATGCTCGCCCTTTCAGCCGTGGGGGTGTTATAATGTGACGGTCAATTCCACTATTTGTTGGTAAAAGAGTAGCTTAAGAGGTGGCGGTAGGTGGTGATGACTAGCTGTCTTCCTCCAGTCTTATACTGCTAAATTAGGGAAGGCTAGCACAGATAGCCCTCGAGTAGCTTTGAGCGAAATTCAAAAACAATAAACAATAAAACAGTCAACAATTTTATACATATTGGAAATCTTGTAACTCTCTGTTAGCTGGGCATCTGTAGTGTGTATAATTGTTAATTAACTTTACATCATCACAGGATTGACAATTTGGGGTACCTTTAGTTCCATACATTTTACATACCTTACTTTACTTCCATACTATTCTTATTCCAGTTATTGTAAATGTTTATAAGGGTTTTATTTGCTCAGTCTTTACATATCTCTGCATGTTGTAACATACATTATTTGTTATTATTAAGATGTGGTATCAAATAATGCATTTGATGTCATTTGCTTCTTCTTCATACAGTAAATGCTCATAAATGTTTCATATCTGTACACTGTATTGTTATTGTTTATTTGTAGTTTTATTAGATAAGCTACATCTGTATGAGTGTTTGTCTGAACACTTGCATTTTTTTCAAATATTCCAGGACCTATCAATGTATCAAATAATGCCTACAGGCAAGTGTAGCTTAAGTGATGTGTGTGAAAATGATAGAATGAACAAAATTCAAGTGAAGGGCATGTAAACTTCTGAAAGTGTTTCACAGGTTGTCACAAGTTTAAATTAAACCTAAAGTTTTTGTGTGAGATTTTGAGTACTGTGTGGTTTATAATTTATTAACACCATCAGTTACACACACATAATTATTGATTTCTTCTAAATAATCAAGACTAATTCCTAACTTTAAATATTTAACTATTTAACTACTTCAGACTCTTCTGAATAGGTAATATACTTTTTTGTTTCTTCTAGCTTAGTTGTTCTTTCTAAAGTTTCCTAATTTATCAAGTTTGCACAGTTTAAGTGCTGCTAACTTCTCATGGTTGATACAAGAGTATGCAAGTATTAAGCATAGTTTTATCAGTGTTGAGTTAGTTTCAGAAACACCTGTGTTCTATCTTAATATAGCAGTCATCATTGATATCACATGTTTACACATCATCTTGGTAACACTGTAATAAACTTATGAACATACACTTCACCTAAACCTCAAAATCAGTATACTTGTTAATTATCATGGTTACATTCCTTTAAATGATATAGTGCATTATTCAACATTTTAATTCTTCTGATTTTCAGTACAGTGTGTATATCCTCACAAAATTTGGTAGTCTTTCAGTTAACACAAGTCTTTCACATACAAAAGAAAAATCATATTTCTTAGAGAAGTTTTTGAATAACCTAAAATAAAGATTTGTCCATTAATATATTGAGTATTTGTTTTGAATAATCCATATACCAAGTTATTTTCATGTTAAAATTAAATGTACTTTTTTTATTTCAAAAATCTCAAATTTCCTTTGTGTAATCTCTAAAACTTCCTAAATACATTTCAAGTGTTTGTTTTGAGTAGCTTTATATATTTTTTCTCTACCCTATCTCTATGCAGGATTAATCAGTTTGACCAACCTGGTAATCACACACATTGTAACATGAAGCTACATTTGCTTATCCAGAATAGTTTTGAGTTTATTACTGAATATATTATTTATAATTAAATTTTATTGCCATTTGAACTATTATCCATAACATTATAAATTGCAAATCATTTGGGGAACATGTGGTTCATGTTACACTTTCAAATTATGTTACTTGTGCTGTTCCTATGCTTGCCTTGTGTTTTGTGAAAAAAATTTTATTGTATTAATCTTAATTATTTCGTATAATCTAATGTTATCTGACCTAAAAAGATTCCTATTCTTACATTTTAGTTATTTTGATAATAATATAAAAGTAATAAACATGAAAAACAAGAAATATAGTAATACAATTTTTTTCTTTTCTGTTGATTATCAAAAGACTTTTAGGCTGCATTTTTTTAAACTTCTGGTAGTAGTGCACTAACTGACCAAATGATTACACTGTATTACTCAAAACAAACTCAGGTTTGTTGTGTGAGGCAGAACATTGTTCAGCCTGACCAAAATTAACTCCTGGATGTTTATTTTAATATCAATTTATAAAGGTTTTTTACATTTTTCTGTTATTTTGCTTAAAGTATAATTTTGTGGTGATATACAAAATTACGTGTTCTCAACATTACTTTAACTATACCTTTGTTCATATTCGCTAGATATTTGTATCTTTCCTTTTATATAATATCTAGTTGGTATGTGTAGTTATTCTTCTACCTGCTAACTGTTTCAATTTTATTTATATATTTAACATATTTTCATTGTAAATATTCTAGTCAATCAGTATATTAGTGTACTTTATTCTTTCTGAAGTTCATTTAATTAAGACCATTTCATCTTTTCTCTTTAATTAAACTCATTTTACTGGTCTTTCATTTTTTATTTTATTATTTAAAAAGCATAAGATTAAAAGATGGTTATTTATTCCTCTTAGACTTTGTTTTACTTCTCAAACAGTAATATAGCATATGATTTAGTACTATTTCACATTCATATATCTACTGCTAAAGTTAACTGTTTTAGCAGTAAAACTTTGTAAAAAAAAAACAAACTACAATGACTTAGAAAGACTGTATTTGCAATAACTTTTAATAAGAATATCAAGTATTGTAGTCTCTTTTTTTCTTTCCCAACTATCATCAAATTAATTTTGAATTGTGAATAAAGAGGTAGCTCCACTTGTAATTGGTAAGATAAGCTCTGATCAAAATATTGTATGTACATTCAAGTCCTTGTAAAAAGTAACCAGTTAGAACAGGTAGACTTGGTCATTTAACTTTTTATTTTAAATTTTATACTAATTTTAGTTTATTATAATTAACTCTACAATTTTTGATTTTCTCCGTAGTCTGTATTGTTTCTTTAGTGGTTGATTTAATCATATAGTATACATCTTTTGACTACAAACACTTTGTACTAAAAACCAGAACAGATAGCATACCTGATTGTTTATAATTATAAACTTAAGGAATGGAATTTTAGGACATGAACTAGGGTTTGTAGTAAATTTCTTAAACAGATACGGTAATAAAGGTTACAGCTGAAAGATATCAGTGGGAGTGTATTTTACTTTTAATTATTTATTTTTCTGTACACTTCTGTAAGGGAGTTTTAAGAAAAGTAGTTTTTTGTGTTGAATCTTTTTTTATGTAATTATGTTCTAATATCTTCATTCATATTTATTAACAATTATTATGAGTGACTCTGAAAAGAAACTATTTAATAATTTAGTTTTCTTATTTACATCTGTAACATCAGAAACTGAAGTTTCGATGGTTGGAAGATCTGAATCTATACTTCTGAATGAAATAGAAACTGATAGTAATGAAAGTGATGGACAGTCAGAAATGTGTCCTGTATGTTTAAATAAATTCCGTGGGCAGGAAATTGGAACACCAGAAAGCTGTGACCATTCTTTTTGTTTGGAGTGTTTACTTGAATGGTCCCGGGTAAAGTTGAATTGTATTTGTTATAATTTATAGATGATTTTCTGCTGTTTAAAATGTATTGTGTTATACCTGTTATTTAATTTTTTTCAAATTATTAATTCCTTATTCTTAAATATTTTTGAAATATTATTTTAATGATAATCTGCATTTCAAATGTTTAAAGACTATAGAAAGAATACAGTTGTTAATATTAGTTAAAAAGACTTTACCTACAAAATATATACAAAATCTAGCAACTCAAGTATAGAATGGGTAGACTAACCAAAACTTAAAGAGAAAAATTGTATTAGTGTGTTTTTATTACCTAGTTTCGGTGACAGGTTAAGATATATTTTACTTGTGTCTGGAAGTTAGTAGTTGAACTTAGCATTTGATTTTATTGTTTCATATTTATGATTTGTTTTCTTAATACACTTGTAGAATGTCAACACCTGCCCAATAGACAGACAGCGATTCAGTCTCATATTTGTTCGTTTTGAGTTTGGTGGGAAAATTTCCAAACGGGTAAACAGTTTTGAAGTGCTTATGTTGTTTAGATTTTAGAGTGATATTTTTTGAATTCTTTCAAAGATATAACATTTTTTTACTGAGAGTTAGCAATATACATATTCTTAGAGATTTGCATAGATTATTAATTCAAGGTAACTAATCATGCAGTGTGTGTATTGAAGTTACAGGGTCTGAAATTCCTTTCTTTTTTCTATTTACAATATAATTTACTTCTAATTGTTTATAAATCATTTTAATTTTTATATGTATCCAACTGAGTTACTTTTTATAAACTGCTGCTGTCATTGGAGCCATAAGGGCAGCTATCCTCCCACAACCTACGAGAGTAGGTGACAGGCAGGAAGACAAAGGGACATTGTGGGCTAAAGTACCCTCTGTCACCATTATGGGGGCTGAACAAGGCTCAGAGATAGCCTGTGTTTAAAGGATTGTACACCAGCTAAGAATTTGAAGGTAGCTCTAAACCTTTGAAAATTAGTCATTCGACATTCAGGCTTTAAGAGATTTTTTTTTCTCTTGTAAATCGATGTTGTTTGACAATGTTTGAATAGTAATAAAGACATTTAATATCATTTGCATGACAAATTTAATTGTTTGATTTGTGTAACACCCATTACGTAAACAAAAGTTGTGTAAAAAACAACCCAAAAAAACCACTCAAATGTTAAATGTAGCAGCTTACTGTACATATCACATGTAGATAAGCAATGCATATTTTGTATTTTTATTCAAGACATTAAAACATGATAACTGTTCTATATAATACATTTACAAGCTTTATGTGAATGTTTTATTTCATTTATGTGAATTACCTGTAAAATAAAACTTTTCATTCAGATATAGTGATTATGGTGACATCATCAGTAACTTATGCAAATTAATACTACTGAATATTTGAACCTTTGTTTGGTAATATGTTCTGAAACTTCAAAGCTCAATATCTACTCTTTATTTACATCCCTGTCCAGTGGTTAACATGGTAGATTGTGTATTTGAGGCTCTGTTGTTTGTATTCCATTATTGCCAGTAGAAATGTGCTCCACTTTTTTGGACTGTAGATATTTTACATATTTTGTCATATCTCTCTGGTTTGGCAGAAGTTTGTTGTTCCTTCACTTCAAAATTAGGTACATCTACTGCTCACAAGAGTTTTTGTAACTTTTCACAAAATGTAACAAAAGAAATTGAGAATAGTGTTTTTGAATATTTTTTTTTATCCTTACATTTCTAACCTTTTAAACTTGACTCATATGGGTTTTTTTTTTAAACAACTTGCACTGTGTACATGGAATAAATACTCAGATCTTTCCAGAAGGAATGTAAATGATGTTTGCTAGTAATGTAATATTTGTACATGGTGTGCATGTAGTTTTTGGAAATAGGGAAGAAAGTTTTTATATTATTAACTGTGTTATATGCATATTCTATATTTAAAACAGTTTTTTACACTTTAATAATGTACATATATTTAATGTATTTAGTTATGTACTTTCCTAAATATGTATATATTTATATACATTTATCTTTAACTTTATACTGGTATATTGGGTTTCAGCTACAAGTAGAAAACATGTTTCATGAGGATGATGAGCAACAAGCAGAGGACAACACATACTGTGAGGTTTGTGGCATGGCTGATCGTGAAGACAGGCTATTATTGTGTGATGCTTGTGATTTTGGATATCATTGTGAATGTTTAGATCCCCCATTAGAAGAAGTTCCTGTAGAGGAATGGTTTTGTCCAGATTGCTTGCCAACTGTTGAAGCTAACCGTCATTGTAAGTTCTTTTTTTCTCAGAATCTTATAATTTATTTTTATATATTTTGTTTGTATTTTGTAATACTTTAGTGTGTATGTATGTGTGTGCATAAATAAAGGAAAATTACTTGTAAGATTCTAAAGTAATTCAACACACTTTGAGCCAGTGAGTGAAGCAGTCATATCAGCAGAAATAAGTTATCAAGCAATCAAAATTTAGTAATCAATTGCATGAGTTCTGCAGGTTTTTGCTCAAAAGAAATTAAAGTGCACCTATGATGTGTCCTGCAATTGCCTATCAGTTTATGATCTCACCATATGGCACATTCCACAATTGCTTGTCAACTTACAGTTGCATTAGATGGCATGTTCTGTAGCTAAGGGTTTAAGTATAGCAATTATTAAAGGGGCAGTCAGGGTTTACATCGGTACTAGTATTGGTTGATAGTATATCATATCTTGAGAATAATGTGCATTATCACATGTTCCATCTTCAGAGTTTTGACTGAATGCTACATCTGGTATTCCAGCTTTGGTTTTTACAGAAGTGTAAATGTTTGATGTGGTAATTTTGAGTTTATACTTCTGTTAATAAGTGAATCTCACTGTGAAAATTGGAAATAGCATGAAATATGGGAAACTGGTAACTCTCATGCTCTGGAAGAGGACATGAATGTGTCTATGACTGATTGCACATTTGATAGGTATGTGTGTGATTAACCCTTAGCATGTGGGCAGATCAAACTTTGTATGTTATGATGTTGTAATCAGTTGCATTGAAAATGTAAGTAAACTATTGAGGGTCATTTCATGTCAAATCATCCAGAGTTTGGAAAGTTTCCCAGGTGACCCCCTCAGAATGCCTTGAAAAAATTCACATGTGCTCCTCTACCCATATAGTGAAAAATTGCCAAAGATTAGATCAATATCTCTAATAGTTTCTGATATACAGCCCTGTAATTATGTTTTTTTTTATTCTTGGCAAATTCATTTTCAGGCAACTTTGGCTGCTTAAAGCTGGAAGAGTAGTGGTGGTAGAAGGCTGAAATTTGCTACACTAACTGAATTAATCTCACAGAATTCAAAAATGGTCTCAAACCAAGTTTATCTCTCTTAGGATTTTCATAGTGAGGCTGTAAAATCACCTGAAAACCCAAAATTGTAAAAAAACATTGGTTTTTTTAATAAGCCATAGCTGTATAAGATTTAATATGATACAAAGCTGAATTTTGTTTTCAAATTTTCGATAACATATCAGTTGATAAATTAGCAATTTTTGTAATTAAAAGTCTATTAGATCTCCTGTAAAAAAATTTAGTTGCATGCAACTTTTTATGATTTTAGCTAAAAATAGCCCTACTTCTGGCCACAGTTTGACCATGTCACCAGTTATTCAGCCTTTTCAGGTTTTTACCATATATTCTTACATCTCTGAATATGATCTATAACAAAAATCAGGATGGTGTTCAACCAACTTTTCAGTTATAATTTTTTAAAGTATCCTCTGACCATACGTTGTTTACTTGACAAAAACAACTTCAATTCAGGTGTGTTACTGTGTGTAAATATATCCATACAATTTTGAAATAATTTATGAATCCCATTGAAATATTCTAATCAGCCTTTACTATATATTCTTACATCTCTGAACATGATCTACAAAAAAAATCAAGGTTGTGAAAAAAATAAATTATCAAATTTTAAGTGTCTCTGATATGTACCATTAGGCAAAGGACCAGGTTTACGGCATTCAGTTCTTTTTTGTCAATCAGGAATCAGTCCTGCAGAATTGTGTAAAGTTTGATCTACTTGAGCACTATGAAAAATTCAAAACTGTGGCAGGTATTAGGTCACATCATAGATTTATTCCCCACTCTACCAACAAATTGTATATGAGAAGGCTATCAGATGATGATGTGTACACAGTTGTAACTGTTGGTAGTAACAGTGAAAGTGATGCTGCAGTAGCTCAACTAGGGTCTAATGATAGCAATGACAATTATCAGCCAGGGAAATATGTGGTATGCATATATGATCATGAATGGTATTTGGGAAACATAAAAGATAGATCAGATGGGCATTCTGATGTGTTGATGTCATTTATGAAGAAATCAAGAACGAACTGTTCTCATGGCCTGCAAGGTCACGTAAAGATGAAAGCTGGATTCAGTTCCAACATATTCTTTGTCTGATAAGTGCACCTACCGTGCAAGGCAATAGTGCTCACCGCTGTGTTCTAAGTCAGAGTGATCTCAACATAATCAAACTCGAATTTCAGAAATTTATTCAAGCTGTCTGAATAATGTTTATTTGATGTTGTTAAGGCTAGTTTATTGTCAAAGCAGTGTTTGAAACATTTAATTGTCACCTGCAACCCCCTGGATGATTTGACATGGAATGACCCCTAAGTTATGGTATATAAACAAACTTGACATCAAACTATAAATAAATAAATTTTAATATTATATAAGTTTGAATTGTATTATGAAATATTACAAAAAAAAACTCACATTCCCTATTGTAAGAATTTGGATATTTGTTCTTGAGTCATCTCTTTTTTTTTTCTTTTTTTTTATCCACCCACTAGAAAACTGTAAAATGCAGCATAAAATATTCTCCATAATATTGTAATCAATATTCTGAAGCTAAATTTTATAGGGCTGAAGAGTAGCAAGTGAAAATTTAGAAATCACAGTTAACTTGTGAAACTGGAATTCAGTAGCAGCTAATTGTGTATAATTAACCTGAAGTATATTTTTTGTTGAGTTCTTGAATTGTGATATTACTAAATGGTTTTGTTAGTACTTGACATTATTTGGAATTTAAAGTGGACACATTGGGGTCATAAAAATAAATGGGGGCCCTGTAATTTTTATATGAAAAACAGTTTATTTGTTTATGTTAAGTTGAACAGTTAATTAGTATTATTAGTTATTTTCAATTAAAAACGTAATTTGTTGGTGTTGGCACTGTGTCAAGTTTGGGTTGTCTTGTAACAGTGTGACAAAAATAATACATTTTGGTTTTTATAACAATTTATAAACTTACGATCTTTTAAAGGATGAGCTAAAAATATGCTTGTTTTACTAAGTTCTTGAAACTGTGTGTTTTTATAAATGTACAAGCTGAGGTACCTATCATTTATCATGATTGTTAACTTAAAAAATAACAAAAAAATCCCAACTTGCACACAAGTTATTTATAACGTAACATACTATTACAGTATTTATTATTACCTTATCAAAAGTTTAGTATAAGCTTTAAAAATTCAGTATGTATATATTTAAAAAGTGGGTATACCTTGTACAATGCTTAGGATACTCCATAGAAAGAGGCAGCAGACAAAGTAGTGGTGCTGAGAGTGCTTTCTGTTACTTGCTTTCAACACCCAGCTTTTAATGATGTTCTTTTTCAATGTTTCACATGTTTAATTAATTGATAGTCATTAGTTGTAAAAGTATCTTGTATGTTGAGGTTGAAAGGTCTTGGATCAAAGTAGGAAGTGGGTATAGCTCGAGAAATGGCTCTTTGTATCAGCCTTTTAGTGATTATTGAAGTATAAATGTCAATCCAGTTTATTTGTTATTGCAATAATGGCAGTTTGTTTTTTCGTTGCATTGCTTCAAAGGGAGTGATAGTGCACACACTGAGAAATATAAGATGATTGTCATTTGGTAGAAAATTAAATAATTTTTTTCTTTGTTTTTGGTGAAAGGATGTGATGACATCTGTGAGTATGGCTAATGTTAATTTCAAAGATATTAAGTGCTTAATAACACTGAGGGGTGGAGGTGGTTGTGAACCTCTATTAACATGTCCCTTGTTCTAAGCAGTCATCCTACAAAATTTGGATGAGACTGACTCAGTGACTTATGAGTAGTTAGATAAATACACATAAGGTGTTTGTGCTTTATATAAATAGACATGTATTTATTTTAAATAATTTAACATCTTTGCATTTTTCCATTCTAATTTTATATAATTTGCAAAAATATTTACTTTAGTACTTATTTCATAGATCCATTTATTTAACATTTATTGCACCAAATGTCATTTCACAATAAACTTTTGTTACATTGCCATTGCATCAGTTAGTAATTTATGAAGTGTAAAGAGGTTAAAAAAGTACAAATCTATCATTACATTTGTACTATATATTTGAATCATATTTTCTTTATATTAGTTTTGTAACTTATCACTGGGTTTTAAAAAAAATATTGCAAATAGCAGAATTAATGTGTTGAACTGAGAGCTTTGAATAATTATTATTTTTTTATCCAAATTTAAGTTTAAATATATGGGTGAAATAGTACATGCCTCAATTTCATTAACATGTTAGCATAATTTTATTGAAATATGTCTTTTCATATATATATCACAAAATCCATGTTTCCAGACTAGAGGGTCCAAATTCAATTCTAAACTTTACTTAAAACTGGTCTTTTCTTACAGTAGGTCATTTTATATGTAGAGTGTTTCTCTGAGGAAAGTTGTTTTCAACTTTAATGCATCAGGTTTTCATTCCAACAGCTTCAATGCCCCAGGAGGTTTTGGATGATTTTCAAGAAATGCTGAATAGTAATTTTAGGCCAGGTGCTGCTGTGTTTAGAAGAGTTATACCTCGTACAAGAGCTAGTGAAAATGTTCGATCTCGTATTCAGAGGAGAAGGATTGCAAGAGAATCAGCTGATGAAAATGAAAGAGTTTCAACAAATCAGGTAAAAGCACTTCAGAAACATTGGGAAATTGTTAGCTGTGAGTACCTAAGAGTCATTGTTGCACCCTATAGTTTTTATTACAAAGCACAATTTAGAAGTAATGTTTTAACTTGGGTAAAATTTAACTAGTTAAAAGAAGTCGAATCTCTTCCTCTTTATTTTGTTTTAAGTTGTTAGATGTTTGGATGTATGTGTTTGGAAGTTTTTTTTTAAGTTAAAATAAATATGTTTTATTTGTGTCTGTTGGTAAGGTCTTTCATTTAAAATTATATTGGGATTGAGAATCCAGAGTCACCAAATAGATCTCTAACTTTATGGATTATTTTACTTACAGCTTAATAAAACAGATCTCTAGTGTATTGCACTTGGTCTTATTTCTCATGCATGTACAAAAATCAGTTGAAGAACAAAGGGAGATAAAAATTAGAAAAACATACATTTTAAAAAGCTTGTTATGATGTATGTTAAAAGTAGCAATGCTTGGTGTAAACATGGAGATAACCATAAAAGTATTATGAAATTTATTTTTCGTAAATGAATATTTTATTTCTGAGGGAACTTTCCTTCTATTAGCTAAATTATTTGAATCAGGATGTGTATGTATGTGCAAAATAACCTCATTGAATTGAAGTGAAACTTGCCTTTTTAAACTGTTTCATACATTTTCATATGAATGGTTTTGTGTTGTTTTGAATTTGTGATTTCAGCAGCTGATGTAACAAGAAATCCACATGTAATGAACAAGTTCACTTAATCTTGTGTAGTATACCCTTGATTATTGGTAGTATTAAGAGTTAATTATCCAGTTGTTTAAAAGAGATTTTTTTTCTTACCAAAGTTAAATATTGCAAGCAGTTAATTTGTATCTGTGTTAGATGGGAAGTTGCTTTTTCTTTAGTAACACGAAAAACTGTATATCATTCAGAAATACTAAATTGTCATTGTAAAAATTTTTGTGCTGCTTGAATGAGGAGAACCATTTTTTGCACAATTTTGCTTTTCTTTCAGACATCATCAGTGCCTAAGAGGAAGAAAAAAATAGTACGTAGAAAAACAAGGAAGATAAAAACAAGAAAGAGGAAAAGAAAGACAACTAAGAAAACTAAGACAAACAATATAAAAAAAAGAAGCACAACTAAAAGGAGAAGGAAAAGGAAGAAGAAAAAAGTTAGCATTCTTAATTGTGTTAATTAATATGAATTATTTGGTTCTTTTGCAACTTAGATTACTCTCTAATCAGACATTATTAGTGATCAGAGCTACCATATGTGATATTGAAATGTGTTTATTGTGTAATATATGTGATTTTAGGGAGATGTTGGTGTTCACCATACATGCTTGTTTCTACTTTATGGTATAAGTAAAAATTATAGTATTACATTAATTCAGTTAAATGTATTGAAGTACAGGTTTTAGCACTGAAATTGTATGAACAGTTAATCGTAATCTGTCAATCTAAGTAAGCGTTCTTAGCAGTGACAGGTATGACTTAACTGTACATAGTTTGAAGTTTTATTGATGGCACAGTCTGCTGGATTACAGTCATACATTGTAACTAGCTATTTTTACACAGTGTTAGGTTTAATCACCTTTTGTATCAATAATTGCACAGAATTTGCATAACATGTACTCTACAAGATGCCAGAAAGCACTTAATCAGTTGCAGCCTACTATCTTGAATATATCTTGCAATTATTTTACTGTTGTCAGCAAAAGATTATGAAGACAAATGAGACTTTTTATTTCATTCACAAGATACTCAGTTGAATTGAAATAGGGTTAATGTTTTGGCCATGGTAGATGCTCACGTCAGTGTCATGTTTTACAAATCAGTTTCAATGCAATATAACCTTGAGATTGTTGGTTTTTTGTCTTGGAAGAGCTTTTGCATTCCCACCCAAATGGGAAGTGCTATAGGATGGACACAATTATGAACAGTATTCTGGATGTAATTCCCTTCTTTTGAAGAAATCAAAAGACCCTCCTTTTTTTTATATAGTGTTTCCCTGTTATTATAGTACCTGCAATGATTTGTTGGAATAGAAGACGCAAGATCATGTGCATCATGAGTTTCCCTGTACTTTATTGTTGAGCAGTTAGAACATAACATAAAATTACAGTCACTTGTTATCAATAATTTTTACCCTATGCCTCAATGAAACTGAATAAGCAAGTTTTAGACCTCTATATGGCAGTTTCTCATAAATTAACTTGTCACTATGTATGGAGAAATGCAACTGAATCTTGACAAATGTTGAAAAAAATTGATTTGGAACACATGCTGTTATGTTTTGTTTGGCATTCCAATTTGGAGGCTTTTTCTTCTCAGTTATCAGTAGTTTGCAGCCACATTGTTTTTCTTGTGACTGAAATATTTCAATTGTTACTGCTACAAGCTGATAAAAGGTATCTATGAACAGCTCTTGAACTGCTGTAGAACTAAATATGGGTCTTCAAAAATAGCCATTTAAGTGTATAAACTATTAATAATTTATTAAATTTTAAATTTGTTTATGCCATAATTAAAACAAGAAAGTATTTTTAGGAAATTTTATGAATTCATTGATATTATTAGAGGCACTAACAAAACGACGTGAAGACTAAAATAGTCAACTAAAGTATTTCACTTGTTTGAGTATACATGTGTGAAACCAGTAATACCTGTGTTGGTTTTTTGATATAAATATTTGCCTTCCTTTTGGTTTTTAAAACAAATTAACTGCTTTGGATTGCTAAAATATGCCAAATCTCCTTGTCAAAATTATTTATTAATCTAGGCTAAGAGTTTGAAATGCTTGAAAATTGATAAGTTATTATGTTTGAAATATTTCAAGAAAACAACTGCATACATTAGAAATAACTATTAGATCAAGTATCTTAATAATATATTTATTAATATATGAGCATATCTACTTGAATGTTTTACTTTCAGTGTAACACTTTGATTAAAAGGAAAGCCAAGTTTGCCAAAATATTCATAATTGCTTAAGTAGGTTTTCTCTGTGCTATTAAAACAACAACAACAAAAAACAAATTGTATACAGCATATAACAAAATTTAAAGTGTCCTTGTTCAAAATTAAGATATTGGAATTACTGGTTGTCAATCTTCTACAGACAAGACGATCAAAGGCAGCTTCAAGACCTCTTGCAGCACCTGTGACTGTAAAGAAAAGAATTGCTGAAAAACTTGGACTAATGAAGCCTCCTATAGGTCAGACATTACCAGTTATAAAACGCCCAGGTCCTTCACGAACAATTCACTCAATACGTAGTGATATAGGAATCTCAGCACTTTCATTATTTGGTGATAGAGATGAATTAGATGTTGTAAACGAAAGGTAATGTGTTTTCATGTAGAGTATGGTAAAATCAGTAATCTGTACTAAGTATTTTTCTGGCTCTTGGTTGATTGCATTTTTACATTGAGCGGTGTGTCTAAATTTATGTGGTAAAATTTTTGTTCTTGCATAAGCAGTTGTAGAAAACTGAGAGAATATGATATATCAACTTTTAGAGTTTAAAATAAATTCAGTACAGTACTGATAAAACAAAAATACAGCAAAAACAGATAAGTTTTAAGTGGCAAAGTTCCTCGTGAAAATGTTGATCAAAATGTTTTAATTATGCATACATTATGACATAATGTATCATTATGTAAAAATAATTCAGCCACATTGTTACATGTTCCCTTGGTGAACATAACATATTCATACATTTAAAATAATAAAAATTGCCCTAATCATAAAAGTTTAATTAATTATGGGATACATATAATTATGTATCCCATAATTTAGATACATTTCTAAATTATATTAAAATTAAGTGGTTCAGAATTTATTTCTATATTTGATTGTATAAAACATTTTGTTGGAAGGGTGTATTCAAGTTTCATGAAATTTTGAAAGGACATTCACTGTAAGTAAATAATTGTAAAAGTAAGTAGTGCTCATAAGTAGCTTCAGCAAAGTATGTAGGTTTAAACACCTGATTTATGTTTCCCATACTCTGTTCATAACAGGTAGTGTTCAGTAATATCTCTTAAAAAACTTTGCCATTTTACTCATACACTTTTGTGGTTGGGTCATTAAATATACAGTTTGTTTAGTTATGAAAATGGCAAACATTTTGAACAACTTTCAGTCAAAGTAGTAAAGTTGAAAATAAAGTAAATATATAGGACTTATATCTACAACACTATAAGGGTTATTAATATTTCACAATTATGAGGTTGTATGGTGTGAGTAAAACTCGTTATATTCATATAAAATGAAGTCTAGAAAAGCAATCAAAAAGTGTTATTTTCATTTGTTTTTAATTTCATCAAATATAGAAAAGATATACCATTGCATTAAATAAAAGAAAATAAATTGTATACACATCATTGTATGTTAATGCAGATTTTTTAAGTCTTTTACTTGTTCTTAATTTACTAATCTAAAGAAGTGTTGTAGCCCCCTTAACACTTGGTACAGAAAGGTGAAAGTGTACACGTCAGAAATTTTTACAGTTAATTTAAAAGTTTAATTAAACTACTATATTATTATGATATAAAAATACACTTGACATACAAATGTAATTAATAAATCAAATTTTAATATTATATGTGTTTTAAGTTCTTAATTTTATAAAGAATTGTTTTAACAAATCTTCAATCTCACCCTAATATGAGAATTGTGGCATTTGCTTACTAGGTATACCGTATACCCTTTTCTCTAATTTCTTTATCACTCTTCTCAGAAGTATGGAATTTAACAAAAATTACTTATTGTAATATTGTTTTAACTCTGGCAAAATGTAATTTTATAGCTAGCAGTTTTATTTGGTTACAGATCCATAAAATAAAAAATCAGATCCCTTTTGCCACCCTCTACCCCACCCCTGTCACTTTCTCTGTTTTAAAAAAATTGCGTGTAGTTGCCTCTGACATTTAATACTATATCTTTTATGAACAGTAGAAAGCCAGATTTGTAATCTATCAAATGATGTATTATATTACATTGTTTTCTATACACAGAATTTTGTATATTGCTCCGAGTTCAAACTTTATTGCCACACAAAACACATTGATGAGCTTATCTGAATTTTTGGTGTCTCTTATCACATAGTTAAAAAGCCATAAAAATTATCGTTACTGTAGTACATTATCTGCTTTTTGCATATTGTTATTCTGCATTCTTAGTTCCATTATTTAATTAAAGAAAATGTTCAGTGTAGTAATAGTAGTACCATTAGTATAAAAAAAGCAGAGTTGAATTTCATTTGTCAGCACCAGAAAAAAACAAAGTTACTGTTATATCTTTTGTTTTTCATGTGTATTATTTAATTATTATTTAAAAAAATTAGAAATTCTGCATTTTTTGTTCCATTATTTAATAAAAGAAAACATTTAGTGTAGTAATAGTAAAACTATTAGTATAAAAAAATGTAGGGTTGAATTTCAGTTGTCAACACCAGAAAAGAAGAGAGTTAGTGTTATATATTTTGTTTTTCATATGTATTATTTAAAAATTAGAAATTTGTAAAGTTAGATGAAGTAAGATAAGGAAAAATAATAACAAAAAATTTTCATCAGTAACTCGTATTGCATAATCAGTTTAGTAAAGTGAGCTACACATTTGCCAAGTGATTTACAACTTGTACAGTGGTATTATTATTTAGACATGGTTTGAAGGGCAGCAACATAAATAAAATAGAAACACATTGTCAGATATACAATATTTGTGAGTTTAAGAGTTATCATTTAAACATCAGTTAATTTGCAGAACAAGAGTTTTAAAAGTTAATTATTTTAAAAATGATAGTTAAGACAAGTTTTGTTACGTAACTCTGTATGAGTTGTACATTCTGTATGTAGTTTAATTATTGTACTAGCCTTTTTTAATATTGTTGATGTTATCTTACTTAAAGTTTTTAAGTTTTTCTCATTATTTTTAATGTTGTTGTTAGAGGGCTAGGGTTTTCTGTAACATGCTATAAATACATGCAGATATAGAATGTGAGTAAGAAGTACCTTAGTAAAAATGAAAAAGGTGAATTTAGACTGTGTGATTGTCAGTTTAGCTGTAACAGGTGAATTCTGAAGTGAAAGTATCATAGCTTGTAACATAAGAGATTAAGAATAATTTGCCTTCCCGAAGGGTATTCTAGAGTAATTGAACCCATTTGTGTAGATTTATTTAAATATCTAAAAAATCTAGATTAAACTGTGGTAACCAATAGTTGTAATGGTTATTTTGTAAGATTCACAGTTTGTATTGTAATAAAAAAGAAAAATAATTTGTCTTGTCAGTTGGGTTCTAGAGTAATGGAACCAGCCTGTATAGTTTTTTAACAGCAAAAAAGTATTTTAAAGCTCTGGATACAACTATAATAACCCACTGAGTTACATAAATGCATTTATCACTGGTTGTATTGTTATAACAAAGGAGAGAAGAAATAATTCTTGTTAGTTGGGCTCTTAAAGTAATTTAACCAGGCCGTATGGATTTCTGGTGAAAAAGAGAATTTTTAAAACTCTCGATTCAAATGTGCTAAACAGTAAGTAGTGATTTTTTTATACATACATTTTACTTGTTTTGAATATATATATATCATTTTAAAACAAGTGGATTGTGTGCTGTCCATTTATTGTTGAAATTGATCTCCAACAAGTCGCATACACCTCTGTAAAGAAACGTATACTGTTGCTGGTTTTCAGCTACTTAGTATAAGTTCTAGTTTCAAGTTGCACTTTGAAGTCATTCTAGAAAGATAAAAAGAACAATTTATATTTATTTTGTACTTTTATGGTCATTATGATGTCAATCAATTTGTCCAAACCTGTATAGAGATAATAAGATAAAATATAAAGTGTTACTGGAAAAAAAAATTGTGTAGGAGGTTTTAGAAATTAGGAAGAGGAAATTTTACAATTTTATGTGAAGAAAAGTAAATATTTTTAATGTTAATGTGAAAATTGCTTTACACTTCAAGCAGTCAACACTTTGACTCTATATTTATGGAGAAATTATCAGTAAAAATACTTAAAGTTGTACTTTTTGTGTATCAAAGACTTGTAATACGTACTGAAAGTGCAAAATTTTGTGAAGCTGTACCAAACGTTACAAGCTATAGTATTGAATCTTTAAAGGTCAAGTCAGGGTCAAGATTTAGGTTGAATTGACTAAGCTCTTAGGTAGAGAGTTATTTGAATTACATATTCTTTCATAAAAAAACATTTATTCTCTAAAAATGAATTTAAAAAAGTTTTTGACAGTTAATATGCCTATTTTGTGAAAAGTAAAATAATCCTTGCCTCTGGCATTGTTCCTGTCCTTTAATGAAGCTGAATATTTTGATTGCAGTAGAAAATTTAAGTAGAGAAAACTGCCATAAATGTTTTGTTTTTGTTGACTAATTCCTGTAGATGACCAGATGTTGAGAAACATTTTGACAGAGACAATTATAGTCACTATTTCAAATATTGCAACTTGTTACCTGGACACCCCACAACTTTAATTGTCCAGTGTATTTTAATTTTCTTTCTGTTACGTTGCCTGTTTATACTATTTTATACCATTTTCTGGAAGTGACACAATTTTAAATATTATGAAACTGCAGATTTTTTAAAATTAAGATTCAGGATATAACAGGGTGATATGCATCACTCCTTAAGGCTGTTGTGTATTTTTGTATTACATGTGTAAGAATCACTGGCATACGTATGTTCTCTCTGGGGTATGTGTTATCATTAAAAGTGATTGTAACGCATCAATTAATATTAAGACCTGGCATAACTTGGAGGTAAGGACACTCGGCTCCCATCCTACGGGTTTCTTTTACTGAATGTGATTGACTTTTCAGCTGTGAGGGAATTATAGTATGATGATCAATCCCAGTATTTGTTGTTAAAGTTACTGGTGGATGGTGTTTACCACTTTTCTTCCCATTAGTCTGTTATTTCAAAATATAGTTCTCAGCTAGCTTTGTATGAAATTCAACAAACAAACAAACTTAACATTAGAAATTATGTGCTAAAAGTAAAAAAATGCTTATATAAATTTATCTTCAAGTTGACAGGAACATACAATACATACTCAGAGTAAAAACAGTAATAACACACTAATTTTAAAATGTTTGAATTGCACTTTATTTTAAGACCACTAATTTATGTGTATCTTTATTTAATGTAATTTAAAATTATCAGAACATCAGATTTGCTATAAACAAAAATGTGTTGTAACTTTATATAAAAAAAGGCTAACACAAAAATTCATCAAATCCAATTTTAAGTACCTTATAGAAACATTGACTGCAAGTCATAGTTTAATTTTTTACCAAATATAAGCTAAGACATACATACCATGTGTTCATAATATAAATGCACATTGTAGAATGATCTACAGAGAATAGATTTAGTTTAATATGTTGTATTCTTATAGTGTTAATTGTATTATATTATTGTGACAAAGTAATAGATATCACAGGTTTCTCGACTGTTCATTGCTCTGTTATATAGAACTCAAGAAAGTGAATTTTCTCCGTATTTTGCAGTTTTGAGGAAGAAAATGGGGATGTTTGTATAGTGAGACCACACAGAGGCCTTCAAGCTAAGGCTCACGCAAAAGAAATCCTTTCTAGAGCATCTCTATCTTCTAGGTAGGGTTAATTTTAAGTGATTGTTGAAATCATTGTTGTCATTGGTAACTTTTAGTTGCTTATATTTTGAAGTATGCTGTGAATTAATTTAATAATTTGTTTTTATCTGGAACCTCTTTTACTTTTTAGTTTTTTGTTAGTTAACTCTGTGAATCTCAATGTATATACATTTATTACTAATTTACTCATAATTTAAAATTCTTAATTAAGTCTCAATGCTTGGTTCTAAGATTAGTTGGAACACTGAAGTAATTGACATTTCCAGCCAGTGGCACTCTGTACTCCTTTTTTTATATTAGCATTAAAAAAATTAACTTGTGAATGTAATCATACCTGAAATGGATATTTCAAATGTGAATAACATAACTATTGAACATTTTTGTACCTAAATTAGTTTTTTTGCAAATTTCTAATTTATAATGAAATAGATACCACTATGTATCTTTATATTATGAAGTTCACCCATGACTGTTGACCAAAAAGCCAGATTTCACATGCTTATTAGTAATAATGCAATCATAGCATTGATGGTGTCATAAGCTAGCATACTATTGAAAGAAATGTTTCAACAAAGTATCTTTGCTGAAACTTCCATATTTGACATTTATCTTACCATATCTTATTTGTCAAAGCTATGTGTGAAAGGCTTCTTGACCTAGCAATCAGAAGCTTACAAATTTACAGTATACAGAAGAAAGAAAAGGAGCACTATTGCATCTAGATTGTGAGAATAAAACAATTCTAACTTGTATAAAAGCCGGTGTGTTTCATATCTCGTCACTCTATAGTTCTGGAAATTGAAAGAGTCATAAAAGCCAAAATGTATTTATCCAGATAGAATAGAATAGTCCAATTAATGACTGCCTGTTACAGTTTTAGTAATGGGATGCAAGGGGACCATGAGGGGGAAACATGAAACCTAATAAGTGTGGTGAATGTTGGTATAATAAACCTAAAATAAAGATTTGCTGTGGGATCATCTAGCCTAGAGTCAAATGTGTAAAATTTATCATGAAAATAAAAATATTAATTCAGTTGTAATCTTAAATTTTTCCAGACTTAAACTATTTTTTGTTATATCACTAATATTTTGAATGAAAAGATTATCTTTTTTAATCAACAGAGACTAAATTAAGAAGTAAATATTTTTCCAGTTTTGTTGTTTATACATTTCATTTTATACTCTAGTATTTAGACTACAACAGTTTTTAGTTAAGCATTTATTACTAAGCAACAAAACATAAGAGCCATTATTGGAACATAGTGTTACCAAAATGCCCTGACTTTTCTATATACTAGAAGTTGTTAATCTTACTGATTTTCACCAATAAAAATCCTGTGAGTATACCACAACTTCATTTCATGAATGATCTCAGTTTTGACTGTCTTGTGAAGGAATTTATTTAAATTTGACTGCCTTTTCCTGTATTTTTGTTCATCAAACTTGATTTTGCAAAATTTATTTTATTTATTTATGAAATATGAGGTTAGGGTATACTATGGAGGGGGAGTGGGTGTGGTAGTACTTGCCCAATCATTTTTGATGGGCTATTGCTAGTTTATCTATATGTTTGCTAGATTTAAAAGTTTAGAAATTGTAGAAAAAGGATTGAAATTGATTATATTTTTTCATTTAGACATCATCAAGTTGAGAAATTCCCTTTGGGGGGGTAGAAATTTAAACGAGTATAAACATTTTGAACTTTTTTTATTATTTTATCTTAAACACATGTTAAAAAATGTATATTAAAGGAAAACTATTAACCTGAAAATGTGGAACACAAATACTAGGCTAGAAAGTGTTAGGATACAAAGAATTTCTTGGCTAGATATCCTGATAAGTGTATTTGTTCTGCTGATGTTTTCCAGTCAGTCAAATAGATCAGACCATTAAATATGTATATGGGTATATATGTAAAATGTATCTGTGATTATAATTATTCATTGTTTATGTAAGTGATTAGCATCTGTTGTGAAAAACAATTATGTAACATGGAGTCCATTAGTTACTAGAATATTTACTTTGTAAATTTTAAGATTTTGAAAGAAAATGTTTAAAAAGTTATATCCTTGTACTGTCTTTCAGTGTTACCTATACATGTATTTTTGTCCCCAATATTAAAGGAAAAATGTGTCTACTGTGCCTTCACCTGAAAATCTCCAGAACTTTGACCTTCTAGGGTCTATCCTTCAAACACAGTCTTTTTTGCATTCTAATGCCCAAGATATTACCATTAATAAAGATGGAACTCTGAAATCTAGGTATAGTTCATTGACTTTAAAAAGCCCAAATGGTAGTGTACAGAAAAGACCACAAGATCCAACCTCCCAGAGTACTAACTCTAAAGAAACTTCAACACAAGGGTATTCTAAAAGCAGTAATATAAGTCAGGAAAGGATTAGTGGCTTCACTGGGGAATGCATTTCTACCATTGGTGCTTGTGAATCATCAAGGACTTCAAAAGATAATTCTTGTGATCCTAGTGCTTCTAGACCAATAGATGGACAGTGTAGTTCATTTCATAGTCATCATCACAAAGAGAAACACAAACATTCTCATAAGAATGAAAAAAAAAAAATCCAGATAGAAGAAGATGTGGATATATATAGTGACATTGAATCTTTAGGGGAAGAAACACTGTTGATGGATGAAGAAAGTACTGATCATCAGTTCTCTTTGCCAAGTTGTGCTAATTATCATGTTAATTCTCATATAGGTAACCTTGAAGAAGGCAGTGATTCAAGTGAAAATGAGCTAGTTATTGATGAGGATGTCAAAGATGAGGATCACAATTACAGTGATGATGAGAATGTCCACGTTACTAATAATGGTGAACGTTTGTCATCAGAGAATGTGAATGATGAGTATAATAAAGATAATGTAGTGCAAGAAATTGTTCAGAAAGATGAAAGGGAGAAAAATAAAGTCCTCAACAGTGCTGAAAAAGATGAAAGTACAGAAGGTGGGAGTGAAGAAAATCAAGAAAATAGATTGTTAAATCAATTAAATCAAATCCAATATATATATCATAAAATGAATAAAAGAAAGATTTATTTTGGTGATGAACAAAGGCCATCATTTGTGGAATGTGTTGATACAGGTACAAGTGAAAATGACAGAGCTGCTGTGAGTCATCTTACAATTGAACCTAGAGAAGATACAGAATATCTTGTGGAAGGAAAATCAGAAGAGGATGAGGAAGGTGAAGACCATGAGGACAACAATGAAGAAACAGAAGGTGAAGATCAAGAGGACAACAATGAAGAAACAGAAGGTATGAATGATACTGAAAAAATAGAGACTGATGATGATCAAGAACAAGAGAATGGGAAAGAAGCAGAAGATTTAGATGAAACAGAAAGTACAGTGTATAACAATTATCAAGAGCAGAACAATGAAGGTGATGAATACATAGATGAAGCTGAAAATCTAGACTATGATGTTACTGAAGAACACGAGGATGAAGATGAAGTTGTAAGAGAGACAGAGGAAAATGAAGAGTGTGGAAATATTGAGGAACAAGAAAATGAGGAGGAAAAGACAAAAGAAGCAGGAGACATTGATAAAAGTGTAAAGTGTGGAGATATTCAGGTACGAGAGGATGAAGAAGTGGCAGTAGCTTACATGGATGAAGATGATAAGGTAGAGAATGTGGATATCCAAGAGGATGAGGAAGCAGTAGAAAACATTGACGAAGATGAAAATGTAGAGAATGAGGATACCCAAGAGGATGAGGAAGCAGAAGTAGAAGACATTGATGAAGATGAAAATGTAGAGAATGAGGAAACCCAAGAGGATGAGGAAGCAGAAGTGGAAGACATTGATGAAGATGAAAATGTAACTGATGATAATGTTCAAAATGAAGATATAAAAAAGGATTCAGAAGTCATGGATGAAAATAAAAGCATATATGACTATGATGTTGAAGAACATAATATTGAGGAGCAAAATAAGTGTGATAATTTAGATTCATTTGATGCTGAAATTATGGGAGAAGAATTAGAAGAAACTACAAGAACTGAGGCAAACAGATCAGAGAAAGAAAACAGTACACAACAGGAGATATGTCATAGTGAGCAATACCATGTTATGCACCATCAAGGCAATTCAAATAGTAATGCTAAATTTTCCCACCAGATAAGTTTAAACTTAGCAGAAGAAGTAGAAGATATTTCAGAGGATGAAAATGAAATGGTTTGTGAGGAAGATGAAGTCGGTAACGACTATAATAAAAATATTAATAGTTCATACAAGTTTAGTAAAGAAGGCTGTTACAATGAACAAGATGAAGATGATAAGAATGTGTCTTTACTTTTTGCTGAAGAAGAAACAAATAGGGGAGACTGTAAAAAACTGGAAGCAAAGTCAAGGAAGAAGCATAAGACCAGTTGTAAATCACATCATATCCATCTAGAGGATGAAGCAGAAGAGGGTGAAATTGTTGAAGATGCTCCCATAAAGAGATATACAGAAAGACAGAAACACAGTTCCCGGCATAATGAACAAGAAGAAATTGAAGACTTAACAGACATGGCTCCTCGAATCAATGTATCAGAACTTCCAAGAATTCCCAAAGTAAAAAATGTTGAAATGGATTTATCTGTAGAACATTCTAGTGAGAGTAAAAGAACAAGTGTTTTAGAAAGAATAGATGCTGGCTGTTCTGACATCAGCTGGAAAAAACTCTCAAAGAATTCTAAAGATAGAATTTACAGGGACAGAAAACCAAAAGATGAAAAGTTACTTTATCAACGTGAAATAAAAGGCAATAAGGAAGGAAATAAATCATACAAGTTAGAGTTGGACCGTTGGAAACAAGATGGGTGGAGTAGAGAAGGAAGTAAATATCAAAAACTGGATAAAATTCAAAAGTCAGAAACGGATCGATGGAAGCAAGATGACAAGAGTAAAGAGGGAACCAAAGGTCAGAAGTCAGATTCAGACCGTTGGAAACAGGACGATAAGTACAAAAGACTGGTAAGTGATCGAGGTAAAGAGAGATCAGAAATTGACTTGTGGAAGGAAAAGGCTGATGTAGAAGTGTCTGATCATAGTCGTTTTTCTAAAGAGAAGAAAGTTGAAAGACATTTGGAAAAATCTTATGATAGAAATAATGAAAGAAGAGAGTGGAGAACAGATAAAGGTTATGATAAAAATGACAAGCATGATAAGATGTACAAAGAGAGACATAAAAGCAAAGATCATAAAGAGGAAAGCAATAGGAGTAAAGAAAAAGAAAAGCATAGAAGGCATTCTCATGAACACATGTCTGAAAAAAGTCGTGAACGAGAATGTCGAAAAGAGGAAAAAGTGAAAATATTTACTGAAAAACATGAAGGGCGCAAAGAAAAAACTGATAAACATGAAAAGAGACATCATGATAAAGGTCATCGTCATCATGATCATAAAAAGCGAAAAAACAAGGCAGTAAGCCCTTATTCTGATGTAACATCCCTTGATGCAAAAGAAATCTATGCAAAAGGTGATAGTATTATTATTAATGTTAATTTTAACAGGAATACTGTAAAAGAGTGTGAAGTTGATGAATACAGGGAAGATAAAACAGATGGCCAGTCTGATATTAAGTCCCACAAATCTGCAAGTGTTACTGAAAACAATACAAATCAGAAAAATAAAATTTATAATGATTATTCCAAGTCAGATGGGGAATGTCGGACTTTTCAAAATAATGTACTTGAAGAAAATACTGTTAAACAAAGGTCAAAAACTCTTAAATTTAGTGAAGATATTTGGGAAGTAACACCAACAGAAATCCCACTTGATGAAGATTTCCAACTGGAAAAAGATACCATTACTGTAATGAGTGATGATGGTTCAAAGTTTGAAAGTTTTGGTTTTGAAAATAGAAATTCTTCTGATAGCGGAACTGAAGACGACTGCCATAAAAGAAATGTGGAACAAAATCTTGAGACAAATGTAGAATCTAGTGGGAAAGAAAACATTCTGCCAGTCAGTTATGATGAAAGCAGTATTCATGCAAAGAAGAGAAACTTGTCAAGAACAACTTTTCCACACTCACCATCATATCCATTCCCCATTGAAAGTGATAGCTATGACCCTTGTGAACCAACAAAAAGTCCAACATCACACCATGAAGCTTCCTACATAGTAAAATCTGTTGATGTACCTTCCACGCAGGAAGAAAAACCAAAACCACCTCCATCACCAGAATTGCCACCACTCCCGACGGAACCAGAACCAGAGGAACCACCACTACCAAAAGATTCTATGACTAATTTAAATTTCAAGACTTCAGAGAATAAAATATTAGTAGGTTCTGTAATGTCCACTTCTTTTTCATCTTCTGCTGTTGCCACACCTCATATTTCTCAGTCTCCAACATTCAGTGCACCTAAAGGGGCTTCAGTAATCCTACCAAACCTTAGAGTCCCCCCTCCAAACTTTGTGCCCCAGAATCTGCATAGTAATTCCTCTGCAAACAATGGTAATCTCTTAAATTCTGGTGGACTGCCATCATTAAATCAGCATGTTGGAACAGCACCTCCACATATGGTGTTTAGTGCTTCACATTTACATAATGTAATGCAAGGGGGGATATTTTCAACACAACCACCATCCAGTATATCATCAGCAAATGTGCCTGGTGCTTCTCACCTTGGTACTGGTTTACCACCACCAAATGCTTTACCAGTTTTCTCCCAAGTTAGGTCTCAAAATATAGGAGCCAATATTACTTTACCTTCCAGTGTAATAATGACCAATGTTCCACCTCCCAATATGGGGTTACTTTCCCAGATGTCTCTGCCTAACCTTCGACAACCTCCACCTCCACTTCCTGCTTCCGTTCAAGGCCAAATGTACTCACAAAGCCACAGTATTGTTTCCCAAGGACAAATATACTCACAAAGCCAAGGTATTGTATCTCAAGGTCAGGCTTACTCACAGAGTCAAGGTATTGTGTCCATGTCTCAGACAAAACCATTATCATCAGTTGTTGCTGCATTGTTACCAAGAGTATCAACTGCCCAAGTTACGAAACAACAGCCCCAGGAGGATGTAACGGATGTTGTAGACATGGATGTTGAATCGCCGTATTCTCCTGATTCACCTATCGATTCTCCTTTGTTAGAACTTGATGAAAAAAATGTTTCTGTTTCTCAGAACAATTCTATTTCTGTGGCAAAAGACAATTTTGAATCTTTAATTTCTTCAGAAAAAGTGACATCATCCCTTGGGAAAAGAAGTCATGATTCATTAAAAAGCAAAGTTGGGAAATCAAAAAATGGAGATCATCAGAGTTTACAATCAGTTGAATTTCAGCGATCAATAGAAGGCCATTCTAGACAGGAAGCTGCTACACATATCTCCAAGAAACCAAAACAAGACTGTAGATCTGAAACCAGCAAGCATAAACACTGTATAAGATTTGATGTTATTGATAGATCTAAATTAAGCAGCTCTGTAACCAACAGAAAGGATGAGAAGAAAGGAGTAATGATGAAAATGGATGAAAGCCAGTTAAAAATTTTGGATGAATTACCTAGTTCAGCAGTGGAAATGCAAGTTAAAGAAAAGGTACACTGTAATAACTAATATTAGTATTTAGTGTTGTTTGTACATATATTAAAAGGATTAACTTGTTTGTTATAAAGAATTTTATTCTGTTAGTAAGTGTTTTGAATTGATTTGTAAAAATAACTTTTTCCGTATGTTTACTTGTTTTTGGTACTTTTTTACTTCAGTTTATTACTCCATTTTTCTGAACCATAAAATTTTAATTACATAATGCTTTTTTATTCAAGTAATTAAAAAAAGTTAACTTAAACCAATTATTTGACAAAAACTGTGTCTCTACATTTTACTGAAACTACTAGATTGATTATCACCTGGCACGTACCAGGCTTCTCTGGAGAGTGAAATATCAATCACATTCCAATATGATCCCCTATATCACCTTTAGAGGTCCTTATTTCTCCTCTATGCATTGATTGTGTACTTCAGCTAGTATAGATTGTTATTACTCAGTATGATAGCACTGCATGAAATTGGTGGAATGTAAAAATATGTAGTTATTTGATAAGAAACAAATAGTCTTTGTAATGGTAATGTCAAGTTTATCTTCAGCAAAGGCCATTAGCTACTCTACATCTACCATTTACGTATTTCTTCATTTTTAGTTTTATAATTTTTGTGGTAATGTCTCTTATTACAATAGTTTGATTTTAACAAAATCAGAAATTTGGATTACTGTGAAGTGTACAAGAAAATATCTATATGGGAAATAAAAAACTAAACAAAAAACATTAGGTAGCATTTTGAAGTTCCATATTTCTGGTTCAAACACACAGTGTGATACATGTTGAAAGTGATTATTTAAGAAAATTTTAAGTGCCCTTTGTGTTACTTGCAAATGTAGTTCCTCAAGAAACTTAATCGTCAGGAACGAGTTGTGGAGGAAGTGAAACTTGCAGTAAAACCCTACTATAATAGAAAAGAAATTACCAAGGATGAATATAAAGAAATTCTTAGGAAATCTGTTCCAAAGGTTTGTGCTCAAAATAAGCTATATATTTAATTATTGAAAGTTAATAGGAGGTAAACTGTACACACAGTTTAGCAAGGTGTCAGTTTGGTTTAGAATTTACACTTTATAAAGATGCATTGTTTTAAATTGTTTTCATTACATTCTATTATTTATAGCACCATTTAAGTAAAAGTAGTTTGACATATGTCATCAATGTTTCCTGTTTGGTTACAGTGGAGGCAGTTGTGTGTTTGCTATCTTCATATTAATTATTCCATACGAAGCATGTATTACTGTAAAGTAAGCCACACTATAAGATTAATAATGTTGTTTGACTAATCATCAGATTTTCTGTCAGAATCTGTGTTATTTTTTCCTATGCCAATGGTATTTTTCATTTCTACATGTATCTATGTTCTTTTGTCTTTACACCTTCTGAAACTTCCTTGTTAGTTTGTTCTTTCTATGCAGCTGATCTTCATCATTCTTTTGTAGCACATTTCATATGTTAATATTTTGTTTCAACAGACAAACATTACAGTTCCACCTCTTAGTGTAGGGACTGATCATACCTAACATGTAAATATTCGCTTCTTCAGGTTATGTTTTACCTTCATTCAAACAGTTCTTTGAAATTGAAGAATACTCTGCCTGCCATTCCTGTCTTTACCATTTGTATCTCTTGTCTTTCACATTTACCATCAATAATTATATTACCTGCTTTGATGCAAAGGCTACAAACTTCCTCAGGTTGTGAAATTACCATTGGTTTAATTTTGTTGACATTAATTTTGAATCCATATTTTCTCTTTTTAGTAAGAAGCATGCCAAGTAACTAATGTACTTTCTCACATTCACTAATAAGGGTTCTATCAGTGGTATATCCATAAGTACCCTTGATATTTTCTGTTACATAAATCACCTTTCATATTAGTTTTTATGCTTATGATATATGTAATGTTGATCTGTTGGGTTGAATGTCTTTCAGATGTTGTAGAGTCAGTAACATTAAATGAATTTGAAAAAAGCTTGATAAGAATTTGAATGATGGGGGCTGACTTTAAGTATAAGTTAATGTAGTTTAGATTGTGAAACAGCTGAGAGAGACCAATAGGTCCCATGTTGTCCCAAAATGGTATCATTTAGATAACAAACCACTATAAGCTCTATAGTCAATCAAGCACATTATAGAACTGTAGACAGTTACATCTATGTCAATTAGAAATCTAAACACCAGTATGAAATTAACTGCTAATGTTGTGTAGTTTACAATTGAGCTCATTTTTAATGACTATATAGACTTGTATCAGGTAATTACAAAGTTTAGAAGGTGGATATAGCCCCCATCAGTCTTACACTGCTAAATTAGAGACAGCTAGAACAGATTATCCTGATGTAGCTTTTCAGGAATTTCAAAACAAAATCTTTCTCAGTAAGTACTGTTGTGAGACTTTGTATGTTACATGTTAAAAGGACACATGTAAGTACATTGTTGTTTAGACATCCATATACATTACAAACTTGCATGTTTTTGCTCAGTTTCTGCTAGTGGGGATTTTTTAAAGTATGTGGATCACATGACAAGAAAATCACAGATTAAATATTTTTTTAAACATTTTTTTTCTAAAACAATGCAATTAAAACTTAGATATAAAAATTTAAGTTATAATATATAAGGTTAATTAACATACATGAAGAGTAAAGATATTCAATTAAATCTTGCACGTATCTCAGTAATGTGTAGAAAATAATTTAAAATGGCATACTTTTAAAACAGTTACTGAGTCACTTTTAGAGAGAGTTGATTTTCATGCTAAGAATAAAAAAACTTCTTTTCATTTTACAGTTTCCATATTTTGTTTATATAACCTAGAGAACTTCCTAAATTAATTGAAAAAGTTTATATATATAAGAGCTATTTCAGTTTCTCTACCTTGACACTGACTGCAATATTTATCATAAATAAACTTCCAACATACAGTTTCAACACTGACATTTTAACTCTTAGTTTTATTTACCCTCTTAATTGTTGTATTCACTGAACTGGTAATTGCCTCATAAAATGCAAGAAATCACAGCAGGAGCCTATTAACTAACTTTCCTGTAGGGCTTAAGTAAACACTAAGCGATTGTAAGGTTTCCTGTTACACAGAGTCAAGTTAGTGTAATTTTATACCTTTTATTTTATTGAAGTTTATTCAGGTTAAGCGAGAAGTTTGTTGATTTTGCATTTTAGTTACTTTATAGAGTTATATTAATAATACATTACAATGAATAAAATATACTTAAAAAAGGATTTGTAGTACTCATGCTAGACAGTTTACATTTAAGTAAATTTTTCCTCCAATTAAATTTTTAACAACCTTAGGTGTCCAAAAAATACTATGCATAATTTTTGGATAAGCATTTTATAATACTGAAAATAGCTCTAGAATATAATTTCTAAACTACTATAATTTGTTTGGCTTTCTGAGTAAGCTGTAAAATGGGTTAAAACATTCTTTTAGCTCTTCTGAATAGTTATATACTGATCACATAGCTAAAGCCTTTGGCTGGGTGAATAACATAATACAAAAACTAAACTGGTATATAGCTATATGTAAAGGTGATTTTACTCTTATTATCAGTTATAAATATGTCCAGCAGACATGTAAAGTTTATTACCAATCAGTTTCAAAAGTCAAGGTTAATGAAGAAGTTTCTCTGGTAGGGTTGACATGTGTATTAATATCTTAGTAAATCAAGAGGGTAAGATGTGCAATTTTTTTATTTTTTCTTGTAATCAGGTGTAGTTTCTGTTTCTAATTGGTTGGATACTGTAGAAGGCTGTATTTGATGTTACAAAAATCCTAAATTGGAGAAGTTGGAGTTCAGATGTATTATGACAGTAAAATGTTTTTTTTTCTCTTTTTAAATTAAGAACGTAAAACTCGGTGAATATAAAATTTGAATTATAAACTGTTTTCTTGCCAAAATGTTCAGTAACATACATTGATAATTAAGTAATGTAATTTAAGATATAATAATGTAAAAGGTCGTGACAAGCACTTTAACCTAGCCACAGCAAAGCATTTGACCACAAATGAGTGCTTAGCTTTCAATATTGTTTTTCAGTGATTCTAGTTTACATTCTTCAGGTTCTAACATTTGTTGCAGGACCTTCATTCATTTCTCATGGTTAAACCTGTCTAAAACATTTTCAAAGTCTATGAAACTTACACAGATTTTTTTACATTTTTATGATTCTTTCTCCTGACGTCCTTAGGCCAAATATGCTGTGTCACATTTCATTACCTCTTATAAAACCATTTTCAGTCTTTTGTCAGCTTATTGTCAAACAGACAATTATTTAATTCAGCTAATAATTACTTTTATCTGTACTTTAAAGGTATGACTGATCAAGGTGGATAGTGTTTTGTTGAATTAAATTTCCTGCAAATTAGTATTAAAATGGACCTTTTAAAAGTATGTTAGAATTTTTCCTTCTCTCTGAATTACAAATTTTCAACCACACTTTTAATCTGTGAAAGGGTCATTTCTGTTTAAAATTTTACCTGTATCTTAACTGTGTCATAAATTTTTACATTGTTTATACTAGTAATTGGTTCTTACAGCACACTTTTCAGAATTGTTAGACCTTTTGTTAATTGGTTTTACATCTTGTTGCACCTTTTTTCCCCTCTCTTGCATATTCCATGTATATCTTTTTAACCCTATTGATACTGGTAGTTTATTGTTGAAGGGTGCATCATCATGTTTTTAGATTTACATTAAACATTTATTGAACTACTGTTTTATGAATGTGTGTCAATAAATTTTGTATCAAATTGTAGATTTTAATTCAAGCTTTAGTATAAAACAGTAGTTACTTTCTTAATTTGAAAGTTAATATAAAATACAAATAGCTAAATATTGAATATTTTGTGTTGCACTGGTTTGTAATATTATGGTTTTGGTCAGGTTACATTTTATGATGCCAACAATATGATATTTATAGCTTCATACGAGTTATAAACATAAATTTCCAGTATTGACGAGCTTGAATATAAAATAAAAATCTTCTACCTTTTCTGTTGATTGATATTCCTGAAACATCATATTTATTGAATCCACCATATTGGCTCCACCTGCCACTTCATCAGTTGAGAAAACTGGTTTATCTACATTTGTTCCCTGCTGGTACAGCAAAAGTCTACGGATTTACAATATTAAAATCAGGGGTTTGATTCCCCTTGGTGGACTTGGTAGATAACTCAAAGTGGCTTTGTTATGAGAAAACATAAACACAGTTATCTACACCTTGTTTTATTTACCTATAAGTTCATAACCAATCAAAACTTTACATTTCTATTTCATAATTCTGTTAAGTTTTGTTAGTTATTTATGGGAAAAATCTTTTATATTGTTGGAGAGTTTGAAATTTTATAATCAATGCTATTTTCAGTTGTGGAAGCATTATGTTGTGGCAGTTAATCCTACTATTTGTTGGTTAAGAGTAGCCCAAGATTTAACTAGTTGCTTTCAACCTAGTCTTATCACTTCCAAATTAGGGATAACTTGATCAGGTTTGACTGTTACAATAAAAATTGGACATTTTTTTTCACTTCACATTGTACTTCCACTATCAAATGTTGATTTCCACTGTATGAAGAATGTAATTTTTTCTATGAAATTAACTTGCCTAGTAATTCTATTTTTAATAATTCATGAGTAAGAATCACTTTTGGTTCTGATTATATAATTTGTATAAACAGTATTGGTATTTTCTTGTTTTCATTTTTATGTACACACTATTGTTTCTTCACATACATCTGTTGTTGTAGATTTTATTCTTTCTCTCTTTGTTTGAGGTTATTAATTTTACATTTTAATTTTTTGATATGCAACATTTCTTAAATATTTTATTATTATATTATTGTTAACTTCTGTTATTACACACACAAATATAAGCGTGTCTGTTTTTTCATTATCTAATTATCAATTGACGGTAAAATGTTGAGATTTTAAATATTTCTCTTGGTGATTCATCAAGTTTATTAGATTCTTTACAATGTTTTCAATTCTACATATAGAGTCACTGAAAATAATACATTTAATTTTAATAAACATCTGGCTGTTGTGTAGTTCATATGGTTTAATATATATATAGGTGAAAGTTTTCATCTGTAGATAAAAAATCCATTTATCTTGGTGTGGTTAAAAAAGAATAATTTAAATTTAATGTAAGATGTACATTTTGTATTTTATTCCCACAGCCATTCTAATATTTATTGATCTAAATTTTCAGCCATTTTCATATGTATAAATAAAGGTCATCATTGGTGATAAGTGTTAATATTAACATTTAAAAAAATTTTAAAAAACTGTGAATATCGAACTGGTAACATAAGTTGTGAGTTATATTTAAGTCTTTTCTAACTATCATGCAGGTCCATTGATAACATGATAAGTTGTAAGTGATCTTTAAGCCTTTTGTGATTATCAGGCTGATCCACTGGTAACATGACAAGTTTTTTTAGAAGTCATGTTAAAATTTGAAACTGAAAAATGTCCAGACTTGCTCATAATGCATCTTGGAACATGTATAAATGTAGAGCTTTTGTTGGTCTATGCAGCTACCAAACTCTCGAACAGTTTATTTGCTTCATTGAAAATGATCATTAGACACTTTTATCTGTGTGTATCAGAGTACTTGTATCGCAATGAATATATTTGCAACACACTACATATATAGTAGTAACTGCATTACACGAGTGCAAACTAATAGCATCTGTTGATTAGTTGCAAAAACACAGTTATGTTACATACAAGGGGGTATTGTTTCATCAAAGTAAACTGTCTAAAGTGGTACTTTTTGTAATACAACTTTAATCACCAACTTTTTTGTCACCAACTTTAATTTTTTTTTTTTATTGTTAGTCAAAACATCTGACTGTACCATAGTTAAGAAATAATGAAGAGCTTTGTATACTTGCAACAATTTTTATTTAGAAATGCAAACTGTTTTATTTTTACAGCTGGTGTCTTATGCATACTATACATGAAAGTGGTCATTTACTTTTAAAAATATGACTCTTAAAAAAATGATTAAATCTTTATAAGTTATGAGCAAGTATACTTCATAAAATTTACAAACTTTTAATAACTGAGAAGGGAAACAAACAGTTACTGTTAAAAGAGAACATACTTTGAACATTTCTGAAATTTTATAATAATATGAGCCAGTGATTTTTGTAAAGCTACATGGTACTCTTTTGCTTCACTCTACAAATTTGTGTGTAAATGTAATGCCTGTATAAAATTACAAATTGTTAACAAAAAAAAAACTAGTGATGAGGATTGTTAGAGTTGTCTTTTTATCTAGTTGAAAAGTATTATACTTATGTATTTGAATAACCACGTGTAAACTGAGATTACTTTAAATTTCAGATATGTCATAATAAATCAGGAGAAATTAACCCTGTCAAAATCAAAGCTTTAGTGGAAGGATATGTGAAGAAATTCAAATATCAGAGAAGAAAGTCAATGTCACGGACAAAACTTGGGAAAGCATCTTGAAAATCATTGTGTGTGTATATATATGTAATATATATAAGTTTGAAAAAGAAAGGTCAATTAAGATTATTCTAAGACCAAAAATATTTGCACAGAAAGGCATGACAAGTTTTTATTGTTTTTGAATTAACCCCAGGATGGTGTAAAAACTTTGCAGAATTGTGTAAAAATGTATCTGTGTTGTTGGTGAATGACACAGTTGTATATAGTGTTTTATTTTTTAACTTTGGGGTTATTAAAGCAATGTATACATGAATGGTATTGAACATACATTATCACTTGGAAGTAAAGCATTGTAATTGTGAATGATCATCAAACATCCTCTTTTGATGGGCTGAGGCTTCTTACCGACTTCAAGAATAGTCTTTTTACCTGTATTTAAGTACAGTTTGGAGTTCTGGCAACAATACAGCAAGGTAACTTGTTATAATAAGTGGTATCAGCAGAAGAAGGAAAAGGGAAACACGAAATTAGGTATTTTTTAAGAAATATTTACTTTGAGAATTAGCTTTTGACCTATATTTATACAGAAGGAAAAGGAAGAGAAACAGAAAGGAAAATAACATGATGACATATTGATCCTGAAAACAGGTTTTTGTCCTTTATTTAAGTAGAAGGAAAGGGGAGAGAAACATTAAGGAAAATATCTTTGAAGTGATTTCTTCAGTGTGGTTCATGGCACAAATCAGTAAAACTTAGGCATGAGTGAAAGGAACAAACCATTTAACATTATTAAGATAAAACTGGAAAGACTATTGAAAGTTAGTTTGAATAACTTGTAATGATATAAAAGATTTTGAGGAGTCTACTTACACGCAGCTGATTTTTAAAGTATTTTTTACATATTTTGTTACGAAAAGTAACACATCATGATGTCAAGAGTATTGAGTGTTTGCCATAAGATGGGTATTTACAATAGTAGATTAAAAGGATTGTTTGGACAATTTTTATTTATTTTATTATTAAGAAAGTGTTTAAACCTTATAATGAGCATTGAAGGTTCATTTGTGATGTCAATTTAGATGTGCAAAATTATCATCTTTAAAATAACGTATTCATAGCTATTGCAATCACTCACTCAAACTGTATTTTAATATTTAGTGGGGAAAGAAATTGTCATTTTATGTTAATTTTCATTCTAAGCAATTGATTAGGGAGAGGAATCCAGAATTACTTTTTGAAGAGTATCATCTTAGAAACTTCACTATATGAGAGAAAAAAATTCTGTTGAAAGGTCTTTGCAGAAGATAATTGAATGCACCTTTGTTTTGGAAAACAGGTTTAAATAAAAAAGTAAAAGTATTGAACTTTTTAATCTGTAAATCTTAACTGTTTAATATTTTATATAAATAATTCCAGTATTTTAAGCAGTCTGACTAACAAGTAAAAAGTTCTTGGTCTGTTTACTATATCTTGTGAAGTTCAAAGAAAATTGTTTTTAATTTGAGGTGTAAGTATTATTACTTTGCAGGTTAATCCACTTGTTGAAGTTAACTCAGTGGTATTGCTGGTTAGTTTGATATCAGTTTTGGGTATATCTTCCTTTTTAAGAGTAAACAAAGATATGTTATAATAACAATTCTACGTGAGGATACAAAACCAGTTATGTAACTTGGTGCTATACAACACCCACAGATCATTCATATTTATTTGTCTTATGATTGAAGTACCGTGGCATTTGTAAAATGTTTCTAATGTTTGTGGTATAGGTCTCTCTTTACGTAGAATTTTGTCACAAGAGGAGCTCAACAAGCAGTTTGTTATTTCACACACAACTCATCAATATCCCAGTCACACACGCAAATTAACATTTGACACAAAGGACAGAATGAAATTGTATTAAATAATGTTTCAAATTGTGAGAATTCATATTTATCTTAATATAGAGCAATAAACGTCTCCTATAAACTTTAATTTTATTGGCTTAAACTTTCAAATATCTCTAATGTAAATTTAACCAGAGTACAATTAAGTGTAGGTGAAATAGGAAGTAGTCTTGTTTAATAATATATATATAGTAACATGAAGCTATTCCGGTGTTTACAATAAGAATCAGCTTGTGTATATAATTATTTTTAGTTGAGTTAAAGTTCCAAATTGTCATATCAGTTTTCATGTTATTGCTGAAGTAATAAAACGTATTACATAAAAAGAAATTCAAACTTAAGCTTTAAGTTATATTTTATAAAGTTTTAAGGGACCACTACCTTTATTGTTTTGCCATGGGTAACAGTGTTAAACTGTGGTGTGGAAAGTGCATTGTTGTATAGAAGTGTTTGTACTAACAATGGTGTTTTTGATCAATCAATTAAATGAACTGTGTTGAATCAGTGTTTTTAATGATGGTGTCAATTATTGTTTTTTTATGTTTTTATACAAATAATAAACAGCCACTAAACTCTTCGTTCGATTTTAGTCAGAAAACCAGTGGTTGTCTTTAAAGCTGATAAAAGGACGATTAATATTAACTGAATATTCAAAAATCATTAATTTCAGTCAGTCAGTTTTTAAAACAATTATGTCTCAGTAGTAAAAAGTAATTTATATTTGATCGACGGACGTCACTACATTCGCGTTTGTTCTGAGAATTTGTTTCTATCGTGTTAAATGATCAGTAAAAAATGTGTATATTTAAGAGAAGCAAGCGCATTTGTTTAGTAATATCAAGTTACAAAACCCCTTAGGGAAATGTAAAAGTTCATAATAGGTGTCACCTATTTTTTATATTTTTATGCAGTTCTGCTGATAAACTGATAACTATTGCTTGCTGTATTATGCCAGATAAAGTATTATGCAATATTTACTCATAAATGTATCGGTTATAAAAAAATAAAATATTTTAATGAATATGAAATGAAAATTGTTGAAAAAGTACAACTTCCAAGTTTGTATTCTTGATAGCTGTAATCGGGATCTATCATAAGGAGGTTAAAAACAAAACGTTATTTCCAGTTCTTTCACTTTGAACGAGATATCTTCATTGTGTTAAACTTTGAATAAAATGCTGTTGATACGCTCTAAAGTTAAGGTTGTTGGCAACGTGATTAAAACTGTTCTGAAAACAATGTAACCAGTAGCAGATACTGCAACACTGCCGTGGGAATAATTTTGTTTTTATTACAGATAAAAACAACTTGAATATGAGTCACTAATGAGCCTGGATGTTGCACTTTGTATTCATCATTTTGTTATTTTTTGTGTAACAGCCTCATGCCCTAAATCACGTATGTACATGTAAAAGCAAGATTTTGTAAACTATTAAACCTTATTAAACTTGTCATTTCCCATTATTGGTCGTATTCTATGTGTTATTATAAAATATGGTGACACAGTATTGATTTCCCATTTATGGCATTAAGTAAATGCGTAAGATAAACCGATTCCAAAACAAATTAGTTAAGTCCGAGCACTTGAAAGAAAAACACTTTCCTAAAATGTTTGGGATACCTGCTCTCTTCGTTTGTGATTTTTTTCAACAATGTTATATGGATACTTTTGTGAATACGTTTATACATTTAATTAAAGTAACACGAACATGTTTAATCAAATTATAGACAAAAAGAAGATGGTCTGTACGAATTGTGAAAAACGTGGCACCTTGGACACAGAATTTCTGAATCACATTTCATTGTTAATATAGAATATAATTCATACACAATAACCACAGTAAGAAAAAAAGAGGTATCACCCTTTGTATCTTAAAGTATGATCTGTATAGTTGAACTTTTAAAATAATGTAGGTCAGTTCTGTTTCTGATTGGTAAAGTGTTGACTGATTTTGAATTATGAGGGTAATGATCCCCAAACTTTGAATGAGAGAAGTCCAAACTGATTACCTACGGTGTTGTAGGTAAAACAGGATACAAAATCTTTACTTTTCCCGTAAGATGATTTAAATCGAGAGATTAAGTTATAAAGTCATATTGCAAGTTTGATCCAGTTTTCTAAAAGGGATTGGAATATATTTTAAGTCGACGAAAATCGAGTACTTTTAAGATGGTACTAAATAAAACACCGAGACATTTCCATTGTAATTACTTGTTGGCAGTGTACTTTCATATAATTAAAAGCTATTTTGAAAATTCAAAAGGGAGAATCTTTTATGGTGGCGTGTAGATGTTTTAAATCAATAACAAAAAAAAAAAAAAAGCCGTAGGGACGAAAATGATGTTAGTAGTAATTACGACTTAACATTATTTACTTTAAGAAGTTCATATGAAATTAATGACAGATGAAATGTCAGTTTTTATGTGTTTTGAGGTATACTGAATAAATTGGTGTTTGTTTTACGTATATATACTCGCATACAGTATTTGCCCCTTGGTGTTGAAAATTTTGTTCAGCATAACAGGTATGGTTTGTTTTTAATTTCGCTCAAAGCTTCTCGAGAGCTATCTCCACTAGCTTTCTCTAATATAGTAGTGTAAGACCACCCACCGCCAACTCTTGAGTTACTCTTTTACCAACGAATAGTGGGGTTAAACATCAAATTATAACACTCCCACGGCTGAAAGGGCGAGCATGTTTAGTGTGACAGGGATTCGAACCCGCGACCCTCGGATTACGAGTCGAGCCGTTTAACCATCTGGCAATGCCGGACGGCATAACAGACCTACTTTATACAGGAACATTCGAACAGCGGTCTTCTTCGGTATCATAGATTTCAAATAATAAAAAAGAACGTCTGTGAAGGGGGGGGGGAGAGATCTAACCACAGGGCGTTATATGTGTTGTTGTACATTATTGCAGCTACCGTGAAATTCGAAGTGGACGAAATTCGGCTTAGCACAAGTAATAAGTGAAAAACAAATAAAACACCTAAAGAGAGGGAAGTATTATAATGTGAAGTTTCAGTTGTACAGCAGTTATAAAGGTTTATAATGCAAAAGTTTAAAGTCACCAGAAGTAAACGACGAAGATGGGATGTGAACCTACCTGGGTAGGGACGCAGTACAGTGTACTAACCACTCCGACACTTCGTCTCTGAGAAATTTATAAAATACTTGAACACTTTATTTTAATACATTATTACATGCATATACTATTATTTTATTTTCATATAAATATATGTACTCTTCAACAGATAGCGCGATGTGGCTTTACTATAAGAAAAACACACGTATATACACTCTCAAGTAACAATACCCACTTGCCTTAATGAATATGCATAGCTATTAACGAAATCTTAATGAAACTTTGGTAGCAGTAAGTTTATGAAGCTCCAGGATTGAGGAGTGGGGGAAACCACTTAGTAAGTATGACTACTTCAATGATGATTTAGAAGTAAGTCATTATGAAGTGAACGTGATCGTACCTTTTGTTTGGTATTAATAAACTTTAAAAAGGAGCATTGTATAATCAAATATTGTTATACATTCGCTAAGACTGTACTGAAATATGAACGTTCCTGATGTCTTCCTGTTTGATTATTTTTGCTGTTAGAATGTGTGTTAATAATAATGCCGCAATGCTTGATGCACCAGAACAGACTGATGTTCCCAGTTGATCTGATCTGTATAGTAACGCGAAACCTGCGATGGTCCCTTCCCCACGAAGTAAATATTTGCATAATTCAATTAACCTGGTCACCATTAATTTTGAGTATCGACGTTAATTTGATCATTTTGATGGGACGACAACTGTTTTCCTTCTATCATGTTGTGCTTTTATTGTAATTCAAGATGAAATATTACCTAATACTTGAATGACTGTTTGTTTGTTTTGAATTTTGCGCAAAGCTACTTGAGGGCTATCTGCGCTAGCCGTCCCAAATTTAACTAGGCAGCTAGTCATCACCGCCAACTTTTGGGCTACTCTTTTACCAACGAATAGTGGGATTGATCGTCACATTATAATGCCCCCACAGCTGAAAGGGCGAGCATGTTTGATGCGACCGGGATTCGAACCCGCGACCTTCGGATTATAAGTCGAACGCCTTAACACGCTTGGGCCTGAAAATTTGTTTGTTTTGAATTAAGCACAAAGCTACACAATGGGCTATCTGTGTTCTACCCACCATGGGTATCGAAACCCGGATTTTAGTGTGTAAGTCCGCACACATACCACTGTTCCACTGGAGGGCTTAAATTACTGGACTGTAATGTTGTGTCATCTTTTGCTGTGCAGTGCGTCAGCTTAATTAACAATTCATTCTCTTATAGATCCAAAACCGCTTTTCCACGTGTAGAAAATTCACTGAAAAGAAAACATTTAAGTGTTATCGAACATAAGCTAAGAAGTGTGAAATATTTTTTTGTGTACTTCATTCCTGAATCCAACGTCTGACACATTTCTAAGTACAAAACGTTTTGGATGCTTGAGTGTTAATATTTTACGAAAATTACTAGATAAAAGCAAGATATGAACAGTTGCTTTCACGGACCTGTATATAATCCTTGCAGCACGTGATTATGTACCACAAATACTCTACTTATGGGAGTGAAGGTAAAGGTTCATATACATTACAAGTAGGGTTTTCGAACTATATTGCTATTCAAAATCGTGCTTTTTACATTCGGTAACGTGCTAACTTTCGTAAAATCCGCATCTTCTAGAATAGTAATCAGTATTTAAAATAATTAAATTACAAATTGGAATCATTTTTAAGATTTACATATTCGGCAACGGCAAAGCTTAAAATCTTACTATTTTAAACTATTTTTTTTCATTAATTTCTCAAACAGTGCAGAATAAATAACAGAGTAATTTAAACGCGCGCGCGAGTGTATATATGTATATATTTTTAGTGAAAAATTAATACATTTTGGTAAAGTAAAGTAAACAAAACACAAGGAAGAACTGCGTTAAAAACAGTAAGTCCAAACTTCTGACTAATTATATTAGTGTGTTATAACTTAGAAAACAAGCCGAAATGAAAATTAGTTAAAAACGCTGCACTAATTGAAAATATCCCAGGGTACAAACAATAAAGTGGGATTATAAAATGTAACTTAGGTTTTGGAGGTGACTGAAAAGGTGGGACCCCCGTCGCGCCAACATGCTCACCCTTTCAGCCGTGGAGGCGTTATAATGTGACGGTCAATCCCACTATTCGTTGGTAAAAGAGTAGCCCAAGAGTTGGCGGTGGGTGGTGATGACTAGCTGCCTTCCCTCAAGTTTTACACTGCTAAATTAGGGACGGCTAGCACAGATAGTCCTCGAGTAGCTTTGTGCGAAATTCAAAAACAAACAAACAAACCTTATAACTTTCGTTTCCAAAAGATTCTTCAACGACAAAATATTATAATTTCTAATAGGATTTTTTAAAGTTAAGCATAAAGCTACACAATGGGCTATCTGTGCTCTGCAAACCACAGGTATCAAAACCCGGTTTCTAGTGTTGTAATTCCGTGGACATATTGCTGTGCTACTGGGGAGCACTTCCAATAAGAAGTGTGTTTTAGCCACTCCATATATAACTAGGTATGTAATTGAGAAATAAACAACAATATTTAGTCATGTATCTATAAAATCCTCTGATGAGACAGCGGTAAGTTTAAGAGTTGACAATGTATAAGATACGGTGCTCGATTCCCCACGGTTGATACAACATATAGACCACTTTACACAAACAAAAATGAATGGAGTATATATTATGATACACTCTTAGCAAAAGTACCATAATTCTGAAATCTAGCGTAGTTTGAAGAATACCGTGAAAACACTATTTGGTATACTCAGAAGAAAATAGAACTAACAGGTCCAAATTACTAAACGTTTGAAAACATTTGCTCACCTAAGAATAAAATCAACTTGAACAATAGAAGACAATTTCAAACCCAAGTGTTAACTTAAGAAACAAAAAATATTGCTTCACGCACACATACATACAAAATACGTTGGGGTATGACTGGCAGTTTCTATGGTTCTGACCCTGATTATTAGTTGTTTTGTTTTTGTTGTTTTTGAATTTCGCGCAAAGCTACTCGAGGGCTATCTGTGCTAGCCGTCCCTAATTTAGCAGTGTAAGACTACAGGGAAGGCAGCTAGTCATCACGACCCACCGCCAACTCTTTTACTAACGAATAGTGGGATTGATCGTCACATTATAACGCCCCCACGACTGAAAGGGCGAACATGTTTGGTATAACGGGGATTCGAACTCGCGACCCTCAGATTACGAGTCGCACGCCTTAACACGCTTGGCCATGCTAGGCCGTGTATTTTCGTTTCCGATATGAAAACATTCTCTAGCTGCTTGATACAGTGCCTGTGGATTTTGGGCTATCTGACTTTTCAAACGGTCACTGGAAAACTATTTTCCTTGTATACAAGACGTATTATAAGAACCAAGCAGGGGAGAGGAGTTTGCTTTGGACATGACAACATTACAATGTAGCTTTTTGCTATGGAAACTACGCTTCAGAACGATTGTCCAAGATGTATTGGATTTTAGGTAGAGCATGATAGAATGCAACTATATTTAGACTGTAACGACGTTGTGAGACTCCACAATCGTTTTACTGCAATTTATTAAACCTCTGCACATTAGTGTTGTATAATTTGATGTGATGTATGATCATGTTTTTTTGACCAACTAGTTTGACTTATTTGAGTAACTGGTTCTGTGTTTGTTTTTAGTTTTGATATGTCTGTCCGCCTATTGGAAGAAGGAGATATACCTCATAACTCCATGAAGAGAGAAAGGATTATATCTATATTACACTTTCAACTAATATAAAATCTTTGTGCTGGATTGCAAGTTTCACTTCAAATTGTTATTCATTTGACGTAAAATGGAATAATATACTCTTGACCGAAGAGATGAAAGCAATATTTTATTTTATTTGTGTGTGTGTTTTATATTCAAAGAAATATCACTAAACTTTATCTGCTGCCATCCATTAAGTGTGAACTAGTGACCACAGGGAAAACAGACAATAAGCATCAACCTAACAGCTACCATCCATACTAAAGTTTGTTTGCAATTAAGCACAAAGCTACATAATGAGATATCTGTCCTCTGCCCACTACGGCTTATGAAACCCGGATTCTAACATTGCAAGTTTGCTGATATACCGTTGTGTCACTGTGGGGGGGGGGCATGCTAAGGGATTGACTATCACTATTATGACACACCTAAAGCTTAAAGTGTAGGGAACATTTTTTAGTATCTAATGTATTAGAAACCATTTCTTTGTGGCTGGTGAAAATCGTTTGTATAAATATATTTTTTCTTGATCCTGTATAGTATCATCACAAAAAATTGTGCAAATGGAAGAATCTAACGAAACGTTATAAAAGCTATTGAAATGTCTTGACGAAGCAGTATTTTGGCCATCTTACAAAAAATATAAATTGTTTGAAATATAACGATATATATAGAGATGAAATTCACAAAGACTGAATCAAAATATATCCCATCGGCTTACTTATGCCTGTGTGTTTATACATATATACACTTACCTTAGTAAAAGTAGATAATTCATTTTCAAATGCCAAAGTGCATGTTGCAATATATATTTAGGTTACTCACGCACTGTATATGACTCATTTATAACGGGAGTAGTATGGGCTCGTGATATGATGCTATACTGTGGATCTGACAGCCCACAGCTCCTTTGTACCGTTAGCAGAGGTGGCAGTGAGTGCCGTTGGCTAGTTGTCTTTCTTCTAAATTATCAGTGACTTATTTAGCTTTGCATGAATATTTGAAACAAACCAAAAGCAACTGAAACTCACCACATTCGATTTATTCTTTTGTAGATGGTGTTATAATTTATAAAAATAATTCACACACGCACACACATAGGAGTGCTCTTGTATAAACAATTATATTTTATTTCACCAGTTTATCTTTTATGAATCAAATGTAGTCTCTTAATAACATATTTGGAGACCTGTGGTAGAGCTCTGTATTTCGAAGCTTCCAAGCCGGTGGCGGGTGGTTAAGGCGCTCGACTCACAATTCAAGGGTCGCGACTTTGAATCCCCGTCACATTAAATATGCTCGCTCTTTCAGCCGTGGGGAATTATAATGTGATGGTCAATCCCTTCGTAATAGAGTGGCCCAAGAGTTGGCAGTGGGTGGTGATGACTAGATACCTTCGATTTAGTTTTACACTGCTAAATTAGGGTCGGATAGAGCAGCTAACTCTCGTGTAGCTTTGCGCGAAATTCAAAAAGAAACAAACAATCCAAGCTGGTTTCGAATCCATTCGATATCAGAAAATATCTTCCGCATCACTACCTTAGCATGGAATGTTAGTAGTAAGTTTATGCCCTCTGTTTTATCAGTACCTCAAAATTAGAGAGGTGGCAAATAGCCTTAGAAGCATTGCCGTAAGTATAAATAAATGAGAACTACTTTAGATTTCACGTTTGAGAAGAACTGATAGAAAAAATAAAACCAAAAACTTCTAATATTGAAGGACGATTTACAACCGTTAAGCCTTTCTAGTTTAGAAGACACGTGTAACATTTCCTCATGATATACGTAAATACTACCAGTTTAACCAGATTAACACAGCTGAGTTTAAAAATAAAGAAGCGCAAGTCCTGAAATGAGTGCTTTCTGCGATGCACGCACGCAACGTCGACCAGTTCACTTGTACTTCAAGTTCACATACATGAGCGACAAGAGAAAAAAAGTAGTTAAAGCGGCAAGCATTTTCATTTAGATCTGTTGAGCATTTCAGAATGAATTTATTACATCATTAGCGATGTTTAGCTTTAAACTTACATACTAAATAAATTCTCATTTCTCTTAAGTTGAAACAGTAAGTTTGAAAATTAAAGGTTATTTAGTTTAAGAAGCTAAAGGGTAATTGCCTAATAACCATGAACTTCTCATCAAAGCAACTTACTTACTCAGATCAGAGCTAAAAATGAACACAGCAGTTAATGTAGTTAATTTATTACACTGTTTTATCTAAGAGCATGCAAAGTCATAAAAAATCTAATGATCAGAACACATTTTTTCTTCAGCTGGTACCCTCGGTTCAGTTGTCAGTTCGGCAGTAATTCCAATAATATTTTAATGGGATAAGACAACTTTAGCTTACATGTTCTAGAGCAAAGCCAAATTGAGCTATATACTATGCACATCTCCGGGAGGTAAACTCCGGATTTTAGCGTTGAACGTCCGTAAACTTACCGCTGATCCATCGGTAATAAATATAACGAAAATGTATATATTATAATAGAGAAACAAAAATATATATCATATTATATATTATATACATGAAAAATATTAATCAGTACTGTAATGAAACTAACATTACAAAAAGAATAGAATGTAACTTACACGACACATAAAAACTAATTGTTTGCTTCGTGAACTGTGATTGGTTCATCATTCCTTCAAAAGCCGATTGCAATATTTACCTGTTTGAGCAATAAATCTACATTTAAACTATCAAACTATCAACAACAATAAAATCAACTTCACTAGTCAGTACATGTGATCTTGTGTACGCAATCAGTTAAAATAAAACAATATCAAAACAATGATTTGTGTATTACAATAAACAATTGTATTTGAATGCAAATTGGCTATCAATCAATAATAGCTTAAGGTTTATTTGAATTTTTCTGACATTTTGGCGAAATCACCGAACGCAATACCTATGGATTGCTTTGTGATCGCACTGTTGAACTGTTTGCTGGTAAACTTTCATTCTCATACAGTTGATGGATTATGGAAGGCATGAGAGGAGAAATAGTGCTAAAGCCATGACATCATTAAACTGAAAGGCTATTATCAAGATAGTGCATGCCTGGGTGTGGTCACGTGGACTATACTGAGTCTAAAATAGTTCTAACACAACTTACTTAAAAATTAACGAAAAATATTTTAATTAAACACAGACTTCCTACTACGACACTTTTTTAAGTGCGAGCTTTGAAGGAACTAGAAATGAGTTGTGCTCATGGCCGATGTGCTTTCATTTTGGACTTATTCGTTCCTCACACCTTTTTTAAAATAATTAACAGTCGAATTTTTGTACAAACTTCAGTCTCTTGAAGCAGGCCTGCCATGGCCAGGTAGATAAGGCACTCTACTCGTTATATGAAGGTCGCGAGTTTGAATCCCCGTTATACCAAACATGTTCCCCTTTTCAGCCATGGGGGTGTCATAATATGACGGCCAATCCCATTATTCGTTGGTAAAAGAGTAGCCCAAGAGTTGGTGGTGGGTGGTGATGACTAGCTGCCATCCCTCTAGTCTTATGCTGCTAAATTAGGGACGGCTAGCGCAGATGGCCCTCAAGTAGCTTTGTGCGAAATTCAAACAAACTCTTGAAGTAAATGTTTTTTAACTGATACTTGACCAAAATATTCCATTCTCGATTAGTCTTTTTGCTACTATAGATCTGGACACTTTTCTGCCATTTGGTACATGGTCATTTATCTCATGCTTGAGATCACAGGTAGTCTTCCTTCTGTCCTGAAGACTGCATAAAGAAAATACATAACACCAATATTATTAAGTTTAGGTGTTCTACGTCTTCCTTTCTTATTTTTAAATTTACCTGCCTCGATCTCACGATTTCGGGTGTACTTGGAAGTATTCGGAAAGAATTTCAAGTCTGCAGCAATGTGTCTGAGAGTCCAACCAACGTCACGTAAAGATTTTATACGAAGTATTTGCCCTACTGACAATTATCTACGCTTTCCAGGCTGTGGCATGATAATAAAACTTAACATATGATGTTAAACACTGTTTTTATGAAGGTTTATTTGTGTAATGCTATTAATGGCGTTTGGTGTTTTGAATTAAGCACAAAGCTACACAATGGGCTATCTGTGCTCTGCCCACCAAGGGTATCGAAACCCGGTTTTTAGCGCTATGAGTCCACAGACATACCGCTGAGCGACTGGGGGACTCTAATGCTCTTAAATTGATTTCTTATATTATATGCCGCTACCATATATAAGCTTCCTGCTAGCTCCTTTCTATATAATTAATATATTGTATGAGAGCTATTTCAGATCCTAAATTTGATTACTATGTTCATTCAAACGGGATCCTTATTACATGTACCTGGTACAAGTATGTGGAGATTCTAAAGAACGATAAGTATTCTCACCTTGGCTCATTCCGTTGTCAACATTGATCAGTGAAAAATTACCATAGTGTTGAAATTTACATTCTTTATTACCATGAAAGAATTTGCACGGAATAACAAAACGTACTTTTATCCTAAAGTTTTGCACTGTACTCTAACCGTAATTGAAAGAAGAATGACTGGAAGACAAATAGTGAAATATTGCGAATAACATGGCAGGATTACAAGTTATAGTTACGAAACTAAACGAAAGTAGTGAAAGAGTAGCCTTTTCACATTAGATGGTCGGTGTTCTGAAATTTTCGGAACAAGAAATCAAATGGTTAACGTAGCCTTTAGAAAGAGAAAGGACGAACTAACTGAATATTTTGAAATTAATACGCAAGAACAGAATAATAAAGAGCTACTTCTGGAGTGCTCTTGCGAGATGTAAACAATACATTAGGAAGACGTAATGAAACTGAGGGTTTATGAAATATGGATTTGACGAAGAGTAGGGGAAATAGGTTGGACTGAAAGAAAGACAAAAGAAGTGTTTCTACTTTAAGTGAAGGATGAACGTGGACTTTTTATGAAGAAAAATAAAATGTGGATTAGGTGCATGTTAAGACGGAATAGCCTGATGAAGAAGGTGGTCGAGGGAAGATTTCTTGGAAGAAAATCAAGAAGAAGGAAAAGGACAATGATGTTAAATTATGTTCAACAAGAATGGATTTACGGCAGCTGAAGACAGAGCTGAATGAAAGGAAGAATTATGCTTTAGGAGTTTCATTAATTATAATTATACAGTTTTGATTTTACATAACACTATCTTCATACTTACCCCTCAGAGGCACAGCTGTAAGTCTGCGGATTAAGAACGCTAGAAATCGGGTTTCGATACCCATGGAGGTTATAACACAGACAGGTCTTTGCGCACGTTTTTTGATTAACTGCAAACAAACAAGCATCATAGTTTTGGTTATTATATTTTCTCGAGTATTTTAGTTACCACAAAGTGTTTACAGATTAGAATTATGCGTTAATGCTTTAACCGTAATGAAATATTCCATACGTTACGTATCTACGTTTGTATTTAGTTATATATAGTTATGTATTTCGATACACATTAATAAATAATGAGCTTTTTTAAACCTTACTAGCTTTTCTTACAAACCAGCCTCTATTTTACAATTATCCAAACATTTCTGATGATATTACTGCTTGTTGAAAACAACCAATTATTAAAGACGAAATAAAAAATGATCAGATCTCCTTGTAATATATTTCTCTGAAAAATAATAGCATGAAAAATTCGATCTCTTTGCATCTCAAGAAGAAACGTTGGGTCAGATAAATCGATAAGTGTTTTCAGCTATCTGCAAGTAAGCTACTATCATTATTAAGTCTGAGATGAAAATCTTGCGCTATATCATGTTACAAGATGGAAGAGACAACAATTTAGGTTCGAAGACATTCTTAGTATTATGGTTGTAAATCAGACATTTACAATAAAGCTATTTTTAAAAAAACGAACATTTAATAACACACACACTGTTACTTAATACACTGGTAAAGCAACTAAGTGAAAACTAGACATTTATCATACAGAGAAGGAGGCCTTTGACCTCAGAACAGACTGTACATCCTGCTTACGTTTCATTTTTCCCGTTCCTCGACGTATAAAACATTTTATTTTAAGATTTTCCGAGACAGTTATAGGGCCTCACTATTTCTTAACGTTTCCGAAAATAGATACAAATAAATCGGTTCTATATGTGGCCAAGTAGCCTGACGTATTTTGATTTACAATCTGATCTTATATCTCACATTAGTTCATATATATCCAAACGCACACGTGTATAAATATTATTCCGTTATGAATGCTTTGATGAATTGAATGTTTATAAGCTTAATTTGCTTAGCAATACACCGTTTTACATATTATATTTTACTACATAGAATATTCTATTGATGGGTGTATCTATAAATTGAGCTTTATAGTTATGTTTTATGATCATACTGTTTTTATGATAATTTAACGTTTAAAACGTTTGTCGACTTTAATTATTAAGTATTAATAAATTAGATACCTTTACAGTTCTTTGTATTTCAATTTTAATGGGTAAAATAGACGTCTCTTTTTAATTTTATTTGATTTTATCATTTTACAACAGCATTTTAGGAACCATAAAGACATGTATGTGTAAATTCTACATACGTACACATTCATGCGTATAAACATGCATGATATATATAATGTGCATATATATATGTATACGCAGAGCTGTGTATTGTTACGTTTCTTATTACCATGTTCTAACTATGCGTCTTGACAACAGCTCTGCAGTATAGTTTTCATTGCGAAAGGCTATCATGTTTGAAGCACACCACTCATCTCTGCATGGCTTCTATAATCCATCGAGTCTAAGAAGGCAACAATTTATTAACGTTTGTTGTAATTGTTTAATCAAACACAATTCGAATGTTACTGTTTGTCTCTGTACGGAATAGCATGAATGCCCGTTTGATTTTCAAGCCGCTTGAGGTATGCGACGTTTTAGCGGAAGGTATAACTGGAAACCTTATCTTCGTGAGACCATAACCAGTTAGCCTTGTTTCAGGCATATAGCCTTCTTAATTATGTTACGTACTTTGCTTTGTTTGATCCCCCCAAACGATCAAGTTTCTGTGGTATAACGCTGTCCATGAAAGAACTATTACATACCATCCCCAGAACGATTAAGTTTCTGTGGTATAACACTCTCCATGAAAAGGACTATTACACACCATCCCCCAAAACGATCAGTTTTTGTGGTATAACACTCTCCATGAAACGCCAAGCTATTTCAAAATGTAGTTCTGATACGTACTGGTACTGTTTTACCGTAGCTTTATATCAACATTTTTGTCACGTGACTTGTTGATTTGCATATTAAACCCTTTTAATATGATGTGCTCCATCACGTATATGAACATACACGTAACGATATATACTAAAATGCGTGTGTGATGTATTTGTGTTTGTATTTACATTGACGTTCATGAATAACAAAGACAACAACAACAACAACGATAGTATAATAATGAACTATAGTTTTATTTATATAGATGATCGTATTAACTCCCCGTAGGAGTTCTTAAGGCAATCTATAATTAAAATTTTTTTTTAAGGTTTATATGAAATTTTTAATAAAATTTTTCTCATACACCAAACGTTTTGAGAAGTTATGCAAAGGGAATGAGGAGAAAAAACAAAAATCTTAATACACTCAGGTCCTGCTTCAATTATTATGTGAGGTGATAAAAATGCGTTTAGCGAAGATATATCTAGACGAAGTACTAACGAAGCCAGATAAAAGTGTGTGAAAATATGATTTCAGATCTACTTTTTATGGATTGTGGAAAACAAGGGATAGATCTGAAATGCTATTTTAACATGCCTTTGATTTTGAATCTGAACTGGACACAAAAAAAGAAGAGTTTGAGAAAAAAAATAACAACAAAGAAATACATTTGAAGTTAACGTGATATCCATCGTATACTTTAGACCTATTTATTTCTAATGCTTCGATAGTTTTTGGCGTTTAAAACCACAACTTTTAAGTTGAAAATGCACAACTAAAAATATGGCCATGCACATAAAATGTCATGTTCATTCTCCGTTTGTACTCTACCAAACACGGGTATCGAAAATTTGTTTCTAGCAATGTAAATCCGCAGACACACATTATTATATTTCTTTATACATGTATATGTTTATTTTCAACCATAGGATTGTTCTTTCAATTTTCATTTAGGACAGGTTTACCGTCATTTATTTACTAATAGACCTGTGATTTGAATTGACTGTTGCAATGTAACCTCAATGGTTAGCGAGTTCGAACTGTGAATTCAAGGGTTAAGATTTCATGTCCGTTGCTGGAAAACGTGTTTCTCACTTTGAGGCCAAAGATATGCCACATGAATAATAGTCAAATCCCACTCATATATCACAGTTGTCCGAGAACTGGTGGTGGATGTTACTAACTAGCTGCCGTTTTTCTAAGCAACAACAATAAAAAGGAGTTTAGTATACTTATTAATTAAATGCAATTTATAAGGATAAACAAAGATTTCTGTATCAGTTGCGGTGTTAAGGTTGTGTGGGCCCAGGGGCTAAAATTTATGTGGATCCTACATCCCATGCAAATTTACATGGAATAAAATTATCAATGGGCTTCCATTAAGACCATGGGCCCTGGAGCTGAGTCTCTTCTAGCCTCTTCTAACTAAATAAACCACTGCTCCGCATTACGCGCGGCATCTATTTCATTGGCTTCTCCAGAATAGAGGGACTGCTTGTGTAAATGTCATTCGTCGTGCAGGACTACTAATACTGACATAAAATTTCTAGATATTTTCAAGTTCTCACATTGGTGAACTTCTTTGTGTAAGTTTAATTATTGTCAATAACAAGTTACGACAGAAAGTGTTCGTACCCCTGCGTCAGGGAGTAGTTTTTTCCTCATAACTTAAAAAGTATCATGATTAGGATAATGAAAGTACAATATATTATAAATATTATACTAACACACATCTACATAAATTTTTATGTAAATTGAACGACAAATAAACTGTTTATAAACAAATAACTAAACATAAAAGGGGCAGAAAGTGTTCATGCGTCTTCTTTAATGGTCAGTTGTGTAGTCTTTCAGGTGAATTACTTGGCACAATCTCTCCTCATAACGCTCCATGATCGTTTGACAGTACTCGACTGGTATTTTCTTCCATTCTTCTTGATTGAAGGCCTCCAACTCTTGCAAGTTTTTCGGGTGACGCTGATAAACCCTGGTCTTCAATTCATGCCAAACGTTTTCAATTGGGTTGAGATCGGGTGACTGCGATGGCCACTACAGAACGCTTATATGGTTTCTCTGCAACCAGGATTGCACATGTTTCGATATGTGCTTAGGGTCATTGTCGTGCTGGAAGATCCAACGATACCCAAGCCACAAGTTCCGAGCATCATTCTTGATATAAATGCCTAATATATCAACATACTCTTTTTTTTTCATGATTCCGTTGACACGGTGAAGTCTGCCTACACCAGAAGAGCTGAAGGAACCCCATAGCATGATCGAGCCACCTCCGTGTATAACTGTAGGGACGGTGTTCTTTGGAAAATTTCGTTCCCCCTTCTAGAGAGCATCATTGTGGCCAAAAACTCGATTTTAGTCTCGTCTGACCAAATAATACTCTTCCAATAGGTAAAGGGTTTATCTACATGCTTTCTTGCATACCTCAATCGGGCTTCTAAATGAACAGGCTTTAAATATGGAGTTTTACGAGGACGGCATGCTTTGAACCCAGAAGAGCGTAACATGTTCGTAACTGTAGAGGTGCTTACTTCAACCCCAGTTTCCCTTACCAGTTTCTGAATGTCATTACGTGTTAAACGAAAGTTCCTACTAACTTATCTGATCTACCTATGTTTGGTTATTTGTTTATAAACAGTTTATTTGTCGTTTAATTTACATAAAAATTTATGTAGATGTGTGTTAGTATAATATTTATAAAATACCTCACGTCTATTAGCCTAATCGTGATACTTTTTAAGTTATAAGCAAAAAACTACTCGGGACGCAGGTGTACGAACACTTTCTGTTGTAACTGTAGTAAGTATCTCACCTGAAGATTTAGGCCATACTCAAGAATTCCTGAAAAATTTCATGGCGGCTACAGTTCGAAAATATGTACTGAGGCACACCAGGGGGCAAGAGAGAAATTACTACCAATAAAAAAAACACACAAAACAGATAAAAAATATAATGTTTAAGGCGATAGAGGGAAACCGAAAAATATTTCGTTAGAGACAAATACACTACTTTCAAACTGATTTTCCGACTTTCACTTGGAACTGTCTCTAACGTTAACCGTGTTCGGTCTGTTGCCTATAATTATGCGTTATTGCACTTGTTGTAATTTCCATTGTAACGAGCGTTTATGAACAATAGTAAAGCCTGGCTCAGACTACACATCTTGCCATACTTAATGTGAAACACCCACTGCATGTGGGCGTTGGCTTACGAGAGCACGTTCACATAGATCAAAGACAAAAAACTCATTGGAAGTGCAGCAGGGGAGACTTGATAGGTATGAGATCCACAGGGACTCTGTGATTTCATTTTCCGAGGTTAGCCGTAGTTTCATTTAATGAATAATTCATCTGTGCGAATAATATGTTTGCATTTGTCTGACCAGAACTTTTCTTAGAAGTTTCTCGGTCAAACGCTAGATATTTTAAAAAGCCTTTGTCCGAGGAGTTCGGATTGCATATTGACTTTTCAATTCAGAATCACTTTACGTGTTTTTTTACTTAGTCAACCTTTTCAATGCAGTAAGTGCGGTATACAATGGCGTAATGTCGTTATTATAGCTTCAACTTTATGTAATGATTTGGATAAACAGATGACGATAACTAAAGAAATGTTTACAAAGTATTTCACACAAACAACATTTAACCCTTCTGTAATTTCCTTAAAAATAAACATTACACTAAATACAATTTCTATGGGCTTTCTTGAACGTGTTTAGGTCTAAAATACGCGTATGTTTATCACTTTGTGAACATTCAATCAGACCTTTTTGCATAACGAGCTAAGTATGTCTTTACCTGTACTTTACTTTGTAATAATTTAGATTCGGTTCCTGTCATACGCTTGTAGCTATTAGTTCTATAGTACAGGCATTAGTTTTTATTTTTATGTGTTTTTGTTTTGTCTCAACTCGTGAAATCATGTCATGCACTGAACGCTTATAATTATTTCTCACTCTGTACACTGATATATACCATATCGATCACTTTATGTGTGGTTTCATTAAATAAAGCTATGTCTCAGTGAATTTGTTTCTCTGACCAAGTAAACTTTTTTTCTCAAATAGACCGGGATTTATCAACTTAACGCATAATGCCTGTAAAGAAGCGTAGCTTAAATGGCATGTGTGAAAATTATATTAATAGAATAATGAAAATTCAAGCAAACAACTACTGCAAATATCTTATGTGTTGCGAGTTGCGACTAATTTATTACAAAATCAGTCGAAAAAGTAAGATCAATATTCAAGCAGAATGTTAAGCTTACATTGAAGAGATTTATGTAGTGCTTTGGATAAACAGATAATAATAACTAAAGAAATGTGTAAAACTCAGTATATAGTCTGCTATGTAGTATAGTGCGTATTAACATAAAATATATTAAGCGTTTTAAAGTTAGTATATATTCGTGTTTTGAGAGACAAGCATGCAGTGTGATTGCTTTAGAGCAAGCGTAATAAAACAAACATAGGTATTGATATGTAAATTACGAAAAGTTATACTGTGGGGTATAATTTATCGACAAAAATAAAAATATTAGACGAGAACAAGCAAATCATCAGACAGTTAGGAAAATAAGTAAAAAATGTAAATAGAAAAGGATGTAGGCGGACAGTTTGTTTGTTTGTTTTTGAATTTCGCACAAAGCTACTCTAGGGCTATCTACGCTAGCCGTCCATAATTTAGCAGTGTAAGACTAGAGAGAAGGCAGCTAGTCATCACCACCATCCGCCAACTCTTGGGCTACTCTATTACCAACGAATAGTGGGATTGACCGTCACGTTATAACGCCCCCACGGTTGAAAGGGCGAGCATGTTTGGTGCGACTGGGATTCGAACCCGCGACTCGTAATCTGAGGGTCGCGGGTTCGAATAAGTCAAACTAGTTGGTCAAAAAACACGATGATACATCACATCATATTATACAACACTAATGTGCAGAGGTTTAATGAATTGCAGTAAAACGATTATGGAGTCTCACAACGTTGTTACAGTCTAAATATAGTTGCATTCTATCATGCTCTACCTAAAATCCAATACATTTTGGACAATCGTTCTGAAGCGTAGTTTCCATAGCAAAAAGCTACGTTGTCATGTTCAAAGCAAACTCCTCTTTCCTGTTTGGTTTTTATGATATGTCTTGTATACAAGGAAAATAGTTTTCCAGTGATCGTTTGAAAAGTCGGATGGCACAAAAATTCACAGGCACTGTATCAAGCAGCTGGAGAATGTTTTTATATCGGATAAGAAAATATACTGGTTAAACTTCCTATTTCTATATGATATTTTTTTCTTACCCCATTATTCTTATTACGTCCTCTCAAGAGGGGTATAAATAAGATAGCTGTTGCTTTTTATGTATAAAATATGGGATGGGAACAATACTTAAAGATCATCGGATGTCTTTATATATATATAAGGTTTGGTTGACCGCAATGAGATCAAGACTCCTAGATTTCTTTCTAAATATATGGTGGACTGGCCATCCCTAATTTAGCAGTTTAAGAATAGAGGGAAGGGAGCTAGTCATTGCCACCCACCGCCAACCCTTGGGTTATTCTTTTACTAACGAAAAATGAGATTGACCGTAACACTATAATGCCCTTACAGCTAAAAGGGTAGCTCACCTGGAGAAAGTGTAAAATTTTAGTTTAACCATCGTTGTAGAAAGAGTAACAAAGAAACAGGCTGTAGTGCACTTTCAACTGACACTAAAGTGTAACTGGACGTATTTTCGTACATGTACACTCGATAGCCACAAATCTTTTTCTTATTCTAATTCTAATCATATAGTTTCTATTATCGTTTAAGATATGATTTATTAAAGCTGTTAGACAAGCGCTACCATGAAGTTTTATTTTTTCGCTCTAAAATATGTCTGATCACTCAGTTGCATTAACTTAGATTGCAACTATAATTTAGGATTAGTGGCACATTCAGTTTCGGATTTATTTGAAGCTGATGACTAGGTTGAAACCTGGTTAATGTTCATATTAAGCGTGAGATGAACGAATCTGTGGAAAGACGTCTGTGTATTCATTATTAGCTGCTTGGTAGCGCAAATGAAAAGATGACTCGATACTTTCAGATTCCATCAAAAATCAATCTATTAGGAAAATTGAGCATTGACTTAGTACTCTCATGGTTCACCATCTTCATCATCTAAGAAAACGAAACGGTGATTCCATACTTGAAGAATTCTTTCGATTCATTCTCTAGAAGTCAAGAAAAATCCCATAAGTGAATAGGTCTGTGTCCTTAAAATTCATTATTAATTTATTACTTTTACTAATTTATTATTTGATGCGAATGTGAACATAGGTTTGGTTAACGATTGAAATTATAATGTAAAACAAGAGAGAAATCTGCAAAAAAGTCAAATCAAGTATAATAATGACGTCACCACTAAAAGTTATGCTTGCGATACCTACTTTACTGTTGGTTAATGCGTAATATGTTGAAAGGTGTTGAAAAAGTTAGTTATTATAATAGTTTTTACCATACCTAACATATAAACAAATCATGCCTTCACGTTTGCACAATAAAAAGGTAAATTCAGGACCTGATGTTTGGACAGTGCGGTGTATAACGAAGAATGGATGTCATCAAACACATTCTGCGAGGTACCCCGCTGGTACAGCGGTAAGTCTACAGATTTACAACGCTAAAATGAGTGGTTCGATTCTCCTCGATGGACTAATCAGATAGCCCGATGTGGCTTTGCTGTAAGAAAAACACATGCATTCTACTAGTGCAAGTAATCAAGCAATTTATTCAATAATTTCGTGTCATGTCTTCATGCGTCGTCACAGCTGAGAACCTAGAGAAGATGTTAAATCATTGCAGGACCCATCAAACTGGGCTAGTACGTCATATACATTTTGAAATGACTACTGTTATGAGATTGCTTCCTGTCACTTTTATTAGCTAGCCGGCCTTCATCGAATGACTTTTCACAAGCAGAGCATTCAAATGTCTTTAAGATTTGTCTTTGGTTCATTAATTTATGTTAAAAGGGCAATGAAACAAGTTTATATGAGTGCAGAAACTCAAATATAGTGCAATTCTTTATGCTACCTTATGTTACGTTATTTATGCAGTAAATATTACATCTTTGATATGTGATGAAAGTAGTACACCTGAATGCCAGTGGGTAATGATAGTACACTGAGTGATTAGGGAAGATAGCTTGCTAGTGAATCATTATTAAAAGTGCAAAGAGTAACAAGGATAGATCACTTGAACGTAAAATATTACTGAAACTAGAAGGAGTGATTATAATACAAGGATAGTAATGAATCTAGGACTCGTAAACGTGTTTCTTTGCTGAACATGCAGGAAGTGATTGAGGTAGGGCACAAGAATGTGAATCGTTACTGAAACTGTAAATAAAAATTAGGGTAGATACCGAACGATCGTTACTGAAAGTGGAGAAAATGATGAATATACTATCTCTAAACATGCAGGAGTTGGTGAATGTAGAATACCAAAACTCAAGACGTAACTGAAAGTGCAGAATGTGATAACGCTAGGACATCTGAACGTAATTTTTACTGCAGCAAGCAAAGAAGGAAGGTAATGTGAATCGTTGTTGAAAGTTCAGAGAGTGGCGAAGGTAAGACACCTGTAAATGAATTGTTACTCAAAGAGCAGCCAGTGGTGAATATAGGACACCTAAACGAAACTTATTATTAGAAACGCTGAGAAGGATAAGAAAGAAAAAATTAATGAATCGTTGCTGAGTTTGCAGCGAGTGATAAAGCTGGAACACTTATCATGAAGCGTTACTGAAAGTAAAAGGAATGATGGAGAAAGGGTATTTAAATGTATATAATTACTAAAAGTAAAATGAATGATGGAGGTAGGGTAGATGGACGTGAATAATTACTGAAAGTAAAAGGAGTGATGCAGGTAGGGTACCTGAACGTAAACCACAACTGGAAGTGGTGCGAGTGCTGGAGATAGGATGCCTGAACGTGAATAGTTGTAGAAAGTAGAGGGAGTGATGACGGTAAATATTGCCCTTCATTGTAACCAACAAGCATGCTTGTATTGTATTCATGTAAACATTATCCTTCATTACACTAATTGAAATTTTACATGTAACATTAATGTGAGTGTTCTTCCTAATCTTACAATATGAGTTTCGTTCTTTTTACTCACTAACTTTCACATACAAATATTAATGTGTTTCATTCTATTAATAGACACTTGCTTACTACATTCGTGGTGTCAACCTGAAGATGACTTAAGAAGGTCGAAACGTTTTTCTCTACTCTATTTTAATAAAAGTTTTAATACCCATACCAGGCTTACTACATTAATTTAACTATTGTAATCCATTTTAGCTTATAATCACTTATCAAGTATGTCAATGGAAATATTGTACTTGATTCTTCCACGAGGCACATGCTTATCGAGTTCCTTTAGCCATTCATTTTATAATAAATTAACTCTACGCCAGTTTGTTATTTTAACCTATAATCCCTTGCGTATGAATTTAGTATAAATATTTTTGCTTGATGTCCTGACTAGCCGTAACTTATGTACAAAGTATTTTTTAACTTTTCTTAAATTATTAGATTTGCATGATATTATATTAATTTGACAATCAGTTATTACGGTAACATTTCCCGACTTTTCCCAAAGTTCGGATATGGGTTTTAAGTCACGATAGAATTGTTTCTTTTACCTATCTGTAATGATACATTTATGGATAAATGCCCATGGTCTACAGTTTTATTCTGTAATTCTATTTCCTCAGTTTTAAGCTATTATGTACACAGAGAAGACATATACTCCGGAAAGATAAACCAGTCTGTGTTCGTTTGAGGAACGAATGATGTATCTACGTTTATTCTTCTATATAAGTATGAGTGACGGGTGTGGACCGATTTAAAAAGGTGACATGGGATGCTGAAACGATGTTGGCATGTTTGCTGATGGTGCATATCTCGATTACTGTCTCTCGCGGTTCTCGTGACGGATTGTTAAGTTTTAAACTCCAGATTTTTTCTTTGCGTGGTCCCATTTCGTAGTTAAGTAATTTCATTCCGTTTTTCACATCTTCTGTCTTCCTCTTTTGACAATTTGGTTGCTATTTCTGAACCAATTATTGATATTTCTTCTCGTTTTTGAGAGCAACGATGTCTGACATCATATTAATGATTTAGGGAACATGAAGCTGATGTGAAATGTTTAGCTTGAAGTGTGTTTCAATTTTCGTATGTAGTTCTTGTTTCCGACAAGTTAAGTTTACTTTATTTTAAAGTTTCGAATTTAGTATTTTTTTTCTGATATGCTTAACTGCTTTACAAATTTCATAAAGTACAGTATGTAGAACAGTTAAATGGTAACTGAAATTCATACTATTTCAGCCAATGAGGTTTATTTGGGATTAAGCTACACAATGGGCTATCTGTGTTTTGCCCATCAATGCTATCGAAACCCGGTTTCTAGTGGTGTGAGTCCGCAGACATACCGCTGTGCCACTGGGGGGCACTTAATGAGGAAGTCAAAACCTTAATTGTGAAGCAACATGAATTAACTATTCAGTTCATTGTTGTGCAGCTGAAGCATCTGATGATTGGTTATTTTGGTTAATTTGTTGGTAACTTGGTTATTAAGCCTGTACTATATAAACAGTAGACTCATATAAACTTGTTTCATTGTTCTTTTAACGTAAATTAGTAAACCACAGACAAACATTAAAGACATTAGAATGTTTTGCTTGTGAAAAGGTATTGGATGAAGGCAGACTAACTAATCATAGTGTCAGAAAGCAATCTAATTACAGTAGTTGTTTCAAAGTGTCATATGATATTGACTGTCAGGACATCTAGACAATTCGAGATGATCGTCCACAACACAAGCTGATTCTGGTTCAGAATCGCAGTATATTATTTTTTCGATACTGAATTAGACATATTTTAGCCGCGAATGAATGGTGTAACAGTGTATAGACAACCAGAAACAGACTTCAGAAAGCCAGCCAATATGCCACACCAAATAACTGGATCTTGCTCACAATAGGACACTAAACAGCTAGACTGCAATGTCTAGCAGACCGATGAAGTTGAGACGTTAGGAAGAGAAGGCAGAACTAGATCCAACTTCAGAAGAACATAGACGATATACACATAACTATAGATCCAACTTCATCATTAACACCACACATTATAAGGGTTACAATCTACAACCCTTTATGCTACCTTATGTTGGTAAAATTGATCCTACTTCCAACTTAATGTAGTCGCTATTTAACTGGTCAGCGCTTTCTACAAGGAATAGAAGAATGACCGAATCGAATGACCCACGAGCTCACTCACTTTCAATCCAACTGAGCATGCGTGTGACACACTTTCAGAGAAATAATTAAGCATATCTCAACTTTTTAATTTTAAAGATGAAACATCGGTTGTAGGCTGTTCTTGATATTCATATGGACTACACTCCATACCGAAGAGAAAAGTCGCAAGTCTTAAAGACTCAGTTGTCCAATTACTTTCGGGATTATTTTTATAGCAGAAGCTTCTGTTTTGTTACAACTGTGATAATAAGGTTCCTATAATTGTTTGTATTTTGTAACAGTTTCTATATTTTTCACTATTATTTTTTTTTGCAATAAATGTGTGTGTTTTTTCGTATAGCAAAGCCACATCGGACGATCTGCGGAGTCCACCGAGGAAAATCGAACCCCTTCTTTTAGCGTTGTTTACAATAAATACCTCTCTCTGTAAAATACAGAATTCAGATTTCGTTACACAAAGAATAAATCAGTTAGATGTGTGTTATTTAAACATCAAAAACCAAATATAATGTTTCAAAACAAAGTCTTTTCTTTCGTAACATTGCGTATAAACTGATAAAAAGTTTAATATTTTTCAGGTCACGCATGAACTTCATTAGAAAATCCGTTGTTGTATAAAATGTGTAAAGCCTCGAAACAAGCTAGAGTTTTAGTCAAGATAAGAAGAGTTTATCTTTGCTTAAAAGGCTGTTATTACTCTGGTATATCATCCCTGCAACGTTTGTATAAAAGAGTTTATCTGCGTTTTCAAGTTTTGCATTATTTTGCATTTTCGCTTACCTTTATCTACAATTTTCCCTTTTCTTCCAAAATCGATGAGTTTGAAAAGTGATACATATATTTTTTTCAGATGAAAGTTAACAGCCGCTTTTATCAGGATTTTATTGTGGTTCGTCACGGACGATTAACCCAGTTTCCATCCGAAGGCTTTTGGCTGAGTTTCGTTTAGATATATCGAAATAATATTTTCTATTATAGCTCTTATGTAGCATCTTGTTTACTGGACCGAAATCAAAACTATCTCGGAAACACTTTCGATTTTTTTTTCCTTTCAGATAAATAAGTATGTTCAATGAATAGAAAAATTTTGTATGTGATGCGGATGAATGAGTCAGTTCTTGATTTTTCTACATTTTACGATGTTTTCCTGCCTGTCACATCGTACCTATGGAAGTCAGATTTCTACAGAACAGACAAAAGCAACTACAATAAAATTTCTTACTTGTACAAGAATTAAAGAGTTGTATGCAATTTATGAATGAAATATATATGTTATATACCATGATTAACTTGAAGTTAAAAGCAATAAATTAGTTTGCTGACATGACAACATTTTATTTAAATGCATATACATGTTTTTGTCACTTTGTTTTCATTTAGTTATGAAACTATTCTATGTTTATTATAAAAACATATTTTTTAAATTTGCCAATATTTATTGTTATAACGTTCGGATTTATAAAAAAAATTGTTTTATTGACATACATGGCAAGCCTTGTTTAAGGTGTGTATGTCTTTAAGTTGTTGTTTCAGTGCCGATTACATAGTGTTTTGTTCACCGTAGAAGATCGAATCTTGGATTTTAGCGTTGTAAGTCTTTTAACCTACCAGTCATTTTGATGATACGCATTAATGAAACTGTTGAGGTTATTACAAAAAACAATCATTTTTTAATAAATTTTCTAATATTCTAAAATTTAAAAAAATATGATTTTCAAAATTTTCAATAATGTTCAATTTCACTATACTTTTACCACTTTGTTAACGTGCTATAATGAAGGAAATATCAAAGACACAAGCTTAATTTTAAACGTTCATTTATATATATAAGGTGTAGCTCCCCCAGTTTTAAACGTGCTCACTAACCATTAAATATAAGATTTTTTTTTTTAAATTTAAGGACTCATTCATTTTTATACCAGACTTCTATTTTTATTAATATCTGCATTGCAAGGATGTTCGCATTCCATTTTGCCTGGGTAACCCTAGAATGTTCTGATCTACATAAATGCTAATGTACACATGGGATTATGATAAGTTTAATTGAATTAATGTATCCTTCGTAACTTGAACGCTGATTATTAAAGAGTTATAATATTTAGTAGATGAAGCAATGAGATGATGAAAGGATGATTTCAGAGATCAAAAATAAATCTTAATTACCAGAAGGTGCTACAGTGCAATCTTCGCAAGGATAACTAAAACGACAGAATTGAAACCGGTAAGACATATTCTGCTATTAGATATTGCTTCTGGTTGTTTATCGGTGAACGTTAGGATCGTAAAGCATTTCTACAGCAATGGTAATAGCGTTGGTAGAGCGTTAAGATAATATTAACGAAAGGAGGTATCCATACTTCGAAATTGTAAAGCCACCTGTTAAAATATTTTAAGTAGGAATCTTTAACGTTCATTTTGGCAAAGAGAAAAATATCACATAATAACACGTTTAAGACAGCGATCGAACTATAAACTCAAAGCCTTGCCAAATTATTAAAAACATTTTCATCTGCAAATCGAAAGCTATGGTTACGAAAAAGAACCATTCAACTCTCCAAATATCAGTGTGATGAAATTGTCATACCTTATGGCACCGAAAACAAGATGATAAAAATACATTTAAATTATATAAAGGCTCATAAGCCAAAAACTAATATTGCGTCCCGTCACATTCAACTTCTTTCTTTCCAATTTGTGTGAGAGGAAAACGATAAAGTAAAATTACACCTATCAAGCACTGTAGTTCCAATGTATGCTTAAATATAATTCAGTAAACCACAGGTGAAGGTATATGGAAAGTTTCTTAAGATATGTTGTTGAACTATGATACTCACCATTTATCATAGAAATTTTTACGTTGTAAATTTCTATGGTGCACATGAAACTACGTACAACATACGATTGGTAAAGCAGTTCAATCGACAGTTCTGGAGCTGGAACCTTCTTATAAAGTGTAATCTCTGTAAATGATAAAGTGTGAACTACAGTTAACCTATTAAATTATTAGCTTTAAAGAGAGGTGATATCATTTTCAGCGAAACACACAAAAAATAATGATATTACATTTCACTTGTGTGACAAGTTATAACAGTTTCATTTGCTATATTCCGTTCTCTTGCCATTGAAATTTGATCTTATGATACATATTTAAAGAAGTACCAGAGACAAGACCTTGAATAACCTTAATGTTAGGGACACTAGGTAGGCCCATAACGCTTCAATTAGTTTGTTTTTGAATTTCGCACAAAGCTACTCGAGGGCTATCTGTGCTAGCCGTCTCTAATTTAGCAGTGTAAGACTAGGGTGAAGGCAGCTAGTCATTACCATCCACCGCCAACCCTTAAACTACTCTTTTACCAACGAATAGTAGGATTGACCGTCACATTATAATGCCCCCACGGCTGAAAGGGCGAGCATGTTTGTCGCGACGGGAATTCGAACCCGCGACCCTCAGATTACGAGTCGCACGCCTTAACACGCTTGGCCATGTCGGGCCGCTTCAATTCGTACCACTGACATTTTATTCTAAATTAACCTAAATATAATGTTATGGTCTACGCCTATAAACTTGAAAGATATTGTTCATTTGTTAATATTACCAGTAATACTCTGAAGACGTATTTCTTACTAAGCTATTATTATTTTTTTTTTATGGAATATATTAACTTATTTTTTCATACACCATTATTTGTATTAATTTGAGGTGTAAAATTCACATCAGTCGACATAGCCCTAACACCAGAGGTTGTCATATGATAAACAAATCTGTAATTTATTTTGAACAGTACATTCTTGTTAGACCTATGGTAAACATTTAGTAACTTACATTAGCACTCAAGTGGGTCAGCGGCAAGTCTGCAGGACTCACTACACTAAAAAATCTGAGTTTCCATGCTCGTGGTGGGCAGAACATAAACAGCCCATTGTGTAGAAGAAGAAAAAACACGAAGTTTTTAGATATGTCACAAAATTACGCAACTCTATTATTTAAGCGATAGATAGACATATAGAGGAGATAAACAAAAAGATAATACAATGGAAAAGCAGATAGACGAAAAGGCAGTGAAAATGTAGACATGTTGATATATATAATTCAATAAGGAAAAAACTCGTAGTTTTTTCCAGTTTTACGATCTATACAAGATTTTGAATAACACCAATCATAATACTTATAGCTCAGAGCTCAGAATATATGTATATATAATAAAACAAAGTTTTTAATACATGAAAAGAACAAAATATTGTTTCTATAGGCATCAAATACTTTAAATATCAAGACACACGTTCTATAAATATCAAATGTTTAGTACCCCTTAGCGGTAAGCTTGAAGGTTGAAAATTGGATTTCGATACCCGTGGCTGGCATAGCACAGATTACCTAGAGCTTTGTGGTTGACAACACACAAATACAAGTTTAGACTAGGAAAAAGACTGAGTAGGACGTTTGTTTAAAACAAAATCTGTGATAAGAGAACCAAAGTATCGGAACAATCTGTCTGGTCTTTATGTTATATTACGAGTTTTTGTATTATTTGTTTAAAAACGTAAGTAGTTATTATATTATATGTCGTACATGTGAGTGGATAAATGTTTAATTTGAGCCCGGCTGGTATAACAGCAGTTTCATTGTTTCAGAAAACGGTAAAGTACCTGTCTACTGACTGTGTGTGTTTTCTTTTAGTAAAGCCACATCGGGCTATCTGCTGAGTTCACCGAAGGGAATCGAATCCCTGATTTTAGAGTTGTAAATCCGTAGACTTTCCGCTGTACCAGCGAGGAATCTTATCTAATGACGACACCTGCTCTTGGTGAGTACAAAAATCATGCATATCTTTATGTTAGTCTGTCTACATACGTACATATATTCTCAGTCATATTTAATGAGTAACTGACTATAATTAACCAAACACAAAACTGTAATGATATGCAAATACTCAAGGCCACATTCTAAAGAAACGTTCTGAGGTAGGTACTTTGCATGTTTTTTTTTTTCTTATAAATAAGTCCAACAGTTTTTATTAATTAGCACAACGCAAGTAGTGGATAGAAGTTAAAATTATTAGTTACTCTCACTTATGTGCTCTTTCATACATTGTTTCCTATAGTACTGCGTTATGGAACAGTGTGCATTTCATTTAAAGCTCACCGTATTAGAAAAACATACTTGACTGGTTAAATGTATTCATGATCTGTGAATGTCTGGGGAGTGACTTCAGCGTCCCAGAAGTATTGAACACGCACCCACTGTAGCTAGTTTCGAGCAGTATTCTGAATGACCGGGTTACAAATTGACGTCATCAAACTGAGCAATAGAGTTTGGGTAGCGCTCGACTTTGGCCCACACATAGGTTGAGAACTTGTTCTGTAGCCAGAGGCAGGAGGTACTGTTCTCATTTTATGTAGAAAGTGCGAAATATGCCTCTCAGCTTTATGTTTGTTGAGAATCGTATGCTATTGACCCTTGCCGTATGAGATAAGGTCCTCTTATGTCTAAACTGTATTTATTAAGACGTTCTGACCTACTAGATGGCACTAAGAACGTTTCTATTTAGTCAGTATTAGCTTTGGTTGCAGCACGTGCCACACATTGTAACAAACGCAAACGTGTAAGAACGACGTCAGCATGCTTGCTGAAGCCCTGTATACGCACGTGACCACGTGCTCATTTTGCCGATAGTAATAGTACCGATGTCATCGCCCTGAGCGACCATGTCTCTTACCACAAACATCAGGACTCGAATGCCTTACAATATTTTGTTTGTTATTGTACTTTCTAGCCTGATAAGTGATTCGGCTAAATCTGACACGAACGACCTCAGTGCTTTCTGCCCAAATAAATGTATCTGTGCCAAACCCTCGCATCTGCTTAAGGTGGACTGCTCGAACCTAAATCTGACTCTTGTTCCAGGGGATATTAACGTCAATGTGGTATCCTTGTAAGTTTCGTTAATTATTATAGTTTATTGTAACAGTTATCTAAGATAAGCATAAAAAATATTATTCAAGCTAAACTTACTTAACTATACTCAAAATTGAGGTCACTTTGAATCATTTTTTTATTCGTTTACAAACTCAAATGTATCAGTAATTAAACGAACGCTAATAAGTAGAGTGGGATTCAGTTTCTTTATATTAAGAATTTAAAATATAGAGATTAACAGCTGGTAAAGAAACTATATTTAAGTTTGAACAAACACAAATATACAGCGCTATTCTTAAAATAGTGAAAATGCCGGTTTCAATCTATAAGCGACCTTTATTTTTTATTTTATTTAAAATAAAATAAAAATACACGTGAAAGTCATATTTCAATTCTATACTGTTCTTCCCTTTTACCAAATAACCTGTTACTGTCGTTTTTTAGATTTCTTTTGAACATTAGAGTTCATCATGTTGTGACAGTTGTTGATACCACTGTGAATGTTTATTGTCATGTTGATGACAGGTATGTTGACGTTTACCTCACGTTTACACTCTCGTAAGTTGAATTTTCTAAACAGCTAAATCTATGTGGATGACCTTTAGTTTAACAGTATTCCCCAATTACCAGATATTTATAGAAGTGTTTTAAAGATTTAGCTTCGAGCTTAATAAAAAATAGGAAAATTACGATAAAAACAAACATTTCACTCTGAATTATTAATAAAAAGAGAAAAAGGCACTTTTTGAGAGATCTTTGATTAAAGATAATTTAATTATTTAAAGATAATTTCTCTCTTTCTTTCTTCCCCCACATTTATATTATAAACATTCTTGAAGGAAGGATTAACACAATAAATTAATATGATTAACTTATGGAAGTGAGTTTTATGTGATACAATTTTTTTTTTTCTTTTAAATAGAAATTTTGAATTAACTTTCCATACCTTCTTTAATACATCTTAAGAGTGTTTGTATTTGAGATTCAACAATTACAGAGTTGTTAACATTGAAGGTAATATCTTTATCGATAACCACGTTTTATCTGTTTCGCCTGATTGTTGAGAATTATGCACTCGTGATGCCACCGTTATACTGCTATTCTTGAAACAGCATGCAAGAAAACCGGATCAATGTTTAGGTCAACAACTTCTAAGTGCAGGTTTAAGCAGATCAAAGACGCAAAAATCCCTTGAGCTACATCAGGAGGCTTCAAGGTGTATGATTTGAGTTTCTTTAGCGATCTTTCTTATAAAAATTGCCTTTAATTTCGAGGTGGTTTTAAGCTTGAAACACCTCAATCGGCCCAACAGTATACGAACTCATAGCATTAAAGACTGGGTTTCGATGGCCGTATCTTGCACAGTACAGACACGCCATTGTATAACTTTGTGCTTAGCTACAAATAAATAAACAGAATAAGTCTGTCCATTTTTGGTTTAAGATTCTCCCCCAAATCCGGTCCTTGTTTACTATCTTGTTAATGACACCAAGAAGTATGTTCAACTATATCGCATTGACGTTTGAAGTAGAAGAATTCTATTACTTAACTAGAGCATATAACGACGTTGTTCCGGATTAGATTTGAGTGTGATTTTTGGGGTTCGTTTTTATTCTAAACATTTTATTCTGTGACGAATTTCTCGCGTCCACGAATGCCAATGATGTCTCCTTTCTTTAAAATGCTGCGTGTTTTGGTTCTGTTACATTTCACAATCTCGATGCATCAGTTTGAAACTGAGAATAACTATTCACAAGTATCCCTTGGTGTAGTTATGTGTAAAAATTCTTAAATCCTGGTAAAAAATCAGAAGTACAGTTTTGTTACTATTATATGCACATTACACACATGTGCCACTTCGTTGTGTTATTATCATATTCATAGTACACACATATTGCATCCTTCTGTAACTATTATATGTATATTACAAGTATCACGAATATTATATTGAAAATAAAGACTTAAACCGGATTAAGATAGAAAAGTTTTAAATATTTAAGACTGAAATTTTTCAAGGTTCATGAACTATGCTGTAAACAAGAACTGTCTATGTTCGTGTGTTTTACTTTAAAGGTCTTAAAAATGTATAATGTGGTGAATCAGAATGGAATTCGAAGATGACGGCTGCCCCGGAGTTCCGGTTACATTTTTATTTTTAAAGTGATAAAAGTACTACTCAAATAGATAATACTTATGAAGACATAGTAACTTATAAATCAAACTGACGGTAAATTATAATAGTGTCACTTTGTTAGGCATTCACATTGAAAAAAAAAATGGATTTCTAGATTATTTAACCAAGGTTTCATAAATTCAAATGTTTATTATGATATGAAAGTATAGATCTGTAAAACGGTTTAGAAATCAACAAACGCACACCCCTTTCTACACTTTAGCGTCTTCTAGTGTGAGTTAGTAAGTTTCGTTAAATTGTTTGTTTCTCTTGAGCTACTCCGAAAGCTACACCAAGGCTATCTGCGCTGGCTTTCTATAATTCAGCAGTATAAGACCAAAAGGAAGACAGCTAGTCACCACCACCTACCGCCAACTCCTGGGATACTCTTTTACTAACGAATAGCGGGATTGACCTAACATTATAACGCCCCCACGGCTGAAACGGCAGCATTTTTTTATTTGACGGGGATTCGAACCCGCGACCCTCAGATTACGAGTCGAGCGCCCTAACCACCTGGCCATGCGAGGCCGGTTTCGTTAAATACGCCTTATGAATAACAAATAATACAGACTCAACTTCGCACCAGTTCTTTGCGTCGTTTTATTCAGCAAAATAACCTCAGAAGACAAATGTATAAACCCATGAAGAGAGTTTAACTTAGCTGTCTCTGAGTTTTTAAAACTATATAGAGGTTAATAATAAGCCGTGGTGTCATTAAGTTGTAGATCTCTGAATTGAATTTCCACAATATGTGTATTAACAATTTCGACATTTTGGTGTACGGTAGGAAAAACAACATGTTCTGACAGTCGTAATAAAGCCTGATCCGTGAGTAATACAGGTTTCCACGGCCAAGACACGTCTTTTGTTAGTTTTTATTTGTTTATAACATCTTTAGAGAAAAGCAGACAAGAACGTTATTCGAAAGGACATCGTGTTTGTCGACTATGTGTTAAGTTGATGCTGAACTAGCACCTAAAATTTAAGTCATAGGTCATTATAAATAAATACACACAATCGTCATGTACACAAAGTTCTGTCACAAGTTCTTATGGCATTTATGACTTATGCACTGGTATAAGAAGAGCAAAATATAGCGAAAAGATTTACGTTAAAATTGAGTGTTCGATGCTGTGGTGAGCGCTGCGACTATTAGTTTCGGTTTTATAACAAAATAAACAAATATAGTAATATTTGAAGATAAGAACATTATAAAATTTCTGCAAGTGCATTTTCTAAACATGGTAACCAACAAGACATTTTTTATATAAAGATAAGAACTTGTAAAGGTACATTTTCTATAGATAAATAACTAACAAAGCATTATTATAAGGCTAAGAAAGTTTCAAGCTCTTTCTATCATATTTTCAACGCATAATAGCTACGAAATATTGTTATTAAAATATAAATGCTTAAGGTGGTTCGTACAGTTATATTTTCTGCACATAATAAAGAAACGAGATTTGTTACCACAACACAAATGTTAAAGCTAATTACACAGCTATACTTTTAACGGATTATAATTATTAAGGTATTGTTATTACAATGAAAATGTTAAAGCTGATATTTCTAACGCATATAACTGTTAAGATATTGTTCTTGCAATAAAAATGCTTAAAGCTGAACACAGAGCTATGTATCATGCACACAATAACTACAATATATTATTTTCAGGGTAATGACTTTTAAAGTTGTTTTGGTATATTCTCATAGTTTTCAAACTCTGGTCCATGTTGGGGTAGTTTTATTCGACATTAATATAATTTATCTGTTATGAGTGTTTGTAACGGTGTTCGTTACTTCCTCTTAATATTATTTTATAATTGACTTCTTAGGCCTGACAAATTGATAAAACACAATTAACAGCATAGCTTGTTTCGTCCCATTCTTTTTAGTTCGGCCATTACAGATTTCCAATCACAGACGTGAAAGAGAGAGAGACTATGATATAATATCGTTAGGTTCATATTTGGGATGTGAATGTTTATGTAAGCCAAAATGAAAAAAATAAAAAAGTTAACCGATGGTATGCTAAAAGACACGTTATTGGTCAAACGTTGGCAGGCCGCTAGAGGGACAAACTTTGTTTGTTTGTTTTGAATTTCGCGCAAAGCTACTCGAGGGCTATCTGCGCTAGCCGTCCCTGATTTAGCAGTGTAAAACTAGAGGGAAGGCAGTTAGTCATCACCACCCACCGCCAACTCTTGGGCTACTCTTTTACCAACGAATAGTGGGATTGACCATCACATTATAACACCACCACGGTTGGGAGGGCGAGCATATTTGGTGCGACCGGGATTCGAACCCGCGATCCTCGGATTACGATTCGAGCGCCTTAACACGCTTGGCTATGCCTGGCCCGAGGGACAAACTAAAAATGTGACTATCCCGCAAGAAACAAAGGGATCGGGGAGAGCTGCAAATATATTAGTTACACATACTTCAAAACATTAAAAATAAGTATCACCATGTAAAGGATACGTGTCAGGAGATATAAGCTTGTTACGGAATTTGTTATAAATATCCCTGCCTTACCTTATGATAGAATTTCTGCAGCGAGCTTAAATATTTCTTCTTTATCCTGCTTTCAGATGTCAGGCTGCTAAAGGGGCCCGGCATGGCCAGGTGGGTTAAGGCATTCGACTCGTAATCTGAGGGTCCGGGTTCGAATCCCCGTCGCACGAAACATGTCCGCCTTTTCAGCCGTGGGAGCGATATAATCTGACGGTCAATCCCACTATTCATTGGTAAAAGAGTAGCCAAAGAGTTGGCGGTGGGTGGTGATGACTAGCTGCCTTCCCTTTAGTCTTACACTGCTAAATTAGGGAAGGCCGGCCAAACCAATTCTTGGTCACAAATCGTTAAATTCCTCAAAAATATATTTTTATACCTACGACATTACTTGATGTTAACAACTAATATGCATGTGTTCCGTAAGTGGAAGGTATTCTGTTGTTCCTTTAATGCTGATTTCGTTATCAGTCTTGGTTAAATACACTCAATTTCACTATTCTATTTTTATTACAGAAATTGTTTTACATTCTTAACTAACAATAAACATTTAGGACGAACCTATTATCTTATAATAAGCTGGAGGTATCTGCACACATATTATTATTTTATTACAACTTACAATTTTTACAGTAATGAAAAGTATTTTAAAACAGATACAATGTTTCAATCACAGACACGATCATTCTCAACAAGAACTTGTGTACTTAAGAATGATCGCATCAATGATCGAAACGTTGTATCTGTTTTAAAAATATTCTTTTAGTGTAAAGACTGTATCTAGTAATGAAATACTATTTACAATCAGTAAGTAAACTGAAAACGACACAATTAACTCTACAGATAATCGTTGGTGAAAGTATCGCTAGTAGCGAGAATATCCAATTGAAGAAACAAAATATGTTATTATTCATAACTAATAAGGTAAGAACAGTCAGAAGCATTATCCATCGTTCTCGTGGTATTAATGTGCATATTACACGTTACTGATTATGGCCTTAAGCCTAAAAATACTAATGAAATCAACATATATTATCCATATTATAAATAGCTATTTGGATAAGTTTGTAAATAAATACACTTTGCTTCTAAAGTTTTGTGTGGCAATTCAGTACAGTTCAGTACGGAGGTAAACGAAATAATAGCCTTCATCCTTTACACAAAATTTGTAAAATACAACAGAATTGCAATAAAATATGTTTGCATGATACTCGAATATCAAGTTATTATGGAGTTTATCTGTGGTGATCAAGTATTCGAAGTTACTTAAATAACACGACAGTTAACCTCACAGATAAACATCACCAGCTCGTTCTTAGAACTTTGATATACTCAACAAATGTAAAATGCCAAATAAAATACATACAAATGTCTTTAAAAACGTTTTACAGAAATCTGGATGTCGTTCACGAAAAGAAAAAAGAGGTAATGTTGAATAATAAAACAATTCTAGTAGAAGCTCAGTGTTATTTAAAAGTGTTCGTGCTTGAGTAAAGGGCGTAACCAATGAACGTATGCCAATGAAACTGTTAATGGTTGGTGGCATACTTAAGTGTTAAACATTTATCACAAAGGCCAATCCATCCATTCACTCTCCCGCTCACCCATCTAGATGTTTGTCTTGTACTTGCACGGTTCTTTGCTTTCGTGAAAAATTTCACTTAATTTTTGTATCAGTTGATTTTATAACGTGGAGAAAATTCGAATGGCATTTTTTGTCAGTTAGACAACTAATACGGAGAAGAAACATTCATGCTCCAGAATAAGTACTTGAAACTAATTATTAACTTTGGATTTTTGTATCAATGTTTCTTAACTAGCATTTTAAAAGCGGCTCTCAGTGTTTATAATTTACACAGACAAGCGTAATTTCACGAATATGCTTACGATTACAATGAAAACATCATTATTTGCTGGCTCATACACCATCTAATAGATTTACATTCGCTGGTTGATATATTCTCTATTAGCTTCAACTTGTTTATTTTTGCATCATCTGATGCTGTTACTTAACTTTCTAGTATATCATTTAATGGTCTTCATTTTGTTTAATTGTTTATACCATGTAACAGCTTTTATTCACGTAAGTTTAACGCTCAATCATTTTTTTTGTTTAATAACAGGTCATTTAATATTTTTGTTTCACATTTTTATCAGTGTGTAAAATAATTATGTTCTCATTTTGTTGTTATATAATTTTATTTCTTTCATTTTCTTTTTATTAATATATCAACTAATATTTTACAGTTTTTAATAGTTTATAATCACCTAATTACTTCAAAATTGCTTGGTAATATATCACCTAACAGCTTTCACTCTTAATTTGTATTAATAAAGCAAAGTGAAAACTGTTACTAGTAAACCATATATTCGTTTCTTACTAAATTGCCAGTATATATATCTTGTAATTGTTTTCATATATTTACTGGTATGTCACTTAATAGTTTTCTCTTTTTTATTAATATATCGCTTAATGGTTTTACTAATACTTCTGTGCTATCTAATTATTTTCACTTTTAACATTATATCTAATGACTTTTCTCTTTCGTTTTATTGGTATGTCATCTAACTGGTTTCCCTCTTACTAGTATATCATATAATAGTCTGCTCTTTTTATTGATATATTATTTAATTACTCTAACTTTTTATTGATATATTATTTAATAAAATAAAAGTTTTACTCTTCTGTAATCCAACAGTTTTTCGCATTTTTAGTAACAAAATTTCTACCTCCAGGTGGTTTCACAAACAGCTCATATAGTGCAGTTTACGTATAATTTTATACTTTTGAAAAACTTATAAGGTATCGTTACAAGTTATATCTCTCTGACCTGGCGTTTAGTTAGAAGTATACACATTGTATACAGCAGTGACCAGGAACTTTCCTGCGATGTTGATTGAGTGTTTAGTTGTATCCATTTATTTTTAATTAGGTCGATCTACTATTTAGTAGTATCGAAACATTTTCAATTCAGGTCGATATAGTGCTTAGAAGTATCCAAACACTTTCTTACCACATTTATCTGGTGTTTAGTAGTATCCGTAGACCTTTTTATCATATTGATTTAGTATTTCACAGTATTCATAAGCTTTCTTAACATGTCAATATAATGTTTAGTAGTTTCTTCACACGTCCCTCATAGATGAATCTAGTGTTTTATGTTTTATAAGTATTAGAAACACTCGTTCTTTACCATTCTAGTTTTATTAAGCTTAACTTTCTTCTCAGATCGATCCTCCGTTATGTTCTTGCACTTTATTATAAATTATATACAGCAACAATAAGGAAGATAATTTCCAGGATAGCTAATTAATTATACAAAACATACTTTGTGTAATGAAGATTTCTTATGTAAAACACATTGTTCTAGTTTCCACATACAGTTTTATTCTTGCTTCATCCTCGTTTAGTAAGTAAGATGGAGAAATTGTGGAAGTTACAAATACCTATGACTCCTACATACCACAAGTTTTTTTTTGCAGCAGTTAAGTTATCTATCTCTTACTTAAAACTAATTATTGATAGTTGATTTTTACACTTTGATAATGTCTTATGTTTGGAAAATGAAGTATTATTCACAGAAATGTGTATTTTTTATAACGAGTGCTCACAGATTTATATTTTATCTCTCTTTCACTTTCGTCAGAAACATCGCGAACTACAGTAAAACCTCATTTTCATTTATCTCTCATCTTCGTGAGAAGTGACTTGGACTAACAAGGAAGTCCCATATTTATCTCCTTTAGAAACTACTGATCTATCAGTTGAAAAAAAAATCTGTATTTATCTTCCTGTCATCTCGGTTAAGAGCTACTTGAACTAACAGTGAATACTAAAGTTTATTTCCCTGTCATCCATGTCAGCAGTTACTTAATTGATAAAGAAGACCCATCTTTACTTCATCTCCTTCAGAAGCTACTTGAACTAACAATAGGGACTCATCTTTGCTTCATTTCCTTCAGAAGCTACTTGAACTAACAATAGGGACCCATATTTACTTCATCTCCTTCAGAAGCTACTTGAACTAACAATAGAGACTCATCTTTACTTCATTTCCTTCAGAAGCTACTTGAACTAACAATAGGGACTCATCTTTACTTCATTTCCTTCAGAAGCTACTTGAACTAACAATAGGGACCCATCTTTACTTCATCTCCTTCAGATGCTACTTGAACTAACAATAGGGACCCATCTTTACTCCATATCCTTCAGAAAATACTTGGATTAACAATACGAACCTATCTTTACTTCATCTCCTTCAGAAGCTACTTGAACAAACAATAGGGACCCATCTTTACTCCATATCCTTCAGAAACTACTTGGATTAACAAAAAGGATCCATCTTTGCTTCATCTCCTTCAGAAGCTACTTGAACTAACAGTAAAGACCCACCTTAATTTAGCACTAACACTGGAGAGTTTATGGAACGCCCATCTTTAAAACTAAAGATCATGTAAACTGTACTTTGTTGCAACGAGTAACAAAGTAATGTATATAAAAAACCTTTCAACGCGAATGCGTCTGTCATAAGATTGGATTACTAGAAGTGTTCGCGAGCATTAATACCAATGAATGTAGAAAAAAAAACACAGTCGGAAGTTTCACCTGCGACCTTCTTCACCTGAACTGTGGAGTCTAAATTAACTCTCGAAGTTTAAGATGTGACACCAGTATCGTTTTCTAAACTGAACATTGTGTTTATTTCCATCCGTGTAGGTGTCCTTCTTTAAAAGAAATGGCTAATAACTCATTATGACTGATCATCATTTGGTAGAAACTGATCATTTAATCTCTCATTGAAAGATGTGTACAGAGAACGTGGCTTTTCATAAACGAGTTGACACGAGTTCGATCCTTTATTGAAACAACAGTTTATCATGACACCAAGTACTCGTTAAGCTTCACCAAACGACCAATATGCAGTACAATCTTATATATGCAGTGAAATTTTAAAATGAAGCCTCTGGATGTAGGAAATAACTTGGGGATATAAAATATGATATAAGAATGATACACGGTGACTGATTTCAAGTTGCTTTGACTTTGTATCTGATTCACAAAACTTGGACGTTGATGCTTTAGATACTGAATTCGATGAAATATGTTGCCCGAAGCCCAGTTTTTATTGAGCCAGTTCTTATAAAACTGCCATCACTTGACAAACGTTAATTGTAATACAGCGTTCTTGGGAGAAACTGTAATTAGCACAAAACCATTAGAGACGTCTGTATAAGTAACATGCATCCAGTCCCTAGCGGCGTTTGCTCTCGTTCTTCTGCGGTTGATCACTGGTCCTAACTGTGCTGCCTGGAGAAACGAGTTACGAACTGTCAAAACACGCGCTCCGGAAAAATACACATTTGATTAATGTCCCATTAAAACACTGGTCAGCGTTAACGTGCTAGCCAGACATCATCTTACTTAGTGCGATATTTCCATCAAATATTTCACACATTATTAAGAATCTATGTTGCTGTGATAGTAATTGTCGTTTCATTAAAACTATCATACAATGACAGTGACGTTCGTTTCAATAAAACTATCATGCTATGATAGTAACGTTTGTTTCATTAAAACTACCCACACTATGACAGTAATGTTCTTTTCATTAAAATCACTATGCCATGACAGTAATGTTTGTTTCAATAAAACCATCATGCTATGACAGTAATTTTCGTTTTATCAAAACTACTAAACTATTTATTTTATTATATCCTTGATTTCCCAGTGTAGTAATTACCCTTTCATTAACACTAATGCACTGTCTATATAGTGAATATTTTTAATTAGTACCGCGCTGAATTGCTTATTTAGTGATTATCGTTTCGTTAACGCTACCCTAGTGTTTATATAGTAATTACCCTTTCATTAACATTACTGTACTGCCAACATAGTGACTGCTCTTTTAATAACACCTACTGTATTTTATGTATAGTGATTGACGTTTAGTTAACACTGTTGTATTGTCTATATTGTGATTACCCTAAAACCACTTGATTGCTATATTTAGTAATTGCCCTTTCAATCACATTACTCTATTGCCTATATCGTGATTAATTTTAGGTAACACTATTGTATTGTCATTCTAATGATTACTTTAACCAACACCACGTCTATCAAAGTAGTGATTCCTCTTTTATTTATACCAATTCTATGTAATAATTACCCTTTCATTGGCACTACGTTTATTTAAAATAGTGATTATCGTTTCTTTAACGTAAGTTTGGTCTGTGTGAGTGTTACCCTTAAATTCTACAGTGCTGTCTCTGTAGTGATTATCCTTGCACTACCACTCAGTATACTCTACGTAGTGAATAATGTTTTATTATGACCCATGATTATGTAATGTACCATTAATTTATTTACTCGGTACATGCTTAGGTTTGATTCAATTAACGTTTCAAGTAATAAGTATTGAAAGTTTAAGGGGTGGAAGGAAATAGTCCGCTTATGTTAGTTATTTTGTGAATAATTAAAAACTGTGATCAGACAAGATTCTATCCACATCTTGCTTTCCCGGTAGATGTCCTTTAAGGTAATAAGTTACGTCTCAAATATTTGACACTAAATTTTTAGCGAGCGAGTTTTAGCTTGTTCGTTAGAACGTCTGTTTGTTCGAAAAGTAGAGTAGGAAGTTCAACTCTCGTCTGGTTTCAGTTGTTACTTCCAAATAAATATTATCTTGAACAAAGCAGTAAAAGAAATACAATCCATTATTGTGATGTGTTAAAATAAAATTAAGAAAATTTTCAAATGATAATGTACTGTGTGTAGTGCGTACACAACGTGTTAAAACTTGACTTTTTCATACGACTGAATTTGTTTTACCTTTTCGTCAATAATACAGTCTCTGCTTCTGAAACAATCGTAATTTAACATAAAATTTATATCATAATTCAACGGTTATTTCCGGAGTAAACCATGAGTATCATTAGTGTACGAACTAGATACATATTAAATACACGTCTCCTTCATCACATATTGTGTGTGATTTGAGAAGACGGAGCAACATACTCAGTATACGAAAATTTGTTAGAGTATTTCCTCAAGTATGTTTATATCATGAGTTGTTTTTTTTTCATTTGTGTTGTTGTTGTTCAGAAATATATATTTCATTGCGTCAGTTGTCTTCTACATAAATTGAGAAGCAATTTCCAGACATTGCTTTTCAAAATGTACATGATGAGGGGTTTAAAACTGTGAATAGCTGCAACACACCAGTGTGGGAGGTGTTGAAAATGTACATTGGTATGAAACGGTTCTGATATTTTGTGAACATAAACACAAACAGAAGAAAATCAATAATAACAATTAACCAAAACAATATTTATTTACTTAATAATGCTTTAGAAGATATTCCATTTCATCAAATTTCTTTCTTCTGCTTATTGTTTTTGTCACGCTGTTATTTAATGGTGCCAGTAATACTTTCGACTCTTTGAAAAGTAGGCTTAAGTTTGGTAGTTAACTTAATCTGGTATTTATAGTAAAAAAAAAAAAAAACGGATTTTTTTTCTTTTAAATAGGATATACGCTTCTTCTTCTTTTTAATATATTGGTAATATAAAAACTTTCAAGGAATAAATAAAGTGAACTGAACCTACTTGTCTAACGTATGAAAGTTTATTTCACTCTGCTAAACGTTTTAGATAATATAAACCACTCTTGCAATGGGTCATAATCTTCTAGAAGGATTTCTGCACATTTGTTCATTTTTTTAAACTTTTCTCCTATACCACTAGTAAAAACAACATGCATTAACGTTTCTATTTGTCAATTTACTACCCCTCTTTTGTTTTATTGGTTTATTTATTTTGAAACATTATTTTGAATTTCCATGAACGAGGTCTATACATTTCTTTGCTTTGCTTTGAGGAAACTTAGACCTAACTAGAGCTCATTTATTTCTTGTCTCCCCAATTTTATTCGGTGTTTTATTTAGGTAACAGTGTATTGTGCCAACCATTTATGGGCGCGTTTTTGGAATTTTAAATGTATTGTCCTAACTTCTTAGATGGGCGCGTTACTAGGTTAGTTACATAACAATGCATTCTCTTAACCTACAAGTTAATAAAGATACTAGGATTACAACATATAATTTTTAACCTGTATGATAGCCGCGTTACTACTCTAAACATAACACAGTTACGTCCAAACCTGTGGAGTAGTGGGTTAACGTTGTTGAGTAACAATTTATGCGACTCTCCGAACTGGGTATGTCAGATAGAGTGTTGTTAATATATTATCACGTTTCACACTCATAAGTTCTTATAATTCCTAATGTCGTCACTTAAATGTAGTTGTTGTGGTTACTTGAACAGATCCAAGAAAATACTAGCTTGCTGGTTTGCCAGTTCTTGTTTGAACGATGAGTAAGCCTAATTAATGTTAAAATAAATAATAATATTATAATTAATAAACAATTTTATGCTAAAGTAATTGAATAATTTGATGTCAATAAGAACCATAAACCTAATTCTGATGTGTAATTACATGAGGTATAATTAATTAAAGTTCACCAACTTAATCTAGTTCACACTGAAGCAGTTGTTACTCAAGTAAGATGAGTTAATAACGTCTCCACGATAAGTGTATTTGTCGTATCCTAGTTAGCCTGTTAGGTTTCAGTATTAAGCGAAAGGCCTCTTTGTCACTGGATCTAGCAGTTATAGTATGATATATTATTCAGTTCTTCTTGACTTTGACTCATGAGTTCTTATAATTACTAATATAATACATTATATCAAGTTCCGACAAGTATGAGAAGCTAATGTTAAAAGATAATGAAGTATTGTGTTATCCGGTGCGATGTGTTAACGTTACACATAACAATGACTTTCTCCAAATAACTCAGATTACCACGCAAGTACAATAATGATGACCTTTCAGTTTCAAAGATGCGTTGTTCAGAAAGTTTCACCTTTACCAGGCTGTTGCTAAGGGAATGAGGGTCTTTGTTTTTTTTTTTTTTTTAATTTCGCACAAAGCTTCTCAAGGGCTATCTGCGCTAGCCGTCCCTAATTTAGCAGTGTAAGACTAGAGGGAAGGCAGCTAGTCATCACCACCCACCGCCAACTCTTGGTCAATTCTTTTAGCAACGAATAGTGGGATAGACCGCGTCACATTATAACGTCCCCACGGCTGAAACGGCGAGCATGTTTGGTGCGATCGGGATTCGAACTCGCGACCCTCGGATTACGAGTCGAACGCCTTAATTCACCTGGCCAGGCCAGGCCTGGGAATGAGGGATTGTGATAACGCCTTTTTTCTTGCTTGAAAAATTAAAATGTAACAATGATCTGAAGATCTTCTGTTTTTAGATCAGTTTATCGATACGCATGTTTGTTTAATCATTTCTAATATTTGACAATCTTTTTTAAAATGAAATACCCTCTACTTAAAAACCAAATTACTTTCGTGGTATAAAAATAGAAATAGTGGCATGTGAAATATTTTGTTTGTTTGTTTATTATTAACCACAAACTACACAGTGGGACACTTGTAATGTGCCTACCGCAGGTATCGAACATGATTGTAAGTGTTTTAGCCATCAGACGTACCGCTAAACCACCAAGGGATTCATACAAAAGATGGGGAAATTATACGTAATTTTTTCTTATGTTATCTATACCTTAGATGTCGACACGTTTCGCAAATAATATTTATTTTGATAAAGTTTAATTAAATTAAGATGTAAATGATTTTTTTATGGCAAAGTACGTTCGATAATAATACTTTTAACGTACTATTGAAGACAAAAAGTAGAAATACTTAATTTAAAACGCGTAAAAGAATGAACAAAGTCGTGTTTATTTTTGATAAGAGATCTAATTGATAACTAACTGAGCACTTACATTTGTGGTGAAGTATGGCGTTTTTAATCTGAGTGGCACCTTATGTGATAAGGTAAACGGTCAGGTCAAGGCCTGGCCCGACAAAAACAGGTGGTTAGGGCGCTCGACTCGTAATCTGAGGATTGTGGGTTCGAATTATCATCATATTAAACATGCTCGCCCTTTCAGCTGTGAGGGCGTTATAACATGACGGTCAATCCCACTATTCGTTGGTAAAAGAGTAGCCCAATAGTATGAAGTGGTTGGTGATGACAGCTTCCTTTTCTCTAGCTTTACACTGCTAAATTAGGGACGCTTAGCGCAGATTGCCCTCGTGTAGCTTTGCGCGAAATTCAACAAAACAAAACAAACAAACATCAAAGCTCAGTTTTAGCCGTTCCTAATTTACTACTTTTATCAAAGGAAAAGCAATCACTCAAAAACACTAGCCGTCTACACGAGAATTCTTATTCTCATAATGAGAGTGACTTCACATTTGTTAATACATTCACGGTTGAAAATATAGAATTTGTTCATCAACGTATTGCTGGCGCTAGCTTTGGGCTTCTGGCTTCACCTTAGCAGGTGTTTCTACTTAAACTTTTTCAAACCAACATTGTCAATTAAAAATTCATGGTTAAAAATAGGAAATGTTTAGAAATTTCTTTTCCTTGATCTCGCGCGTGGCTTAAGATTTGAGTGAGAGTGTTATCAAGGACAAAAAAATACATTAATAAAATAAGGATATTAATAAAAAATATTAAAACTAAAATGAGATAAAACAAGATAACAGAAAATAAAATTTGAGAGAAAAATCAAATAAGTAAAACAAATAATAAAAAGTAAAATCGTTCGTGTAAGAGATGGAGTGCCAATGGTTGAGCAAGCTGAAAATAAAATATATGCAAATATATTTTCACAGAAGGTCCTGTGCTTGTAAACTGAGAATAGTAATAGTGCGGGTTGGAATCTGTAAATTCAATACTCATAGATTAAATGTGGGAAGAAAACAGGAGAACTACGAGTAAAACTTATTTTTACTACTCTATTTTACTATTCTACACGAATATTGCTGTATATATCCACATCTAGCTCATAATTACATTAGAATAATTACAATTGAAATTTTAAACGCTTGGCCTTGCATGCGAACCATCACAATTACACATTTATGTAGTTAAAGAAATTACATCAAAGCCATTATAATTGCACTTTTACACATAACCTGTCGCAATAAAACCGTTACAACTATTTTTTAACATTAACACAACTACTTCAGAACCATTATAGTTACACATTTACAAATTCAACTTATCACAAAATAACATTTTTACAAGTTAAACCTATAACATCAGAACCATTACCTTTAATCTTTTACACACTCACCTTAACACAGTTTCTTATCATTGTAACTCAAATTACGTTATAAAATAATATTTGGCCCGTCATTGCCAGCTGGTTAAGGCGCTCGACTTGTAATCTGATGGTCGCGGGTTTGAATCCCTATCATACTAAATATATTTGCCGCTTCAGCCGTGAGGGCGTTATAATTTGACGGTCACTCCCAGTATTCGTTGGTAAAAGAGTAGCCCAAGTGTTAGTGGTGATGACTAGCTGTCTTCCCTCTAGTCTCACTCTGCTAAATTAGGGACGGCTAAAGCAGATACCCCTCGTGTAATTTTGCAGGAAATTAAACAAACAATAATATTTTCAAATATTTTCGTTTTCTATTTTTTTAATACGAAGCATTTACGAAACCTCAGGACACCGTGTTGTAGATCAACCTGGTAGAAAATAGCCATCTTCATTACTTAGTTGACTGAAAGTCTTCGAGTAGAATTTGAGGAAATGAATGATGTTTCAAAATAATAACACTACAGAGTTTTAGCTTGAAAATAGTAATATTATCAGGTTTAATTTCAAATTAATAGCATTATAGCTTCTTAATTTTGAAATAATGATACTATAATATTTCAATTTTAAGTCAATAATAATATATAATTTCAATTTAAAATTAATAACATTACAACGCTTTAATTTAAATTAATAATATCATAGTTTTATCTTTATTTAGGCTAATTGGGACGTAATAGTTGTCCTCTTCTTTACTGCAAACAAGTAGTGGCTTGAAGTTAAGTTTCATTTTAAGGAATTCCAACTTTAAAATCATATTAAAAGAACTTTAAGAGAAGTAATCTATAATAAGCTGTATTTCGTAACATGAAAGAATTGTATATTTCTAAAATTGAAGTTGTTTTTACACTATTTTGTTTCCATACCGTCTTTTAAACTGAGGAGGAAACTTTGCGTTTTCGTTTATAACGTACGTTATCCAGTTTGTTGTTCTATCAACCGGGTACTTGGAGACATTGAGTTTCATGGGAATCAATACCAACATAAAAATTAATTAAATAATTTACTTTTGACGACGAGAAACCTACTTGAAATAAAAATGTATCTCAGAACGGCTAGTATGGGTATAAACACTTTTACTGATAAGCAGTGAAGAACGAAGGCCGAATCGTTGTTTTCTGCTTATCAGTAAAAGTATTAATACTCGTACTAACCGTTCTGAGATACATAAATAATTTACTGTTTATCATGTTTATAAAACTGCAGAAATGTTTAAAAGTAACTAAAACTTAAGTTAGAAAGCATATGCAAATTATAGTGTACTGATAATAAGAATTACTTGCTCATATAGATTTAGTGGCAATACATAAATGTTTTCGAAATTCGTATGTAGTTAGTTTTCAAGACAAACGGTTAAGCATCGTCAGAGGCAAGAAAAATATGATGATAAACTACTGATAATTTCTCAATGAAATATTCGTATAACAGCATTTATCTCATTATATACCTGCCTATATACATATATCCTAGTCTAAGCTATCTACTTTGTATTTTAAAATACCAGGAACTGTGAGAACAAACCATGTTGTGTTATTGTCAAGTTAGCACGAATTGTGTCTTTGGATGGAATTATTTCTTATACTTTATTTTGTGTTTAAAAGTACATATCATATAATGAACTAATTCTCTAGATGATAACACATAAATAAAATGAGGAACTCACAACATTTTGTTTCTAAAGTTTGTATTTAATAAATTCTACTCAGTTCTTTGTTGGGTATTCTAATATTTATAAACCGAAATCATTGCAACAATCTCAAACTTTCATATATACAGACATTATATATATATATATATCTATAGCTAACCACAAGTTATATTTAGGAACGTGAGGGTCGCGTAAATAGGTTGACATGACGACATGCGCATTCCAGTCATAGAACATGACAAGACTTTCAAGTATTCATGGACAATATTCCTGTTAACTGCCAGCACCTTGCATGGCTTATTGCTGTATGACTTTGTTTGACGTAGTTTTAAAGTAATGAAACTACGTAGATTTGTTGTTGTTTGAACAAGTGTCCTTTACTGTATTACCTAGGAAGTATTCCCAAGTTGCGATTTGAATTTTAATGAAGGTTATGTGTTCAGTACGATCAATGTTTTTATAACTACTTTAACTCTTGTTCATAATCGATAATATTAACAGATCTGTAATCATTTTGAATCGTATGCATGACCAATAATATGAACAGTTTTGTAATTAGTATGAGTCTTAAATATAACTGACAAGATTAACATCTTTATAACCACTTTGAGGCTTGTATATAACTGGGGAGATCAACAGCTTTTACTGGTTTGTTAAAGGTTTATATATAATTGATATGCTCAGTTTTTCTTTATCATTTGAAGCTTGATTATAATCGATATAATTGACAATTTTATTAACTGTATGAGGTTTATATTTTTATCAGCTCAACACCTTTTTACCTGATTAAGACTTATATATTTGACCCTAATAATAGTTTTATTATTGTGAATTAGGTTTAGATATTCGACAGTACCAATAGTTCTTGACTAAAGTTTACACAATCGTCCAAAGAGATAAAGGTCACCAGGATCATTGTATTAGTTTAATAGAAATGAAAGTCTCATAAGTTATTGATCACGTATAAAGGAATATTTACCTATCTGAAATAGTATTAAAGTAGCTGAAAGTGGGACATAAAAGAAAAAAAATATATATATTGGCCTCATCGGAACCTGGCTAACCCTGATAAAACGTTGATGCCTGTGCGTGTACGTTGTTTTATATTTAGTTTTTCAGCGGTTTCCAACGTACTTTATTTGCAATATGTATGAGATACCTTTAGAATTTCAAATATCTATCTAATTTCACGGTGGCTAAAATATTTGTGGCTTAGTTTCAGTTTTCTATTTAACAACAAATAACCAAGTTATATATTTATCTACTTTTCAAAGAGCTATTAGATACCATAGATTGTGTTTATAGTTAGCTTAGTAAAGTGTTATTATTTTACACGTTATAAGCTGCTCGTAGTTTCAAAGAAATGTTTGAGCATATACAGTAAAATAAGTTGATGATGATTTAGTACTAAAGAAGAAATAACATGAACACCGATGATATACCCATGCATATGACGGGTGTTATAAAATACCTGAAGAAACATACCATTATGTAAATAACATCATAAATGTAACAAGAATATGTAGGCCAATTTGCCTGACATAAATCCTTTACACTCTGTGTAGTTTACAAGCCAACGCGTTCTCAGAATAACCTATATACACGTAGGATAACCTATATATATATATTACATGTTACATGTATATGCTTATTCTTAAGGTCAACCCATCCTTCAGAAACACACACGCATCAATGGTTTTAACGACGTTCTGTAATGTAATGACTATAGACAAATTTTAAACCTAGAATTAACAATGGGGGTCCGTATTTTTCTTAGCTATTTATAAACCAAATTGCTTATGGGTCCATAACTTCGTTGCTTGCAACATCCCTAATAACGAGTCACACATATAAGAACAGTAAATGTTATAATTAATGCCGCTAATTACTGCGTGGATTTCCTATGTGCTACACAGAGAATTTGTTTGTTTTGGAATTTCGCACAAAGCTACTCGAGGGCTATCTGCGCTCGCCGTTCCTAATTTAGTAATGTAAGACGAGAGGGAAGGCAACTAGTCATCACCACCCACTGCCAACTCTTGGGTTATTCTTTTACCAACGAATAGTTGAATTGACCGTAACATTATAACGCCCCTACGGCTGAAAGGTCGAGCATGTTTAGTGTATGGAGATTCGAACCATCGACCCTCGGGTTACGAGTCGAGGGCCTAAACCACCTGGCCATACGGAGCCGTGCATCCAGTTGGTCATTCAAAGATTACACAATTCTATGTTTCATTCCATTTTGATAACCCAAAATCGTTATTAAACCGTGAATGGAAATTAGGAAGAATCAAAACACATTCAATAACGTCTCATTTTATTCAAATTACTTTAAAAAATACACCTAAATGTCAGAGATGGCTACAACAACTTCTGAAATATTTTATGTGCTTGTTTTAATTATAGGAAAGCTATATTAGAATATATGCTATGTCCAACGACGGTAATCGAACCCGCTGATTTTAGCGTTGTAAATCTGTAAACTTATCGCTGTCCTAGCGAAGGACAAATATTTCCTGCAAATTTATCTAAAAATAAAATTGTATTTTAATAGTCTGATTAATTAATTGTATTATATTTTTTAGTGAGTAAACGTTCTACATTACACATTGTTTTAAACATTCCCCAGTATTATATGGTAATTAATTCCTAAAGTTTACTCTGCTATGCAATCTAGACATTCAGTTCAACAGGCTGAACTAAGATAGCAGTAGTATAATATAAACTATAATAACAAGTTATTTAAATACAAGTTTATACCATAATTGTTTTGAAGGTTGTGCTCACAAGACCTTCGCACTTGTTTGTAATATAATACGTTTCACATAAGAGCCACGTTTTACGGTAATAAAATTGTAATAGAAACTGAACTGTTTCTAGTCCAAGTGACAAGAATAATTAGATTTGATTTTTAAAGCTTTTGTGTTCAGTTTGCTAAAATGATAAGTAAAGAAAAATGAATCATTGTAAATCAAATAAATTTTAAAATAAGTTACAATACAAACCGTAGTGTTGTCACTGTACTTAAATGTATTTGTTACATATTAAAAACGTTCTAACCTAATTTTAGCATTAAAAATAAAAAAAAATCTATTAATTTAGATAATTTTGAGTAATTATCGAAATATTGAAGCACATCTGAAATCACTTTGAGTTGTTTTAAACTTAAACCTCACTGAGTGGTGAATGATCAGTTTATGTCAAGCTATATCTAAGGAACATGAAATGGATTACTTTCTACGTATGCAGATAGTATACATGCTTACACTATGTAACAGCATTTTTACTTTTTCTTGTTCCTGGGCAGAATGTGTTATTTCCCAATTGCTTATGCCTAAAGAAAATGGAAAAGACCTATTTTTCTCTTCAAACATTGCTTTTGTGACCTGGGTAATGAAATTTTCAATTTACTCATTTTCAAGAACATTCCAGGTAGATTCAGTGCTGAGTAGCTGACAGAAAATTTTCTCGAACTTACAAGAATTTTTAAGAACTTTCTAGAATGTTGTAGAAGTCTAAAAGCTGTGCTGCTCCATAACGGGAATAAGTATCCGTCTCTTCCCCTGGCTCATTAGGTGCGCCTCAAAGAGGAATACAACAGCGTCAAGACTTTGCTAGAAACATTGAATTCTGATGAGTATGGCTGGGAGGTTATCGGAGACTTTAAAATGGTGGCATTCCTGATGAGTCTCCAAGGAAGCTTTACCAAGTTTCCCTGTTATCTTTACCTTTGGGACAGCAGAAACACCGCAGCGCACTACAACAGGAAGCTCTGTTTACAACGGACCGAGTTCTCTGTGGGGAGGCACAATGTCAAGTGTGAGCCACTAGTGGACCTCCAGAAGGTGTTGCTCCCACCATTGCACATAAAATTTGGTCTTATGCAACAATTTGTCAGAGGTCTTGATAAGGAGTCTGCAGCCTTCAAATACCTTCGAGACTTATTCCCTAAGCTGTCTGAGGCAAAGATCAAAACTGGTGTTTTTGTTGGACCACAAATAAAGAAGATCCTGGAGTGAATAGAATTCACAAAAAAGCTCAGTAGGAAGGAAAAATAAAGTTTGGGGCAGCTTTGTATTTGTACCAGTGGTTTGGGGCTTTTTGGGCAGGCACAAGGCCGAAAATTATGTGGAACTGGTTGAGGCTTTGGTGAAGAACTTCGGCAAAATGGGCTGCAGGATATCCCTTAAAGTCCATATCCTTTACGCATATCTTGATAAATTCAAGGAGAACATGGTAGCATACTCAAAGGAGCAAGGAGAGCTCTTCCACCAAGATATACTGGACTTTGAACGCCGCTACCAAGGAGCGTATAAGGAAAACTTGATGGAAGACTATATTTAGTGGCTGATTTAGTGGTCGTTTTGTTCATTTTTGTATAACTTTAGTGTAAATACATGTAAATTTTGATTCATATGTTGTTTTATTCAGACCTTATGTAAATGAAAATGTGCAAATTTGCCCGTTTTTACATAGAAAATAGGTTAATTTCTAAATTTAATTATCCAGGTCACAAAAGCAAAGTTTGGAGGGAATAATGGCTATTTTCTGTACTTTGTAAAAGTACATTTTGTAAAAGCAATTACAAAATAACACATATTATCCAGGAACAAAATTTGTGTTACATAGTGTTATTTTATGTATTTTAGGTGATGCACAGAATTGCTGTATGTCCATACAGAACATACTATGGCGTACCTCATATATATATATATACTACAGGACGTGTTCAGGACCATTTTATAAATCTATAGGACGTACACAAAGTATCTTATGTATAGGATTACTCTTTGTATCTGTAGGTAATGCACAGTACCATCTATATCTACCGGCCGTGCAAAGGAGCACATATAGTACAGGACTTGTTCAGGACCATTTTATGTATCTATAGGATGTGCTCAGTTACTTTATGTGTTTAGAAACCTTCGCATTGTTATTTTTATTTTTTTCTAAATTTTCATTCATGTTCATGGTTGACAATCTCTAAAGAGGTTTTTCACACAAATATGTTGGAAATCCAAAGAAGGAAAAACAATATTTTAAATTTTGACATTTTAAGTTATATATATTTGTTGTTTTCTACTTACAAATAAAATAAATAGGAAACCGGTATTGCCTTGAAGTTTTAAAAGTGACGTATTCGTGAATATCTTAGTGCACGGGAAGAAGATTTGCTATTTGAAACTATAACATGAGTAATAAGCTGAAATATTCTAACTTGTTAAGGACGAAATTACTAAGAGATTAGTACGGACGAAAAAAAATAGAGAAAATACGAATAGCTGCAAGGAAAACAGTAATTGAGATGTATTTGGAAGCTTAAGAACCTTAAGCTTTGGACAATTTCGATTCTTGTTTAATGTCGTCTAAACGATTCCAAGATGTATACTTAGCTGCGTAGTAACGATTTCTTTTTTTTGGGGGGGGGGGGTTGAACGTTCTCTTTCTTAACAATAAACTTCCATATATGGATGAAGAAGTTGTTAAATATTGAATTAGAGTGCGGTTTTGGAGACATTTCTGTTCAAAGCGTTTTGCTGTGAGACATTTTCCGTTTCCATGGAGAACATTGAACATTTTCTTCCTTGAAACGTAGTGAGTTTTGTCTGTACATCGTTTAATAATAATTCTGTATGAATATTTCCTTTTGACATTTTTTATTTTTATCCTTCTGGTAAAAGTTTACCTGTGGCTGCATTGCACTGTTGAATGGTGATCGGAAAGTCGTTGTGAACTAACTATTTATGTAACATCAAATGCAGTTAACCACCTTTATATGGAGAAACTTAAAATTTCTAAGCTGTCTCGTGTTTTAGAAGAATTTCACTGTTGCACGAACGATATGGAGAAATGACAAATCAATACCACATCTATAGTAGACAGAAGCCCCCAAAAAAGGTTATTGAAGCTGTACATCAGAAAATGTGAGGCATATTACCAAACGAAATAGCAGTAAGAATAGAAGGACCTACATTAAAAAATGACGAGACTAACAATGTATCGAGCCAAGAGAAAAGCTCAGAATAGGATATTTACTCATGATAATCCTCAATCTGTTGGACATGCTGCATGAGTGAATATATATGAAAAGTAATATGTTAATATTAAAAACAGTTCGGATTTTTAACACCTCTCGTTATTTGCCTTTGCAGTTATCTCATTTAAAGGTATTTATTTACAACTGTAACATAAATAATGTGCCTAATAAAACTATTCAGTAGTTTCATCTATTTCCATGTTTAAGTGGAAGAAATCGTTGTTGTTTTATTCATGTATATTTATTCCCATACCTTAAGTGCGAAAAACCTTTTTTGATTCGTTTTATTTGTTTATTGTGTTAGATTTTGTAGTTGATTGTAAAACTAAAATCAATTCGATAACTGTTGCGTAACGTTCTAACTCCAGTTTTATGTAAATAAAAAATAAATGCATGGACGTATCATTATGCGTAAGAACCGTATGAAATATCTGTATATTATTGTGATACAGTAATTCATTAGTAAGAAACTTACGTTTATGAAACAACCTTGGAATATACATCTTTCAAAACTCATGACTCACTGGTCGATCGTGGTTAAGTTTTAACATGCCACTTTGAAGATTATATGATTCAAAGTTTGAGCTAAGCCGCAATATCATCGAACATGTTCATGCTTTATTTTTTAAAATAAGATTGTAACCGTGACAGTCAATCCAATTATTTAGTTAAGAGTGCATATGTCTCATTAGAAGTATTTTATCCTATTTGTCTCATAAAGTGCTATTTGGCTTGAAATCATCAATTATCAGTACACTTGTAACAGAATATCAACTAATACATTTGATACAATGTATGATGTCAGTAGGTGCAGTTACTTCAAACTCAGTCAACGCTTTTAATACATTTTTGGATTTATTCCATTTATACAATGTAACTTGAAAATCAATATGTTATTTCCTCAGGCTTCTAGCTGTGGGTGCAGGGGGTTTGTGTATTGTCATTTTAGTAAAACCGTTCTGGTTACAAAGTTTCGTTTCAGTTTCTCCGGTGTTTAAGTATTATAATTTATATTAATAGAAAATTTTCGTTGGATTCAACTTTAAGGAGAAACATATATGACACATAAACTTCAAAAATTAAAACAATATGGAGTAAGGAATACGTACGACACATACACAACCTTAAAAAATGAAGCATGTAAGAGAGTGAGGTATATGTGTCACGTAATCTTCAATGTTAAGACACATCGTGAAGTTTCCTGCTTCTTGTTGTATTAAAGGAATATTTAGTGGTCATCGATCTTAGAATGTGTCTTTAATGGTGTTATAGACATTCAGGTCAAACGACTGAAGTTAATCTTTGATAACTATATGGACAGTGATACTTCCACTTATGTTCCATCTATTTAAAAGAAGGCCTGTGTAAAAGTAATTTATGATAAGCCTGACGTTATGTAAATGTTGCTGTTGATACTGGTTACAGGACGAAGTGTATTCTGCTGTGCTTACATCATCTCGCTACTCTAATTAATCTCTTATATTACTATGTATGAGGAAGACATACTGCATTTATCATGTTTCTTTTTTTTTGTTTTCAAACATTTTAATTGTATATCACCCCTTTATTTCTGAGTCGGTTGTCCTGAAACTTGGAGAACATATACCTTGTTCAGATCCAAACTTCGCTTCAGTGAAAGTTAACCATTACAAAAAACACATTTTGGTGTGTAGTTCCCGTATATTTCCATCAATCCACCTGCGAATTTGCATAACAATACCTTGTGACAGTCAGGTGAGAGATTCTTGCTGTTCTCTTGATGTTACAGGGTCAAAGGTCAAAACATTTTGCAAAATTGAGACTCTGTTGTTCTTCTATACTTCAACTAATATGAATGAGACTTTGCACAAATATACCTTGTGATTTCGTTTACAGACTAAAAAAACATTTCGAGGACTTATGTCTTTCTTTTGATGTAACATTGATCAACGGTAAAAAAAAATCGCCATGTATATAAGAGGCATTTCGGAAGTTTTAGACATTGTCTCTACATATGAATGTTACATTGGGTTGTTACAAACAATGTTTTGATTCATATAGTGCGTAAAATTACATCTATCTTTTCAAAAGTGCCCAAAAGTGGCTGTGAAGTTTGCGATTGTGAATAGATCTACTTACGCATAAACTGATTTTCGTGTTTAATACAAAGTCACACTTTAGTGTGTTTCAAAACACCTTTCCCACAAAGAAGTTTCACGTTGATACTATGTTAAGTGATTCTTTTTTGATGTATATATATTTTTAGTATATATCCCCTTTCCCTACCTTGAATAACTTTTCTTTTGAAATATACTGTATTATGAAATCTTATGGGATAAGATGGATTGAGGGAGACGTATTAAATTCACCTGCGGATGTTATCTTATTAGTTTTAATACTGAATACATATTAATCAAAAAGTATCAAATTTGTATCAAAAAAATTCTGTTGTCAAATCCAATGAGAACAATAGTGTTCATAATAAAGATATCACAGGAATGTGCTCAAAACACTAAGATAATATTCGAGCAAAAATCACCTTAAAAAGTAGTCTTTAAAATAATTATTTTTCACTAAAAGTTGGTCTACGTGGTTATACATACATAATAAATGAGATGTTGTTCTGAGCGGTTGCTTTTGTATTCGAAGCGTATTTACACGAAACCTCATGCACAATGTCATCTGACTCAGTAAATAATTATTTTAAAAACACGAAAGTTTAAGTTCGTGTTTAGGCATATATATATTTGTCCATTTCTGTACATTAAAAAATCAACATAGAAGATAATTAAAAATTATGAATTTAAAATCCACAAATAGGGATATAAAAAAAAGTAAGCAAACAAGTTTGGAGGTATACTGCTGACAGTCTGCTCAAACTACAAATTCATATCATGGTTCCATTATAAAATTACAACAAGTGATACCTATTATATTGTGGGATCGCACAGGAATTTTGCAAAAATATGAGTTTAAAATTAATTTGACCTTAATTTTATCATGCTGTGAAATTTCCTAAGTCCTTCACTTTCTGCCATAAAAAAAAATTCGGTGATTTTCTAGCGTACACGTTACTTGGAAACTACAACTCGTGCATTTTCTACTGTATTATTTGGAAACTTGCACTTGAAATGTATCTGATTTTGCTGTTGAATATAGTTACTCGAGTCACTATTGTTCATCGTCCGTCATTCGAGTTTGCTGTCTCACCCTGGATTTCTGCCACTATATTTCAGCAAGTTTTTAACAGTGGACGATTACCATACTAGATTTTCCTCAATATAAAACGGTAATGAATCTTTCTAATGTATCTTATAATTAGCTAAAATCGTGAGTGCGTATTTATTATTTATTACTACCGAACACAACACTATTTGATATTGTTATTACTATTTTTAAATTGTTGATGTTAAGGTAGGGTCTATAAATGTTGTCGAGAATTGTCAGTTTACGCTAAGTGTGTTACTGTTGTCTATTTTACATGCATTATTTGTGTTGCCTTATTCTAAAAAACAATTGTGCAAAGTAGTGTGTTGAAGAACATACATGTAGACTTGACAAGGTAAGCTTGTTACAGCATTAGTACAAAGTAAAACATACATGTAGACCTGACAAGGTAGGCTTGTTACTGAATTAGTACAAAGTAAAACATACATGTAAACCTAACAAGGTAAGCTTGTTACTGCATTCTTTACTTTTTGATCATTCCTATTCCCCCTTTCTAAATTAACGATTTTTGATAGTTTTTCACACACAGAGATTATGAGTCTCAGTTCAATAAGAAAAATAATAATTTGCTACAAAAATCTGCAAATATTAAAACTGTTATTAATGAAACTGTTAAGCGCTTTTTCTTGCTATCTCTCTCTGCTTCATAATTAGAAGAAAAGTAAAATTTCTTTTTTATAAGTACCACCATTATATATTCACACATCAGTTACTAGGTACCAGTTAATGTGGATTAATAATATTTGATAAATTTAAAGTGGATCGAGCAGACTTGGTTTATTCAACCTGGAATGAAGATATTTAATTTGAATACCTTATGAGTTCAACATGGTTAAAAGACAGAAGAAATAGTTCATTATTAGAGTGTGGAAAACAAAAACAAATTATTGGCTTACGTAACGAAATTTCAAGAGTATGTTTGCTGCTCAAGAACGTCTTGTTATTCAGCGCAGTTCAAAAAGTGTTTTGGTTGAACTCGGTATACAAAATCTAATAACAAAACGGAATAAAAAGCAGTATCCTTAGAAAATCTTTAGCATTAAAATCGATTCAAAATATTTTTATAATTGGAATAGGGAATATGAAAATGTATTATAAACTGGTAGAATGAAAAGTGAGATATTTTAAAACTACTGAGTCTTTGCGAGGTGATATGATCACTAGATGTTAAGGAAAGATGTATGAACAAAACAGTAAAAAAAAATATTGTGGTCTTTAATATTGTGGATATTGTTGATAATTATGGCAATGCGAAGGAACAGTATCAGAACATCTCGGCTCGCAAACTGTTATTGGTATTGATGGATTAATACAATAACGAAAGGGCAAAGAGTATCATATTCTGGTTCATCACGCAATAATTGGACAGACTTTTGACTATGCAGTATAAGTTAAATATAAATACAGTACTATAACATGAGTTGATGGTTTACACACAATACAGATTGTGTATAGACGCTATAACAATAGCTCTAGGTTTGCTCTATACATATTGTATATACAGACACTACAGCGATAGATGTAGGTTTACTCAGTGCGAATAGTGTACAGACACTATAAATATATAGCTGTAGATTTCCTCAAGACAGATAATCTATAGACACTAAAACACTAACTTTTGGCTTACTCAATACCTTTAGAGCATTGAAACATGAAGATCCTATTGATTGAACACAGTGCTATAGAAATCTAATCATATGTGTCAAAAACCGTTTGTTGTAATTCTAAGATTTTTGTTTCCGAGTTAGGTTTTTTTCCTGAAGTTTCTCTAATGGTGTCTACGTTATAACTGGTTATTCTGAAGACAAAAATATTTACTTCTTATCATAAAATTTGAAAATTTTTTATCATGAATTAAATTTCAATTCCTAACACTTAAGAATCAAATATGAAATCTCTATGCCATATTGAGAAATCCGAATTCTTTTATCCATATTATCTTCACTCCATATCATCGTATTTAAACTATTCACTCTACATCATTGAAACCATTAATCCGTTTCACCAAATTCGCAGAACCGTATTAACTAAAGTGGAAGATTATTTGTAACAATCACAAGTTTCCATACTCAGAGATAGGGGCTCAGCTGCAGCAAAGCATTTAAAGCTTTAAAACGTGAAAACCGGATCGTTATAATGGGTTCTTTAGATAGCTTGGTAAAAGTCATTCAAAGCCTCACTGAACAAGTTCTGAAATTGTCGTAATTTTATCACCCATAACTTTCTCCTAAACTACTTCTGTAAGTGTGCTTTTTCATAGTTTTTCTATATATAAACTTGCTTTTAAGTGTCTGGGAAGGTTTTATTGACAACTCTGAAAGATTTTAAAACATTCGCATCCGTTTTGCCACGTGTCTTTTTTTTTTTTTGATGCAGTTAAGCATAACGTTACGTAGTGTGCTATGTGTGATCTGCCCACTGAGGGTATCGAAGCTCGATTTCTATCAATTTAAGTCTGCAGACATTCCCTTATGCCACTGGGGGACCACTTGAATATGCATTCTTATATCCTTAATGTGTTGCTTCTGTCTTCATATAACAATAGTAAGAACTGTTTCAAACTATATATTTACAGAAGGTCAATGTTGTGAAGTTTAGTTTCGTATCACAAAGTGTTGTTTATCTACATACCGCCTGTTGTGAAGTTTAGTTTCGTATCACAAAGTGTTGTTTATCTACATACCGCCTGTTGTGAAGTTTAGTTTCGTATCACAAAGTGTTGTTTATCTACATACCGCCTGTCGTGAAGTTTAGTAACTTATCACCACTAGGTGTAAAGTTTAGTTACTTATCATTATATTGTGAATCTTAGCTACGCATGTGCGGGTGTTTTCTTATAGTAAAGCCACATAGGATTATCTGCTGTGTCCTCCGAGCGAAATCAAACCCCTGATTTTAGCATTGGAAATCCGAAGACTTTTAGTTATATATCGCTAATTATTTTGAAACATATCAAGCTTATTGTTTGACAATATTTAATGCATTTTAGTTATATATCACTAATAGGCTGGTTATTTTGTATAAGCTGTTTTGAAGTTTAAATACTTGTCATCACGAGATGTGAATTTTTGTTATTTATCACTTAGTGTTGTGACGTTAGTTAATATCTGTGAGCTTTATTAAATACATCAGTTCCATCATGTTCATCGAAAGACGTTGTCAAGTTTAATTACTTGTCGGTAAGTGCTTACTGTAAGGTTGTAACGACTCGCTATCATTTGTTATTGTTCAATGCTGTAAATAGATACGCTTATTTTCTGGATATATTTGTAACTGGTTTTGTTTAATGACTTGTCACCAAGTTTTCTACAAGATTTATAGTTACTATTAAATGACAATTTGTGGAATTTCAACAAAGATTCCTTTATGCTCTTTAAAAACAATATACTTTGAGCGTGTTATATTAAAACGATTTTGGAGCGCGTTGTTAATATCCATGCAGGCATGTCACGTCAAAAGCACTCCACTGCTTACTAAGGCTTTCCATAATCCATCTAGTGTACGAGGATGATGGTTTTCAACAGGCTGATCACACAGAAACTCACTGATGTTTTGTCTGATGGCATAAATGCCCGTTTTATTCTCCAGCTGCTTGAGATATGTTACAACTGAATGGTACGTATGATTAGAATTCTTGTTTTGGTGAATCCATGCTCTGTTGGCCTCGTTTTCAGACGGATGTTCTTGATTTTGTTACATACCTTTCTCTTTGATACGTTGACGGTTTTTACTGCTGATCATTTTATTTGTCTATTCTCACTTGTTACAAGATGCTTCATTATGTTTATCACAGCTGTAGTACAATTTGTTTCATGTCTCTTTATGAATGATTCTTGTGTTCTAAGTAGAAGAAATATTCCCTTCTTGGAAATTCTCAATCACTGAGATAACGTAGCTTCATGATTTGAGGCTACGAATATTTTGTGGCAGAAAGGGTTGTTACAAATCCAAAAGCGATTTCATTATATGATGTACAAAACATCAAACAATTCAAAATGTATTTCTGATACATTACATCTTACCATGATTTCATTTCGCTTGTGGTTATCACAAAACTTGCTAAATTGCGTATTTAAAAGTGTTTTAGCCCTTTGACTGCGCCTGCATTAAACGCGGGCGGAATATTGGCGAGCCGTACGCTGTATTCAACACATTTGCATTCAACTGCCGGAGGCAGACCGTACTATATACGGTAAATCAGCAGCCAATGGGCTAATATATCGTAGTCAACCCTCTGTATATACGACAACATATGTTTCTATTCTTTTTCGCAAGAAGATTTGCTGTTGTTATTACAACGATTGTATACATTTCTGTGAAATACTTCTTCAGAGATATGCTATTCTTTAATTAGACGTAATCTCGTACTACTTTGAAATGATATCATTTAGTTAGACGTATTGTTTTGTCGTATGACGTTTAAGTTGTAGAACAACCATTAAAGTATGCAGTGTCTACACGTTAGTACAGAGAAGAGTTGACGTGTAAAAAAATAACCTGTAGAACAACCATTATAGTATGCAGTGTTTATACATCAACAAGAGAGGAGTTGACATGTAAAAAATAACTTGTAGAACAGTCATTTTAGTATATAGGGATTCATATGGTGACTATAGAAAAATTGTAAGACAAAATGTAGTTTTCTATGCTGTTACTTTTAATCAAAATATTTGCAAGAGATCGGTATTCAGGCATTTCTTGATTCAAGAACGATAAATGCTGTCATTTTTAAACGTTGACAAAAACATCCAATTTCGAGAGAATTATTTTCATAAAAGTAAAAAAAAAAAATTGTGTACTAGTGATGTTATGAAATAGATTCGAAGGCAATAAAAAGTGAAGAGTTTCTTGTATCTACCAGTTCCAATACGGTGCAATAATTAAATGCACAAACGTACAATTAGTTTGACATCGTTTCTTGTAATAATGGATTAGCATTCTTTTCATGGAAAACCAGAAGTTATAATCTTCCCTCAGTTAGCAGAATGCTGATTTCTACTTGATACTAAATATAAATAAACTGTCAGAGATGTCAAATTGAAGGGCTTGTACATTATGACTCAAGATTTGTGGGTTTTTTTTCATTCATGTTTATGACATGTAATTCATCATTGGTGAGTATATCAAGGGAAACTGGGCGCATTTTTTTGCTGTGGTAGCTGGAATATAATAGTGCTGCGTCAGGCGTTTTGTGTATTGATGTCACATTTTAATACATTTGACTTCGAATTATTGATGCTGTAGACTTGAAAATCACAGAAACTCAACCACTATTGTTATTTTTCACACTTGAGATAACAGGCATTAATAATAGTAAAACATGGAGGAAAAAGACAGTTTTTACAACTATATAAATAAGAGTCTTATAGCTACAATAATAAAACAGTTTTTACAAATATAGAAATAAAAATCTTATGACTATAGCAACAAGACAGTCATGACAATTATAAGAATAAGAATCCTATGGTTACAGGAACAGTATAGTCTTAACAATTATAGCTACAGGGATAAGACAGAAATAAAAATCTTATGACTATAGCAACAAGACAGTCATGACAATTATAGAAATAAGAATCTTATAGATACAGGAATAGGACAGTCTTAATAACTATAGAAATACGAGTATTGTGGCTTCTGGAACAAGAGAATCTTGAGAAATATAATAATAATTTTATGGTTACGGGAATAAGACAGTCTTAATAATTATAAAAAATAAAATACTTATAGCTTCAGGTACAAGAGAGTCTTAGTAAATAAGAGGTAAGACAGTCTTTTAGCAATAAAAATAAGACTCAACCACTGTCGAGAGAAACTCATTTCATAAATTAATGTTACTGTGAGAATAATTTTTTTCCTGAATTTCGCGCAAAGCTACACAAGGGCTATCTGCGCTAGCCGTTCACAATCTAACAGTGTAAGACTAGAGGGAAGGCAGCTAGTTATCACCACTCACCGCCAACTCTTGGGCTACTCTTTTACCAACGATTAGTGAGATTGAGCGAAACATTATAACGCCCCCACGGATTTATATTTCGAAAGACAAGCTAGGGACAAGTTAAAGTAGTTTTTTCTTTTAACAGCCTGGCACAGCCAGGTGGGTTAAGGCGTTCGATTCATAATCTGAGGGTTGCTGGTTCGAATCCCCATCACACGGAACATGATCGCCCTTACAGCCGTAGGGGCATTATAATATTACAGTAAATCCCACTATTTGTTGGTAAAAGAGTAGCCCAAGAATTGGCGGTGGGTGGTGATGACTAGCTGCCTTTCCTCTAGTCTTACACTAATAAATTATGGACGGCTAGCGCAGATAGCTCTCGTGTGGCTTTGTGCGAAATTCAAACCAAACCAAATATTAAAACTGTGACCTTTATTCCTATTACCTTCAGAATAATGCTCAAATAAATCAGAGGTTTGTATTTTACCATTCCCCGGATAATATTGTAAAGGTCAAGAAGACCACTTCTTATGCATCTTAAACTATGGTAGTCCTTCTTCCTCTGACCCTTGCCAATAAAAACAAGATATCTAGTAATTGTAGAAAGAAGGTATACTTGATAACTGTATAAATAAAACAAGAATAGACTTGATAACTATAAAACAGTACATGACTTATAACTACATAGCCAATACATATTGATAACTACAGGAACAAAGCAGACTTGATAACTGTAGTAGTAACACATTATTGAAAACTATGGAAACAAATCCTTCTTGATAACTTTAGAAATAATACATATTGATAACTGCAGGAACAAAGCAGACTTGGTAATTGTAGTAATAACACATTATTGAAAACTATGGAAACAAATCCTTCTTGATAACTTTAGAAATAATACATATTGATAGCTGCAGGATCAAAGCAGACTTGATAACTGTAGTAATAACACATTATTGAAAACTATGGAAACAAATCCTTCTTGATAACTTTAGAAATAATACATATTGATAGCTACAGGAACAAAGCATACTTGATAACTGTAGTAATAACACATTATTGAAAACTATGGAAACAAATCCTTCTTTATAACTTTAGAAATAATACATGTTGAGAACTACATGAACAAAGCAGACTTGATAACTATAGAAATAAGACAACATTGAAAACTACAGAGACGAAACTCGTTTGCTATGTATTATAATTTATCTCGTACGAGTCTTCGATCTATTATGCTACATACATTACGAATTACGATTTCAAACAGTCGGAAATTTTAATTTTCGTTTAGAAGATAATTAAATGTTGATATGTATTACATTTACGATATTTGCCAACAATATTGGTACACATAATGTTCTTTCTTAACTGAAATATATTTTCATATACAAATAATAACACAATTGATAATAAAGGTTATCACAAATAATGGTTTGTTTATGCAAGAGTTTTGCAAACTGACGAACAACACTCCACCCTGTTCTGGAACTGAATATTTTATCGACGGTCCAGGTCCACAACTAGCAAATTAATTTCATGTTGATACAAATAAACACTTTATTTGACGGGAATGCTAGTTAGCTCTATTCTTGTTTAGCCTAAGGCGGTTTATAAACTTACTTTTTACAATTCATCTTTTGAGAGTACGTTTTTAAATAGTGAAGAAATTTGTGGATATTTTTTTTTGCTCAGCAATAAGTTTACTTCTAGCAAAAGTAAATTCACCAAGTGAAGCAGATCATTCACGTCCTTCATTGTCACTCACCAAGGATTTGTCAAAAGCACAATTTACAAAATACTCGTTGTATCCAAAAGAATGTCCGAGAGCAATTTATAATGCTGTTCTCTGAACACATGTCTGTCATATGTTTTTGCTTAAATTTCTTAGTTTAAGCTCGGGTCACAACACACGAGGGAAATACTTCTGGATTCACCTCAACAATAATATTATCCATAGATGAAACAGTGATCGGCTCGCTAACCATCATGGGTTCGGCAACAACTTTTCTCCCAGCCAAATCGTTTACAAACGATAGTGATACACCCTGAATTGGAAGATTAGGTCTTACCTCAACCACAACTGGTCCTAAAATTAGGTCTGATAACTATAGAAATAAGAAAACGTTGAAAACTGTCATAAATGTTATGAAGAGGAACATTAATAAAGTCACCCTCAATACCCTAACCAGTAACAGACTCACCATTGGCAGAACTCGAATCTAAGGGCAATATACTTTCTAATAACTGTGATTGGATCGCTCCAGTATCACATAAAATGTGTATTGGTATGCGGCATATCATTTGTCAAAGACACAGAACCAACAGACATAGAAGGTCTAAATTCCTCCTTAACTACATAAGACCTTTTATAAGTGGCCAAATCAACAACATCGGATGACTTGGTGAAACTACTTTACATATATGGACAAGAACGCCCTGGGGGTTGCCTCTTTTTGTCTTTTTCAAGCTCCAGTAACTGGACATATCTTGACCAGGTTTTTACATAAATGACAGACGGGCTTTGATGAAGTTTTATCCTGACTGCCTGAAGATTTCGAACTAGAGAAGTTGCATATTTTAAAAGAATCCTCAAGTTTAGTGGATTTGTTAAACTGGCAGGAATTGTTTTTATGAAAAGTTGTTTTATGTGTTATGGCGCATGCCATCGGAAAGAATATCTACTTTTTGTCCAAGTATGTTTTGAGGTTGTTACTTGTACAGAGTTTAAGTTCCTCAGTTAGATACACTTGTCTTAATTTGTCGAAACTGTTGCCAATATGCATAGTATTATACCATCGATCAAAACAAACCTCTTTTTTGTGGACGAGTTCCATATAAGTTTGACTATCTTGCTTACGATAACCTCAAAACTTTTTTTAGGCGATAGGCTTCGATTACTAACTCGTATGCTTAGAGGGTATCTGCATGAACCATATCATAATAACTTATTTTTATCACTCACTTTTGATTGGCTAGTAGAGACATTGCGTATTCCCCTACTTCCTCAGATAACAAATCAGCATCGACTAGTATTTCAACAATATGCTTGTTAAGTTAATTTTTTCATTGGTTGTTTTAACCTCTAATTCTAGAATTTTGGCAATTCCAAACAATTTACTTTTGTTATAACTTTTTAGTTGTTCGAGGGAGGATGATTCAAGAAAACCTTGATAATAAGACATAATCAAATCTTACTGGCACTGAGCATTGATAAATATAAATTGAATTAAGATCCGACTTTTATTTTGTCTCTGTTTTAGAACTCGGACACGAGCCCTCAACTTATTGTGTTGAGTATTATAATTTATCCCGGATGAGTCTCCGATTTATTGTATTACGTATGTTACATGTTACGATTTCAAATAGCCAGGAATTATGTTTTTAATTTAGAAGTTAATTGAATTTTGATATATGTTAAATTTATGATATTTGCCAAACAAGATTGATACACATAATTTTATTTCTTAACAAATATATTTTATTATACAAACAACAATACAACATATAATAACGGTTATTACTAATAGTTGTTATAAATGATGGTTTGTTTACAATAATTTTACAAACTTACAAACAATACTGAATGTTATATCTGGTCTAGAACTGAATATTTTATCGACGTTTATGGAGAGTAAATTAATTCTTTATTTTTATACCTATATACTTCTCTTGACGGCTAGCGAGCTTAAAGCACCCATAATTTTTCACCGACGACAATATTTAATGTTCTAGTAGAACTAGTAATATCCGAAGTTAAACGGTTTATAATCTTCGATATTTATAAACGCTGCTGGTCAAATATATGTAGTTTTCCGATTAATAAGCGCTTATCACAATTATAGTTTTCGAGGCTTATACATAGTATACTGACTGTAGGGACCAAACAATATTAAACTGTCACCCCGCGTCTTGCTAGATTCTCGAAAACTCGGCTGGCTCAACAATACGCTAGTGTTTTTGTAAAACATATATTATTGATTCTTACTATTGACAGTCCTCTACAAATTTAGAGAACAGGCGGAACTTGCGCAATACACATTTAATAATATACATTACATGCATCAAACTGAAAGAAACGTAGATATTAATATAAATGTATAACAGTAAAGCAGTTTCAGTGATACTGAAAGACAATTTTCTTAGTTGTTGTAGTTTAAATGATTATGTAAAGAAGCCACTTTATTCTTAATATATTCTTGGATCTTTAATTACTGGTCATTTATTTTTCAGTTACTTCAGTGACTGAACTAATGAGAAGGATAAACAAAAATATTTACCAGCAAGTAAGGAAACAAAACATTTTAAATTAGTCCCTCTATGGTCATTTACCAGAAAATGAGCGCATCACCATACTTGTGTGTTCTATATTATGAAGCGGTAATTAAAGCCAACTTCTCAGTTTCTGTCAAGATTATAAAACCTATTCAAACTTTAAAATGCTTGCTATAAAGTTCGGAGTGTCTCCTTTTCTTATCTGTGATCTGTTAAGATAAGGTTCGACGATATAAATTCTGAAACAATCTAGGTACGTTATACTATTGTAAATGTAATATGATGAAGCCAAACTGAAAATAAAGCTACATTTATTTTTGAAGTTCTTCAGGTATTCTGTAAAATCTAGTGATAAATAAGACACAAAACAGTTAAAAATGGGATATTTAATTGAACCTCTTTAATATTTCAATCGCAAATTTAATAGTGAATATAAATATATATGGAAGCAAAAAGTTATTCATTGTATTAATAACGAACAAACATGATCCTGTTTGACATTACTTTAAGTGCACGTGGGCTCAGTATGTCGTGTACAATCTTGATCCCAGTCCTCGGAAAGAAACACTATTTTTCTGCTGTTGATTCCTTTTATCGTCAATTTTGCGTGATTAGCATGAGTTTAACACATGCACTTCAATTTTCAGTTTTAGGTTTAACGTTCTGTGTTTTATTCCATATAAACCTGTAATAGACAGTCGACTTATTTAGCTTCATACTAACTGCAGAGGGAAGGATATACTAAAGAGAAACAAGGCTTAGAAATAGTTACAGATATAGCTAATTAAAGAGGTATGTTTGTTTATATGTATTAGCCCAATGTTTTATAATAGTGTATAGAGATTTTTTCAGATGTAGAAAACAAAACAAAAACATCTAAATCTGGTTCTAATTCTTTGTGAATAATGTAACTAATGTAACACTAAAACACATCAAAATATAGCAGTTTTAAGCGCCCTTTCTTTAACATACTCAGTAGAGAAAGTAACACGCAGAATATAAAGCTCCAGACATAATGAGTCTCTTGGATTTCTTGCTATCGCTTGGAATTAAGAGTACGTGTGAGAGTCCAATACAGTCAATGAACGTCGACTAGGGTTTACTCCTTGACAAAAATACAAACGATAAACTCGCTCGTTAATTCAATGGAGAGATTCATTTGCAGTTATTATGAAAATTACAAATGCAGAAGGCTTAATGATTGTATCTTAGATTTCATTCGTGTAGAATGTTTTTAGGAGCAGTATGCCACTAGATGGCAGAATAAAAAATTGGAATCAAATCGTTGTACTTACCATATCTGTAATTTAACAGCGTGAGCTAGAAATAAAACTACTCTTTTAGATCCCGAAAACGCTTCTTTTTTAGTTTATCTCTTTTGTTGATTAAAATAACATCAGTAAAAGTCTTATTGAGTATATAACTATAAAATTCCTATTAAAATAAATATTTTTTATACAACTGTTTAATGAGGATAGTTGAGCTTGCTTTCTTATTATCTCATTCAAATAATATGTGAATTAATACAAAGCGAACAGGGAGCTGGTTAAGCTTTAGTTCAACAATACAGGACAAAGCATTTTCTATTCGGTACCTACTATCGTCTCAAGAAAATATGAGCTGTCATACAACACAAATAAGTCAAAACATTTTCTATTTGCTTTGTGTTCTAATGTTACGCATGTTAAGCGGGTATGAACTATTGAAAAATTAAGATCATTTGGAAGGCACTGTTAATGGACTGCATCTGTCTAGAAGGTTTTGTAGAATGTTTCTAGCTGCTTAGCGTAGATATTCATAAGGTCAATGTTTTCAGAGTGTTCAGACTTTATCAGGAAGCTGCTGTAGTTCTGAACATCATAAAGCTGGAAACGTCTCAAAATGTAGTTTAAAACTTCTCGGACAGATGTAATCTATTATGAACGTCTTTCGTGTACATTCACCTCTGTCTAATCTTTCTCTCAAGCAAGAAGTCAAGTCAATTTATTCTTCGCTATGTGTAATTATTAAAGCGGATATAAAGTAACACATAATACATAACACATAACGAATCGAACATTTAAAATCCATTTGAGATTATAACACATAGCGGAAAGATAATGTTTTGGCTCATAATTTGTTTTGGGCGATATTGTATGTCTGTTTGTTATAATAACACAAAGCGAACAAAAAATGGTTTGACGTGTAAGTGTTGTAGTATACCTTAACTCCGCTTAGGACGACAACAAGGTGGATAAAAAACTATTCGAGTTTTATGTGTTATTTTATATATTAAATCAGTTTTCACATGATAATTCAAAGTAAATAGAAAACGGTTTGACTTGTATTTGTTACCAAATGATTTATACGCGCTTGAGCTGATAATGTACAATAAAGAGATCGGATTGACTTGAATGTGTTGTGAAATTGTTTATATTCACTCAGAGTGATAGCACATAGCGAACACGAAATATCTGATTTATGTGTTGTGTGAAAGTTTATACCCGTTTTAAATGAAAACATACAGGGAACAGAAAATGGTTTGATTTGTATGTGTTGTGTATAACTTAAATTATCTTAACATGGTAACATGTAATCGAACAAAAAATTGTTTGACTTGTATAAGCTGTAACGCAAATTAAATGTCCTCGAGCTGATAACATATGACGAACACAAAAAGGTTTGTCTTGTACAGGTTGTATATTGTATATTTCACATTCTCTTAAACTTATAACACTTAGAGAAAAGAAAAGTGTTTTGAGCTGTATATTTTATTGTATAGGTTAAATTCGCAAAAAATGATAATACATAGGAAATATAAAATGGTTTAACTTGTATGTGATATGCTATAGGTTAAATCTGTTTTAGATTATAACACCTAATTAATAAAAATAGTTTCATCTGCATGTTTTGGAACAGCTTAAATCTTTGTTAGTTAATAACACAGAGCAAACACAACGTTTTGACTTAGAACATTGATTGGGCGATAGTGGTATATCTATCTACATGAGATAATAATATATACGAAGTGATATTGATTGATTTTACTTTTTGTGCTGTATTTCGAATTCACTTAAGATTAAAACACACAGCGAATAGAAAATAGTTTCGTTTATATGGTTTGAGTATCTTAAATTTGCTTAACAGGAAACTTCATAGCGAACATAAAATCTTGTATGTTTTGAGCTGTTGTTGAAATCCATTTCGATGTTAACATAAAAACGAAATTAAATTGATTTTGATTTATTTGTATTATGGCATAGCTTAAATTCGCTTAAAAGTATAGCACATAGTAAACTGGCAATAGTTTGACTTCTTTGATTTGTCCCATAGCTTGTATCTGTTTGAGATTATAACACATAACGAGAAGGAAATAATTTGAGTTGTATGTGTTGTACTGTGGCTGATATCTGCTTAAGATGATAACTCAAACCGAACAGATACTAGTTTGACTTGTATCTGTTTCATTGTAACTTGTATTTGTTTGAGATTATAACACATAGCGAACAGATAACGATTTTTTCTATGTGTTTTGTGCTACAGCGTAAATGCACTTAATATGAAAACAAAAAACAAATGGAAAATGATTTGACTTACATGCTTTGTGTGAAAGCTTATATTTGTTTTAAAAATATGATAAAACCTAACCAAGAAATAATGTGTTCATTTGTTAGTGTTGTGCCATAGCTAAAATCGGCTCGATTTTGTAACATATGGCATACAGATAATAATTTGATTTATTAGTGTTAAGACATTGCTTGAAAACAGTTGATTTAATAACATATAGTGAAGAAAAACTGTTTTGACAAGTATCTATTATGACAGAGCAGAAAATGTTTTAACTTATATGTGTTACATCATAACTTAAATCTGCTTGAGTTAATAACACACAGAGAACAGATAATGGCTTGACTTATATAGCTTGTGTCATAGCTTAAATCTGATTTGTACGATAATAGACAGCTGGAATAAAGTAACTTGATTTTTTACGGTTTAAGTGGAGAGTCAGTTGCACATGGGATGTATTCCTTCTTACTGTTTCCAGAATAATATAATAATCACGTTTGTTTTCACGTTTAGTGTGTGTGTGTGTGTCTTATAGCAAAGCCACATTGCTGAGCCCACCGATGGGAATCGAACCGCTGATGTTAGCGTTGTAAATCCGTAGACTTACCGCTGTACTAGCTGAGGGCTACGTTTGGTGACGCAGCTATGGTTAAATACGTTTTTACAGCTTAATATCAGATAAATAAATAAATAAATATATAAATATAAAAATAAATATAAATATATAAATAAATAAGAACTTTATTCTAATGTGTTTGGTACAATTAGTCGTTGTAACCCGCAAAATGTTTTCAGAATGATAATGATTATGAATAATGCTATGATAAACAGTTTGTTTTGTTTGTTTATTGAAAATTAAGTACAAAGCTACACAATGGGCTATCTGTGCTCTGCCCACCACGGGTATCGAAACCCAGATTCTAGCTGTGTGAGTCTGCAGACATGCCGCTGTGCCAATAGGGAGGACTATGAGAAACGGATTTAAGTATCTGGATTCAACTTTGTTCTTAATTCGGTGCCGACCATGCTCAAGATTCAGCTGTGGAGATATTATATGTGACAATCATATTATTCGTTGGTAATAGAGTAGCTCAAAAGTTAGCAGCGGGTGATGCCTATTTGTTGTCTTCCCTCTGGTTGGCAACTCAAAATTAGTGGTGGCGGCAAATAGCTGTAGATCCTTTGTTGTAAACAAACAAACAAAGCAATATCAACGTCAACATTATTAGCCAATAAAGTCATTTTATTCATTTCAATTACGTTCGTAGGTTTAGAATAATAATACAGTTAACTGTGACCAATCTTTAATTTGATATTTGATGCGTAGCTAACGCACTCTACAAGTCAAGCCCGTTTCCTGCCTAATCTGTCAGAAAATATAATATAATTTATTAGATAAGCTAGACTGAGCAGATATTAGATACTCAAGACGCATGATTAACGTATAAAATACTGACAGGAGAAAATAATAAGTTGTAACTATCCCTAAAACATGTTACTTTATGTATTATATGAAAATTTTCTAAGTTTCACGTGAATTAATATTTTTTATGGCTTCAGTTTCCTTATTAGTTTCACGTAATAACGTTTGTAAAATTATAGATTTAACCATCGCCAATTTTAGAAATTACTACTGCTGAAAAACTTAATAGTAATTTATTTACTTCTTAGATTCTACTACTGAGTAGTTTTACTGCTTACAGTTACTTGTGTATATTATGGTCTTACAGTAACTCGTGCAGTTAAGTAAATACCGCCGCAGCTTCTTTTTACTTTTTTTTTTTTTCAAATAAACAACACGCCAAAACTAGGAACATCGATGTTGTACATAAGCCATCTTTCTGTTAAACTACTGGATACAAGCTGGAAGTTGGCTTACCTCATTGTTTATATTGGTGACAATTCGTTGGTGCACGGTTCTTATAAATAAAACAAGCAAACTTTTGCCGCTAAGATCATTAAGGCCTAGGGCATTACGTTCATACAGATGTTCTTCATAGTTCAAAAGACATTGAACTTTGTCACTTCCGGGGTTTCCTTGTCATACATCACAGACAGAAATATATCCTGCTATGCTGCGGTACTACATCTCTTGGATGAACTGGTGTAATCCGTCAGCCTAGTACAAAAACATTTGTAAAAAGACCGAAAAACATGGCGTCGTTATGTGCGACAAAAATCTAACAAAAACCAGAAAAGAACAGAGCTCCGATCAGAAACATTGTTATACGTGATCATTTCTCTCAGTTAGTAGTCATAGCTCACTGAGTTACAAAGAAAAACACTGTAAAACGTAGTCAGATATTACAATTATTGGTCATGCAAAATTGAACTCCGACTACAAAAACTGTCAGACGTGGTCAAATTCCTCAAGTAGGAGTCAAGACAAGTTCAGCCCTTTGTGGAAACTGGAAAATGTGGTGAACTCTGTCAAGCAGTATTCATGGCAAATTGAGCCTGACTGGAAAAGTATCAAACTTAGTCAAACTTCCGAAGAGGCAGTCATGACAAACTGAACCCTGAATGTACTCAGCAATTTCTGCCAAGTGGCAGTTATGATGAATGACACCATTGTATGTTGTAGGTGCCTCAGCCCAAAAAACCGTAACTTGAACTCCCTTGGAGACAGGAGTACTTTTACAAGAGTGTTTTCAATTCAGTGGGTAAACGTAAAACGAAGGCTTTTGTATGAACTCCAGACGAGAATCATTATCAACAGGAACTACTTCATGATATTAGAGCTCAATATTAAACTGCGAGCATCACAAACTTAAATTTATTGACGACATTCTTTGGATTACTTCTATTATCCAAATGTCAGTAAAGCCTCGGGTTTGGTAAAATAAAACACGAAAAAAGCAGTATTTGTACATTCGAGACCTAAAACTAATGATTAATAAGCTAGAAGCAGCAGGGAAGAGTGACCACATGAAGTAAATAAAATTAGGGACGAGGTCACTGACCGGAAAAAAAAAGTGTCAGATATATTTGTCATGTCATACGCATTCCATGACTCTAAGAGAGAGTGTGTTTGTTTGTTTTTAACACGAGTCGAATGCTTTAAACTTAAGTCAATCCGAGATTCCACAAAGCGTCCGATACAAAATTCATGTTGACGTCTGTTGTAATTTTAACTTTTTATATCACATTTACCTAAAACTCGAATTGGAGCTCATCGCCTGTCCTTTTTCGTTTCATGGGTGTTGATAATGATCATCACGAATGCCAACTTTGATCTAACCCCCATAACACTTCAAATCATCAGTTGAATGCTTTAAAACCGTTCATGTCTGGGCTGGGAAAAGCAAACAATTTTTGTTACTTTTTCTGGTAAATCTTGTTTATAAGTCAGTCTATTCTGCAGCTAGGCGAATTTGATGTACTTTAAACACTTTCAGCTCATTGTAAAATGTATAGTTGGTTTAAATACAAAATACCAAAGGAAGCAATAAAGTAATTGAAGTGAACAAACTCTTACATCTGGTATACTTCAGCGACAGATAAACAAGCAACAAAAAATCACATTATTAAAATTTTGTACTAAATGTGATATTTAAGAATTATTACCCAGAAATATGTAAATAGTATCATGTAAACAATGTTTTAAAAAATGGACTCAAAAGTTATAGTTTTTAAATATTCCTTTCATGTCGTAATAAGCTATTTAGAAAATTGTACAATGGTGATAGGGCCCGGCATGGCCAAGTGTGTTAAGGCGTTTGACTCGTAATCCCAGGGTCGCGGGTTCGAATCCCGATCGCATCAAAACATGCTCGCTCTTTCAGCCGTGGGGGCATTATAATGTTTGGTCAATCCAACTATTCGTTGGTAAAAGAGTAGCCCAAGGGTTAGCGGTGGGTGGTGATGACTAGTTGCCTTCCCTCTAGTCTTACACTGCTAAATTAGGGACGGCTAGCGCAGATAACGAAAAGTATTGTTACTAAAATATTGTAGTGCATAAATAGTGCTACAAATTATTATTACGCATACAGTAATGAAAAAGATCATGTACAGCGGTGAAAAAGTAGTGTCACACAGCCAGAACACGTTATATAGTGATAAAAATACAATGTTTTCTAATCAGAAGAAACTTGAATTGTTAGAACGATAACAATACTGTAAAATCCGTTTATAAAACTGATAAGAAGCATTTTTATACTGAATATGAGTATTTGTAAGTCACTGTACAGAAACAGTGAAGGAAAAACAAAAACATTGTTGCAAAGATAGTTATTATTTAGAATATCTTAAGTTTAATGATAAAAGATATTGCTCAATCACTTAAGTAAATTTGTATTTACAAAGCAGAGTGATGTTGGCCTAATACTGTTCTGCAGACGATTTGAATGCTTTTTCCTATTAACCGTACACTTTCCACTAGCGTATGGAATAATTTCCTATAATTATCTTTCCCTGTACTTTTGTATAAATTTCCTTCTCAACAAGATCCGGCGCAACCTAGTGGTTAACGTTTCTGAACTTTCTATCCGAGGATTTATAGTTTTTGCTCTGTTGTCATAGAAACTCACTCCGCACTTTGGGGTCTTGGGTGCATCATACGACTAACGATCAAATTCTATTATTAGATCTAACTACAATAGCCAAATAGGTGGCAGTGTGTGCTGTTGACTAGCTAGCACACTTTCTTTAATTTATTAATTTAAAATTAGAGACCGCTATGTGCAGTTAGCCCCTATTTGATTTGCAAAAAGTTCTGAACAAACAAATAAATCTTCAGAAAATTATAACCCATGTAGGATAAGGCAAGAAAATAATGTCTGTTCTGTGATAAATCATGCTGTCAATTTTCTTATTAAGGAGATAGCTTTTAATTTAACAACTTGTATGTTTTTTCTACCACGCGTTTAGAAAAATATAAATAGATGTCCAGCCCATTTTGTAAATTTCTTTGTCGTAGAGAGAGGCTGTAAACATTTTTAATACAATTCTTTTTCACTAAAGTGCTGTAACTCTATCCTGCTCACCACGTATTGAGTTTATGGACTAGATATATCCTATAGCAATCACTAAATTTCTTGTGCTTTGGTTGGACAACAAGGTTTACATGGAACCTATCAATAGACGAATGCCAGTAGTTACCATTAGTTATAATAGTGCAGTTTAAACCAGGTTTGGTTTGGTTCTTGTACGTTAGACCAATAAATAGATCAGTGAAAATATATTATACATCAGAATAAAGAAGCGAAGCTATATTTTGCACAGATGTTTTTAATTTTATTTTTAATAACCATTTATTTATACCAACCAGATGATCTCCTGCTTCTGAACTTTAAAACGTATCTGCTGATCAAAATTAAACGTTCGTGAATGAAGATGTTTAGTTTTACCATGTTTGATGAACGTCTAGAAAACTGCAATCCAATTCGATTGGTGAGAACTAAGTACTTATAATCTCTTGACACAAATAATGTATCCAACTCTTCCAAATATATTTCATTTGAAACTTTTATAGAAGACTGTTGTTATATCAAATTTCATTTAAGTTCTTTTGGCAATGCTGATCGAGCATTAGGAATCATGACTGAATAGATAATTTACAAAAAACAGAGTTAGGGGGAATAGCGATACTTCTTGTTTATTAATTACAAGTGACCAAAACAGGAGTAAACAATGAAAGTAATTATACTCTGGATTGAACTAAACCAAAATAAGTAGATTGTACAGAAAGAGGCACAGGTTCCCCCCTATCTGTCAGTTGTTTTATTATCTGATAAAAAGCAGTTTTTACGTCCACTGCTAAGAGCAAGAATCGATAATAACAATTGAATTAATATTAAAAGTTCGTACTTATAAAAGTAAAACAATACAATTAAAATAGCTGCGTGTCTCACTGGTTTTGTGTATTTAATAACAACATTCAACTGATAAATATATACAGAGATAATTTATAGATAAATAAGTGTTTACTAAGTTGCAAGAAAACAACAAAAAATACTTTTGTACATCATTGTCATCTTTTGTGACACGGGTTTTCTACCTGTCACTATTTTCACTAAAAGGTCTTTTTTTCGGAGCAGCAAAAATAGTAATTTGATTATTAGTAGTTGATGTGATATATAACAAATTAAAGAGATAATATAATATGTTTAATCATATCTTACTTTATTCTCCCTATTTTCTGCTTCGAACAAGAAGAAAGACAGTATTTCATCATGTACGCCACTCATTCTGGTTTCTTCAGTTTTGAGTCGATTGTCCGCTCAGTCCAGTTCCTTGTCTATGCCCTCTGACTCTTGATCATTTTTTCAAAAATGCTTCAAGTTTCTTAAATGACAGATGAAAAAAAACATGTTTCAATTGAATGTTTCATGCTGCATACCAACTGACATGATGAACTATGGTATTAAACGAAAGGCCTCGTTGGCAGCTGTTGGTAACATGCAAAAGTGTGTGATTATAACACTATTATACGCTTCTTGCTGAAAATCCGTATAGATCTGGTAAAGAAAGATGGGGTCAAAATTAGTATCAGTCGTACTGTGATATAAAATCGCACCAGTTATTGATCAGTAGAATATGCTTCGCCATTTAAAGCATTATAACCCATAAAACTCATAATGTCTGAGTTTTATAAAAAAAGGTAATTCAGATTATTTTTCCTTACAATTTTTTATCATTTAAATATTTAAATGACTGACTCTCTTGTTAGAAAAAAGATAACGAGAAATATAGTAATATTTACAACTGATCCTTCTTATATGCTTTTGGAAAATAATGTAATGCTTTGCTATTTTGATGCAGCGAAACGACGAAATTTATATATACATATATGAACACAATAGCTCTGAAGAGTTAAAAAGAAAAACTTGAACACGTTTCACATGTATAATATTTGTTATTCTGAATAGCTATAAATAACATTATAAACTAGTATCTAACGCAAAATTGGATTTGTACATCTATAAAAACTACTGAATTTCTTTTAAAAGTACTAAATGCTCAATACTTGTAGATTTTGTAGTGTAAAAAGAACAAAATAGTATTTAAATTTTATTCAAAAATGCCTTTCTCTATTTTTACTCATGATTTATTTTGTTTAGTTAAATATTTTCTTTGGTTTTAAGGTACTTTATAGAATTTAGTTATACAGCTTCTCAGTTTTGTTATCTTGTTTCTTTGTTTCATTAGTTTGTTTGTTTTTTGAATTCTGCGCAAAGCTACACGAGAGCTATCTGCGCTAGCCGTTTCAAATTTAATTGTATAAGACGAGAGGAAAGACAACTAGTTATCACCACCAACTCGTAGGCTACTCTTTTACCAACAAATAGTAGTATTGACTGTTACATTATTACGCCCCCACGGCTGAAAGGGCGAGCATGTTTCGTGTTAGAGGGATTTGAACCCGCGACTCTCAGATTACTAATCGAGTACCTTAACCACACGGCCATGCTGGGCCACTCTTCATTAGTTAAACGTTCATCTCTCTTGTTTTCGCTCCTACTCTACCATACTGCCCACAGTGTCAGAGCGGTATGTATGCGGACATATAACGCTAGAAACTGAGTGTCAATACCCGTCGTTGACACAACGCGAATAGTTCATCGAGTGATTTTGTGTTTAAGTACAAACAAGCAATCTCTTGGTTTCTCCATTCTATTTTAATTAATCATATCTCCCTCTATCTTTCTGCCTATTGTTTCTATAGTTTTTACCTCTTTTGGCTATTTCTTGTAATTAAATAAATCTATCCATTCCTAAACTCTGTTTATTTATTTCACTAGAAACCCCTTTGGGTTTTGTAAGCTTTATTATTATTATCATTTTATTTTACTCTTCATCGATAATATTACACAAACTAATTATTAACAAAGAAAAAATTGAAACGTAGAATCAAATCCATTCGTAATATTCAGAGCATAAACATTTGATAATGTGATATCTTTATGTTACAACGAACAAACACAAACAGACTGTCAAACAGACACACACAAACGTTAACGTATATATTTAAGAGTAATCACCGAATATAGTTTATTAGATGTTTTTCTTAGCTCTCATAGACACTGTACCCCATTAAATTCATCACTTCACATTTGTGATTCGACGAAGATTCAAATTTTGAATCGAGACTCAAAGCAGCTGATAGACGTCACCTGTCGGAAGCAGAATAAATTAAGTAAATACCTATTATTTACCATTTGTTGGAGATACCATCAGTAGAGATCTACAGAAATAAATAAAAATATTATATAAACATACAAATTGGGCATAAGTTAGACAAATACTCGCTAAAGAGTACATGCATAGGCACTAGGCGGTGTTGGCTTGTCATTATCTAAATTCAGCATTTTCAAATTGAAGTTGGCGATGCCTGAATATTGGGGTTTCTGATCATTGAAAATACTAACTACTAAAGTCCAGAACACTCGATAAGAAAGAACTGGAAAATTATAATTTGGTTCGTTGCTGTTTATACCCACATTTTGTCACATTTTAGAAACCATCATGGTTGTTATCATAACCTCTTCTATCCCCTGTAGAATCAACATTTCCAACACATACGCTATTCATTCCTTATAACCACATCTGTTTGGACACTGATATTTTAATACACATTTGCATGTGCAATCTGTTCTGTAATTTTAGTGTTTTAGGAAACATTTGTGTAAACTGAGACTACGGCGCTCTAAGTACCAAAATATGATTTGTTTTATACAGTAAAAAACAGAAACAAAAATTTTGCATTTCCCTCATACTCATATAGTTTCTACTGTTTCTGGTTTAAAAAAGAGCAAGCCATAAATACTAGCACAGTTTTCGAATAAACAATTTTCATAGCTTGTTTCTCTTTTCCTTAAGTTATGGTTATTTTGAATTACTGAAACATTTGATCGAAGCTTCCCTGTGGCACAGCGGTATGTCTCCAGACTTATAACACTAAAGTTCAGGTTTAGATACCCATGGTGGGCAGAGCACAGATAACTCATCATGTAGTTTTGTGCTTATATACATATAAACAAACAAACATAATCCTCATTGAAAACTTGATACCTCAGGCAAAACAGAAAGATCAGGATAAATTTCCATAAAACCCGTAAAATGTTTCAGTGAAGTGTTGAATATGTTTTAATTGTTTTTAATCTCACAAAAAAAAATTGTTTTCCAACCAAAACTTAGAAAAGATTGAGTGACCAATATTCCTCCTGTCTACGTAGGAGTGCAGAAGAACATAATGATTCTAACTAGCACAGTTCATGACTACTGTTTTCAGAGCAGATTTAACTGAATCACATTTTTTCGGCAAGTTACATCGACTCTTCATCCTTTTGCCCTTTTGAACATAATGTTGTAAAAACCGTCAACAGGTTACGTTGATTATTCATACCCCTATCTTTTTGAGTATGATGTTGTAAAAATTGTCAACAGGTTACATTGCCGTCAACAGGTTACATTGATTATTCATACCCCTGCCCTTCTGAACATGATGTTGTAGAAACCGTCAACAAGTTACGTTGATTATTCATACCCCTGCTCTTCTGAACATGATGTTGTAGAAAGCGTCAACAGGTTACGTTGATTATTTGTTCCCCTGCCCTTCTAAACATGATATTGCAGAAACCGTCAACAGGTTACGTTGATTATTCATACCCCTGCTCTTCTGAACATGATGTTGTAGAAACCGTCAACAGGTTACATTGATTATTCATACCCATACTCTTCCGAACATGATGTTGTATTGATTATTCATACCACTACCCTTTTGAGCGTGATGTTGTAAAAACCGTCAATAGGTTACATTGCCGCAACAGGTGACGTTAATTATTCATACCCCTGCCCTTCTGAACATGATGATGTAAAAATCGTCAACCGGTTACATTGCCGCCAACAGGTGGCATTGATTATTCATACCCATACTCTTCCGAACATGTTGTTGTAAAAACCGTCAACAGGTTACGTTGATTATTCATACCCATACTCTTCCGAACATGTTGTTGTAAAAACCGTCAACAGGTTACGTTGATTATTCATACCCACACTCTTCCGAACATCATGTAAAAATCGTCAACAGGTTACGTTGTTTATTCATATCCCTGCTTTTCCGAACATGGTGTTGTAAAAGTGTTCACAAGTTACTTTGGAAATTCATACATTTTTTCTTCTGAACATGATATTTTATAACCTCGATAGGCTATATTGATTCAATGCATGTGTTACGAAGACATGCAAAAACTTTGAGTTTCACCGTTGTTTTTTTTTTTTTTTTTTACTTTTCGTATCTTTCATAGCACTCCTGTAGTTTAAATGAACGATTTAAATGTCTGGTGAACTACGAAATAACCCAATTTCCACTTTTAACTCTTATTTCACATGTGCTTGTGTAATGTTTACTGGTCTAAGACATGTAGGCCAAATGACAAGAGTCCATCTCGCAAGATATTCCTAAATGCTCAAAATTACGTATTTAAGTTTCTAATTTGCCATCTTAAACACATAATAAGCGTGATCGTAGGCTTAAAACATTTGTTTAATAGGTTAAAAGCTCATTAGGGATAGAAATACTTGTTTTATAGGTGGAAAGTTCTAGGCTCCATGGATTTAAGAGAAAAGAAAAAAACACTGCAGGCAGATGTTAGAAAACTCTCGTGTAACATATTTATTGGCGATTTACGTTATTTTTTACACTACTTAGTAAATTGCGTAAATTGTCATATTTTACACATTAATTCCGTCAAATAACTAAAAATAGAATTAAAAAAACTCATCTTATCTGTTCTATCATGTTTGAAGTTAAAGTTTATCAAGTCACGTCTCCCTGGATGTTCGTTATGGTATACTTGCATATTTGGCGTGTTGAAGCCTGAAGAATAATTCGTCCTAAGGTATAGTTTCATATCTGATGCCATTTAAGCCTGACGATTGGCTAGATTTTAGAAGTACTAGACTTTACAGTGTTGTGTGACATTAAATCTGACACATTTCGTTTGTTAAGTAGGTCTAGTATGTAAACTGCTATCTTGTCCTATATATATATAGGCAATAACAACAAGAACTATGTAGATTATCATATACTGACGTATTAATCATTGACAAGACTGTGTACAGATCTCTCAAACATATGTGTTATTAAAACGCCATCTCACTGGTTTTAATTTCTAATGGGAAAAGATAGCATTTTACAATGGATAAATATCGCTTTACAGAAAAAGAAAATAATTGCACATGTTAATACAGTACAGTGTCGCTGTAGAAGCGAACTGTGGTGGCACGAGATATATGTCTAGCACATATGTATTTCATTCACAATCATCCGACAGGTAGTGTAATGCCGCCGTAGTTAAACCTGTGGCTGCAGGATTCTGTCACAGTTTTTCCGAATACATATTTTTGCATAACTTGTTTGTTAAACAAAGGAAAATAAAAGGACACAACATTTCAAACCAAAAAAGAACCATCAGCGTCTTTTATAAAAGTAAAAATTTCATACAGCAGAGTGTTTAGGACAGCTACTCCACATCCTTAACCAATTTGTAACAACGCCTTCAAAATAAGAGCCATGATTACGAAAGTGAATACTCTACCAAAAGAGAAAAAAGGTACTTTGATGAAGCTGGACATGTCTACCGTAAACAAGCTGATGAAAAAGGATTTGATTGTAACGAAGGCCCAGATGCCAAAGGTTCATAAACTTCCGAACTTACCAAGATAGGGATATCTGTTTTCGTGAGAAATATGGCCTTACTCAAAGTCCACGTAAAGTAGAGAGGCTGTAGAAACTTTTTTCAAGATGTATGGTCTTATTATCAATAATTATTTTTTATCAGAGTAAGCTAACTCTATCAACTTGTCAATGATATCAGACAACGAAAGCTGAGATATTTTAGGCACATCGGTAGGGGCAACAGGTTACCAATAATCATCCTGCAAGGGGAGATCTCACACGTGGACGACAGCCCAAAAGATAGATGGACAATATCAGAGGGTGGACCTAATCGTCATTAGCCCAGTGCACCAACAGGACAGGAGCATGAACCTGTAGAAGATTATGATGTCTCAAACCATGGTTTCTGATCCTTAGAAATGAGGAAAGAACCAGCCGAGAATTTAATTATATAGATTGGACTGAAAATGAACTAAGTAAACAACTAAGGTTAAATCTCAAAATAAACTGATTAGAACTACTTAATTTCATCCGTAAATATACAATAAAACTAAAAATTTGTAGTGTTTGGAATGCACGAATCATCAGTTGGATAATATTTTTGTTGTTGATACTTTTAACCGTCAAACCAATAATATTTCACGACGTTCTGCAAGATTAGGATATTTAGGTTACTAGAAAAAATGCATATATATGATAATAAAATCCAGTATTCATAAGTGTAAAAAGTAATGAAGTAATAATATTATTAAGGTTACTTTCAACATTATAACTTATAAGACCAATGAAACTAACTTTAAAGAAAAATTGAGTAATGGATTACTTGTTTAACTCTCAAGCTATTGATTTGCTTTTATTCTTTTTACTAGATACGTAGATAAGATCAACATATTACGTAATTTGAAATAATTTATGTTTTTGCTCTTTATAATATTTATTGTAAACAACTGACCAAAACCGTGAGAATAATCACTTATCTTCTGTGTGAAATATGTGGAATACCCAGTTGAATTAGAGAGATTAATCTCAATACTGACGATAATTTGGTCATATTTTTTACATATTTGCATTTCCTATTAGAGTTTCATATTAGAAGCTCTAAAACCAAAAGTAATTTGATGCATAATTAGTCTAGAAGAATGCTTTTAAGGTACAGGCATCATCGATATTTCCAAAGTTAAGATTCTTAATATGAAAGGTAGTGGGTGATTAAGAGAGGAAACTGACACTGACTGGCATGAATTATCTCGTCAACATTATAAGTAATTAAAGAATTGTTAGCATAAAAACTAAGTCAACAGCTACTTGATGTGTTGGATATCAACCTTATACTTTTCTATGTTTCATGACGACTGATAATACCTTAGTACACCCAATTTCAGTTTCAGTTTATATTTGACGTATGATGACGACTATCCACTACGCTCAATTTTAGTTCAGGTTGTATTTGACATCTGATGATGTCTTCCAAGTACGCTTTATTTTAGTGTCAGATTGTATTAAGTGTCTAATAACGTATTTCAGTTGGTAAATGACACATCTATAAAAATGGGATGCTTTAAATAACATCATACTTTATTGTAGTTTTTCATTTTAAAATATTTTCATTGCAAATTTTGTTGTAAATATTTTGTTCTTATTAATTAAATTTATTGCTACAGAAAATCTTCCAACATTATCAAGACGCTTTTACAGTTGCCTGTCTACAAGACCTTTCCTTAGCCTTTCTGAGTCAGAAACTTCTTCAAGATAGAGTGCGACTAATCTTGAACATATTTTTATAGCCTTACCATAAAAAACTAATACAATGCACGCTTCAATTCCCCAACCTGACGATAACTAACCCTGAGTTTTGGATCGATTTCACAAGTGGATAAGCTTTACTTCACCTTCGTGGTCTAGTTGAATGATGGTATTGTGTGGAGATTCAGTGTAGATATGTCAGTAAAGAGGCTGGCGTTGTACCTAAATATGGTGTTATATATAAATATCAAAATATGTTTTATTCCTAATCAGACCTTAGAACCAAGAAGTAATTTCGAAATCCCTGATATACATTTGTTAAAATGTAGTTTATCAAAGTTTCTGTACAGCTAGATTTTTTTTCGTGTATTATGTTTATAGAAACTTTCTTTATTAGGCAGGCAGTAGCACTCCTTACGTTGGGATGGTTCGGATTGTTCATCGAAATGGTATTTTAAATGTCTCCTCTATAGGTCATTATAACTTAAGTTATGACTGAGTTATATAATGACTGAGTCAGAAGTTCTGGGAGTATCTATAAATATTACAGGAAAAAGTTTAAATTTCTTGTTTTTCTCTCTATCTTTTTTTGTCACACGATAACTCAAAAACTAAGACTTTAGTATCAACCAATTTCTCTAAGGTGATACAGTTTAAAACGGAAGAATTACTTTTATAAGTATTATTAATAACTACTAGTAGTTAAAAACACATAATCCTAGTGTAAACGATGTTATCATTACGCCTGAAAGGTAAAGTTTTTACATAAATTTGGTGTTCCTTTCAGAAACTTAAGTACAGGATGAAACAGGAGTTACCAGCCAATAGAAGATAAACAATAAATATTACAGTTGGAACCATACTGTATTTAGTACTTGGTTATAGATACAATTGTCCTACGTCTATCGAAACATTGTATTAAAAAATAAGTAAACAATTAAAAAGAAAAAGTAATTGTGGGGGTTGTTAATATCAATCCTTCTAAAACAATGTAAACAAGATAGTAGGGATGACCTTTTAATCATTCCTGCATAATAGCACACGCACACAGTGTAGTAGAATGTTAACAGGCATAAATTAGAATAAATAAAACTCAGTTCTTTTTGGATAGTTATATTTTTTGTTGTACTATTATACAGAAATGATGAAAATGCCATCCCTACTATATTACTTACATTGTTTTGGAAGGATTAATATTAGCCATTCTTCCATTTAATTTCGTTTCTGAAAAAGTTTTCCTTAACCTGTTCGATATTACAACACAGAACTGTGAGATTTGACGCTCATGTTGAAGTGTGCTGTTGACTGTTACAGATAAGGGAGGTTAAAGTGTACATGTTATGACCCTGTTAAAGAGTTACATTCAAAATTTAATTGAACTAATTTACTATCAGTGTATTTTGATAAGCTTGGTATCAAACTGAGAATTCCAATTTTTATATCCTTTAAGTTTTAATCTGTGTCCCTGAGTCACATGAAGTGATGATGTTCTGTTTGTTTGTTTGTTTGGAATTAAGCACAAAACACAATGAGCTATCAACGATATTCTTACCACAAGTATCGAAATTCGGTTTCTAGTGGTGTGAGTCCTGCAGACATACTGCTGTACTACTGAGAGGCGGTTGTGTTCTGACAGTACGGAAATTTTATTTCATATCAAAACATATTTCATTCTTTTAATGGATTTTTTTTTCGAATTTATTACACTTATGAATCTTTACAACCTACAGTTAGATGTAAAATGTAACCTAAATATAAACCACATGCGCAAAACTATTCCATAAAAGCCTCTCAATTTTGACCAAAATCTTTGCTTAGTCCTACGCAAAAACCTGAACTATCAGTCTGAAATTTTTACTATAGCTCTACCTACGAGTAAAGACGGATCACGCCCGGCATGTCCAGGTGGAGTAAGGCGTTCGACTCGTAATCTGAGGGTTGCGGATTCGAATCCCCGTCGCACCAAACATGCTCGTCCTTTCAGCCGTGGGAGCGTCATAATGTGACGGTCAATACCACTATTCGTTGGTAAAAGAGTAGCCTAAGAGTTGGCGGTGGTTGGTGATGACTAGCTGCCTTCCCTCTAGTCTTACACTGCTAAATTAGGGATGGCTAGCACAGATAACCCTCGTGTAGTTTCACGCGAAATTCAAAAAAACAAATAAACAAAGACGGATCATTTTAGTTTTATCATTCGGATTTAAGATGGTTAATTTAGAGAGGCAAAACTACAGTGTGAAAGAATCGTACGAGTGGACGGTTATTATGCATTATTTATTACTAACTTTTAAGAACAAATTTGCTAACTTTTACGAAATTATTTTAAAAAAAGAGCGTTTAGCGTCATATGATATTAGCTAAAGCAATTAGTGTAAATAATGATGCTTGATATAGCTGTACCGAGTGTATGCGGGTGATGACAAGAAATTGTTAATCTAGTTTCCATGACGTCGATATAAAGGAAGTTATTAAGAGTGTTTTAGAGAGAAAACTATCATAATTTATTTTAAAGAATCTTGCTGATTCTGTAAAGTATAAGCCTGTTTCGAATAATAGGGTTGTGATCCTAAAACTAATTTTAGTTACTACCAAGTGTTACTTTCTTACTTGCTGTAGTATATTAGTGTATATTGATTAAGAGTCGTGCGATCAAAAACATCGTAGGTTTTGGTTTGGTTTGTTTTAAACTTCGCGCAAAGCTACACGAGGACTATCTGCGATAACTACTTAGGTGTAGACAAAAAGATGCAGTCCAATAATGATTAAGTGTGCAACTTACAGAAAAGAAATCAATTGCATCTACATTTTATACCCTCCCCAGTGATGCTGAGGTATATCTGCGAACTTAAAACGCTAGAATCCGGGTTTCGATACCCGTGGTTGGAAGAGCACACATAGCTCATTGTGTTACTTTGTGCTTAACGTCAAACAAACAAGCTACACTTATAACATTGGTAAGACGTTCACAGCAAATATTCATTCATTAGGCAGCTAGACCGCGTGTTTTGTTTTACCCACCATGAAGACCCAAGTTGAACCAAAAACGACGTCTAGCTAACTAAAGAATGAATATCTGTCGTAAAATTATTATCAATGTTATAACTGTAGCTACAAGTTTGGCAGCTTAATTTAGTTCCATTTCCTTAAGTCACCCGCTCAATCCTTTTTTGGCAACACCTACTTTTCACTACTAAAGTGTTTTTTATTACATCAAAATAGTTACATCGTTCGTAGATTCTGTAAGAATTGTGTTATAAATACAAATACGATGTCGATGGCTTGTTCTCACTGTTAACTGAAACTATTTCAAATTTCAATTTAGTTACCTTACTCTAACGGTGAATTTTGTAATTAAAATATGAGTAGATGTAGTAGCACTTTTAGTATTTAATTACACTTTCTAACATTGAAATCTCTAACAAAGGAAGAAAGGATTCAAACAAATATTGCTGGGAACCGCAATTCAATTTTAAAAAATGCCAAGATATTCTGTGCCATTTAAATGGATCTGTGCTTTGAGAATCAGAATGTGTGTTTCCCAAATCATTGTGGTTAACACACGTCTCTTTCGAAAATCAGATTACAGTTTCATAGGAAAGAGTAGCTTCAGTATTATGACAATAAAGAAACATTGTGCCAAACATATGTTAAATTACGTATGACTTAAGTAACTTATATTTGGTCTTAAGAATTAATAATGCATACCAATATTATAGTTCGTGATACTGATACTAAAGTAAACACGAAACACTGACTAGTTTTCAACTCTAGACGTACATTGAATATCCACAAAGTTCCTTTTTGTTGTTATTATTACATAAGTCGAATATTTTTCCAGAATACATAAATGTTTAAAAGTAGATAACATTCCACATATTTGTCATAGATTTCTACGTTGTGGGAAGTAATTCGAATGACAAAAGACACTCTGCAATACTATGATATTGCGACTACGATATTCTTATTTATGCTTACGTGTTGAATATGCTGTGACTTTACAATTCACTCTCCTTCTGAATAATGCATTGATTGTAAATTAAACATACTCTAAAATTGACTGCAAATATATCCCATGACTCTCCATGTATTTTATTAATTAATGTAATTAACTGGTATTTTTATACCTCAACATTGTATTCTTCATAACAAGAACAAGTTTTGGCAGTGTGTTTTCTCAAGCTTTATAATTTCACCATATTGTAAGCCTTTAGAGTGACAGCAATATTTCATTGGTATTGCAAATACTGTGGTGTACAGTGTACTCTAACCGTCTTTCTGTACGTGTTTATGTTTTATGTCTGTTGTTTGTTAAAATTTTCTAAATGATATCAACTTCTCTGACTATCATACTATTGAGAAAGTTATATTGTACGTAAAGTTCAGTCTTCGTGACTTCTTTCTCTGGAAAGGAACGAAACATCGAGAAACTTTCGTAGTCAAAACGTTTAATAACACATATTTCTATAATAGCTTACACTGAAATAAGCAAAAAACGGAAACATATTAAAAACAACAAGTTATCACTTTATTATTCTGTAGATGGACAAAAATTATATTATGATATGACGATGAAGATGAAGGGGAAACGTAACGTTGAATGAAGCCAATAAGTTGGTCTACATTAACAGAATAATATCTTACAGTGAAAAAAATGTTATCAGATGGAAAACACTCTCATTATAAAAACAGTATTCTGTTAGTAAATAGAAAATACCCTTGTCTCAAATAACTTGAACTGTGTATCAAAATTAGTATTTTTAGATCGTATGGTATTTCACAAGTATTGAGCAAAGATTTTAGAATATATGCTAATTTTGAGTGATTTGGCTGTTGTCTAGTGTAGTGCTTCTCAACCTTTTCTAATATCACTCATCCCTAAAAGTTTTTAACAACAACCCACTCACCCCAGTTTTAAAAAAGACAAAAGATTAAAATGACTTAAATGTACGCCAGACTAAAACTAGAATGAATACAATATAAAATAAACAAAAACTAATTGTATTTATCAAATTACAACTAGAATAACTACTAATAATTAATGGGGTTTTTGCTCTTGAACTTGTTGTATAATTGGCAATACTCATTCACCATGGTACTGATCTAACTAACCCCTGGGTGAATCATTCACCTAGTTAAGAAACGCTGGTCTAGAGGACAGCAGGATGTTAGCAGGTGAAGAATAGTCTCATTATAAAAGGAGCAGAATGTTAATTGATGGATAATAGCCTCGTGAAGGAAAGAGCAGGAGAATAGTATCATATAAAATAGAAATAGAATGTTATGTGATATAAAATAGCCAAATCATAAAAAGATAGGCATATTAGCAGATAAAGAATATCATCATTATTAGTAAAAATGGAATGTTAACAAACGGATAATAATTGCCTCTTGTGTGTGTGAGGGGTACAACAAGACATGGGGCACAGTGATGCAAAAGCTATTAAATATTATGTGTATATCACTTCGTAGCGTTTTCTTTATTGCTGATTGCGTAAAAGTATTGTATATCAGCCGTTTTATAAGCAACTACTACTAAGCCAAGACTCATAGGCAACTTTGTCCCAAATTAAAAACAAAGATAGCCAGTTACTAATCTTCTTCACAATCTAAAGTTAATTTTTGTCTCGTCTTAATTTTGTATTTCCTCAACAGGTGTAGAGAAACTAATGGTACTATTAGTGATTCAAATAACTCTAAAACTGTTGTGAAAATTCATAAAATAGCCTGAAAAGCTTAGACCTTCTGATAAAATGTATAGATGGAGAACAATGAAATATAATGAGAGTCAGCACTGTTTGTGTTTTATACCACGTTTTACACTGGTTTCAAATGAATTCTATTGAATTATTTTCATAATTTTCATCTGAAATTTCCTTGCTATAGCACTTGTAAACAAAGGTTCAATTATCAGCAAGGTAACTAATCAGAAAGGAATTGCCTTTCAGACTTTGCACAGGTAGGTATTAGTACAAGTAGGCCATCTCTTGATAATTGGGCTATCGATTATGCCATCTTGTGAAACATAATCTATAGTTAGCTGACCATTTTTTACATTACCAGGAATGAACACATTGTCAGCATGACTGCTCTCTTGTTACAAATTGATCTCTAAATCTTATATACCATCAGAAAACTACTTCAATGGAGTATTTTTTTTGTACAAACATTTTGGTTTTCTTAATTCGTCAAAATTTAAAATTGAACTAGTTTTGTTGTCAAACACGTCTATTTCTATTACTATAGATACGTGAAAAAACAGAAAGGGCATTCTGGTGAAAATATCCGAAGGAAGCCCAACTATGTTTGTCGATAAATCTTTAACACAGATCAGAAAGAATCCGTTTGCGAACATATTTTGGCATGATCTAAGATGTTTTGCTGGCTCACAAGAAATGAATGCAAACAATTAGCTTTAAAATGGGTTATATTTACAACAAAACATGTCTATAAAAATGGAAAGATGAAAGGATGGCATGAGTTCAGGTCTTTCATGTAGTGACACCCGTCTATCTGAGTATCAGAATGATTGAAGGTTGCAGTCTCTCTTTATTCAACAAGCGCAATGTTAAAGAAATTTAATAACTTGTTTATCAGCAGAGAGCCATAGTTTTCTGACAGAATAAGGATATTTAAGTTAGATGAAACTTCCACTAGAACGGTGAACACCCCACCAAAAGTTGTTGAAAATAAAGGGTCAAACAAATAAGTAAATGCACCAAAGCTTAAAAGTAAACCCTTCTAACTGCTTGTTAGATTATCAGCGCCACTGGGAATTCTCTGCTCCTGTAATGATTTTTCTTCATGTCCATTTTAAGCAACACATGACAAAAAGTGCATCTTCTGGGACACTCGAGTTAACATATAAACGTAGTTAGATGACTTCAAAAAATTCTTTGAAGTATGAAATACTTAATTTGTCATTCATAGACCACAAAAGAGTGACTATCACTTCTGATATATGATAATCAGACTACTGATTGAAATTAAGTTACAATTCTCACCTTATCTTCACACCCTCTAGCAGCAAGATGCAACATATTGGTGTAGAAATTTATAAACCATTCAGGACATTCTATAACCAGGCTGTATATCTTTAGATGAAACAGAATCGTAGGGAGTCGGTTACATTGTATCAGGTTGCAAGTCGTTTTGGTATTTGGGACATAGTGAGACAAGTGTAGCTTTTGTTTTATTCTCTTATAATTATCCTTGTGTATTTGTTTTATGGAAATAAATTTTCTTAGAGAAAGGCCAAGTAATGGTTGTAATGTGTATTTAGGTTAAATTATTTAGTGTATAAACCAATGAAGTTACGAGAAGGTAAATCTTTTGTGCCTCACTGTACCCCACTCTCCCCTAGCTGCTCCCCAGAGAACTCACACCGCTAAGAACCGTGTTTCGATACCCATAGTGGGCAAAGCGCAAATCACCCATTGTGTAGCTTTTTGCTTAATTCTGAACAAACAAACTCCCCTAGCTTCATTATGGAAAGAGCGAAATGTTATCATAGGAAAGATAACCCCACGAGGAGGAAAGCGAGATGTTAGAGATAGATAGAGAATCTCAAATATGAGTATTTCAGAACGGTCTTGTGACAGAAAGAGTGGATTGTTGGCAGATGGGTAGTATCGACATTATGAAATGAGCCGGGTGTGAGAAAATAAAGCAAAGCCTCGAGATGGCAAAAACTTGTTTAGAAAGTGTAGATTAGTCTCGTGAAGTAATGATCAGGGTGTTGATAGATCATGACAAATTAAAGAAGTTTCAGAATGGTTCGTCTTAACATGTGTATGTTCTTTGTAACTATGTTTTATATTAGAGCAGTAAGTTATTAAAGGAAAGCTTGTTCTCGTGAACACGTGTTTTAGAGAGTTTATTTCACCACTCTTAACATTTTAGAATAAATTATATTTATTGACCAGGAACGACTGAGGATGACATAAAGTGTTAGAATGTTTGTTTCTTAGAAGGGCTGCTATGGGTATTAACACTTTTAATGATAAGGAGAGAACAATGTTTTGACCTTCCTAGGTTATCTTCAGGTTAAGAAGATTTTGTTAACCTGAAGATGACCTAGGAGGGTCAAAACATTGTTCTCTCCTTATCATTAAAAGTGTTAATACCCATACCAGCCGTTCTGAGATACATTTTTATTTGAAGTGGGTTTCTCGTCATCAAGAATGTTTGTTTGTTAGTCTTGAGTTTGACTCCTAGCTAAAGGAAAACAGTATCAACTTTCAGCTCAAGGTGTTTATACTTAAATATATTTAATGGTTAAAAAAACTAAATAAGAAATCCGTGCTGGTATATCTAGCTAGTGAATAAAATAAATATTTTTCATAGATCAAATATCTCCAAGTTAAATGTTATCTATGGATCGATGAGTATGTGAAGTATGGCACGTTTCTCGAGTCCCTGTCAGACTACAGGGAGTAGAACTGATGCCTGCCTCCGGCGTCTGATTTATGTTCTTATTTGCCAAACGTTTCAAAATCTTATACAACAAAATAGTATTTTAAAAGCACGCGATTGCTTTTGTTGTTTATGCTATTTTACGTTTGGAGCAGCAGGCAGTTTGACATGTGTTCCAGCTTGAAACATCTCTTCCTAGATTCAACAATTTTTTTTTGCCAGTTGTCGTCAGAAATGGTAGGCAGTGTACGTTTTCTACGGAGGGGAAAATTGTTTTATTTATTATCAAACTTCAAACACCAACACTCCATTAGGTTTCAGGAGACAGTTTTAATAAATATTATAGAGTATTTATCACTAAAGTTTTCAAGGATAATATTTTGACAATTCTGAAAGCCGTGTTTTCCTCATTGCATAAAATACGATAGATTCGAGATAATATTTAATAACTCGGCATTGTTTATTTTTCCATTTTGTATTGCAATGACCATTATCTTTTATTAATAATGTTGTACAAATAAGCGATATTTTTTACGGGATCACTATGAACGAATTGTCTTCAAACTCCCAACACAGAAACATTACACACAATTCCATCCTCAATCTTTAAATTTACCTGTAAGCTCTTGCAGATGATTAGACTCAATATTCTGTGTAGCATTTATAACAACCGCGTATTATTAGTTTCAGTGTTTTAGTAGGTTTCAAATTTCCTAATATTATCAGAGTCAGTATTGTATTTTACATTTAAAAGTATTGTAGAGTTCTAGCCCAAATATTTCACTTTACATTTAAAACAACAACATATTACCGGTTAAAACTATCACAAGTAATCAGTATCAGTTTATATTTAAATTATACACTCCACATTACAAGCTTAAGTATTTTACTTTACGTTTAAAACTACTGAAGATTATCAACCTCGCTATTTTAGGTTACATTTCAATATATCTCAGTCTACTAACTTACATGTAAAGCAAATGCGAGTGTTCTAGTTTAAAGGTACCATAGTTTCCAAGTTTTGATATTTTAGTTTACATTTGAAACTATAGAATATTGCCAACATCATTATTCCTGAAGCTGTTTTTAAAGGTTGTTACCTGGAAATGTTGTTCAGGAATATTTTTGTGTAACTGATCATTGTTGTACCGAAAATATCACACCGATTTTATTGTTTTGTGTTTCCATCATTTACGCTGTTTTATTTTATTCGAATGTTAATATCTCATATTGATAAGATTAAGTTTTTCATCTACATAAGATAAAATCATTTAACAGATATCTTCTGTACACTTGAATGAAAGGTTTGAGCACGTTATTATAAAACTATTTCGAAGTAGATCAGCAAGACATGTGATAGGCACATTAATATAAAGTCGCAGCGGTAGAACGAAATTCATATCGGAACTACATTTTGACGTTATTTGCTGTTTATTAATAGTGTGATACAATCGAAAATGCACTGGCTTTAGAAAGCAAAATAATATGAATCAACTTGTGGAACCAGGACTATCCAAGGAAAGACCTGCAGTAAGTCGTACACCAGATGTGGTAACAAAGTGCGGAGTTTTGTAACAGGAAAGATACTACAAACACAAAATTCAGTCGGAAAAAAAGACCATTCATGTATTACGGGGCAACAGTATGCAACATGATGAAGTAGGACCTCCGTCTAAAAAAGTGACACAGGTCACATTTATATAATTTGCTTTAATAATATATCTCCTCATTTGTCGTGCAGCTGAAGAATGAAATCAGTATTCATGATATTCTAGACAGAGCACTTATGAAATGCTGTGCAATCGAATTGTTGAAACACTTGATGGAAAACAGTCATCTCCGTATGTTAGATGGAAAGGATTATGGAAGAAATGGTGTGCTTCTGACATGACAGCCTTGTAACTAAACCTTTTGTAATGAAAACTATGTTAAAAAGCTATTGTCAATAAGCAGAAACGTTAGTAAGATCAAGTGTATGAGGACATGTACACTAACAACATAGTGAGGCACTAAAATCATTTAAGTATAACGTTTCCAAACTAAAATAAGGAAGGTTAAACTGGAGGAAAGAAGGTTTATAAAATGCTACTAAAGTACATTTTACTTGGAGATGGGTACTAAATGCGAAGTATATCCAAGGTCGATGTGACGAGTTTTGCTCCCTGTGCAAACGATGTGTTGATTGGCGTACCCCACCCCCAACGAATTTTCCGTGAATCGTGTAAACAGCAGCAGTGATGTGTTCTAGCTGTATCATGAGTTAATGCAGAATGTGATTCTGTCTGCTGAGAAATTTTTAGCTTTGACCTTCGTTTTTGTTGCCCCAAAGAACCTGCTGTCCTGTAGAAATGCACGTGCTGCACCCCAATCGCGTTGGTCATGAGTTTACTTGTAGGCAGATTTAATTTTCGCCGCGTGTAGAAATACTGATAAAACAACTTTAATAATAATAAGTGAATTTGAGAAATCAACATTTTAACTGGGGTACTTGGTATAATGTATAATAATAGTGGTAATAATTAGATGTGAACAGTATTTAACATTTTCCATTCTTAATTATGGAGACATTTACAGAGATTGTAATTACGCAAAATGCACATATTTCCCACTACAAGACATTCCAAATGTTTTATTTTTCAACATATTGTATAAAGTATGTAAAATAGGAAGCTTCACCGGTGTTTTTTACTTTAATTTGAATACATTTCGAAATTACGTTCATATTTAACGAAAATATTGAGTTTCCTTTTAGTTTAATATCGTGAGAACTACGCATATAGCTACTATTTTCTCAACTGTCCTTTTTTAATACGCGAGTATTAGAACATTCAGTCACACGTGATGTAACTCTCAGTACACGTGTTGAAGCTCTCATTCACACTTGGAACTTTTACTCACACGTATTGCAGCTGTAACCAAACATTGTAATTCTCACTACACATATAAACTTCACTACACGTGTTAGGACTCTTAAATACACGTATTGTTCCTCTCTCTATTTATGTAACTCTCACGACATTGGACTCACATTGAACTGTCAGATTTCTTAAAATGCATTGGTGAATTTTTCTGAGAACTTAATTTGATAATAAATAACTTGCTAAAGATCTACCATGATAAAATAAGTACAAAGGAGTTCTATAACCTAGAACATTAAAAGGAAAATGACATTTTCAAATAATAATGCCAATGGAGTCACGAATTGAAATGAAAAATAAAATTCGTGACTGAGGCAAACTAGATATTCCTTTTTAGTGTAAAGTATAACCATTTCTAAGCACACAAAAAATTGTTCTTGAGATGCTTAAAAATAAAATTACGATTTTATTATTCGATATCCCAATCAAGAGAAACGATGGTGCAAAATACTACAATAATTTATATTCTGCCAAATAATCTAGCTTTATTTGCAGAACACACTCGTAAATTTCATTCACATTTAGATATGACATGTAATATACTAGTTTATTTTGAGCTATGATGGAAATTTTATTTTGAAATTAAATATTTCTGTCGGCTGTTTACATTTTCCTTAGTTTACTTCAGTTCGTCCACTTTGCCCCTGGCCCGGCATGGTCAAGCGTGTTAAGGCGTGCGACTCGTAATCTAAAGGTCGCGGGTTCACATCCCCGTCGCGCCAAACATGCTCGCCCTTTCAGCCGTGGGGGTGTTATAATGTGACGGTCAATCCCACTATTCGTTGGTAAAAGAGAAGCCCAAGATTTGGCGGTGGGTAGTGATGACTAGCTGCCTTTCCTCTAGTCTTACACTGTTAGATTAGGGACGGCTAGCACAGATAGCCCTTGAGTAGCTTTGTGCGAAATTCAAAAACAAACAAAAAAACAAACAAACTTTGCCCCCTAGTGGCTGAATAATAAATCTAAACATTAAAAATCGGTTTTAAAATTCCATGACACTTGTTTAATGTTCGATGTTTAAAATAACTCACAATTATTTAATACATAGTTCTAAAAATGAGGCCGTTTTTGGTCTCAAAAGTACAATAAAATGCCCATAACTTGGTATAAAAAATTAATACGCTTCGACGAATGTCAGTGCGTCTCCTCAGGAGCATAATGTATGCCTAAACATGTATTACGCTCCTGAGAATAACGCACTGACATTGCTGTTTCAAAATAATCGTCAGTTTTTTTAAACTTTAAAATTAAAAATCTGAATTTAATTGGTAGCAGTGGGCATAGTACAGATAGCCCATTGTGTAGTTGTGTGTCCAACAACACATAAACAACCCTTTATTTCAATTGTTTTCACTATGTTTCTCTCATTTTCCATACATTTCACTGAGGAAATATTTTTTACTGGCAATGAGGTTGAATTTTCTATGTGAACAAATAGATCTTTCTAAACACCGAAATTTAAATCGAACTTTAAGCACCCCTGGTTTCATATCAAGAAACTAAAATTTTTTATTAGTATCGCTAATCTGTCTGTTTAACTCACTGTTTGCTTAATTGTTCGCTTCCCGTTTTGTTTTTGTTTTCAGAAATTAATTAGCGTAATTGAATATAATCATATCTTTAGTAAGTTCATATCGTAAGTTTATTATCCGAGGTTTAGTATATACTTCTTCACTTTGGGTTCTCATTTATATCAACACGTGTGCAATGCATCAACGAAAGGGTGACTTCGTCTAGGTAGTTTAAATACTTATTATTAAAAAAAATATATGTAGGGTATTTCTGTCTGAATTTGGTGTTTCTAGTTCCTGTGTCCCGAAAACATAAACAGAGTTGAAGTTAGAACACTTTAAATATTAACTTTCGTCATCAGAAACCACATCAACAGCTCACACTTAAGTTACACGAACTGTGTAAAATTAGCATTTGTAATACATCTGGTAATATTGAACGAATATGTTTTAATACAGTATTGTTTTACTTATTACAATGAAATCTTTTTATTAGTACTTTCGTATTTTTACCAGATCTTTACATTTAGCTACCTTAACTTTTTTTTTCAACTTTAAAAATTGTACAACGATTATTAAAATCAATCATCACAAATACCAGCCAACAACGTTTACACTGAAGTGAGTTTGAACATAACTGTATTTAGCAATATTGTAGTTTAATATTACACCATCTATCTCTATGCTATTGTTATGTGATATCATCTATTATTACAGTATTGTTGTACAATGTTATGACATTTACTACTGTGACTAGGTTATAACTATATTTGCTGTAAATTGATATATAAGCCTACGGTATAGTGGGAATCTCATATCACACCAGAAGATTTGTCTTTTATAGTATTATTTCAGAATAAGATTACTGAATTTTACTTATATTGCATAATTAATTAAATTCATAAAAATCTAATGTTGTTATTTTAAACAGCAGGCCTAAAATTAGTTCAAAGATAGTGTAAACTGCAGCTATTTTATTTTTCCATACCTTTCAGTTTGTCCATTTTGGTTTAAAATTCAGAGGTGTGTAAAAATTGCATTTCAGTTACATTTTTTATTACCATAAGTTACACACTGCCCAAGAAGCCTGTCGTCCAGTACCAGAACTCATCGGTAACATACTCTAAAACTTACAGCTTTAATACTGAAATCCGGCGAATCATTAGGAACTAACAGCCATTTCTGTTTCAAAACGTTAAGTGTGTACTTGGTACTTTATAGTGAAACAAGAGTGCAAATGAAGTGTTTATTTATTTCCTCCTCCATGACTGAGCGTTAAGGTTACAGGCTTGTTAAAAATCGTGGTAGGCAGAGCATAGATAGCCCATTCTGTAAATCTGCGCCCAACAAAAACCAAATAAAGAACCGGAAACTGGATCTCTTTTATGTGCACAAATCAGTCTTTTGATCTTGATACGTAAGTTGCTTACGCTTAAAATGTATGTAGTTGTGTGGTGTCTTTTCTTTTTTGTAAGCGATTTTCCTCATTTCGGTTGGTGGAATGTTTGTTTTTTTCCATTGACCTAGTTTCACAACTTTTCTACTCACCGGATGTCTCTTCTGACATGTGGAGCTGACTTCACCATTCTCCACGCTACTCTCGTTTTCTGCTACGTCCCTGTCTCACTTTACCACTTGATTGTTTTGCCACAGTTTAAAACAGGTCAGGTTAGGTGATTGGTATTTTGAGTATATGAACCTGGTTATTTTGTGGAACATCACGTACCACCATCAAAACAGAAATGTGCATTATCAAAAACTTAGAAGTCATTCCACTCACTGAAATACCTTAAAAATGTGTTAACTATTAGCTTGCTTCTAGATGATACTTGAATGTTTACATCCAGGTGAATGAGTTATGTTTCTCAGATGAAATCCGGATGTTTATTTGTGTTATCGAGATGAATTAGAATTTTTCCTCAAATGAGGGATGGATGTTTACATTATTTATTTCACTTGAATGAGTACTGCTCTTCGGATAAGGATCGGATGTCTATTGCTTTGTGTTGGCGAGAGATAATATAACTGAATTTCTGATTCTCTGAAATAAAATAATTCGGTAAACAACTACCTGAAAAAGACAGGGGTTACAGTTTTTTTAATGCTAGTAACTCTAATAACACTCATTAAGATTTAACTCTGATCCAATATTTCTTTCTGTGTTTTTGCTTCCTTTATACTCACATGTTCTGCTGTTCTATCGTTTTCTAATATCAACAAGTCTATTCTCTGTGTATCACTGGCTGACACTATTTCTTTATTTCTTTCTGTATCTTTGATTCCATTATCCTCATGCGCTGCCAATATTTTCTTTCTTTATGATACTGTCTTCTCTCACCTTATATTCCATTACCTCTTCCATCTTATCTCCGCAGCATTACCACCTTCAGGAGTTATGATGATTATATGATAGAAGATTTGTTTGTTTGAAGTTAATCTCAAAGCTGCACAATGTGCTATCTGTGCTATGTACATTACGAGTATCTAAGCCCATTTTCTAGTGTTGTAAGTCCGCAAACATACCATTGTGTTACTTACTGGTGGGTGTGATACAAGAAACTTAAGGTAATAATGATTATCGAAACTATACGCATACATTGCTTTTTAATATATATATATTAAAAATATATATATAAGGAATTTCTCTTTTAGGGACGCTACCTTTGTTTCTGATTCGCTTAGTAACAAAACTATGATTATATATAGTTGTGTCAGTATGTATGTAATGTGTACATCAAATGTTTTTTTAGATCGTGTACGTTTTAGTTTATATATACACTTAGCTTGACAACGTTTCAAAGTTTTTGGTGAGTTTTAAAAACTTTAGATTAGAGATTAGTGATCATAATTTATATGATTTTTTATTAGGTTTTGTAATTTTTGTTAGTTTTCGTTTACTTTTTTCAATAAAATATTTTTTTCTTTTTCCTAACGTACTGCCATTAGTCTTAACTAATTACGATACTTGAAATTAATTTTTACATTTACATTTCATGATATAATTTTTATTACAAACCTTAGACCTATTTAATTTGGGCGTTTCATTTACTTTAGGCGTTTGAAACCGTAAATGTTTGGTTACATGACATAATTAGAAAGATACATTCCGGTAAGTGTGAAATATCACTGATTTGTAACACAATGTGGAGAATAAGCTGAAAGTGTGGAAAGCGATTTAAATAACAGTTTGATATGATTTTCGTTCGTTTATATAAAAGTCATGAACTTTGGCGTAATGTTACTCTCTGTCTGCTGATTCAAATTTAATATACATAAAAGACAGCTGTCATATTGTGTCACTTTTGATATAAGTTTCTACCCTATATGTTGACCTTTTAATAGTGTCTTTGAAAAATGTTATTTTCTCAGTGTGTTGTTTATTTCTCCTTTATGATGAAGAGGGAAGTTTGTGAATAAAGCTCGCTGAAGGAAGAGTGGGGGCTCTCTTGGGTTTTTTAAAAATCATTTTTTGACGGATTGTGCAAGGCTAGTACCTTTATAATGAGCTAATTATAAAATTTTGTTGTTTTTTTATGGGCGAGTTCTTTCGAAGTAGTTTGGTTTGTTGGAAGGTGATAACGTTGGCCTGCTTCTTATTTGTTATGCAACTCAAACTAGATGAATGTGTTATCTTACAAGCTAAGCCATAAATCTCAAATGACAAATATTTTCATTGAAAAAGAAATAAAAAAATAATTCAGACGAATACATTTTATGTTTGATAGTGCTGTTCATTACTAAAATATACGATTAAGGATTTTATGTAAATACCAATTAATTACATGTATTAGCTTCAGTTAAATTTGCATACGTTTTAAAATATTTTAAAATTCTCTTTAACTAAAGAGAGTGCCCAAACTACATTAAACATATTTTCCATTTAATTTACAAGTGGAAAAAGATGAAAGTGTAAGACTAGGTGCATCAAAAGTGAGAAAACAAGGTAGGAATGGGCAAGATGTAATATAACTTTATCTATATAACCTCACAAGGGGCGTGCCCAACATTTTGTCGGTTCCATATGCTCATTCACATTTTTTCGAATAAGGTGACACGATCTTATGAACTATTCGTTCATTTGTGTTGATATCCTGTATGTATATCATCAGTGTGGGTGTGCAACAGAATATTATGGTATGTGGAAATAATGGTGTATGTGTATGTGGTGTACATTTTCCTCTTCTTTTATGTGATGTGTACACACTCTGAGTGTGCATGTGTGTTTTGTAGTGGGTGATGTAGTGTGAGTCGTGGTTGTGTGAATATACTAAGGGTTGACTTTTTGTGTTGTTCTATGACTTCTATCTTTGTAAGTGGTTTGTTATTACCCAAGCATTATTAAATATTTATTTTTGTTGTTGTTAAAGATGTATTTTAGTAAATAGTTTATGCTTCATTTATCATGTTTTAGCCACATTCTTACTCTAACTACTACCATACTTTTGATAAAACTAGAAGACTAAAGAATTTTCGAAAATTTTGGTTTTCTGAATGGTCCAATGTTTTATTTACCTTTAAAAATTCTAATCACTTAGAATTGCCAGTTTCTAGCGGTAGAGTTTCACACAATATTTTTCAAGTACAAATATTTCAGCATCTATGGGTCAAGAATGGCAATTTCTCAAGTTTATTCATTATTTGAGCCTCATGACTTTGTAGGTCTAGAAATAAATGCTTGTAGAAGCAACATTTTTTTTTAGGAATTAGATATGTATGTTGCATCCCAGCTGGGCGAAAAGTCTGTCTACAATGTATATAGTAGACATAATGTTGTTGTATCGTTAGGCATTCTTCTCTTCAGTTGGTGAATTTTTAGAATTACTTGTGTAGAGTTTGCCTTGTCCATTATCCCCCTCCAGGAACACGTAGATTAGTTGGTTGATTCTACAGTTGGTTTTTAATTATTCAAATAGAAATTAATGATCACAATAGTAATTAATTGATATTAAAATAAATAATGGTAATACGTTATTAATTTTTACTCTAATTTTGATTTGTAAACCAGTTAAATAACATTGACTGAAATTACATTTCATAAACGTAATCTAATTCACACCAGATCAGCAGTTCATGTAATTTGATAATATAAATTGTGCCTCAAAATCTCAAACATGACTATGTCTTTTGTATCCCAGGCTCATGGCCCCTAACACTAAGCAGAAGGGTCGGTGCTGATTATGGTAGATAGAGTGTTTTTAAGATATCGTCTGTTCTGGTTATAGCAGATACAGTGTGTTTAAGATATCGTTATGCAGTCTTCTTTACTTATTGTCTGAAGTTCATATAACTTGCGTTTTGAATGGGATTTCGTTTTATGAAATGCATAAAAAAGCTTATTTTAATCTCATGCAAATATGAAAAGTTTGGATCCAAATAAACTTCAATATGTACTTTAAATATAAACTATCATAAATTAGTCAGATCCATTTTAAACTTTACGTAGCTTGGTCTTTAGCGCCAAACCAATCCTAGCCTTGTTTCAACTTCTAGCATATGACTAAATTGTTAAAATATCTAGCCTAAAATAGCTTAGAGCATAACCATAACATGAACTTTTTTACCATGTATATTATATCCTGTTCTCACGGTTTAAGAGCCCAAACCTACCCTTGTTTTTACTCTCTATGCATTATCTTATACCATAAATCTGACACAAACTAAATTAACCTGTGCAATATAACTAAACTATCCGATTAAATAGCTTAAACCTGCCTTGAGCTATATCTAGAATTTCATCCTAATTCAGACTACTTGTTTTAGCCTCTAGAATAAACCCATGTTCATCAAATTTAAACAATATTTCAACTAGTACAATTTAATATAGTAGACGCTCTTCTTATTTTTGTATTATTTATTTTAGCAAAGTATGAGGATATTATTACTTTCAGTACAGGATGCTTTATACTTGGCTTCCTAAGCACAATTAATTAGTGGCTATTAAACTGGGAAAAACGAAATAAAGCCTATGTAGGAAATTTAATTATAAAAACACAGTGTGCAAGAAAAAAAACATTTGTTTTACGTATCATTTCCAAATGAATTTAACTCACATAGTAGTTGGATGCTGACAATAGGACATTTTTCAATGAAATTTCATCTATCATTTCCTTTTATTAAAAAGCCCGGTATGGACAGGTAGGCTAAGGCGTTCGACTCGTAATCTGAGGGTCGCGGGTTCGAATCTCGGTCGCACCAAACATGATCGTATTTCAGCTGTGGGGGCGTTATAATGTGACGGTCAATCTCACTATTCGTATGTAAAAGAGTAGCCCAAGAGTTGGCGGTGAGTGGTGATGACTAGCTACTTTCTCTCTAGTCTTACACTGTTAAATTAGGGACGGCTAGCACAGATAGCCCTCGAGTAGCTTTGTGCGAAATTCAAAAACAAACCTTTTATTTAAAAAAAATTATAAGTTTTTCATTTAGGCCTACAGGGATGGATCTCTGTTCGGATGGTTATTACGACAGACCGATACGAAATGCTTATGCTAAGATCTTCTCTAAGTGTTGCGTACCAAAACATACGATAATGTAACTGCTATATCACTTTTAATCAAGGCTCAACTCCTGCGCGATGGATGATTATTAGTTTAAGATGTATGTACGTTTATTATTTATTTTTACAGGGACCTGAGCGCCAACAATATTACCAATTTATCTAACTCTACTTTCGTTCGTCTTGGAAACTTGACAGAGTTGTAAGCAAACAGATTTTTGAACTTATAAAATAACTAAGATTCGTAGTAATTTTGTAAAACTACAGAATGATATTCGAATATTTAAGGGTAAAAGGATAAGCTAAATTTAAACGAAGACATGATTTATTGCTCTTTATTGGAAATGTTGAACTCATGTTTAAGCTTAACGTGTATTTGTTTATCATATTATTCAGATGTTACTTATCTAATTCATTTTATAACCGGCGGGATCCAAATGTATAATATTATGTTTTTCCCTTTCTATACCTTAGTGTAAAGAGTGACCAAAAATTAGGTGATATCACTCATTTTATGAGTAAAATATATAGAGGATCTGAGCATTTATTAATAAATTGATAGTACTTTTAGTTACAATTTTTGTCACTGTTATCAGGGACCTTATAATTAACCAAATTGTTCACCTACAAACGGTTTGGTGCATAGTTGATTAACAGATATATGTTCAAACGGCCTATGGTCACCATGTGAACTCTACCAATAATTATAGGGTTTAAGGCTAAATTTATGTAATAATAATAATAATTCATATATCAATAATTATACAATGCGATGAGATTTTTTTAGTATGTTGTTTATTTGTAATTAACTCACAAAATAGTATATTGTCAATTAATGTTATATTATTTTTTCACAGAAATTTAGGAAATAACTTCCTACGTGCTTTGGAATCTGATATTTTTGTTGGCCTTTCCAAGCTAAAAATATTGTAAGTATAAGTCACGTTATAAGTGAATTGAGTATTGATCGAAAACTGTTTATTGCGATTTTTAATGCTTTTACAACGTATTTTAATGTTATTAATTTATTTTGAGCAAAATTGTTTTATTTGAGAGAATAATTGTTGTTGAATAAAATTACACGAACCACTGAAGCTACTTTGTAAAAACTCCAACCTTTCGTTTGATTATTATTTAGTTAAAAACTTAATTTTGAATGTAAGTGAATTCAAAATGGGTTAATACATCAGAAAATTAAAATTTCAAATATAAATATATTTAATCTAAAATAGTAGTATTTTTTTTTGTGGTCACAAGATGGTTGCACAATAACCAGTTTGAAGAAGTGCCAGAAAATGGTTTACTTGGATTGTCAAGCCTAGAAGTCTTGTAAGTATTTTGTTCTTCTCTCGCATTAACTTCTAAAAAGATATGTATTGTTACATATTATAACAACCTTGGACGAGTCTCCGATTTTAAATGCACCCTTACTGGCACAACGATGTGTCTGCGGACTTGCATCACTAGAAAATGCGTGGGCAGAGCATAGGTAGTCCACTGTGTAGCTTTTTGCATAATTTCAAAACAAATAAACGATTTCAAGTAACCGGCAATTTCAATTTAGAAATTAATTCAATGTCGATATGTATCAAATTTATGATATTTGTTAGCAAGATTAAAACATATTCAACAAAAAAGGAAGACTTCAGCAGAATAGAGCATTGTATTGGAGAGATTGTGAATTTTGAAGATTGAATCATTTATATGCATTATATGAAGAATAAAGAAAACGATAACGTAAATATGGATAAGAATTATTGAGAGACTCGTTTGTTTCCCACGTGGTCTCAATATTCACTTCTTCAGAAATTTTCCAAAGTTTAAACAGAATTGTTTCGCTTTTGATCACAGATATTTTGTGAATCTTGAAACCGAATAACTCTTTAGTTTATAATAAATTCTAGATACGTTTCACTCTGTAAATATTCCCAACCTTTTAAAACCTTGTTGCTCTTGTAAAAAATGCGATCTTTCAATGAATTTAGATCACTACATTATCATTAAAGATTGGTTAGTTTTGTATTTCGGATGGAAGTTACTTGTAAAGAAACTGATTTTGAGCAGAAAGGAGAAAAATTTATATTAATGAGGTTTTAAGTAAAAACTTCAATTTTGTCACTCACCCCTAATAGGAAATTCAACTTTCCAAAATTGCTCGGTTTTTTTTTTTAATTTAATGTCATTTAAGAAGTGTATGTATCATACACCCTTAATTAATGTATATATATATTTAAAACGGTATTAATAACTTAATATTATATAATAAAAACTATATTTATCTTTGTTACTCAAAGCGAAAAGTTTGTCTAGAAGTAGTAATCGGAACCTTTTAAGGCAGTTCAATAATTTTAACTAAAGGAAGTTTAGATTAAGTAGAAATAATTAGTGGAAATGACTTTCTTGATGAAAGTTACTTTTAAAGCTAAGTTATGCTGAAGCTAATTAAGTCTTTTTCTACGTTCAATTGATTTAATCGCTTTCGTTAATTTCTTGTAGACAGTACAGTAGTATATTACGTTGAAATGAACTGAAGTTAGTTGTAACACAATAACATTAAATTTATTTTGAATCTTTTTCGGACGTAACTTAATTTTGTTTACCTTTAAAAACCTGTTCGTATTGAGTGGAAAGATTGTACGCAAGAAAAATAATTAATGTTTCTACTTGTTTATTGTTAAGCGTAAAGCTACTCAAGAAGCTAGCTGTGATTTGCCCATCGCGAGTATCGAAATATAAATTTTGTCATCACAACCTCTCACTTATCGCTGAGTCAATATGGATCATAATCAATAGAAAAAAAAGGCTTTTTTATTTGTATTGTCTTATTTAGGTACTTATAACTTTGAAAATGTCAAATAGTCAACACGATTAATTCCAAATGCATTTTATTACAATCTTACTAGCTCAAATCTTTTTATTAAACAACCAGTCAGGTCGAAAACGCGATTTCTCGTTTAGGTAACGTGGGTGTCGTTAAATAAATATTTTAACTCTCTTAGGAATTGGAGAAATTATCAAATATGCAATAGATATAATTTATATCGGTAAACTGTTAATATAAGAGGTGTTATGAAAACAAATTATTTTACTTATCCAAACATTTAAACTTTATTCTCTGCCTATAATTGTTAATATTGATATGTAAAAAAGTGAAAATTGTTTATATTTTATTACCCATAAAAATGTAACTTTTGAAACAAATTACTAATATTGTTCAACATTTTCATATTAAATTTGAAATAAAAATGCATATTATTTTACATACGTTTTATGATCCTATTATGAACTTGTGATAATTTTGATTTGATAAATTTTTGCTGCTTTGTCAATACATCACGCTTGGTATGAAATCATATCTACAAACATTTGTCGATCTCCAACTCTCCTATAGTGGGCCCGACAAAGCCAGGTGGTTAGGATGCTTGACTCGTAACCCGAGAATCGCGGGTTCGAATCGCCGTCACACCAAAGATGCTGTCCCTTTCAGCCGTGGGGGCGTTATAAATTGACTGTCAATTCCATTATTCGTTGGTAAAAGAGTAGCCCAAGAGTTGGCGGTGGATGGTGATGACTAGTTGCCTTCCCTATAGTCTTAGACTGCTAAATTAGGGACGGCCATCTTGTAGCTCTGCACGAAACTCAAAAACCAACAACAAAGAAACACTCGAATAAAAACTTTAAAATAAAGAACATTAGTAACAACTACAGATGATACACCAGTAAAACTATGAGGATGAAGACGTTCATTATGATTAGAGATGACACACCAATACAAACTTGAAGATGAAGACATACATATAACATTAAAGATGAAAAAGCAGTGCAAACTAAAACAACAATTACATCGATGTACGGAGTAATATCTTTTGTATTTTTATAAAATGTATTTTACTGATTTCATCGAAGTTAAAAGGTGAGGCTCATTTTAAACCAAGACATTGGTATAAGAAGTTAAGACAAACAAGAAATGTTAACGAACACTATGTTAAAATGTCTGGCAACCGTGATAAATTAAGTAGTAACTTCGTATTTTTGTTCGAAGGTATTTAAGTGGTAACAAACTAAAGGCCGTTCCACCAACCAGTCTAGCCAGTCTCAAGTGTTTACAGAGGTTATGGCTCGACAACAACGAACTTACAGAGTTACCCACAGATGCACTAGCAGAGTTACTGAATTTACAAGCATTGTAAGTACTAGTTTTATAACCTCTTGTCCTTGTTAGGCTTAACAAATATCGCTTCATCACAACCTTTTAGTTCTTGTTAGAATAACCAAAGCAAGTCTTTACAAGGAAATTCCAAGTTTTCAATATAAGTTCTGTTACAATAGCATTATTTTGTCCTTACAAGTAAATTGCACGTTTACAATAGAAGTTTCTGCAACAATAAGTGAACTTTTTCTTTACAAGTGAATTCCTGGTTTTCATTCGGAAGTTTCTGTATAAAAGGCTGTAATATTGTTAAACAAAAAAATTAAAATGAGACGCAAAGCTTAAGGCAAACTGTCAAGGAGGAAAATTAACAGTATACGTATTGTACTGTCAAAGTAGAAATATAAACAATACAGATTTTATAAAGGAAGAAATATAAATAACGTACATTTGTAATGCAGGAATAAATATAAATAATACACAATTGGTTACGTTGGAAGAAATATAAATAATACATATTTTAATGTAGGAAGAAATATAATTTTGTTGTATAGAAAGAAATATAAATAATGAAGTTTCTATTTCATGACTTATTAACAACAAGAAACAAAAGAGTATTCGGGATGGTGTACGAGGGCTGTTAAAAAATACGCGGACTGACGTCATAAAACAAAATGTACTTTATTTAGAAGTTACAGGTCTGGGACCCCTTCAAAGTACTCTCCTCCCCAACGCACACACTTATCCCAACGGTGTTTCCACTTGTTGAAACAGTCCTGGTACGCTTCTTTTGTAATGTCCTCCAGCTCCTTCGTCGCATTTGCCTTAATCTCGGGAATCGTCTCAAATCTTCTTCCTTTCAAGGGTTTTTTGAGTTTGGGGAACAAGAAAAAATCGCAAGGAGCAAGGTCAGGTGAGTAGGGGGGTGGGGAAGAACAGTGATCGAGTGTTTGGCCAAAAACTCACGAGTTCTGAGGCACAAATTTCGCAGCAACGCGGTGCATCTTCAATTTTTCGGTCAAAATCTCGTAACAAGATCCAACTGATATCCCACACTCTTCAGCAAGCTCCCTGGCAGTCAGACGTCAATTTCCCCGCACAAAAGTGTTGATTTTGTCGACGTGTGGATCGTCAGTTGACGTGGAAGGACGTCCAGGACGCTCATCATCTTCAATGGACTGTCGATCATCCTTAAAACGTTCATGCCACTTGAAACATGCCCTACGCTTCATAGCAACATCACCGTAAGCCGTGTTAAGCATAGCAAAAGTTTCAGTCGCAGATTTTCCAAGTTTAACACAAAATTTCACAGCACGTCGTTGCTCCTTCAGGTCATTCATTCTGAAATCCGCCAAACGAAAAAATCGCACTTCACTTAAAACCGCGTAGCTAATACACAAATGAAGATATCTGCAATCGAGAAATGGCGTCGTAATCAGCTGATCTGTGCGAACCTAGCGACACCAAGTGGATTCCCCTGGAACCAACTAGAGCCGCGCAATTCAAACAGTCCGCGTATTTTTCGAACAGACCTCGTATATATGAAATCGTGCAATCAATCATATAGTTTAATGTTCCTTCTTTACTTTGTAGGCTTGTTTACTTAAAACGTTTACTGTAACTACAGGTATCTAAACCATTATTTGATAAAAGTTTGTGTGTTTGTACCACCTTACAACAAGCGAGCCACTCTACCGTTTCTCAGTGGGGTAAGCGTTCGGATTTTATTCCTCTATGTCACACTCATGGACTCCTATGTTCTACCCCTTCGTTGAATACGTACGTCGGCTAGTTTTAATAAATATGCGAGTAAAACAGTGAAGTGCTCATTAATAACAATTCAGAAATCTGCAAAGAGGAAATCGAACTTCATTTTTATAAAATTATTGAACTTGTTGTGTTTTATTTTCACAGACATATTGGTGCCAACCATCTCAGGCTCGTTCCGAATTTTGCATTCCAAAATTTATCCAACCTCGCCATTCTGTAAGTAGTTGTAACTCGGATGTCTTACTCTATAGGTATAACGGTAGATGTTTTGAATCTTAGTAAGATTGAATATCTTGTATAAGTAAAATAAAGGTAAAAGTGAATGTGAAGATGAAGATAAACGTAGTTGTAATGGTAAACGTAAATATAAAGGTGAAGATATAGGTAGCAGTAATGGTAAAGGTAAATAGTAAAGGTAGAGTTAAATATAAAGGAGAAGATAAAGGTAGTAATAAAGGTAAATAATATGTAAAACCTGTTTTTGCATTCATTGGGATAAGTAAAACGTGATTTTGGTTCCATACGATAAGTAAACCAAGTCTTTACATTCAGTAAAATAATTAAAAGACATCTTTGAATTCAGTAAGATAAATAAAACATGTTTTTTCGTTTAATAAGATAATTAAAATGTATTTTCATATAAAAACAGTTTATTCTTAGATTGTGTTATTTAATAATAGTTTGTTTTGTGTTACAGTGTCTTAAAGAAAAACGAAATAGAAGTAATAGATGAACAGGCTTTTCACGGATTAGGGCTACTAAAAATATTGTAAGTATACTCTTACGGTTTTCTCTCAAACAAAATGTTATATTTATAGTTTGATTTCTAGCAATTTATAGAATTCAGTGTTAATCACTCTTTGTCAAAGTGACAATAATTAATACGAATGGCACATGCTTTATCAACCAATACTTATAATGGTAAGTCAATTTAGGTGATACGAAAGCCGCAATACAAAATTTCAAAAATATATTATTTTATTAATCTTCTATTTTATTTAACCAGTATTTCCCGTATGAGTATCCAATATCAAGTTTTGCAAGTTATCAGTTTCAACTTGCACACTTATTACTTTATGTTTGTAAATAACGAATTAACTAGTGTTGCATGGGAACAAGACAATGACGACTTGTGTGCATGTGGGAACCAGACAATGACGACTTGTGCGCATGTGGGCTAAACGACCAATATGATTCCGATACAGTCGTCCGTAATTCTGAACTACTGATCAGAGAAAAGAGAGCCATTTTGTAGTAACCACTACCACGAGGGTTTGTCTGACTTTGACCAAAATAAAGAGGTTATCTGTTTCCTTTTATAAAACGTTCACGACTGGAAATACAGAAGGTGTTCAAATGAATCACGTCTCGAATCACAAACTATTTGATCCATAGAGTGACAAGCTAACCCCTAGGCAAATACTTCACCAAGTATTGTTTAGACAGAACTACTTATGAAACTCCGAAATAAATAACAAATAACTAAAGCCACTTTATTGTCTATCTTTTCAGAGACATCAACAGTAACAAACTAAAGGAGCTACCAGTGGGAGTGAAGGACCTTCCATCGTTGCGAGAACTGTAAGTCAGGAGAACAAGATCTTGTCATCTTCCAATCGTGATTTAAAACACTAACTGTACATTGTTTTCTGGAATTTCGCACAAAGCTATTCGAGGGCTATCTGTGCTAGCCGTCCCTAATTTAGCAGTGAAAGACTAGAGGGAAGGCACCTAGTCATCACCACCCACCGCCAACTCTTGGGCTACTCTTGTACCAACGAATAATGGGATTGATCGTCACATTATAACGCCCCCACGGCTGGGAGGGCGAGCATGTTTAGCGCGACGCGGGCTCGAACCCGCGACCCTCGGATTACGAGTCGCACGTCTTACGCGCTTGGCCATGCCAGGCCAAACTAACTGTACAAGAACTGTAAGTAAGGAGAACAAGATCTTGTCATCTTTCAGTCGTGATTTCAAACACTAACCGCTCAATAAAAATTTTCGAATTCTGTATTTATTTAGTAAGTTGACATTTGTATAGCTTTAAAGTGTCTATCACAGAAAATGTGTTAAATACAAAATACGAAGTTATTGACTAATGCACTATTTTCTTGTTGGAGTTTAAACAATAAATATATGCCAAATAAAATTTGAGCTCGTAATATAATTATATGTTTAAATAAAGAAAATTTTGAACTGAAATCCGCACGTTATTTTTGTTGTTGGAAATCACACAAAACTTGTGTATTTGTATTGCCACAACCGTATTTTGTGTTATAGTTCGCACAAGTCTGTTTTTAGGGAACACAATTTATACTGTTGTGAAATATCGCAATGTTTTTGTTAACTTGAAAAAGAATCCTGTTAAAATGTATTATTATAGTGATTTGTGCACTGTACAGTCTAGATTAACATAAAGTTAATAGGTGAAATGAAGGTCATTACTGCTGAGTGATTATGTTATCAGTATACTGTTGATCATATATTACTAACACTGTTGTCTTTAGCACCTTCGCCAACAATGAGATTCAGGTTTTACCAGACTTCGCTTTCAAGTTCAACCTTCAATTAACCCTGTTGGAAATGGGAGGAAATCCTCTGACTGAAATAGGACGTAATACATTCTCCAACCTTCCCGCACTAAAAGAATTGTAATAACCATTTTCATTTAGTTTTTATTTCTAGAAATTTAAAACTGAATCTTGCAGTGTTGAAATAGATGTTTTTTCTTAATATTTCGTTAAAGTTCCGAAACTACAATGATATAAGTTCATTAGAAAACAACGAGGTGTTTTATTTGTCTTATAATGACGATTCTTATGCTTGAACATGGACTATTTCATATCATTTACATGTTTCAAATTAGTCTTTTTATATATTTTTAAATTGTAGTTTCATTCAGTTTAGATTATTTGATAATTTTATTTCTGTTTTCTAGGTAACTTTTTTCATGTAGTACTAAACAGTATCTTTTATTTCATAGAATTTTATCCGAAGTTCGTAGTCTCGAAGAATTTCCAGATTTAAAAGGAACAAACGCTCTAGAGCTCTTGCGTTTGGACCGTGCTTTATTATACTCTGTTCCTCCACATATCTGCCACCAGGTGCCGCTGCTTAAAAGTCTGTGAGTACCCACTGGCGCTTTTCACTTTGTTCAGTTTTCATAGTTTGATACATCAGTGCAACATTATAATTCATAAAGTTTGTTGCTATTTGCACAACGAGTCAAGGAAAAAACAACAACAACAAACAAATATCCATGTATTAATGTTCTCACCAGTTAAAATTGAATAGTAATCTCACGTCAACTCATATCAGTGCAAAAATACTTTCAGCAGTTTAAGTTGAATTTTTGTTGTTAAAATTCATATAAAACATGTGTACTTGTGTGGTCGCAATAATAATTTGTTATAGTTTGCACAAGTCTGTGTTTAGAGAACACAATTTATACTGTTGTGAAATAACACAAAGTTTTTGTTAACTTGAAAAAGAACCTTGTTAAAATTTGTTGTTATGGTGATTTATGTGCTTTAGAGTCTAAATTAACATAAAGTTCATAGTAAAAGGAAGGACATAAACTTGTATCAGTGTAATAATGTTCTCACCTGTTAAAATTAAAGAGTAATCTTAATAAACATCATTGTGATCTGTTTAACTGACGATGCCGAGTAAAGTCAAAGGAAAATAACAGGTTAACTTATTTTCTTTCAACTCTGAATTTGATCCGTGTCTAAAATCCACTATAATACACACAAGATCTCTTGTATTCAATTTCAACGTACTTTATTTCATTGTACTTTATACGTTTTCTATTTTGTGACAGAAACTTAAGATCTAATCGATTGTCGTCGCTACCACAGTTAGAAAAATGTGAAGATCTTCGTTTGATGTGAGTGTGCTTCTTATTCCATAAAAAAGTCATAAAATGTGTTATCGTTCTTAAATATCAAATTAAACATAGAGTGAAACAGTTTAATTTGCGTGTATTGGCACAATAACTCATCTAGTTACGCAGTTATCCTAACCCATAAAGTATGGTAAAGACGCTGTAGAATTGCAAAATATTTAATGCAGTCTAAATGAATTGGTAAGAATACAAATTGCACAAGTTTTCTGGCCACGGACTGTCCTTCTAAAGTGTATTCAAACGTAAGAGTTACACATATATTACCTACACCAATCAAATTCGAATAATTTGTTTTATAGACTTGAAAAAAGAATCCAACTGTAACTGGATGTTGAAAACTTTATTTCCTCAATATCGGTACCTTTTAATAACATGTCGGGTGATATCAACATGTTAAAAATAAAAAATAATTATAATACTTTATCCGACCTCCTTGACTGTTAACGAATGTATTTTCTAACATGGATAAAACGAATTGTATTTGTTGATTTTCCTGAATTTCTGAACACACAAAGAAAATAAGAAAAATATCTTCCGAGAAACATAACTGACATGATTCTCCTCAACTTAAATCTACACTGTTTTACAAAACCAGTAACGATTGTTGAATAAATGTGTTCTGTATTACCAAGTGTAACGACTTTTTAAAATAAATTTACATGATTTCAAGGAAGCGATTCTCGTGAAATCAACGGTACATTGTGTTACCAAACGTGTTATTTGTTGACTAAAATTTACACTGTCGTACCACCTCTTGTGTAAAATGTATCTGACCAAAAGTAAAGCTTGTTGCATAAAATATATATACGATTTTACAAAAATCAACGTTTATTATTAGAATACACAGTATATTAGCAAAGTAATGCTTGTTAAAATAAAGTGTACATTGCATTACCAAAATAATGTAAACTCAAAAGTATAGTGTACTGCCAAAACTAATGCTTGTTAACTGAAACGTCCAGTGTTACTACTACCCCTTCTCAACGTGCGTGGTTACTCTATTTTATGTATAATTACGTATATTTCAAATACGTTATAACGTTACAACCTCTAGCATAATTATAAACCTTCAATTTCAGTCTTATTTTTTATTTTGCTTACTTTACTTCTTAAAAACGGTTATATTGTTGTTGTTATTTAAATACAATTTTTACTGATACAGTTCCTATTAAATCAAGTTGTTTTTGATTCTGTGATATGAAAAATAATGGGTTATTTTCAGATCAAGAACCGTTCGACGAGTACACTTTTCAATTGAAAAAAACGTTGTGTTGAGTGGAAATACTTGGGCTTATTTGAGAGAGAAATATTGGGTTTTTGTTCTTCTAAAAAAATAGCAGATTTGTCTTTATTTTCACAGCTTTTTGTTTATGCACTTTAATCACGAGCTGTAATTTTGTTTTTGTTTTATGTGTAGTCCTGCGAATATACTGTATAATCAACTTATATTAACCTATTTTTGTGGATATCTGGAGCAAATGGGCGGCATTTAACTTACTTTATTTTCTTAGTTATGATAATTAAATATCATTTCTTATAACGTTTAAAATTAAGTTGACTATGTTTCATGATCTATTTCTACACACTTACGAAGAATATTTTGCAATGTTAGCTTAGCGTAGATAGAGACTTAGGACTAATCTACATCTCCTACACTAACCAAGCCTCTTGAGATATTACAGCCGACAAGACCGTTAACGACGAAGACATATAACCGACTTTTTACTGTACTCTAAGTACTTATCTAACGTTATACATTTAACGTTCACGAGTTATTGATTTATAATATTTTTACTATATATATTTATATGTATATTTGGCTTCACAACTTTATAAGTTGCTTTTTTTTTCTTTTTTTTCATCAGCTTAAGTTCTATAAGAACTTTTTTGTTCACTAGAGTAATAATACAGATACAACTGTACCAGTTTTTATTTTTCTGGATAAAGTCGTCATATATCTCAATCTAATACTCCATGACCAGTTGGTTATCCCCACAGTTTCAAGTCATGCCAATGATAAAGCCGTAACATGCTATTTAACTTTTTAAGACTCCAGTTGGGAAAGTGAGAATCGTGTAAGGTTTGTGCTTTTCTTCCTACCTTTACGCTATCATATTGGGATCGAGAAATTCCCCAGTTGTGCGCCTTACCATGGGAAAGATTTTACTTTGCTTCTTTCTCTGCAGAGACTTCAGTTACAACAGGATAAGATCGCTAGAGAACATTCCATTCCAGAAGCAGAAGAACCTGATTGACTTGTTGCTAGGAGACAATCTAATAGAAACTATTCCACGCGATGCTTTCCGAGGACTGGACAAGTTACAAGTTTTGTAAGGTTTTATTTTCAGTTTGCTAAATTTCTTTAATGGACATCATATATGAATTTGTGATGTTTTCATGTAATATTAAATTCATTTCCTCATAAATGAATTTCTACTGTCATTTGATTATTAAGTGAAAAGTCAATCAATTTGAGGCACTAAACTGGTCCTTGTAACTAAAAAGGTGTTTTTGTATGTGTTTGTATGAATTAATATACTTGTGTGAATTTACCTGCGTATGTATGTGTATACAGCAAGATATTATATATATATATCAGTGGCAGATCAAATAAACGCGTGTATTTATACATATAAACGCCTTTGGAAGTTATTATGGAAATAATGAATAAAATGAACATAAAATGCAAATATTATAGGATCGAATGCATGCTAACTGCATGAAAATGAACCGCTATGATTGCATGCCATTCAACAAACCATCCAGTTCAACACCAGCTTAATGCCTGCCACAGAGCGCGCTAGCAATATTTATGCAGGGATGGCACAGATACCCGTAATAAAGCAATATAAAAGTTATCTGGAATTTCTTTTGTACAGATCATCAGAAGTTAGATACGAAGAAAAACTGGCATATTCGCTATTTCCGGTCTATATGCCGCTTTTCAGCTATCTAGAGCGTCTCAAAGTTGAAAACAGGGAACATCCAAAACGTGATTTTATTTTTTCATTGATCATCATCATCTTTCTTCAACGCCTAGCACTCACCTAGTTATAGCAGTAACCACTGGTGAAAACAGAACAATCTTCAAGATCGTTGACTGCCTGTTTTATTATTATTAATATATGCAAAATTAATTTATTGTTAAAATATTGCAAAATGGTCATGACATAGTATTCTAGAATTAACTAAAGGAAAGGTATAACCATGAAAACTGAGATTCTATTGAAACATCAAGTTTTCGATATACAAAGTAGAGAACTCAGTAATGTAGGGATTTTTGTTCTCCATTTGATGTCGAAAAGGGTATGTGATCAAAGCCGGATCATGTGATATGTACTCTTTCATTTCATTCTTGTTTGGTCCATTTCTTCTTGTTCAATATGCAACTCCGTATAGGTTATTTATCTAACGATAATTTTTGTTCTATAAAAACTGTAGGCAGTCATACATTTTCAGCAGTAGTGAGGCAAATGCATCAATGCTCTGAGGATAGTATGAATCATAACAACCGTGTAAAAATTAAAGTATTGGCTGGTGAAGGCTACTCTATGCAACTGGTTGAAGCAAAATTTCACGTTTCAGTGAGATATGTGTAGAAATTTAGAATTATTTACGTGAAAATATTACTGTTAATTCATCATCACCACCGCAAAATTTTGGGCCACTCTCTACCAATGAATAGTGGGCTTTTGAGTCACATTATAACGTCCCCAGTGCCGAAAGAGCGATCGTGTTGGTGACGGGATTCGAATCTGCTTCCCGCAGTTTGCGATTCGAATGTCTTAACTGCCAAGCTCCTGTAAGAAAGATCGAATGATTGCCATGTGTTGGTTATAAATAGGTTGTTTCAACCTGAAACAAGGGAGATGGGAATCAACTTTGATAAAGTGTTGTTTGTTTTTCTTTTCACGTTCACTGTCTTTCTAAATTATTACGTTAAACCAAAGTGTCAAACCTCAAAAACAAAGAAAATGTCGAAGTATTGTTTGTATTATTATTCTGTACAATAGTTTCCCAACTTGTTTTAGGATTTAAATATCAGGGTCATTCGCTCTTTCTATATATATATACATCTGTATGTGTGTGTGTGTTTGATTTCTTATAGCAAAACCACATCGAGCTGTCTGCTGAGTACACCGAGGCGAATCGAACTCCATATATATATATGTAGGGACTACATATAACACTTATATAGCTTTCTGCGAATGTCCAAACAAATCCTCAAGAACATGAGCTATTGAATAGGGATTTATTTTGTTACAAGATAATGATCTTAGACACGCAAACAGTTAAGTAAAACGACTGTTGGAAGGGAAATGAAATCGATGAAACGTTCACAATCAATAGCTTGGCCAGCATAAAGTATTGATATGAGTATTAAGAGTATATGAGTTGTTATAAAAAATTGAAAAGATCAAACAGCAGCGAAACAGCCTTGATGAATTATAGGAGTAATAGAGAATATAAGAAAAAAATGTTTCTTGATCATATATTGGTAAACATAGGTTTTCATAAAAACAAAGGGAACTGTTCTTTTTAAAACAAATAGAAAATATTAGCGATTTGAATAATATTTTCACGTGTTTGTTTCTTCTATAGTAATTTATTATACTTCTGATAAATTGACGACTTGGTTCAATTACTTGTGGTTAGTGACCTATATGTAATGATGGATTAAGTAAATTTGCATTACAGCTATTATTACCCACCTAAAAGAAGTGTCAATAAAAATTGATAACACTTCTGTAATATGACAAATGACATTTTAAATAATGTATGAGAAACACAATAATAAACTACTGTTACAATTAAAATGTAGGCTTCTCGAGACGGACCAAGAATAATTTAGGAAGCTCAGGTCACACTCGGTGATAAAATTTAAGTTACTGATTATCGTTTCGGTTTTCTAAATCCTTCATCGCAAAGCTACATGACTATCTGCGCTAGTCGTCCCTAATTTAGTACTCTAAGAATAGACGGAAGGCAACTAGTCATCACCACTCACCTCCAACTCTTGGACTTCTCTTTTACCAACGAATAGTGGGATTGACTGTCACAGTATAACGCCCCCACGGCTGAAAGGGCGAGCATGTTTGGTGGGACGGGGATACGAACCCGCGACACTCATATTACGAGTCGAGCGCCCTAATAACCTAGCCATGCCGGGCCCAATAAACTACAGAGTTTGTCAGCATTTGGGTGTATTATAAATTAGTCAACGTTTATATATATTATAAGTTTTGCCAGCATTCAGGTATACTATAAATTTTGGCAATATTTTTTATTTCATGTGACAGTTCAAAAAAACATGATTATGGAAAGTAATACTTGTCTGTGTATTACGAACAAAAGTTAAATAAACAGGCATATTGGTGTCACCAGTATATGATGCGTATCTCTTTCGTGTAGTTGATATTAGTTCTCCTATGTTTTTGAACTTTTCTGAACTCTATATGTTGTACAATGTTTTCCCTCTATTTGTTTCAATCCATGTACGGAATAAAATTGTTCATGTGCACCAGTGTCAAGGCAAGTTGTTGATGTGCACTAGCAGGTTTTTTAGTGGTGTTATGTTTAGACCATCGACCCTATTAAATCATTAGTTTGCTTTGCAATGCCACCAGTTGGTTATGTGGGCTTTAGGTCTATCGATTGCCAGGGTTATTAAAGCCGTCAACGTGTTGAGGCTTCACCATTACTGAGGATGTGCAGGACTGGAATAATGGAGTGTGCGGCACTTGTGGTTAATGTGCCTTAGCCAAAACTACACCTTAACATTTTTGTTTGTTTGTTTGAAGTGAAACAAAAAGCAACACAATGAGCTATCTGTGATCTGCCCACCACGGGTATCAAAACCCGGTTTCTAATGTCATAAGTCCGTATACATACCACTGTATCATTTGGGGGCTACACCAACAAACACCTCTCTCTGTGAGTACACTATACATAACTTATGCATACACACACACAAAGAACACTACAATAATGACAAAGAACATTACAATAATTACAAATCCGACAACAAGTTACACAATTTAATTAACTATTAAGTGAAAAGAGATACATCAACAACAATACCATCAAAATTATCCACCTCACGTTAACACAAGATATTTACTGTAACACATGAGGTTTGCCATCAACCAACAAAATTTGATATTTCTTCAACTGTCCATTACATGTTAAAACAACCTATTTACCGTAACGTGAAATTTCATTTTTTACGGTTTGTTTTATTCAGGGTTAATAAATCTTTCATCCCTCGTAGTTAGTTTGTGAAATGTTACTACCTGTGTAGCAAACTTATAAATTTAATTATTAATTTGATTATAATAAAGATTACATCATATGTACATAGTGGGGGAAGGGCGTGTATGTGAAACGAAGTCATCTTTCCGCAAGAATATGCATGAATGAATCTGAAGTTGAAGCTAGAATTGTTCTATAAATGATGACGTTAAATAATAATTATTCTACACTTTTCGAAGTTTTGTATTGGGAATATTTTTATGAAACTATATTTTGAACCTCCCCCACCAAAAAAACAAAAACGTATTCGTTCAATATATCCAACTTTTTCGTAATGTGTATTTCAGGAGTTAACAAAATAGCGACATAGATATAATTTCTGGAGAAGAAACAGTTTTAATGATTAGTGAATAACTGAATTAAATTATTGTTGTGTATAAACGCTGATTTTGAGATCCTTAGTCTAACAAGCAAAGCTCGAATTATTATTTAGTTTGCTGTGAACCACCAAAACATAGATTTCTAAGTACTTTTTTGGAACTACAAACGTAGTTAATGACACTATGAAGGCATATAGGAGATCCAAGAGAAAGGAAAGTCTCTTGTTATGACACATTTCATCCTATCATTGGTTGCTTAAAATTAATTTATAGAGAACTAGCAAAGTTTTATACTGTAATTGGTTACTAAAGAAATAATCAGTAGAGAATTAGCAATATTTTCACTATGATTGATCAGTAAGATTATTTAGTAGAGAACTAACAGTTTCACACTATCGTTGATTACTAAAAAGTAATTAATAGAAAACTATCAATGTTTCACACTATCATTAACTACTAAAGGATAATTAGTAGAGAATTAACGAAGTTCGTCATCTCAGTGGTTATTTAAAGCTGCCAGTGAATAGTTTACTGAAGAAGAGAATCATCATAGGGTTATTTTAGTGCAGTAATGATATTACAATAATGTTAATTAAAAGAGTAACACTTTGCATCACAGAATAAAACACTAATAATTATTATTACATGTTTGGTCCTGTTTGGCTTTGAAAAGAAATATTTGTTTCTATGGGGTATGAAATGAGTTCGGCGACTTAGATCTAATATTCCAAATCATTGGAGTTGCCATACATTTTGAAATTGTTTGAGTTTGAATATACCTATTATTATTTCTTCCTTTTTTAGAAGTCTTGTCAATAACAATATTAAGGACATTCATCCAGAAGCCTTCGAGACTGTTCCTCGGCTAAGAGATCTGTAAGTTGGATCTTTTTTTGAGGTTCATATTTATATTTTAAAGTGGAGATCCATGTTATGTTTATCTGATACTGATTAGGTTAACAAAGCGACATGTGTTATTTGCTAAGAAACAAACGCAACATGAATTTGTCAAGAATAATGTGTTATGACATAAAAAAATTATAAATGACTACAAAAGACGAAAGAAATTCTCTATATTTAAATATAATCACACTAAAGAAGAATAGCTGGTTTCCATAATTACTTTCAATTTTAAATTTTTTAACATGGGACAAACGTCCTAATCAGGACAATTAATGTTCAGGTATAGTAGCCGTCTCTAATTTGTTATTACTGACCAGAGGGAGATACACAGTCTGCAGTGCTCGTCGTCACAAGGGCTTTGTCCGGCTTTATTTTGAATGTTTGATGGATTGATAATCATTCTTATAACGCATCTGTAAATGGAAGCTAAGAGCTTGTTTAGGAGTATATCTGTAAAGAAAGTTCCAAGATTAATGTTTGAGCGAGAAATGATAAATTGTTAACCTGTATAATAACTGAAGCGTAGAAAACTGGTTTGTTGCAGTGCGGATAAGCCTCACAGAATCATGCGTTCTTACATAATTAATTATGTCATTTATATTATATGTTCCCCATGCGTAGAACGGGTACCTTAACTAGTTATTCATAAAATACTCTTTTTTGGATGTAATTAGATTCAGTGTGATACCAGGATGCTACATATTTTTTAACCACACACATAAACCCAGACATACACACATAAAAAAAAGGACTGATGTCCACAATAGAAGCATACATTGGTCGTGCCCTGGTAACATTAAGGGGTTGTCTGCGTCATAAGCACAAAGATAGGACCTTTCAAAACTTTGAAAAAAGTTATAAAAAATGTTATGCACTGTAGTTAATCTATTTACCAATTTTTGTCACATTTGAAATGGACTAAAAGTAAATAATGAAACAAAAGCACTTGATATTAGAATAACGTTCCACGGATAAAAAAAAATATTGGAATAACAAATAATAATAAGATACAAGAAACGTATAAAATATGTTGAAATCTTTATAGGGATTTAAAGAGAGAGGACGAAAATATGTTGAAGGTGACAATTTTGCCAAGAAAGAAAACAAAACGCTACTAATTGCTTTACTATTAGTAAAAACTAATACTTTTGTTTTATATATTGCAATTAGACACGTTATAACACAGATATTTTTGTCTAAAATGTCAGTACACTTTTAGTAAATAATTTTGTTAGTAGTAAAAGTTTTTTTCGTTGAAAGCCATTTTAAATTTTATTGTTTGAATCTTTCGGTTAGGAACCTTGGTAACAATCGTTTTCCAACACTTCCGACTAAAGGATTACAGAATCTTCGACAGCTTAAAACTTTCAACAATCCAAACTTAAAAGAGTTCCCCTCTCCAGACTCCTTTCCCCGTGTTCATACCTTAGTTCTCTCCTACTCATACCACTGTTGTGCGTTCCTCTCTGTCAGTCAGAAAACGCTTGAAAAGTCTACCAGACTACAGGAGGCTATTGTGTGGCTAACAAAAGACGACGTGGACATGAACATGTGGAGTACGAACATCACAGACGTCTGGCCCGGCTATGGTAAGTTCGCTTGTTTGTTTTTGGAATTTCGCGCAAAGCTGCATGAGGGTTATCTGAGCCGGGCGTCCCTATTTTAGCAGTGTAAGACTAGAAGGAAGGCAACTAGTCAACACCACCTACCGCCAACGCTTGGACTACTATTTTACCAATGAATAATGGGATTAACCGTAATTTTATAATAAATCCATGGCTGCAAGGACGAGTATGTTTGGTGTAACGGGGATTCGAACCCACGACCCTCAGATTACAAGTTGAGCGCTCTAAACACCTAGATATGCTAGGCCAGGATAAACTGAGAAAGACGCTTTAACGGAGTTCCAGTCTCTTTTTAAAAAATGGAATTTTAACTCGTATTTTTGTTTTTTATTATTTGTTTCCTTGTGTAATTTTTTTCAGATCTACAAAAATATTGTCATATTCTTTAAATTGTATAACGCTTACCGGAATATAAGACATAATAATGATTTAGTGAAACTACCTTGAACTCCAAAGAATCTTTTGAAGATTTCGTATTCCTTTCTCTCAACCCTTTGGGTTTATATTTTATCATGTAATGTTAGGAATTTATTCGAAAGTTTGTTTTATTTGTTTGTTTTTGAATTTCGCGCAAAGCTACTCGAGGACTATCTGCGCTAGCTGTCTCTAATTTAGCAGTGTAAGATTAGAGGGACAGCTAGTCATCACCATCCACCGCTAACTCTTGGACTACTCTTTTACCAACGAATTGTGGGATTGACCGTAACATTATAATGCCCCCACGGCTGAAAGGTCGAGCATAATTGGTGCGACTGAGATTCGAAGCCGCGATCCTCGGATTAGGAGTGGTATGCCTTAACCCTCCTGGCCATGCCGGGCCATCCGAAACTATTGTTACTCCTTTTATACATATATTGTTACGCATAAGAATTTCAAATAGCCTAAAACTAGGTTAAAATAAAACTGGCTTAGAATTTAAATGACGATATGTATGAAATTTATGATACTTGCCAAAAGATTGATACACATACTTAAATAACTTTTAATATACAAACAATAATACAATTTACGATAATGGTGATTACAAATAATGATTTATATACAAAACCTTTACAAATTTACAAATAATACTGAGTTTTTTTCTATTCTGGAACTTTCTTATTGTCTTATCGAGGGTTCACGATGAGCAAGCTACTTTCGAATTGATCTAGATAAAATTCACGTAAAAGGAAGCTAGGTAGCTCTGCGTTCTTCGCTTTTCAATTATCGTACGCGAATTTTTCACCGCTGAAGTTATATGAAATAATATTCGGTATGAATCCGCTGAATTTAGCTTGTTTGTAATATTCGAAATCTATAATCGTCCCTGAAGTTTCTGATTAATAAGACTTATCACAATTATAACGTCTGACGTTCATTGCATAGCAACCATAACAAACCAATAATATATACTGTCTCTTGGCACATCGAGTTTGTTACATGTTTTTAAACGGATATATATAATAGTAAATCCATTACAATATACATATCTAAACTATTGCAAAGGGAAATTAATTTATAACGGTTTTACAATATAAATGATTAACTTATCACGAGCTTGATAAAGTAGGACAGATGTACGAAAGAAATTGCAGTTAATATTGTCTTGTTAAACAACACGATATAGTTGATCGACAAAAAAATAGATCAGATATTTCAATATTATCTTAATGGCTAGAAATTAAATAAGAAAGTTCTTAAAACATGATGCAGAAAATAGCACCGCATTACGATTATCGAATAATTAGTTAGTAGCAGTGTTATGGTATGTGCCATAAATAATTACTGTAGAATAAGAGTATATATACAGTAAGAAAGAAACAAAACAGAAACCTCTATTCACTCTAAGCAATTGTTTTACGCTATTTTGTTAATACACTATTTATGTAAATATTAAAGGTGCTTGCTAGTCGCGTGTAGACCGTGATCAAAAAGTGTTTTTGTGTGTGTGTGTGCGTTTTTCTTAGAGCAAAGCCACATTGGGTTATCTACTGAATCCACAGTGATAAAGTAATTTCGATATTTAAATCTTAAAATATGGCAGAGAAATGAATACTTTTAACATTCTTGAACAGTATTTTCTCCTCCAAACTTGCATAAAGAAATTTTTATGAAAATAAGATATGACAGTTTTCTAAGAAACATAGTGTGTAAAAATATGTCGTTATAAACAAATTCGCGTGTTCACGTATTTTTTTCATAGAGAATTTTTCATCAAAATTTGAAGAGTTTGCTCTTCAGTTATGGAAATCTTTCGGCAAAGATTATACCATTCCTGACAACTTGGCTCAATATGCAGAAGAATATTTTGAAGACTACAAGTCATTTTACAACAGTGAAGACATAATTCTTTCTCGTTATCCAATCCAATGTATTCCTCAACCAGGTAAGATAAATACTAGTGTTATGATTACATAAAAACTTGCCTCTGTATTTATTCTTTAAAGCTCATAACATATGTAAATTAACTTGTAGACTTATTCTAGAACTTTTCTCTATATTAAAATAGTTTTATTTACGAACATTAGGCCCTCTCATCAGAGCCTTCATCAAGCAACAATGTACTGAAAGATAGAAATTCGTTTATCTTGGAACACTGCTTTAAAATATGTAGCTAGCCAACAATAATAAAAAAGTTTTGTAAATAAAAGCATTTTAGCATAGAGAAAAATCCGGGTATACCTCTGTACGTATTATCCGGTTCATTGTATAAATGTCAGTCTAATATTTAAAATAGTTACTATGGTTATGCATAATAGTTGTCTCGATACTGAACACAAAATTATCTTTGTCGTGTTACAGATATTTTGTGGGTGTTCAATTCAACTACGTAAAGTTTGGTTAGAAAAGTAGGATTTTATTATTGTGATTACGTCACACAGTTGTCTTAGTACTCGGTGCTATTATCACAATTACATATGTCGCTAGATTCCTTATTGAATATAATACTAATAGCAACTCATGTTTGTTTGTTTTGAATTTCACGCAAAGCTACACGAGGTGTATCTGCGTTAGCCGTCCCTAATTTAGTACTATAAGCCTAGAGGAAAGGCAACTGGTCATCACCACCAGCTGACAACTCTTGGGCTACTCTTTTACTAATGAATATTGGATTGACTATCACGCTATAATGCCCCCACGGCTAAAAGGCAAGCACGTTTAGTGTGATGTGGATTCAGACCCGCGACTCTCACATTGCGAGTCGAGCGCCTTAACCGCCTGCCTAGCTTTAAAGAAAATATATGTATTATTGAATACTAACACAATGATTTTATGTTTTCATCTATGCAAGTAAAATTCGTATTTATATTGTGAGAGTGTTAGTAGTTAGTGTGTTGGACTGTGGATCCAAAGGTCTATGGTTAACCCTCGTTACTGAAACAAAAATCCTGCTCTAATTTCATTATCATAGGCTACGTATATGAATGATTATTTAGCCTTACTATTCAACCAAACAAGGGAAGTTCATGAGTTGGTGGTAGGTCCTGTTGACAAGCTAGCTGCCTTTCTAACAGTAGCTATTGAAGCGCGAATATCCCAAATAAATGAAGTTATGTAAGAAACAATAGAATGATATGATATATACTGCCTGGATATTAGCGCATAATTTATGTTAGTTTTATGTTTTTTGCAAATTAAGATAACTCTGTAGTTTAGAAATAACCGTAATTAAGTGTTTTCATGTGTTGCACATCAGCCATAGAACTATGCTTATTTAAATATATATTTCCAGATACGAATATTTAAGTTTCTCATAATAAACACAGAAGTTTCAACATATTTTAGTTCAAAGTGTTAATAGATTCAACTTTATTGGAATTTTGAGCTGGAAATAAATAAGTTCTGACGAGAAATTTAAATTTTCAATTAAAACAATGTGTTATGTAGTTCATATTTTATTTTGTTTACTCTCAAACTACTGTAGTTTTAGAGTTAACCTATAAACATGTGGTTGTCTTAGATCCGTTTCTTCCTTGTGACGACTTGTTTGGCTGGTGGACTTTACGGTGTGGAATCTGGATAGTGTTCCTTCTTGCTATGCTAGGGAATGGTGTAGTGGTGGTGGTCATAGTGTTCGGCCAGAGCACAATGGACGTCCCAAGGTTTCTCGTCTGTAATCTCGCTACTGCTGACTTCTTTTTGGGGATTTATCTCGGGATCCTAGCTGTGGTGGACGCTTCTACGTTAGGGGAGTTTCAAGTAAGTTGATATAATGCACAGACGATAAGTTACAGTTAACTACAACAAATACAACATGTTACCCAATACGAGCTAAAGTGTTTCATTTTACTTCCTATAAAACGGAATTTGAAACAGTCAAAACTGGGTGTGAAATATTATTCATATCAGCATAATCACTGCATCTGAATCTTGCCTTGTTTATTCATGGCTTTTATATGTTTGTAACTGTCAAGTGTTATAGGTCCTGCTTTAATACACTTTATGTTCAGTCTTAAATTATATCATTTTATTTCTTTATCTGAACAAAGTTTTAAATGCTTCCATTTAGCATGATCCTCGTTCAGCTATGTATGTGTAATTTATGAGCGAGTATGTTTCACGTTATTTTCTACATAATAAATTTTGTTACCTAATGAACCAGAATGTTTCATGTTACATCCTATACAATAGTATAAGGTAGTATTTTTCTCATATTATTCCCTACAGTATGGGTTTTATTGTTTAATATGAGATAGAATGTTTTTGATTACTTTCTATAATATACATTATTTTTATGTCTTCATATTATTCTCGTTATTATGGTTTTATCAATTAATATCAGTGAGAAACTTTTCATGTTACTTCTTGTTTTACAGTTTTTTACTTAATGTGAGATAGAATGTAATTATCTATACAATTCATTGTTCTTCCTACAGTATGAGTTTTGTTATTTATTGTGATAATTTTAATATGTAGAATTAAACAATGGTTTCTTCTTTCGTTTCACCTTGCTCACTTAACTCTCTGGTTTGTAAATATTGCAGATTTTAAGATCCCATTAGAAGTATCAGCAACCATGGAAGTCAAAAATAAGATTTGCAGACATTTCCGTCCTCCTGGGAGTGTTAGCAAGCTTTTCAGATATTTAACCAAATAATTAACTTTTGATCAAAGCAAATTACCTACATTGATGTTTACTAAAATCATGCAGTTATGAATACAGCTAATTAAATATACTTTTCTTATGTTCGTACTTATGAAGAATAGATTACATTAGAAATCGATAGGCCGAAAATTTATAATAAACTGTAGCTGTTTTCTTTAAGGATTCAAAATCAGAAGTGTTTGAGATTAACAAGTGAAACGTATATTTTGTTTCCCATAAGTCGTTTCGTTGTTGTTGTTGTTTTGAATTAAGCACAAAGCTACACAATGGGCTATCTGTGCTCTTCCCACCACGGGTATCGAAAACCGGTTTTTAGCGTTGTAAGTATGCAGACACGCCGCTGAGCCACTGGGGGCTCCCACAAGTAACTCACTGCTCAATAAGCCTTTCATTCGGAATTTATATGACGTTAGACAAAAAGACCAAAGGCTGGTGGAACATTAGAAACCGAAAGTCTTTTTGTCTAACGTCATAAGGCATGATAGGAAACCATTGTTGAATGATCAAAAAAGTTATAGAACTTAACTAAATCGAATGACTGTACCTCCAAAATGTACCTACTTTTCACTTATTTATTTCATCAGTCTCGAAGTAATTCGTTAATCGCAACATTTCTAGTAAAACTAACACAGAAAAATCAAATGTTATCGTGAGCAAAAGTATATATGCACACTGAAAGAGACTTGAATAGCACTCATGAGTTCTTTAACTGTATTCTAGGTTAGGGAGTAGAAAACATAGTACGAACATTCCAACACAAATTGTCAACTCTTTTGGCTGTACAAAAGGTAAAGAAGATATTTAGTCACAATAAACGTTTATTTTATTTATTTTAAAGCCAAGCAAGAATATGTTAATATGGCAAAATAATATTTATTAATTAACATTTACTCACCACTTACAACTTTTTAAAACACTGATTCGATAACTTTACTAACAGTAAGCATTTTTGTAGTCTAATTTAATACGTATAAAAGTAACGTAAGGCTTAGGTAAATTTTATTTTGCGTTTGGCTGTAACTTTATTTCATAAAACTTCTGAATTAAAGTATTTTATTTATTATCTAAACAATAAATAATAGAAAACAATCTTTCTGACAAATTAACATGAATATTAAGTATTCATAAACTTCATAGTTAACCCAAGAAAAATCAGGTGAATAGTTTTGTTGCTAAGTGATGATGTATATTGTTGAACATTACCAAAAAAAAAAACAGTGTGAAAATACTTTCGACAGAGAGTTTGTTTGTTTATGAATTTCGCACAAAGCTACTCGAGGGCTATCTGCGCCAGTCGCCCCTCATTTAACAGTGTAAGACTAGAGGGAAGGCAGCTAGTCATCACCACCCACCGCCAACTCTTGGGCTACTATTTCATCAACGAATAGTGGGTTTGACCGTCACATTATAACGCCCCAATGGCTGAAAGGGCGACATTGTTTGGTGCGACGAGGATTCGAACTCGCGACCCTCAGATTACGAGTTGAACGCCTTAACCACCTGGCCAAGCCGGGCCTCGATAGAGTGACAAAGGGAATAAACCTTTCATAATTAGTGATACAAACAAGATATTAGAGAACATTTTTTTTTCATCTTCCAACTAAAATAAGATTTTTTTTATTGAACGAAAGGCTTCTGATTTTGAATCCGAAATTGACAAATTAAAAGGAATGTTGAGAAAAAGACGTCTGCAATTTACGTAATTTTTGTCAAAAATGTTAGGCTTTTAGCTTTTAATTCTTCATTGTTTAAGTTGTAACTCTTAATAGAATGCACTATTTCATCAAGGCAAATGAATATAAAGAAAAAAATATGCATTTTGCGTTGTTAGACTCAACCACTTACTTGTGTCCAGCTTTGAAAGATGAAAATAAGAAAAGGGAAAATAAAAATAAAAACCTTTTTAGCATTTAACAGGGAAAATGTGAACACTATTAAATTAGTCTAAATACTAGCTGGTCAAGAGTTTAAGACTATACCAAAATGAAGTCTTAAACAGGGTGGGAAATGCCCAACAAGAGGTATCAGTAGTGAGTTGCACGGCCGTCATTGCGAATAACTACAAACATTCGCTTTGGCATGTTCAATGTAAGCGTTTGCAGAAGGCTGGCTGGAATGTTATTCAAAGTGGTGAAGATGGCTTCACGAAGATCATGCACTGTTCGGAATTGACGTCCTTTTCTATAGACTTCCCTTGTCATCCACCCCCAAACATTTTCAATGGGGTTCAGTTCGTACGAACACACTGGATGATCCAAAAGAATCACGTTATTCCCCATGAAAAAGTCCTTTGTCCTGTGGGCATTTTGGATTGAAGCGTTATCCTGCCGAAAGATCCAGTCATTTCCACACAAGCGAGGGTTTTCAGTCAATAAGGATGTTCTCTCCAACATGCCAATGTAACCAGCTGCTGTTTGACGCGCCTGTATAACCTAAAGATTCATTGTTCCATTGAAGGAGAAAGCACCCCAGATTATGATGGAACCTCTTCCACTGTAATATATGTCTCCGGTGGGATATCTTTATCGTTCCAGTAACGTTGGAAGCCATCTGGACCATCATGGTTACATTTTTCTTATCAGAAAACAAAACCTTCGTCCACTTTTCTACATCCCATGTTGGTTGTTCTCAGCAAAGTTTAACGGAACTGTTTCGTGGTGTGGAAGGAGGCGTGGCCTTTGAAAACGTTTATGGTTTTTAAAGCCTTTCTCTCGTAGATGCCGTCTTATTGTTCTTGAGCTACATTCTGCGTCCGTAAGAGCATTAATCTGGTTCGACGATCAGCTGTGTCTCGTCGAATCCTTCTACTCAACGCCGGCGAAATTTTCTTGGGCCGACCATTTGAAATTTTCGTTCCGTATCCCTCAGGGTCTTTTAAGAAATTTGCAACAGCAGTTTTACTACGCCCAATCTCACCAGCGATGAGAGAGACCTTGCTTTTGCAGCTCGACAATTCTGTCACGTTCAAACTCTGTCACATTTTTAGCCTTTGCGATGTTTTTACCCAATGTAACACAGAAGATGTCAGTGAGAGATGTTGACAACGCTAATGCTTGAACACAAATGACTAAATTTCGTTACGTGTTTACCGATTAATGCTTCGTTTCAGTATGGTCTTAAACTTTTGACCAACTAGTATTTAGGCTAATTTCATAGTGTTCACATTTTCCCTGTTAAGTGATTGAGTCTAACAACGCAAAATGCATATTTTTTCTTTATGTTCATTGGCTTTAAGATTTTGGCCAGCAGTGTATTTTGTATTCAAAACATTAAATGAATACTTTAAGAATATAGTTTAATTTCGTCTGTCATTAAATTGTTTTTTGACCCAAAAAAATTAAAGAAAGTTTGTTTTTTTTCTTATATCGAAGCCACATCGGTCTATCTGCTGAGCCCATCGTGGGGAATTGAACCCCTGATTTTAGCGTTGTAAATCCGTAGTGTTACCGCTACATTAGCGGAGGGTATCGTTAAAGAAAGAATAAACTACTTCTGTATTCCATGATTACGGAATGCACAAGCTTTTAATCTAATATCGTAGATTTAATGTTCTTTGAATAACTTTCCAAAACTTTCTCAAATTCTTCTTAAGAGTTACGTATAACCTTTTGCTAGAAGGGTTGTTAAACATTTACGATAAAAATTAACAATAATTAGTCTTAATTATGGAGAAGCAGGAAACTTGCATAAGCTTCTATGGTTGAAGAAAACTAATTAATCGGCCTCGACAAAGTAACTTTAAGATTAACCTAATACTTGAGATGAATGACTACTACATATGTTACTGTTTAGTTTGATAGCAGGACAGTGCGGATAGTATAGAAAGAACTAAAACCTAGAAGCACGTACAAGGTAATAAATGATAGTAAACAATAAATGAAATGCCTGAGAGGATCATACAGTAAATAATGATTTGCTGGGAATATCAAAAACAAAAACTTCTAGCGTTATTGCTTCCTATTTTCTAAACTTCGACCTTGGAGTAGCTAATTTGTAGTGAAGGAACAGTATCAAAACACTATTTGTTATAGGCTAATGATTAAGGACATAGGGGTAGTACTTTTTATATTCTTGTAAGATGGGTGATGTGAATGTTATTAAAAAACTATAATGCTGTTGGTCTTTATAAAAAGAAATAAGATTTATTTCGAATGTATTTTTAAAATACAACATTTTTCATCTTTTATTTTAAATGCTTCTTGGATTGTTATCTTAAAAGTTTTATTTTTAACATTCAAACTTCTATACCATGTTTCATTTTATTTACAGGTGTATGGAATTTCTTGGCAAGGATCGGCAGGGTGCCAGATAGCAGGGTTCCTGGGGGTCCTGAGCAGCGAGTTATCCGTCTACACTTTGTCAGTGATCACTCTTGAGAGGAACTACGCCATTACTCACGCTATGTACGTGAACAAACGCCTGTCTTTAAAGCATGCTGCATACATCATGGCTGCTGGCTGGATATTTGCTTTAATTATGGCAGTTTTGCCGCTATGTGGTGTAAGTGACTACAGAAAGTTTGCTGTTTGTTTGCCTTTTGAGACAGAGTCAACTTTGTCGCTTGGTTACGTCGTGTTTCTCATATTTATCAATGGTGTCGCTTTTCTAATTTTAATGGGATGTTACCTGAAGATGTACTGTGCTATTAGAGGATCACAGGCCTGGAATTCAAACGATTCACGAATTGCAAAGAGAATGGCTCTTCTTGTCTTCACCGACTTTGTTTGCTGGGCTCCTATAGCATTCTTTTCACTAACAGCAGTTTTTGGGCTTCATCTGATTTCACTTGAAGAAGCAAAAGTCTTTACAATTTTTATCCTCCCTCTAAATAGTTGTGCCAATCCATTTCTGTACGCCATTTTTACTAAACAGTTTAAAAAAGACTGTGTGCTTATTTGCAAAAGAATAGAAGAATCAAGAGTTACTCGCGGCATTGGTAGATGTCGCCACAGTTCTAACTTTTCTAATCGTCATACACCAGCTAATACCAATTCGGCTGCTGACCGTAAAAGTGCCGAAAGTGACCAACCAACGTGTCAATGTGGTCAACACAAAGTCATTGATGAACCTAAAGTAAAGGACCGTAGAAGCCGTTGGAAATCATTTGCAATGAGATACTTTCTTTGTCAAGAATCTGAGGTACAAAATGATCCCAGTACTTATACTTTCGCAATTGCACAAATACAAAAAAATCTAGAACGTGGCACAAAAACAGGTACGAGTGTCTCCAGTGACAACTTTTCATCTCGTTCTGACAGTTGGCGTCAGAATGCAATTCCTCTTCGGCTTTTAGAACACGGCGCACGTCAAAATTCGTGGAATATTTCTCGTAAGAATTCTCAAGATTCAAGCATGTCTTGCAGTAGGCAGGATTCTTCGACATCTACTTTTCGCATGTCTCGTTCAAGTGTAAGCAGTGACAAATCAGATTCTCAACACACCCGATCAGGACATCCAAGTCTTAAAGATCGTACTCAATTCGGTCCAGTGGTAGCTGAACAATGCCATGGATTTCGGCCCTGTTTATCTGTTAGAGAAAGACCAATGGTGAATGGAGAATCTCGTTTCATGCGAGGAATGTTTAGCACAGCAAAAGAAAGCTCACAATTATGTCGTGAAGTGGCAATTGATGAGACGCGTACTCCTCGAATTATTGGAAAAGGATATGATTCCAGATCACAGCAGTTTGGACGATTTTGTCCAAGTTGCTCTAAAAAAGACCCTAGTTTCCCACTAACATTTAAGAATAAAGAATTAGAAGAAAAATTCAATTGCTTTTATAACAGGTTAGCAGAAACAAGCCATGAGGATAGTAGTGAAGTTCTGACTTCTAAAGAAGATCATGTCATTTTATCTAGTGACCAGTCTACAGGCGATCATAAAGTGGACTCTTCAAACACCCATGACACTTCACTCCCTGACTCTTCTGTTCAACCTGTCGACATAACTGTTCACCCCCAAATAGAAATTCAAGAGAATATATCACAAGAAAGAGAAAAGGAATGTGTAGAAGACAAAGTCAACAACTGGCTTAGGACTTCTGTTACTGACGTAATGGGAGGTAGTGAGGGGATGTTACAAGCCAGTACAGAAAGCCATTTGAATACTAACCACCTCTGTGTAAGTTTTGACAGTATTCAGAATCCCAAGTCGCAAAGTATGACTTATATTGCTTCTGACAGTAAATTAAACAAAGGTCGAAAAGTTGCGTCGGATAATTCACTTAAAAAACTTTCATTAAAAAGTCTACCAAGCCTATTACGATCTCTCTCTAGCCAAAGCACCCAGAAGCTTCAGAGACTAAAAGCTAAAAGACAGTATCATTTAAAACCCAAATCCAAAGGGAATTTGCCGTGTTCAGAAAGTGAGACAATAATAACAAAATGTAATGAAGACTTCGACAATAGTTGGAGGTTGCCAATATCGCCAAAGTTGTATAAAAGAGCGAAAACTGAAGAAGGTGAATCTGAATCTGAAATTGATGACGTATTCATTGAAATAAAATGTCAGCCCTTTGAACCATGTTCTAGCAAGAGTACTGAGTTTGAAACATTTTCATCACATGATAAGAAAGAAATGGATGAACAGTCTAGTACACAACCAATACTTAGCATTAATGAAGAACTTCCTTTGATTGAACAGGATGATCAAAATTTGAGAGAAACTTCTGAATGAAAGAAAAGATGATGCTATAATCTGTAATCTCCATTCTGTTCTAAATGAGTAATTTCTAATCATTTTATGAACAAGAATTTTGAATGAAGACCTTGTGCTACAAATTAATTGTTCTTGTCGGACTTGGATTGAGTATTCAAAATTAAAACTAAGTTCTCCCGAGTTTAGACTGAAAGAAATCTTTGATGAGCTTCCATATACAGCGTAACTTATGAGGTCTAGTTAAATTTTCAATGAAAATGTGGTTCTCTGTTTAGAACCAGGTTATATGGCTGGACTACTGTATAACCTATCTTTATAGCTGAACCATTGTTGAAATCTGAAAGAAAACCTAATTTTGCGCCTAGACTATTGTTTGGGCTGTAAGTGAAACCGTGGAAGTTTAGTTACATCATTGTAAAATTCTAAAAAAATCTGCTTTTACAGCTGGATCCTTGTGATTGCTTAATAGAAACCACGTTCTACAGTTAGACTGTTGTTGAGCTCAAAATGAAGACCTGTTTCCCAGCTAAGCCTTGTTTAAATTCTGAACGAAAACCCGACACTAAAGCTAAACTAGTGTGAATTTTAAATGCAAATATGCTTTCAAAGTTGAATTTTGTTGAATTCTGAAAAAAAAAACTTGGTTCTTTGACTGAACTATTATTGAGCTGTAAATGAGACCCTGCTTTTATAGAAGAAACAGTGTAGAATTTTAAATGGGAACTTGGTTTTATGTCTAAAGCATTGTAGAGTTCAAGGTAAGAACTGCGATTGCAGTTTAATCCTTGTCGAAATTTGAATAAAGAAGTGGTTCTACAGCTAGACCACAACTTAAACTTTGATGAATTCTCAACGAGAATTTGGTTCTATGGCTAAACCTACTTCAACAGCACAACCCTTGTTGAATTCCAAGCGAGAATCTAATTTTATCGAGATAAATTTTAAGCACTAAATGAAGATATAAAACTACAGTTAAGTCGTACCGAAGACTGAAGATGTGATGAGGTAACAGAGTCCTCGCTGCCGACTGTGATATGTAAAAAAAACTGTTTAATGTACAGCATAGATCGTGGTGTTACAATAACGATGGATGTTTGATATATAATTTAAAGTAATAGCTATTGTGTTGATTAAATATTAGCTTGAAAAATCGACTCTCAATTTTAGAAATAATTTTTGTCTTTGTCACCGCATTAAGCACAAAACTATAGCATTTAGTCCGTTTTTTGGCTAATCTGTAATTAAAACTGGCTTATTTCTATTGTTTATCTCAAACTCTTATTATAACACGACGTACGGAAAAAATACATTTTGTGTTAATTTCTAGTTTTTGACCTTTCGACAGCATTTCTATGTCCATTTTAAATTATCAGGATGTTGTCTTAAAATTAATGTAGTTTTAATGTGATGTTAAAATCTGTATTTTAATCCCTTTTAGATATTTATTTCTAATATTTCTTGTGTTGTTATTGTGCATTACTATTTTAACTAGATTATGATGTGAAAAATCCATAAAATAAATTCTGTTCAGACCTATGATTCTGGTCGTTAATATACCAATCATAACAAGAGCAATCAAAGAAATGGCATCAGTGATGTCGAGAAAACCCACTTGTAGAGAAAAATATATATGTAAAAACGGCTCGTTTGAGTTGAGAAAATATTTTACGTAGAGGAGCGAACAACGTTTCGAACTTCTTCGGTTATCGTCAGAAGAAGGTCGAAACGTTGTTCGCTCCTCTACGTAAAATATATTCTCAACCCAAACGAGCCGTTTTTACATATATATTGTTTCAAAGAAATGACATGCCCTCTCCTCACCATTCGATATTACATGCTTTTATATTGGATAACGCCAAAGTTCACCTTCAAAAAACTCAGAAACTCGTTCTCAGATCCAGAATGAACAGTGTTCCGAATCATTTTTGCAGTGAGATAAAAAGTCTGAACCTTAATATGCCCATGAAATTAGGTACAAATATGACCACACTTGAAAGAGTTATTAAATCAAAACTCAAAATTGTAAAATCTCTCAATTATAAAATCGCTTCAAAGTGATCCAGAATCTGTAAACGTAGACCAAAGAACTATTCCGTACTGACTTCCCATCTTATGTATACGTTTTGGTGTACATCGGTTTATCAGTTTTTGAGATACTCGTGAACGAAAACATAGAAACACACACGGACTTGATTGTAATACCCGCGTAACTTTATCCCAAAACAATGTTTTTATGATATTCTTGCAGACATAATCGTTATGCATGGGAAAAATATATGTACCTCGGGGGTGACATAATAGGACAAATCCAAAGGATACAAGCTATGTTTGGTGATAATCGGTCCAGCAGTTCCTCAGTTACAAGCGAATATACAAACAAAGAATTTAATCCAATAATGAAGGATATTGAAGTAAATCTTTTAGTATTTAATTAAAAATGTTCTGGACAGGCGGCAGTCTTAAAGGGTACACTATATACAAGCGTTTAAGTCACCATATTTATGCTTTGTTTGTTCGTTTGGAATTAAGCATAAAACTACTCAATTGTCTCTGCTCTGCTCAACAAGGGTATCGAAACTCGGTTTCTAGCGGTCTGAGCTTTCAGATATGTCGCTGTGCCATTGAGGACCTATAATTATGTAGTTTGTGAACAACTGCATTGACCTTTGCTACCTTTGTAGTAGCGTGTCGTCTTCAAAACATTTAATAATTGACCTAATCATAAAAACAATGTCTTGACTGTGGTACGTTTGTTTAATAACATATATATTTAAGAATATGAAAAAAAAACATCTTCTGATTTAATATAATACTGAGAAAGCAAATCTGAAACAAAGAGAAAAAAAAATATTGCAATACTAAAGCCCCCCAGTGGCTCAGCGGTATGTCTGCGGACTTACATTGCTAAAATCCGGGTTTTGATACCCGTGGTGGGCAGAGCACAGATAACCCAGATGTGTAGCTTTGTGCTTAATTAAAAAAATAAAATCAAGCAATACTAAATCATTTGCTGCACGCTACGCCCCCTGATAGCTAAAAATCGAATCAAATACCAGTAGGTGGCAGATCATAGATAATCCATTGTGTACCTTTGCGCTTGCCCCTCGTTAGTACAAGTGTGAGTCTACTGATTTGCAACGCTCAAATCAGGAGTTCGATGTCCCTCGGGGGACTCAGCAGATAGCTCGATGTAGCTTTGCTACAAAAAAAAACACACACACTTTTGCGCTCAGCAACAAATAAACAACCATACATCATCCATCACATCTTCGCGCAGTCATTTAGATTTGTATAAGATATTCTTTGAAGTGTTGTTTATTTTTAAATTACTTTTTATTCTTGTCTCTTCAAGTTAATATTTATTCAATGATAAATAAGCGTTTAGTGTGTGTTTATCTTATACCATTGGACTATCTGTTGAGCCCACCGAGTGGCATCGAAACCGCTGATTTTAGCGTTGTGAATTCGTATACTTACCGCTGCACTAGCGGTTAATAAAGCAAATCTTCTAAGAAGATGATGTATTGATATAACACAAAAAATATTCTAATAATATTAACGAATGCACCTCACAATATCACTTTGTGTTGATTGTAGCTGAATCGTTTCTATTAGATCGAAGTGCGTATAAATAAGTAATGTAAAAACTGAAAAAAACCTTTGTATTATACATATTTAATCATACAAGCCTAGTTTTGAAGATTTATGTAAATATTTATTGTACTATCACATCACAGGTTTTCATTTATGCTCGAAGTTAATGTTGTATTTATTTCACCAGCTTCAAAATTTATGTTGAATATTTTGTGAAACAATTTAAGTGACAAGCCGTATACTATTTTCGATTATACCACACGTCACTAAATTATATTTTTCTTGACTTCGTATCGAAATATTCCTTTCTTTCTTCATGCTAATTTTATTTCTTTTAACCAGTCAAATAAGTTTTTAAAAATGCGTTAGAACCAAGATGTTAAAATATCCTGCATTTTATATGCGTGATAACTTTGATGTGTAACAAATGAGATGTTAGAAAATTGGCAACATTAACTCACACACTCGAGATTCTGGTGCACAAGATGGCAAACACAGTAGCAAACATTATGCTGAATATTTGTCGTGTAACTTTAATAATGTAACGTCTTTTCGAATAGATTCCATGACGTCTATGAATTAGGCTAACCTGTTATATTTCACCTTATTTAAGACCGTCATAACTTTTACTCCTGGATGATTTGAAAGTAACTCACACTATCCAGGAGTTTAAGACGCTCGAAAGGTATATAGATTTTTTTAGGCCACGAGTCACACTGATATGAGCAATCATACATCGCAATATTAGAGCAAGAAGGACGTATTGACACGTTGTTCAGGATTTCAAGTGTGTGGTGCAATATTAAGATCTTTTGTCATTCACGTGTCAAAGGTTTGAATATATAAAATATAGGATGTATATAAAAATACCTTATAATAAAAACTTTAACTAAGAATACGCACTGTTTGACGAGACTCGTGAATACCGTTTTATTTTATTATATTCATTGTCAATGTAAATGAAGACACTGTAGGTTAAGGAAACGAAATGAGAAACGGTAGAGACACTGCGAACTAATAATACAATATCGCGTGAATTGAGCTAATACAATAAGATAACCGTTGGCAGCATGTAACAACAATAAACATGCAAAGTTTAAAATAAAGTTTTGCATTTATTTTTAGTATTAAAATATTACTAATAGAAAATTGGTATTTTCTGTAAGAAACATGTCACCAAGTATATATACGAGAAATAACATAAATAAATATGCAAAATTAAAGAAAACTACTCCCTGTAAACAAAGGTTCCAACTTCAGATATTTATACACTAAATAGGGCACTTAAGCTGGGTAAATAATAATGTAATTATAAACTGTTTTTACATTTTTAATGGTATTTGAATACGTTCCAAGGCTAATTTTTTACTCGCCATTTGCCATACGGATACAAACTTTCATTATGGTACACACGAGAGACCTTGCGAGTTGTAAACACCAACTTATTTCAAAGTTTTTTCCTTTTTAATTCATAAGGTCGTTCTGTTTGAACACGGAAATTGATAATTTTTCTTGGTTCTAGTATTTCGAGCTTCTTTTGAATAAAGCACTATATATATAAAACATTTTTCACTTTAGACAAACGTTATCATGTAGACAACGATTTGTGTATCTGTAAGTAATTTTGCAGTAAGTTTTTGCGAAAATATACATACTTGTAAAGAGCATATCTTATATTTCTGTTTGAAAGAATCTTGACATTTCAGCAAGTGCAGTAAAAGTTCTAATTTATATTAAATAAAATGTTTTATATATTCTTTATTTTATCACCGTTAAGTTTGTTCACGTTAAAAAAATATGTTTAACAAGTGCGCTGATATACATATTTTTCTTTCTCCTCTTTTACGTTTCAAGAGATGTATTCAGGTAGCACCGTTGTTCTGTTCAATCTTGGCACGTCCGTAAAGGCTCACATTGAATCATAAGTAAGTCTTATAAAGCTAAAAACAAAACAAACAATGAAATCAAAATAAATATCTAATTTTGCTCTTGAGATATAATACAATATAAACGTTTGGCATACAAAAAAACTTCTGATCAAAAGTAAAAGAACTGAGTCACAAGAATGAAAATAGTTTAAACAGAATGTTATTATAAAACCAAAAACTGGTTAAAAATCACATATACAATGCTTTTCAAAAGTATTAACCTCCCTGCAAAATTTTTTACGTTTCTGAGCTTGAAATCATGAAATTGTCAAATGGGACTTATATTTAGAATCTACACGATCGACTCCAAACTGAGAAAGCTAAAAACTTTCTTTTTATTTAAATGAGTTAGATTTTCAAAGAATTTTCTCAGTTGCATAAGTATTCAACGTTTTTGCAACGTCAACCCTAAATCAGCTCAACTGCAAGAGGTTAGTTTGAAAGATCACAAAATTAGTGTAATGTTCTATTTGTATGCGTAATCAAAATGGTTTAACTTAGCTCCTGAGTAAATGCATCTTTTGAGCCTTTGAGTACGGTGAAGTCCATTATTAAAAAGTGGAATGTACTTTATATATACCGTTCACTCACTATCCGATTAAACTACTCTTCCAAAGCAACTAGACAACCAGAAACTTGTTATGGATGCCAGTGAATTTGAAATACTTGCAAAGTTCAACACTTGAGATGTGAGTCAGTCCCTCAACAAGACTGGCATGTATTGGCGAGTGGCAAGAAAGAAGTCGTTACTGACAACTTATCAACTAAATTTCATATGAAGCTTGAGACAAAGCATATAAATGATACTGAAGACATGTGGCAAAAGATTCTGTGGTCAGACGAAACACAAATTGAGCCTTTTTGATCTAATTTAAATCGTTATATCCCGCGCAAGCCTAGCTCATTACATTACCCAGTCAACGTCATTCCGACTGTTAACAATGGTGATGGCAAAATTATGTTATCGGAATGATTCTCGTCACCAGGGACTGGAAAACTTGTCAGGACTGCAGGACACAACATCTCTTTGGTTTATAATCATAGTTCTGAGCTAGTAGTATGTATGTATGTAGGCCCGGCATGGCCAAGTGCGACTCGTAATCTGAGGGTAGTGGGTTCGCATCCGCATCGCGCCAAACATGCTCGGCCTCCCAGCCGTGGGGGCGTTATAATGTGACGGTCAATCCCACTATTCATTGATAAAAGAGTAGCCCAAGAGTTGGCGGTGGGTGGTGATGACTAGCTGCCTTCCCTCTAGTCTTACACTACTAAATTAGGGACGGCTAGCACAGATAGCCGTCAAGTAGCTTTGTGCAAAATTCCAAAACAAAAAAATGTATGTATGTATGTGTGTGTGTTTATGTGTAAGCGAAACATTTAATATTTAAAAAATATATATATCTAACCGTATGATATAATGATTCATTAACTTGTTTCTTAATAATTATTATAGCTTACTTTTGGATGAATTATTTCTTTAAAATTATTCCTTAATCTGATGCTTTCTGATTGAACTTGTGCTTAATTTTCACAAAAATGGCCATTATTATGTTATTGAAACAATCTTGTTCTACAAGCCACAAATAGCCAGTTTTCCTCAAATATTTACTGAGCTATTTCAGTGTATAAATCTATAAATTCCATTGTGCTTATTAACTGAGCCGTTAGAAAATGTTTAACATAGAACACTGAAAACAAATTTATAAAACCTTTTATGTCTGAAACTGATTATCATAAACCATGTATACAGTTATGACATAATTATATTTTTATTTTATTAGAAAAGTGAAAATTCATGTGTTTGATAATCAGCTTACGATGTAGTTTATTTTCTCACTCTCGAAACCTGGTGTTGTCTTGTGTGTTAAACCCCTTGCCGTTACTTTGGAGTACAAAGAGATATTGTGTTACATATGTTATATCTTGTGTGTGAATAAAATACTTGTGTCCATTCAACACTGAGTGTTATTGCGTTTATTTTATCAACTTTAAGCTTCTTGTTTTACATTTGTGCACGGTTAAAAGACAAGTTCTATTGAACAATTTATGATATAGTTCCAGTAAATATTCACACAAAGTTCTTTACACAAATAAATAAAGGATATTAAAGAAAACGATTTTGTTTAAATTTGTCCAAAATTTGAGAAGTGGCAGAGATGATTTCAATAATCAAATCCCCCAGGGTTGACACTTATCGTCTGTTTCCACTGTAAAACAAACATGCTCTCGAGAGAATGCAACACCAAAAGCGGTTATTATTAACTTTCAATCATAGTGTCATATGTCATTAAAATCAGCCTGATCATCAGTATGAGTGAATAAATGTACTTCTATTACGTCACTGTTATAAATATTAGTATGTGTTGTTTCAGTGGAGTATCCTAGCTATTAATAATATTTTCGGCTCAAATCTAACTAAAATCTTACGAGGTTCTACTAGCTTAGGATATTTAGGTTAGTCTTGAATACACACATTAGGATAATAAAGCAAGACAACCTCTATAATGATAATTTAGTAATAAAAATAAAATTAAAACGTAATAACTCTCAACTTATTAAACAGTCTAATTAACACTTTCAGCTTTTCAAACTTCATAAAAATGTATATTTCAAGTCGAAATTTAGGACAAAAAATTGATGAAGTCTTTATTCTGTGTGAGACGTTTCTTTATAATGTGCTCTAAAAGCGCTTCAAGATTCGTCAGCTTTGAAATTTTCACTTATTGCTATTTTGTAAAGGATATCACAAAATATTTACAAATATTAGCGTTATCTTGTTATAAACGCCTGTTTTGTAGCCTATTAAAGTTTGAAATTTAACTGAACTCGTCGTACAGCTTTCTGTGAGGTGCAATGGCTAAAAAACTAACTTTAATACATAAAAATATAGAAATGTTAATAATTTACTGCTTTACTTTTTATTATCCGTGACGGCTTAAAACTAATAGTTTATTAATGTTCTCTTGTTAGTTGTAACAGTCTAGATATGTTATTTTAATTCTTTCTTTTGGGATAGTTTGCAAGTGACGTTTTCTGATTATGTCGATTAATTTCTCTTAATATTTGTTGCACGATCTAGTTATGTCTCGATATTTGATGTGAAGAGTCAAATAAGGTTACTGGTGAGGTTAGTATGTACTACTCTAAATTGGTTTGTTCTGAATTATACGCAAAGCTACACGAGTGCTATCTTCGCTACCCGTCTCCAATTTAACAGTGAAAGACAAGAGAGAAGGCAGCTAGTCTTCACCACCCGCCCACAGGCAATTATTTGGTTACTATTTTACCAACGAATAGTGTGATTGACCGCGACATTATAATGCTCCCCCCTTAGCTGATAGGAGAAGCATGTTTTATGAGATGGGGATTCGAACTGGTGACCCTAAGATTGCGTGTCAGTACCCTAATTACCTGACCCTGTCAGGTCTCACGACTATAACACTTTGTTTCTTATTCTTGAAAAATCTAATCTCATTCTCAAAGCTTATGACGGTAACCAAAAAGGATGACAATTTTGATTCATGAAAACAAAACATAAAGGTTCCCCGCTGGTACACTAGTCAGTCTACGGATTCACAACAATAAAATCAGCGGTTCGATTCCCCTGAGTGGACCTCAGCAACGAGGTTGCTTTGCTATAAGAAAATACATACATAAAGATCATAGAATTAAAGTAATGAACAATTTATGTAAATTGATAAAGTGCAATATATGTGACATTTCATAACAATTTTTGATACGTGTTTTTCTTCTGCAGCAAAAAATAGCTTCCTTCAGCTACTGGAGTTAGACTGATATTATGAATACAATTATTTAAATACATAATGTTCTTCTTGTTATTTTTAACATTTTTGAACAGCATGGATTTTTTTAATCGAGAAGAAACAACGTGTTTATTTTCAACACATTTAAATTTATTTTTGTCGAGAAGAAATCATTAAGTTAAATAAATATTGTAATCGATCTTATATTTACTTGAATAATTCACCGAAGCCAGTAACGGAAGTTTAAAATTTTAAAATTCAATAACAACGTTATCATTTTTATAGTATTATACGTTTAATAAAGATTACCATATAGTATTATAGCAGCAACAATATGAGTAATTTATCGATTTTGCCAGTTAAGGTGATTTATGAGGCGTGTTATTATGTAATTGTTGCTGCTTTAAACAATTGAACGCTAGTGACAAACTCTACTTTTCTTCAACCGAATAAAGATGTCGAAAAGTTGTAATCGGTCCTAAGGAAATAAATATTATGTATAATACATTTCATGAAACTTGATTAAATTTAGAGAATTGGAAATTAAAATTTCTTAAAGTGTTTTCATTATTTCTATTATCATATAGTGAAATATTAAATAAAAATGAGTTGTTTGAGGAAAATAAAATTTCTATTTCTAAATAATTATTATGTCGTTGACATCTGGAAACATCATCTTTTACTTTCCTTACAGTAATTATGTCGTCAGAGAAAAATAATTTCATTTTTCTTTGTGTTGAAAAATGAAGAGAAAAAATTTTAACGTAAAAAACGTTTCGTTAGTATTTGATTGCTACAACTTTAAGAATACAAAAATGACCAGTAATTCAATACCACCTGTGTATTAATCTTTATTCATTAAAAAGTATTTCAAATCTTATGCGAGTTAGAGAAATTGAATTACAAAATCAAAAATTACCCGAATACTATTCCTAATTTTGAAGTGATAGACTAGAGTTGAGGCATCCAATTGATACCGTCAAATTCTGTTAGATCGAGTAATGATGTTTGACTGTTATTCTTATAAAGCATTTAAATTGCGAACTACGATCATATATATATATATATATATAATCCGTTAATAATGTGCTAGACGTTTGTTTTTAACTTACGTGCTGAATGAAGGTCTTTGTATTATGCAGAATTTTCATCCCGATTTCTATCCCTGTGTTAGAGTATGAACGAATGCTTTAGACCAGTGTTAGTGTTTGAATGAATACTTTATATCTATGTTACAGAAGTCACTTGAGTGAAAACGGGAAGTTAACATCCTATTCAAAGATATTGAAACGTATGTATTGTTAACCTGTCACGTTCATACAAGACGTTTTAAAGGATTCTGATCTCGCAGTACAAGAAACTAATTTTCTCAAGATGCCTACTATTTCTAACGAGCAATCTTTGATATAACAAAAAAAAAAAAAAAGGCAGGTTGCCCAGCAGACAGCATCCCTTCCAAACCCGAAACAACAACAAACAAGCAAAAAACGTAAGTAAATTACAGGGGTGTGTAGGGCGCGAGTTGTCGACCATCCTGATGTAGTTGTATTGTTTGTTTAAAGTCAAACACAAAGCTTCTATGTTTTGCATGCTACGACTACCAAAACTCGGTTTCTAGAGTTATATTATTTGTTTTCGAATTACCCGCAAAGCTGCACGAGGGCTATCTGCGCTAGCCGCCTAGTTTAGCAATGTAAGACAAGAGAGAAGGCAGCTAGTCTTTACCACCCACCGCCAACTCTTGGGCTACTTTTTACCAACGAATAGTGGGATTGACAGGTCACAACTTAACCAACTGGCCATGCCGGGCACTCGATAACAACTGGTATAATTCCGGTTGAAAAAAAGGATTGTTTTCTCAGTGAAATTAATTTCGAAAGCCTGGTGGCCAGAAGCTAAGTTTTAGCGAAAGATAACCTTTACTAGCTGTATTTTTGTAAGTACTTATTTTCAGGATTGTCGAACACCGTTTGATTCGTAAAATAAACTGCATTACGGCAAATGATTAGGAAATATAACAAAGCCCCAGAAATAACTGTCTGAGAACGGTTAAATAAATGCACGCTGATTAAGTCAGGGATCGATTGTTATATAAAACTCTAATTTCTGTTATAAACCCCACGTTAGAATAGCAACCAGTTTGTAAAAGCTGGTCAATAAGAAACAAATTTGAATTTACTCTATATAATATTGAATTATAGCGAAGTTTATTTTTATCACTTTAATTACATATACAACTGTATATGAGAAAATAATAGAGAGTTTCTCTGAGTGTGAGTTGTTGTAAAGCACAAAGCTAAGCAATGGACTATTTGTATTGTGCCTACTACGGGTATCGAGATCAGGTTTTAAGCGTTACAAGCTTTCAGAGTTACCGCTGAGCCACTAGAGAACCCGAAGGAGTATATTAGTTTTTCAAGATGAACGAAGTCGCTTTTATATTTATTTCTACATGAAAACGTCTGAATGAATGTCTTATCGTCAGGAAGTAAGCAAACTACTAAGAGGAAGTTACAAAAATACACGATGTTAATGTTCCTTGATGAGGCTAGTTATATGATGCCAATGTTCCTTGATGATTCTAATTATACGATGTCAACGTTCCTCGATGAGGCTAATTATACCACGTCAATGTGCCTCAATGAGGCTAATTATACGATGTCAGAGTTCCTTGTTGAGGCTAATTATACGACATCAGTGTTTCTTGATGAAGTTAATTATACGGTTGGAAGCTTACAAGATCGCTCGTGATAGTTCTACTTTAAGTACACTGCTGTTTCAGAGATTTTACAATTGGAATAAAGCTACAACTATAGATATCTGGTCACACACTAGCACAGACCTGTTCCCATCGTGCATCCTAAGCTGAGTTATAGATAAAGACAACTTTACACAAGACTATCAGTTTTTTTTTTTTTTTTAATTTCGCGCAAAGCTACTCAACAGCTATTTGTTCCCAACTTGGCAGTGATAGATAAGAAGGATAGCATCGCCAACTCTTGAATGACTCTTTTTACTAACGAACAATGGGATTGACCGTCACGTATAAGGCCCCCACGGTTGAAGGGGGCAGCATACTTGTTGTAATAGGGATTCGAACTCGTGACCCCCGAGATGAGCGCTCTAAGTACCAGGCACAGAATGTAGGAAAACCAGTAAATGCTTGTTCTATAAAATATTTCTTTGTTTTTTAGTGTGAAACTATAAAGGAAGATTTGGTTAAAACTCACCTTCTAAATTGTTTACACAGTTTCAACCCCACACAAAAAAATAAAAGGGAAAATATTTTAACTTAATTCTTAGAATGCCTTAATTTATGTTTGTTATTTTTTCAGACGTGTGTGCATAACAAAAACAGAATAATTCCATTTTACTCAAATCATGGAAAAGATCAACTACCACCCAAAAGCTTCATTGTACCTGGTAAGGGATGTCACCCCATTTACCAAAATACAAGATAAGGTATCACTTTATTTATAGCCCAATCATTAATGCAACTATATCTTGGTGGAAGAACGAGTTATGTAAAGTGTATTTTCTAAGTATATGAAACTACGAATATTCGGTTTAATTTTCTTTAACAAATAAAAATCAAACACCAAAAAAAAAATTATAATCGATGTTTTGACAGTTCACTTTTTTTATGTATTTCTAGAAAATTTTAAAATTCACAAACAATGCTCAACAGTTGCTGTATATTGAAAATTATTTTTGTTCCTTGACAAAAGTTATGTAACAACCATCCAGAACATACATGGCTGAAATATGTAGCACATTCATAACATGACACAGTTGTACACTATACTATACATCACAACCTAAAAGTAAAAAAAAAAAAAAAACGTTTAATAACAACAAAACTGTGATGACCTCATAAAATCACTATAATTATTTGTAAAAAAATTAAATATCTTATGTGTTTCTGGCTCCATCCAAGTCTTTCAGCAGGTCTGACAAAATAATAAGTGAGAATGGAGACAGACCTTGAGACCCATTAGAAATGCAGATGAAGTCCATAAAAACACAGTTCTTAAGTTTATCTATTTACATAACGAATTAAAACAAGTGTATGAGAGGCAAACTGAAATAATCAGTAAACCTTTAAAAACGTTTACAATTTAACATTTTAATTTCAGTTACTTGTGAAAATTGTCTCATTAATCTGAGAACATAAATACTATAAAAACACTATTGTATGTACTATGTAATATGTACAAAATTTTGAAACTATCTGTAAGTGCCTTAGATAAACGTAAACAAACAAAAACAAGCTTTATACCTTTGAAACTATTGATTACAAGTTCTATAGACATCAATCATTGTATGATACAGGTACCAACCATTATATTTCATTTAAGCTATAGCTTACAAGTTATACAAGTACCAGTCTTAACATGAAAAGTTATACAGGTAACAATTGCATTATAATATCATTTAATCCACTGGTTACAGATTCCACCAGTAAAACCTTTAGGGCACCTTTTTGTGAATAAATCTGAACTTTTTTTTGGTACTTCTATACAGGAAATTCTGTTTTCAAACCCCTAATTTTATTTGTTTCATAACAGTGAAATTAACCCTACTAGAACAAGTATAGTTCACTTTGACAATAAATTTTCATTCTTATAACACATAAATATTGGCTTATGCAGAGAAGCTTTTCAGGTAAGACGAAGATGAGACATTATTCAGTAATACTGCAGAGGAGCTGAAGAGTTTTCTGGACATAATTTACATTATTACCTTTGTGTGTTTAGCACCTTATCCAATAAATTTCTACTGAACATTTCTACAAGAGACAAACCATTAAAAAACTTTCTATACTATACCATTTGTTTTATTGTAAAATATCTAAAAATGTGGCTTTAATAGAAATTTAAAAAGAAAAAATTTTAAGAACCCTACAAAATTTCTTCAAAGAACAAATACATATAAAAGCAGACAAACAAGTTTACAATATTCACAGATGATTGCATTATTTTCACACTGATCCTATGAATACATTTTCTTAACACCTATGTGCATAAATTATGGATAGAGAAAAAATACTGCATATAAAACTAATACAACTTGTAACAATGCACTTTAGAAAAACGTTTTAAGGTTATAAGTGTTTAAAATCACATATCCATTAAATTACATGTCATAACAATTATATAAAAATAACAACTTTTTCAACAATTTTCTGTTAATCTATGAAATTTTGAAATGATACAAAATCAAAAGCTTAGTTAAATTCATTGTGAATATTAAAATATATCCTACATCAATGTCCAGAAATGAACTTGGAACACAAGTTCTAAAACAATCCAATCCATTAAAATTTAAAGGAAAAAAAATTAAGACTTTTGTTTACATTTAATGTAGAATGAAATAGTTTTTCAATATCAGAATACTGTAAAATAGATAAAATTATATTAATATTGAATATTATCTAAAAGTATTCTTAACCACATTAACATATTTTACATGTCAAAACCTTAAACATATCTATACAGAAAAACAACCAAACTATATTGAAATGTGTCTATAGGAAAGTTAAAAACAAATTTTGTGATCATAATACCACAAAAAACTTTATATGGATGTAAAAAAGTTAAGTGCCTTTAACTTTTGTCCATACCCATGCTCTTACCACCCTTTGACAAGACAGAAATGATCAGTTAAACAAAACTTTAAAGAAAAATGGTTGAAGTATGTTATATGCAAGTTTCATAAAAATACTTATAATTTTACTCAGACAAAAATATTATGGTGGGCAAAGGCATGCAAATTACCCATCTGACTTAAACCCCCTTGAATATGGTTGATGTGAATCTCCACTTCATTTTGGAAAACACTAGAGAAAAATATTGTAAAAATGTGAGATTTTCATCTATATAATGACCACAGTGATATTTACAACAACAACAACAACCAAAAGCTAAAACTATTAAATTATTAAAACAATTTAACAAGTATGGTACAAATTTCAACAGAGGTTCTCTTTCTGTCAAATGTTTCTTTCAGAAAAAATATTTTATTTTGTGGAGTTTAACTGCTTTTTTGTAGGATAATAAGTTTGTCCTGATAAAAACTAACGTTATGCTAAATAACTTTGAACATTTATACTAGTAATTGAATATGCCTAATTTATATGAAAATTGGAAATAAAACTAAAAGCTATAGTTTGTAAGTTTATAAACTTATTGCTAGTTCACCAGGAGACAAACATACAGAAAAAATAATGAGGAGCTCAGCTTTCAAGAGAAGCCTAGGCTCCTTCCTTAGAAGAAAAAGCACTTTCTTTGGTTGAATGCTCAAATATTTGTATGTCTTGGATGTAAGTACAATCTTTGCACTCACTTGTATATCTTTATTTAAATAGTTTCAAATTTCAGTGTTTTTTAGTTGGGACTATCACATTTGTCCTCTTCTTCATTTTTTCATAATGTGTATTTATGTATTTCAATGTATCTATTTCATCTACAAACTAGATACTCTTCAACAACAATGCATTGTTATAGCAATATTTAGCATAAGGATACACTTAACCAATTATTCTCAAGAAATGATGAATATATCAAATTATGATTCACTAAGTTGAAGTCTTTTGATTTAAGCATTTAAATATTTCTTAATATATTTGCTAAGTTTTGAAACATAATTTTTTTTACAAACTGGAAAGCAATGTCTTTACCATACCTACTGTTCTGTGGTTGAATACCAGCCTGGAGTTCTGACAAAGATTCTGACAGAGACTTCAGCTCAAATGAATTCAACTCATTTTCAGCCAGATTCTAAAATAAACAATGATATGATGTGACTTTTTAGCTTTTATTGCACTGAACACTTCTTCCACATGTAAAATTTTTCTAGTGAATATCAAAGAAAGATTTACACAACCATTCCACCTAAGCATAGCTGAACTCAGTAAGAAATGATTTTATGACATTCCTGTGATGAGAATATAGCCTAAAATCAGTTGCTCTACAAATTAGTAAGTTCATATATTTTTAAAACAAAATTTAAATTTTAAAATTAGTTCTATTGATATGAAGGAACAGAATATAAAACAATGGCCATTTTGTTAATGTTAAGACCTTCTAACAGAACATCTGGGACTTAAGTGCAAAAAAAACATAAAAACAATAAACATCTACTCTAGCTGACACAAAAGTTTGGGGAATACAAGTTTCAATTACTAGGGATGTTGACATTTTCTTAAATTCAAAATGTATTTCCAATAACACTTACCACTTCTATCACTACAGTTATTATTTGATTGCCAGGGTTTCTTCTTTTGCCCATCTAATCAGTGATATGATTTTTACATGCTCACTCCAATTTTATATATTCCACTTAATTAATTGCTTTTGGCATCATTTGCTTTATTACAGTGTCCACCTATGTCAATACACCCTCTATCCTGGTATTATATACAAACACTTCACTCAGGTAATAATATCACTTTTTCAAGACTGACACTATTTGCAGTCTCTAATGCCAGATCATAGTGTGGAAGAAGGTCAGGAGAGTGTCAGAAGGTAAGTATTATTGGAAATACATTCTTGATTCAAGAAAATGTTAACTTATAAACATACTTACCTACTTCACACCACAGCTAGAATTCCACACTGATTAAGTGTAGGGTTTTGTGTGAGAATTATTCATACAGAAAAATCTGCATAGATCATGGATATGTCAACAGAAGATTGGTACCCTAGTGGGAGAACTGCACTACATTCAGAACAAACATGCTTTACACCCAGAACTTAATTCATGTATTGTGGGTGGAATATTGCATGATTTATTATCACTATAGGCCAGACCCAAACAAGATAGCCAAGCTTCCACTGCTTGAAATTATATTGCCATGGTCCATATATCCCACATTTGTGGGATAGGGCAATTAGATCACAACATATATTTATATTTATGAGTGCATCCAACCCTGTAGCTACAGAGTGATGCATTTCAAGCCATCTGAATCATAATGAGAAGGTAAACAACACCTAAGTGACAAATCTTCTCTACAACTTGAAGGAGTTCAAAAGGCAACATTCCATGTTCAGAATGACAAGACCATGTATGCCATATTCAACATGTGGAAGCAGAATTAATCCAGTCTGGAATTATGAACATCCATCTCCATTCCCCAACTAAGTGGCAAAGTAAATTAATTTTGTCTCCAAAATTAGGGGAGGATGTGGAACAAACTGTGCTCAACCAAGAACCTAGAATGGACCACTCTGTATTTATAATTACAAGGAGACAATGTACCCTCTTCCAAGGACAATTTACTGAACCAATACTAATAAGAAAAGAAAGGTCACCCTTAACCTAAGTGTCAAGTCTAAACCGAAATAACAAGTAGGCTCCAATGTAGGTTGGTGCCTCTACTACCGACAGCTGAAAAAAACATCCAGGCACTTAGGTAGCAGGGCCCTTGACATCACCCTCTTCTTCAAGAGTGGAGGAAATTCACTCTAACACTGTGGAGAAAAAGACTGCCCACCACACAGTAACTGAAAACTAGGTGTGTTAAGGAATCCCTAGCTTCACAAGTAGAATCTGAGGGGTAATGTGCAATGGAGAGTCTTGAGGAGCAGTACCTTGGAAACAGTGCACTCGACAGACCAAGTTCCCTGAATGTTTTCAAATTAAACAGACCCAATTTATTCACTTCAATAATCAGTAGCAATAGACATGATCTCCCTGTGCTTTATACGTGATAGCCTGTAAGTGGTGATCCAAAATAGTACATCAATACTACCTGGTCAGCCTCTAGCTGGTCTAACGGAACATTTCATTTCTATAGTCTGTTACAACCTAGAGAAAGTACACTAAATTAGTGGTTGCTAGTGCAGAATTGGTCTGATGAAATCACATCTGCCTAAGGAACATTTACTACAGAGAGGGATTCTGTGGAAATGAAGCAAGAGATCCTGAAAAGTTAAGAACCATGCATAGCAATGAAAATACTCATCCCTCTGTATAATCTAACAGAATAGATTAAGAAACTAAGTATAAATGCATTGAAGACATAAATGCTATACAACTATTCTGTCCATTGTTATTTCATTTTTCAACAATATTTTTATCTTCTTCTAGACATCTTTTTTTATCATGAAAGACTACAGAAAACACAGAAAGGATCTGAAACAAATCATGTTACAAAGAGGATATAAAAATACCAAACTTTAAAGCACATTACTTTAAATGGTATCTTATCTGTATCCTCAATGGTTCTACTGTGGACAAGGCCACATAGCAGCCTACACAACATCCTCCAGCAGGAAATTCACCCAGGATGCTAAGGACATAAAAATGTAATAAATCTGATCAGATGTGACTAGCAGAAATTTCCTCTTCTTCAAAGAGAGCTTAGAATAAGTGATATGGATCAATTTCTTACACAACTCATCAATTGTAACTGGACATAAATCCTGCAACACAGAATGATTTAACTGAATAAAAAAAAATCATTGTATAGTATCTATAAATGCATTAGTGCAAGTAACAAACTCTTACTGGACATAACAACAATCTGATTAGTCATAGAAGTGAGAAATAGTTAACAGTTGAATCAGTGAAAAGAATTTACCACATTCCATGGTTGCCAATGTCTTAGAGAAGAAGAACTGGTCTGTGAACATAGGTACAATTATAAAGCATCCTATGCAGAATTAGTGCAAACCACTCCATCTGGTAACATCTGTAGGTCACCAGCAATGAAGAATAAACCTTCAGGGAAAGAAGATGGAATAAACATGAGGCTAATGTCTCAAACACTCGTTGAGAAGGGGTATATAATTCTGCCTTAATATATCAGTAAGGTAACTGGAATGGTCATTTGGGATAAAGTATTCAAAACAACTTGAAGGAGCTGAAGAGTACTGGGGACTCAAAGAATTTTGTCTCCAATACTAAACAGTAGTAAATAAGGTCTTGTACAGAGAAACAGTGAAAAATGCAAAATTCCTGCCAAAGAACAAGATAAAATGAGTCATGGTTAGAACTTCTGACTGAATTGGATTCAACTTCTTTTCCATACACTATTGCCAATAAATGTGCTATTTCTAGTAATGAATGTCCACTGCAAGATTAAGCAAAGACTGATATAAATAAATGGCAACTTTAGAAATTAAACCTCAATACTGTATGAAAGACTGTATATCCTCCATGCCTGAATCTTGAACTTTTGGATAGCCACGTATTAAATCATGCCTGTCTTCATAGAGATGGCCAAAGAGGAAATGGAAGAGGTTGACACTCCTGAAGGTACCAGGGAAGCAAAGACCATAGTGTAGCTGCCACTCCATTGTTATTAATAGAACCTGACAATGGACTGGAACATATCATGGTAGTATCTTAGATAACATACAAACTGGAGGAGAAGCCTTGAGGTGTATTCCTGTGCTGATGGAATGCACCCATTAGTAAAGTGCAAGGGTGAGGTACTAGAAACAAAATTTCCAATAGTTGGGTGTTTTAATGAGTGTCCAACCCATCAATTACAAGTGTTTCAAATTAAGAGCTACTCCAATAGAAAATTTCATGATGCAGCATCTATTCTGTTAGGAGAATCAGTTGAAACAACTGGTCTTCCACTAAAGTCATTACCCATGGAACATTAAAAGGTAGTAGGATGATATGATTGTAGTAGTTCATGGAAAGGAGATTCAATGTTCAAAAACAAAGACCCTGGAACATGTGTCTCCTTGGCAAAAAAATGCAAGACACTGCCATGGAAGTGTTGGAGTGAAGCCTGATGATTTTCCTCTTAGTAAGACCTGACCATGTGGCATTGCCTTTTGAAGAGCAAGGCATTCATGAAAAGAGGAATCTGTGGAGAAGGTGTTGGTAGAGGAACCCATATATTAGTACTATCTCCTTGTAATGACTCTTAAAAATAAAAGAGAATGACCCTGAATGAGGACATTTGAGAATCCAGTGAATTGATGTTTAAGATCCATTGGTTGTATAAACACTACTAAAGGGTTCGTTTGTGAGCTCATCCCAAAGATATGAGGGATTCAAGAGATGTCTATATTGCCAGAAAGAAAGAGTCATCTATGCAGTGGGAGAAGAAAAGTTGAGTAAGAGTCAAATTCCTTATTCCATAGTGTGGAGCCAGATAGGTGTCAGCTGAGCCTAACTGAGATACGTGACAAAAAAATACCTAGACTGATGACACATTGCATTGGAGCAAGAACAGATGTCTCAGCTCTGATAATGAAGCTTGTTTTGGTTGTTTCTGAAAGTGGAATTCAGGTGTGATATCCTGACAATTGATGAGATGGTACCAGCAGTAACCACTAATCCATGGAAAAATATGTGTGCAGGGCTAGGGAATGGAGATGACAAGAAAAGCTCATACAGTTCAGTAGAATACAGGTGGTGCAGATGCCAGTTCAAAGGTAAGAACTTTTAACAGTAGTATCTGGCCCTTGTGCACAAAAAAATACCAACAGTGGCAGAGCATCTCCACTATATTTATGTGCAGATAGCAGCCAACTTGGACATTCACAATTGTAGTGAAAAAAAATGCAATTCAGATTCAGGAATGAGTCATTTATGAGCTTAAAGAATCTGAGAATTGATATAGACAAGAAAGATAAATAACAGGACAACAATCTTCTGATGGGAATAAAAACCCAGAAGAAATGATATGACTTTTTCTCTTTACCCTCAGACCAACAAAGCTTTGATAACCCCAGAACTAAGTTCCTAAGTCTGAGTATCTGCAGAAGGTGGAAATACTACAAGTTGGGTGGATAATAGTAGTGAAGGTGTGAACTGAATGACTAATCTTGACTCAAGAACCTCCAATGCTCATAGATCTGTGGTTACATTTTACCACACATTCAGAGCTAATCCTCACAGACCTTAAAGTCATACAATAGTCATCAGTGTTGCTGGCAACATTCCAATTAAACACTAGAACCCTTTGACATGTACAGAATCTATTCTCAGTACCAATGGACTGATGGGCTGATGTTGTAACTTTCAAACAGGAACAGAACTTTAACCTACCTGTAGAAGCTGACAAGAAATGAGATGTCAACAACTGAACTAATGTGCATACTGACAATGGTTCCAGTTCATCATAACTGATATTAGTGATCTTGAGAATATTCCAATAAAGTTTTAGAAAAATAACATGTTGTATGATCTAATGTATCCACTGTGGGGAATTGAACATTATATTTTAGAGTTGTAAGTCTTTAGACTTTACTGTTGTCCTAGCAGGGTAAATTGATCTATTCAGGTTAACTATAAACTCCATTCTAGATCACCAAACTTCCAGAAGCAGATGTATTCTCTGAAAGTTGAAATATGCTTCAAAGGTGGTGGTAGGCTAAATCATATAAATCCAATAATTGTGGTAGATAAGGCATAGCTGCCCCTTCTTGTAACTGAGCAGTAAACTTCCTGGCATAAACCACAATGTCAGTGGTATTCCCAGGCCTTACAGCCATCAAAATCAACTGGAAAGAAGCCCAAAATATCACAAACTCAATGGCTAAATGAAGAAAATGGAGCTTAAGGCAGCTTATCCTAAAATAGTCTCCTGAAAAACCAACATAATGAAAGAAAATGAAAAAAAAACGTGCAGAAAATGCAAATCTAAAGTCTTTCCAGAATGTTCAGGACTTTCCTCAGTTGTAACCTCAAAGCATCCCAGAGAAACACCACCAAACTGAATATATTTCTCCATTTCACTATGAATAAGATCACTGAGTGACTCTTCTCCCCATTATTGAGTGATACTAGAAATTGCAGTTGAGATAGGAGAGAGATTTGACTCGCTTCCATTCTAAATATATAAATGCCCAGAAATTCCTGCTATTTATCAGCTGGCCAAACAATTTTTTTTTAATGAAAATCAACTAGGTAACATGAAGAATGTTTAAAGTATCTCCATTGATCAAAACACAGAGAAACCTGTTAGGAATTGCTTTATCGAGAAAAAGTGATAACATTATTTGAATGAGGTGCTTATGTACTCTATCAGGATAGAGGGTGCATAGATGTAGGTAGAGAGTAAATGAGATAAATATCACCAATGACAATTAAATGAGGTATAAAAGACTAGAGTAAGCAAGTAGAAATCAGACCATTGCAAGGATGGGCAAAGGAAGAAGCCTCAACAGTTAAGTAACAGCTGTAGTGTGGGAGGAGATAAGTATGTTTTGGAATAAGTCTATTATCAGAAGACTAGCATTTTCCTTAAACTGTGTAAATCTCAAATTGTAGATACATTCTGAAAAAAAGTAAATGTTATTGCTTCTTTCTAAGTAATTTCAACACAGACAAGACTTACTTTCACCTGTAACATCAAAGATGTTAGATTAGCAATAAGGTCTATAATTTTTTCATTCTTCACTACAGGACTATTCCGTTCTCTGTTGTTCCATTTTCCAACAATATTTTTAGCTTCTTCTAGACTTCTTCGTTTCACCACTTCATGATATATACCAGGCTGGAGTCCTTGTTCTGGAGCAATCTGTTAGTAAGTTAAAACTATTTATACATTTTCATGCATATATATTTAATTTTTAATTTTTTATTTTTCATAAAATCACTACAAAACCAAAATCAAATATAATATTAAGGATGAAAATAACAAAAAATAAAATATATTTATCCTAACTGCATGAATAAATTGGAATATGTTATATTTCTTATGGTAATATATATTAATGATCTCTTTGATATTATAGTTGTACAGTGATTACGAAAAACAAAATTACTAACACAGATGAATAAAAAAACACCAATTTATCTCACTAGCAAGCATAAAGTACATTTGTAGATTTTGCATAAAAGGTACATGACAGCACTAGCCAATAACAAATATACCTCTAGACAGAATTGTTGAACTTTTATCAAGTGGTAATTCAAAACCTTGTTCAGTTTTTCAAAATCCAAAATTATCGATGCATATTTTTTTCTGGAATTCCAGAGGAATAGGCTGCTAATAGGAGCACTGTAAAGATAAAGAAAAACAAGACACATTTAATAATTATTTGCTGGACTTGTGTAATTTAGTCATCTGAATCAGCATATTATATACTAGCTGGAATACCCATCCCCTGAACTGAAGTAATGTAAATTCATTATTAATGAAAGACTATCTTAGGGTATGAAAAGTTGCTTTCCTTATAAGTAATGGATAAAAATATATAAAAATTCCCGTAAAAACTGCAAAATGCAAAACTGATAATTTGTATGCATCTCCCCATAACTCCAATGAACCTCTATACCAACTGTGGTAAAGATCCATCCACAACACCCTGTAGAGTTGTTACATGGACATACAACAGACAATATATTTATATAAATATATTTATTTCATGCAAAATTTGGAGTATAGCTTAACACCAATATATACAATATTCAAAAATATACAGATGGTCTTACATGTATCACATAAAATAACTTTTAAACAAACAAAGAAGAAACATCTAATACAGAATATCTAATGTTGGTCTTTTAGGCTTAATACCACTCAATATGACCACAATTTGTTTTCAGTATCAGTCAAACATAATGACAAACAGATTGACAGAGACATGTTGTGAGATGTGAGATTTAAGCAGTAAACATGATGTATTTCCTGTATCACAGCTGAAATCCAACATTATCAAGCTTGGAAAGTACAATATTCAGGGTTGTAATCCAATTCACCTTGTCCATTGTTTCATGAACACAATGATATAGTTTCTCATCTTACAGGAATAAACACATGCCAATAACTTTAACAGATTCTAGCTATTGGACAAAAGACTCACTACTAACAATATCAGTTTTCAACTACTAGAGTAAATGCATGGCAATTACACTAGAAACGCATATCAATTGGAGAAAAACATGGCAATAACACTATCAGCTTGCAACTAAAGGATGAAACACATGTGAATAACACTAGAAACACATAACAACTGGAGAAAATTAAAAGCTATAACCTATCAGCTTGCAACTATTGGATGAAACACATGTCAATAACACTAGAGACACATAACTGGAGAAAACACAAGGCTATAACATTATCAGCTTGCAACTACTGGATGAAACATGTCAATAATACTAGAAACACATAACAACTGAAGGAAACACAAGGGTACAACATTATCAGCTTGCAACTAGTGGAAGAAACACATGGAAATAACAATAACAACTTGTAATGACTTAAGAAAACACAAAGCAATAACACTAACAGTCTGAATTACTGGAGGAAATATAAACTTGCAACTACCATCACCTTTGAGTGGTTGTTATAGCATTACATTTTAGCTGGATTGTTTGGTTCAGATAACTTTTCAAGGAGCCATGAATTCTTTGTCTGTTATGACATTGTGTATAATGCTGAACTGTGCTGTTTAAAAGAATTGAACTTATTCACTATGGAATGCAAAATATATCTAACAACAGTTTCAGACTAATATCAACTAGAGTTATTTTAATTAATCCAGAGCATTAGGCAAATTCATTAACTAACTCTTATCACTGTGTATCACTTTTTATAGCAAAAATGACAAGCCAAAAACCTTTGCTGTTTTTGGAACTGTTTTTAAAGAGAAGTGCACAAAAAAGAGTTTGAGCTGTGATGTAATGCCAAATGTAGGCCTAACTCCCCACTAAAAAGGAACCTAATGTAGAAACACAGTTTCCTTCTCGAAACTTGATTTTCAAGTAATTCTAGTAATATTGTACACATTACAAAGTGTATATGTATATACCTAATTAAGATTTGCACAACCACATAAAAGCAACATACAAAATATAAATATTTTCTACATGGTCTGAAGTTGAAAAATCACTACTGCACATTGATGGACTTACAATGTAGAAATCCACAGATGTAAGAATGTAACTTAAATAAATCTATTGTTATATAAAACATAAGGTCAAACAAACACTCCTTTATTTAATAACACATGAAACTTACCATTTTCTCAGCTTCTGTGTTCATTGTTTTCAATTCTGTTATTTTTGATTTCTTAACAGCAAGAATTTTTGTAAGTCTTACCTAGCCAGATAAAAGAGTATGCTAAAATCTTTTTATGTAATTTTTATTTTCAAAGTTTCACCCTATCTACTCACCAATGGTTAGTAACTGCATCTTTTTTTATAGCTTGGTCAAAAGTAAATATATTTCTTGTTTAATCTTGAAAATATAACTTAAATATGTATTGAAATTATTTTATCTCAAAATTTTATTCAGTCAAAATATTCACCCAATTGTCACAAGCCATTCAAAATGCATTAGCACTACTTGTTCTTTAGCAAACTTAAGTGCTGAATCTTCCATAAACTCTAATTTTACTATTTTTCCCTTTAAGTTGATATGATTTAACAATTCAAATAATTGTTTTCATACCATTGTTCAGAAATGTTTATTATACATTCTATATATATAGATTACTACTACTTAACTGGCAATACTTTGTTAAACTAAGTTGCTTTTCTTACATAAGCCAGGATGTAAATGTCAAGCTACTGGTTGCATAACATCATTATTTCTTACACCTTTATACAAGTGCATTTGTTAAATACTAATAAACATGCAAAGTAAGGTCTCCACAAGTTAAACACAAGGACTAAAACAAATAGAAATAACTATATATATTATAATATTTATTCATATCTGTAATGAAAAAAGAAAATTTCATAAAACCAATACTGTATTATTTTATTCTGATATCATTTAATGCCAGCAACAGAAATGAGGATAAGCTCGGAACCAGGACACAAATTTTGTTTTAATTTTGTATGCGGACTACACAAGTACCAATAAAAGGTGATTTAACTGGAATTTAACTTCATCATTATGATCAACCAACATTCATCTGCAGAGAAACACTTTTGAAATTACTGAACATGGTAATTCTTAAAACAATATTTCATATGATTTTTATCATAATGATTATTTACTCAATAAAGTATGTTTATTGTAACTGAAAATAGCCCATATGAAAGTGTTGAAACTTGTATTTATATAAATCTGGCATTCTTAGATTATTGTGGATTTAAACTTTGATTTACATTACTTTAGATGGCATTGTGTATTTACCTACTATTAACCCTTTCAAGTTCATCAAGCTGGAGGGATATATCATACACACTGATCAGTGAACCTGATATCTAGAGAATTGGAATAATAAAGATGTCCCTACAGTGTGACATAGCCCACTCAAAACCAATCAGACAGCAACAGTTTTCAGAAAAGTAACATCCTTGGCAAGTACAATCTCTGAAAAATAGTGCAAGAGGAAGAATTGAGTAATCCGAAAGTTTAACCATCACAAACTACAACATTGTAGCAGTGAACATAAGTCAAATTGAGTGAGGAAACAAAGTCACCTATAATTCATGGTTGAGTACCTGTAATTCATGTTTATTGATTGGTCTATTTCTGATTACAAAACCAAGCCACTAAGAAGTGATATCCATATGGGGTTAGGATGATGGATCCCAATCAAAGGGGTGACATCTCATTTCAAAGCTATGTCATCCCCTCAAATAGACCATTTAAGATGGATGGTTGGATTGGAGAACCTCTTCTTAATTACACCAGCAGAACACCACCACCTTACTCTCAACTGAATGGATTTATTAATGTTTGTATTATACATCATTACCACATTCAGAAGGCTCCCTCCACAGTCTGCCGCTCAAAAAAGTTGGAACAAGAAAAAAAGAGAGATTTGTACAGTAAAAAAGAAATGGACATGCCCCTGATAAATAAGAGGTTTATATACAAAATATAACTTACCCAGTCACAATCTCACTGAATGCTGAAAATGGCAACAGACTGAAGACAATAACTGTCAAGAAAGAATGTGATTTAATGCAGTTAACAAGAGATGAATGTATATGCCCAGTTTAAAAATTTCTTCTAATGGATGAAGAAAAATGTAAGATGTCTAATCTGGTGAGAAGACATCTGGAACAAATTACAGGAAGAAGGAGACAAAGAAATAGAAGTCAATCGATTTAAAACATGAGTGGAAGGAGAAAACTCAAGCACAGAGGATAGCTGCTATGGAAAGAAGAGACAGGAACAGGCATCATGGTAGAAAGCTGTACAAGCAATGTAAAAATGAGAAGGATGTATGGAGCATAGTACTCTCTACCTGGATCAGACCAGAAATGGAATAAGAGAATCAATGAGGAGGAGAAATTACTTTCACAAGGCATCAAAGTTTTAGGAAGGAAAGATTGATCCAGATAAAGGAGAACACATGTGGAATGATGAATTGTATGAGACACACTGAAAGTATACAAATTGAATTTATGACATCCGCAGGCCAAGAGGAGAAGAAAATAAGTTTTAAGACATAAGTAAAACATAGAGCGTGAGTACAGAAGTTCAAATGGATCATCAACAAGTGAAGGAGGAAAGAGAAGAGAAACCTTCAAAGGTTTTATTTGTTTGTTTGGAATTAAGCACAAAGTTACACAATGGGCTGTCTGTGCTCTGTCCATGATGGGTATCAAAACCCATTTTCTAGCAATGGGAGTTCACAGACATACTGCTGTGATACTAAATGGCAAATCTTCAAGGGATCCCACAGGTGATCCAGAACCCCCTGAAGAGACTTAATATGTGTTCAACCCACATCGCCAAAAGCAACAATAGAACCTCAGAAGTAGTAAGGTTGAGGAGAACTGAAAGCTCCATTAAACGGAGTTGAAGAAGAGAAGGTTGAGCCCAAATGATAATAGTTCCAAAAAAGTCACTCAAGTGGACAAAATATTGGGTAGGTATAAGGAATGGCTTTTCCATCTTGATTAACCAACTCACATAAACTACTTCTATAAGCAGATTTGTGTTCATAACAAGCTAACACAAGAAAAAGAAGGTTGACATGTATAATGATCAATTTCATGGCAGATGAGAGCCAATAATTCCACAGCTGAGTTACCCCACTTGCAGCACGTTTGTGTGTGCTTATAGAAGGTATTACCTTTGAAGTGGTAACGTGGACCTCAGAATTCATTGTAAAAAATGAATGTTTGTTTTTTAAATTTCATACAAAGCTACATGAGGGCAATCTGTGCAAGCCATCCCTAATTTAGTAATGTAAGACTAAAGGGAAAGAAGCTAGTTATTGCCACCCACCTCCAACTCTTGGACTACTGTTTTACTAATGAATAGTGGTTTGATCATCACATTATAACAACCCCACAGTTGAAAGAGTGAGTATATTTGGTGCAACAAGGATTTTAACCAACGTCCCTTGGATTATGAGTCAAGCACTCCAACCACCTGGCCATGCTGGGCATAAAAATGAATGATCAAACACAACAGTATTAGAATAAAGAAATAAAAAACTGGAAAAAAGTTATCCTTAAGTTTGTGAACTTTTATAAAAATGAAAGAAATAATTCCACTACTGAATAAGAGACAAAATGGTTTAATAACAATTTCAAAAAAATGCACTGAATTTAAAAAAAACATGACTGAAGAGCACAATAAAAAATTCTTGACATGAGCACTGACAAAAGAGAAGTGGTAGTTCTGCAGAATTGAATAAAAGGAATCTCCTGTATCAGGAGGGTGTGTTGCATTTCTATTGACGAGGGGGGTGTTGCATTTTGATTTACATGTGAAATGCAGTTGAACTATTTTGATCATGGGGTATGTGGGAGGTCAAGAATAGTGGCATGGAAAAAGAATGTTTGCATATAGAGGGTCATACTAAATAAATATAGCTATTTATGGGAAAGGAAGTAATACATCATATTGGAAAAAGAATGTTTGCATATCGAGGGTCATACTAAATAAATATAGCTATTTATGGGAAAGGAAGTAATACATCATATTGGAAACAGTATCTAGTTGTAAATGTTGCAGCAGGAAATCCAAAAATTAAAGAATCAACTGAAAATTTCTCATAAAAACATAACATGAGCTTACTAGAATTATCATTTTAGCATTGGAAAGCTCACATTTTCCTTCTTCCAACTTAAACAGATAACCATAAATACTTGAAATTACAAAACAACCTGAGGTTTTTCTTTACTGTAGAAAACACTAAATGTCTAAAATGAATTCATGATCAATATATAAATCAGATTAATAAAAAAACTGGGAATTTAAGAAGCTGTAAGTATGGACTGTAAAAACATAATGAAAGAAGGCTGGAGACATTAGTTATTTCAGCTACAAACCCCTATTTTGGCTTCAAGCTGTTACCTAGAATTCCATTAGGTAGAATTAAAAAAGGAATTTGTTGTTTGAGTAAATAATGTCTACAGTATCTCTAGCATTACTTTTTTCACAATCCTTATTTGAAAGTTTTTAAATTTCCATTTTTTCATTTGTTTTGTTTGCTGGTTGTTTTTTTTCTGCTTAACTAAAGGCAAAAGATTGACTAACGTTATATGTTGTAATGATAATAAACAAAGCTAGTAGGTAGCTGATATGGTTCATGATGATTTACTGTAGCTATGAACATGTTTAATAAAGTTTAATGTTATGTATATTGATTTTACTCCTTCACTTCATATATACAGGAGTGTACTTCCTAAAAATACAGATTGTATAGCGTACACAGCACTGAGTGTATCTACATATTACAGTAATCTAATATTCATATATTATTGACCAGTAGTTTATGTTTCACCCTGTTCTTAAGCCTTTTAAAGAAACACCATCTACATGAATCTTTACTGTTTCAAGTGCACTTTGTTCTAGCTTTCTGTTAGGGTTTTGTGTAGTTCCTTGCCAACCCCATTATAAACCACTATGGTGGTTCATGATAAGACTAGTTATAAAAAGAAGTATAAGAAATTTGGGTGTTATTTTCAACTATTATCACTTTATTCCTAATGAACATTAATAACAATTGTGTAGTATACATTAATTATATGTTTCAACAAACTATTTAATGATCACACTTAAGTATTTTGTATATTTACCAAACATCACATACACACACACCATCATTAATAAAAACTTCACAGGAAAACCTCCAACTGTGTCTCCTTCTTTTACTAAGAGTCTAGGTTTAATCGGATACTTTTCAAACAAGGAGTCATTGTCCTGCCAGGTAAAAAAAACAATAAAATTTTTTATGATGGAAATTAAATTTAATATACACAAATTAAAATCTTATTCTACAGCAAAAAAATGTCAGGTCTATTAATCTATTCTTGATCAGAAAGTTTTTGTTATTAAGCACAAAGCTGCTTAATAGGTTATCTGTTCTATGTCCACTGCAAGTATCTAAACATGAATTTTAGCAACACAGGCTTTTGTTGAGTCATCACAAGTCACTTAAAAAGTGACTATTAACTTGCATTTATTGGGAGGACAAAAAATAATAATGAGTCATTGGTGAAGAGTTCTGGAATTTTTTTGTTATTTTTGTAAAACAATGTATAAACGAACAGATGTTATTATTACAAAATGTGATCACAAATAGAATTATAGAGAGTAATAATAGCAATTGATTCTTACTATAGTTCATTAATTGTTTTACCCTGCTTTTAATATTTTTATTAAATGTTATCAAAAGATTTATTTTTGTAAACTGTTGAAATTATATTGAGTGAAAGAAAGAAAATAATAAGGAGCACACATTAAATGAAAAATGTAACTATTTTTTTTAATACTGATAAATTCATGAACATGTTGACAGTTGCTTTTTATGGTTCTTGACATCAAGAACTAATAAATAACAGTTTTAATTCTATATGAGCTAAAAATAAATCTCAAATTAATACTAAGGCTTTAGATTTGTGACTTAGGCTTGTCTACTGACAACTTTTATCTGCAGAGATGAGAAGTTGGTGATTAGCATCATCTGAATAACAATTACAGTCTAAAAGTAACAATTATGGCTAATACTTGCAATATGTTTTAGTTACTTCATCAAAACAAATGTTAATACTACTTCTATTGGAAAAAAAAATGAAAGGTTCAACGTGTTATGATCTTATTTTGGAGGGAACTGTGGGAATACATCACAAATAACTTTTAAAAATTTGATGTCATCATTTTTACTGTAAGTATCTAGAATGCCTTAGATGGAAATTGTTATATTAATTTTACATATATAAAGAACACCCTGGGTCTTGAGTAATTACACTTACTAGTTGTGGAGAGGAAGATTCTGAAATGTATTTTGGAGGTGTATAATACACGTTTCGGTCTTCTTTCCGGACAAAAGCAGATATTGGCATTGTTTCTTGTGGTTCATTGCTCTGTTAGATAGTATATATAAACTTAAAAAAACCAAGGATCTTTAATTAAATGTTTCAAATAAAATATTCAGACCTATAGTCCTAATGTGTAATATATTTCACTTATTAAATATTATTTCCTCAGATGTTATCTCTTACATGCTATAATCACTGATGCTAGTGATTAACACCCATGTACCTATGAACATTTTTAACATTAACATGGTACAAACTTGAAAAGGATTACTAATTAAACTCAATACCAAAAACTTAAGTCCCTTTTCCTAGTTCTAGTTTTAGAAATTTAAACTACATCTTTTAATAAATACAAAACATCAACATACGAGAACTTCATAGTCAGTTACAGAATTGGAACCTAATCCTGATCGATCAAATGTGACTCTGTAAGTGCCATTAGTGGTGTCAACAGCATCAATACTTCCCATAAAGATACCATCACAGGGACTATGAAGTCATACTTAAAACAATGAGAATGACAAAATAATGTATATTTTACTGAAAATACTTGTGTCTATCTATTTATTTCAAATGTTCAAATTATAATTTACAATAACTATCAAAGCACATGAGGAATAGATGACAAAATAGTTAGCAACTTCAACAATTTTTCCCACAGAATATAGTTCATAATGTGCTTTTATTTTTCCCTTCATTAACCAGATTTTTTTGCAAGTTTTATAAAGAAATTTTCTCCTATCAAAACTACATTTAACTACAATTTGCTGTTCAAACCCGATTTATATATTTTTTTCTGTTCCCATCTATGACTTATTTATACTTGTGTCATATTACCTTTTCAAGGTGGTTGTGATTAGGAAAAATAATAAAATTAGATATGACATATACAGGAAAAACTACTACTAATAACAATGAACATTTTTTGTAACTGAAACAATATGCTGAAAATTAAGATAGGATAAGAACATTATTACTCTAATGTTATTTAGATTCCTTTTCATAAAATGTAAAACCTTTCATGTGAAACAGTAATTAAAACCTTGAATCTGTTCAAGTTGAGCAGTTATTACCATATTCTACTAATCAAAATTTGTCCATTTCCATTGCTTTTTGAAATACCTGTAACTTTTGTTCCTATGACTAGAGGAAGAGGGATTTCTTCAGGAAGGTCACAATAATTAGAAAGGTCTGCTACTTTTCTTTGTTGTAACTGGAAAATCTTGTTTCTTTTGGAATAAAGAGCCTCTCTTTCTTCTGCAAAAAATGCTGATGAACACCTAGATCACAGAACTTAAACTGAACATACATTCACAAAATAAATTATACTATATTTCCAAAAATAATGCCAAGAAAATTAGGTTTCTAAAATTCAAACATCATAAATATGTTCTTCAAATGGTTTTGTGTTACATAATTTGTAGTAATTTTAGAACAAAAAAAAAAGCATAATTTATATTTTATTTCCTGTTTTTTATGGTGATTATGAAGTTGATCAAATTGACCAAGCCTGCACAGAAATACAATAGTGAAAATAACACATAAGGCACAAAGTTTTTTTTCTAAAACAAAACATTTCATAATTATCTGGAGGATATCAGGATGTTACAGAAGTTTCACACAGGAAATGTGACAATTTGCTAATGCATAAAAATATTTTTAATCTTAAAATCAAGATTATTTTCCATGTTGGATAGACAACATTTGAGAATAAAAAATGCATGAGCATATAATTAATTTAAAATTGTTAACTCTCAATTAAAAATCTGATATTTTATTTATAAATGCCTTTTAATGTTTACCAATATTCTACAAAATTTTGTAAAAGTATGTGCACATTTAAAAAGTTATGATGTGACTGCTTTGTGGTCACTTTTGAGAGTACAGGATGGGTTGAATTCCCCAACCCAAATTAGAAGGGTTAATTCTAATATATTTTTGTTACTGGGCTTGTGACTAAGGTGAGATGTAAATAGTTCTGGTGTGAGGTTCAAAGTTACACAATTCTAAATTTCCCTGTATATGCTCAAAACTTCTAATTTTTGTAGTTCAGAATTTTAAGAAACTTGTGCATCTCCTTAAAAACTTACCATGAGCATTTTTTAAGCAATAAAAGGAATGATGTGAAAATATATATACTATCCAATTAGCAAAGTATGATGGTAAAACTTGTTATCCCTCAAACAAATCTTGTTGCAAGCATAGAGTGATATGAAAAAATATACCTTCGAGGCTTTCCCATAAGCCTTTTGATTTTGACCCATTCCACACGTCTTAGTTTTCTGGTCTTCAACTGAGGGAAAGATTCTCGAATACACACTGAAAATTCATTGTCACCCAAAATAAGTGGCCTGAAAGTAATACAGGTGATATGTGTGTATCACAGTTAGCCACCTCACTAGTGGAATTGATCCATAAAGGAATTGTTATGCAATTTGAAAAAATGCCACTGAAGTATATAATAACATAAAATGTTATTGTTATTTGTATTTGATATGAAATATTAAAAACTTTTAAAAATGTGACTCATTATTTCAAAATAACCTTTAAATTAACTAATTTTTCTAATGAAAGCCTTCATTAAAATTAATTTTGTTAACTGAATTCCTACAGCACTATAAATATTCTAAATATTAGTAACAGCTATTCTCATGTTTAAGTAACATGAGCTGCTGTTATTAAGTTAATGTTAGATTTTTAAAATTCTTTGCTCTAATACAATTTAATCAAATAGATCAAATATAAAACAGAAAATCACATAATGAAAAAAATAATAAACTGGTTTAGCTGATTGGAAATTTATGGCACAAAGTACCAGGGCTGCCTGCACAAAACAGCTTTATTTTTTAAATAACTGTCATAAGAAGTGAAGTAAAATGGGTAACTAAAAACATGAGGAAATGTGATTTTTAATAAAATAATAAGAAATATAATTAAATTTAAAAAACTATTAAAACTAAAAACATGGTTATGCAATATAGGCAGGGTCATCAATTCCACTGACACTGTCCAATGTCCATAGAATTTCAGAAGTTAAAATGTGCTTTTGTTCAGTATTGTAGTGATAACTTGAAAGTAAAATGTCAGTAGATGTAACTAAAGAACAGACTCAAATGTTCCTGGGTTATTTCTTTATAAGAGAAAAAGAAGCATAAGATAACTATAGCCAATACAGAGCCTTGCAAAGACAATATACTTCCTTTGATTACGAGGCAAACCACTGTCAAGAAACTTTCCCTTGATGTCAGACTAATAATTTATGTAATGAAATGGCAAAATAATAATACCACCAATGCAGGCTAATTATACCATGAAATCAATAAGCTTATTCTTTTAAATTCCAACATGGCCAGGAATCTAATAAAACTGTATAATGGAAGATGATGGTGAGAAAAAGGCTATTCATTTGTGAATATCTAAAAGAATAGATAAAAACACATTATGTGATTTCAAGGCCTTCAAAGTGCTTAATGAGATGGTACAGATGGTACAATTAGTTCACTGATCAGATTCTATATAATCCATATCAAATGAGCAGAAGAAAGCACAGAATCTGTTGAAATGTTCCAAAGGCAATTATAGACTTGCAACAAACCACAGTGTAGCTCACAAAGTCACCTGATTTATTGTCATCTGTAAAAATGGGAACAGAAGGATGGTTCAAAATGTTTCCCTAAAGAGAAGCTGTACTTCTAGTTAGGAGTATCTGACTTCTTCAGACTACATAATGAAAGATATTCACGATTGATAATAACCAGATTGAACAAAACATCATCCAATGCCAAACCAAACTCCAATAACTTTGCCTAGAAAAGAAGGCCAAAAATTGTAACAGCAGACTATCTATTTGCAAAGAGAGTAGGTCATTGAGGCATGAAAACACACTGCCAGTTGTGATGCTGTAGCAATAATGAAGCTTAAAGTGAAGTTTCATAGTACTCTGCATGAGAAGTGTGGAAAGCAAAGATGAAGTTTTTGATGATCAAATGATGACCTGAGGCTTAAAGGACATCTATCCTCTCCCAAAGAAATGGAAGAGACAATGCAAAATACATTAAGTGTTCTTGTACACATTACATTGCTTACTATGTGGAAAAGCAGTTACCTTATTGTCAAAAAAAAATTCTAAGAACATCATCTCAGGATTAGGCTGTAGTCCTTACTTGATACAGATATGCAAGCAGTTGTTTTAGATGACAAAAATTTGAAATGGTTTGCAGTGGTACATCCATATACTTTACTGAGGGAAGTGTGGAGTTAACATCAAGTGACTGACATAAAGAGGCTATTCGTAACTGCAGGAGGAAATTGTTTAGTCACAGTACTGATTTTAATGTTGAAAAGTGTGATATTTAATATAAAGCACTTAGACACTACAAGTTCTTGAGGAAATGATCAGTTGTGTTGATTCTACATAAACTTAAAATGACCATTATGCAAAAAGTTTGAAGAAAAATGGGCAAATGGTCATGTAACTCATATAAATTGAGGTCCTATACTATGTCAAACCTCTAGATAGCAATGATAATTTTTCACAATCAAAAGCAATAGAGACAATACGTTTTTTCATGGGAAAAAGCTTCCTGATTGGCATTTGTAGTTAAATCAGGTAATGCATGGTAAAATGTTGTCTGCAAAAACCACAATAAGTATTGGAAGAAACAATATTGTGAGAAGTCAAACAATCAAACAAGACAACCATTAATATTATTCTCTAAAACATTGTACAGACAGTTAGTTAAAGCAATAGTTCTATAGTTAGAAGAAACATTGTGATCTTTTCAGGCTTAGAAAAAAGGGATGACATAAGCTTGGAAACTCCTCCTCATGCCAAGTCTGATTGAAAAGACTCAGAAGATCAAAAGAAGCAGGAAAGAGTTAATGTAAAAGCTTATTACAGATGTCATCTGGTCTGACTGAATAATGTATTACTAAAGCAACTGATAGCAAGTTTAAGTTCCACCGAAGTAAATGACTGATTATAGTTTTATAAAAAACAATCAGACTCAAAAGGAGGTGAGTTTCGGCATTTTATGTTTGGATGGACAAAAAGGTAGGGAAAAAAGGTGTAGGTATTGGAATGGTCAGAAAAATTCTTTCCAATAGTGTTCACAATACCCTATAAATCAGTAACTTCTTAGCCTTGAAAAGGGATGGGATGAATATGAATTTTTTCCCATTCACTTTTTGATTGTTTTTTTTGAGCAAAGCTGTAATGGGCTATCATGAAGAATAAAACTCAGACTTTAGTGTTGTAAATCCCTAAATTTACTGCTGACCTACAAGAGAATATTCACCTTTTGAATCTCATTTCAAAAGATCTTGAAGTTAGTTATGATGTCTACTCTGTAGAAATGAGTAAAAGATATCTGAAAAGCTTTGGCAGACAGGTGTCCACTATGGATAAGGATATAGTGGAAAAAAAGTGTTGAGGTTAAGAAACATAATAATAATTACCTGAAAACACCATCAGTTAATATCTCTATGCAGTTGTAAATATACTGTAACTTAATGTTAACAATATCAAAAGTTAAGGCCTATTACAGTTTAAAATATGAAATGAGAGTCAATTTCTAATCTTTCTCAGAATGATAGAAAATCATTACTGCTTTATAGATAACTGTCCATCTCCCAAGCAAATTAAGGAAGAAAAGAAGGCAAACAGAGAAACTGATAGCAGTGAATGTTGAATTTAGGCCATGGAAATAGATGTACATTCTTGTATTGAAGAGAGAGTTTGTTATATGAGAGCATGTTCTTCACAGATCAACCTCTACCATCATTATTTTCACTACCCTAGTGTGAATTTTGTCCATTGAAGTCTTTCAGGATGTTTTTTTGTAAGACAGTACCTGCTCAATAAGATCATCAAGATCTATCTAACTGATTTCACTTTTTATCCTGAAGACAGGTATTAAAAACAAAGTGCGACAGTACAACTATAGGAGAGGCAATATTCTCCACAGGTTTAGTAAGCAACAGTTAGGAGTTTTATAGTAAACTAATAAGACTACTTGCTCCACATGAGCCTGTCTGCCACAAAAGCAGTCTTTTCTGTGTAAATAATATCAAATGATGATGGTATTGGCAGTTTAAAAAAAAATGTATCCCTTAAAAAGACACCCACAAAATTGGCCAGAATTGGTCAAAGCTTTAATTAGAACAAAAATCTTGTGCATTTCTATGTAGTATCAATGTGATTACCTTTAGCTCAGACCTCAGGTCACCTTGAAAGGGAAGTCTTTAAGACGTTTTCCTTTTAGTTTCTCCATTTGAGCAAATCCAATGGATTCTGCACTTTATAAAATAGGGCATTGTATCTTTGCTTGGCAATAAAGATACCAAAGATCAAAAACAAGACTGCATAAAAATCTTGTACCTTAAGTCTGGTTGGATTGGACCCAATAGCTCTATAGTGTTACATGGAGAAAAATCAAAAAGGGTAAATTTCTCCACTGGGAAAGGATAAGAGCTCAAATAGACAAATGTATAGTTCCAACAGAAGTATTGGAATGTTCAGCAGATGCAAAACTCTGTTTCAAAACTGATGAAACCAGTTTGCATGCTTTGACACAGCAATCATTACAAGTAGAAATGTGAGAATGATGTATATGTAATTAGCTACACTAATGGCCAGGTTGATTTTCAGTTTACTCTTACAGAAGTTACTATTATACAACATTGAATGTTTTAAAATGTTTTTTTTTCTTTTTCATATGCTTAGTATATGATTAGGATTAAGAGAGGTGCAAAGCCTGGCAGTTCTCACAGCAAGGCTCAAAGGCACAGTCAGTACTGAAAATTCAGTGAGAAGTATGAAAAATTAATCAGGCACAGATTTCCCATTCTTATGAACAAAAACATGAAAGAAACCTATAGTTGCTTGGTCTTTCATCTCTGAAAGAGTTCTTCTTCCAGGAAGCCAAAATGATGAAGCCCAGCAAACACTCTTCTGGATAAGTTTGAGATGTTATTGGAGATGACTTCAGTAAAATTCCTATCATGAGCCTTGGATAATAAAAGCAGTTCAAAGAGATTTAACATACAAAATTGAAATATAAACCCCCCTATCAAAGTTCTTTAACTGACTGATGGGATTTGCAAAGTCTTTCCAAAGCTTTTGGGAAAAAGAAAAAAAAAACTGACATCTGATACAAAGTTTTCAGTTCTAATGAGAAAAGGTATGAAAATGAGACACAAGTGATGTTAAGGTAAAATCAGCATTATTAGTATATGGTCATTTTATTACATGGATAATGGCTTTAATATCTATAAGAAAAGAAAAAATGTAGTATCCACTTATTTCACTCACCTTGCAGTTCAGCATGTGGACATGCCACAGTATCAAAAGTTCAAAACACTAAAGTCAGTGCAGCAATGCCAGGGTTTCATGAGCACTAAACCCAAATACCAGTACGAGACACAATGTTCACAACACCTGTCAAAGTGGTATGTTGGAATTACCTAGATATTAGACTCAGGCACCATTCAAACACAGCCCTCTTCTCCCCTTCATGGGTCTACATGCATAGCAAACAGAAGTATGAATATTTAAATCCCAGGAAAGGTGATTCCGCTTGTACAGCTTACCTTCTCTGGGATCTAGACATCCACAGCAAGGGAAGGGAAGAAATCAAAATTTGGTTAATTCAAAAATTGTTACATAAAATGCAGTTTTTGAATGACCTGCGTAGCTAAACCAGAAGTTTTACTGACATAAACTGCTTGGAAATTGCTTAATAGTAGATTGTTTATGCAGTACTGAAAACAATTATCTGTTGAAAAACTGACATAGTAGTGTAATTTTGCTAACCGAAAGCATACACGTTTGAAATTCATAACAACATGTCAAATTTGTGAGAGAATTGCTTAATAGTAGATTGTTTATGCAGTATTTAAAAAATTATCTGTTGAAAAACTGACATAATAGTGTAATTTTGCTAACTGAAAGCATACATGTTTGAAATACAAAACAACATGTCAAATTTGTGAGAGAATTACTATACATTTCTATGAAACAATTTTCAACTTTAATGTAAACTGAAAGTGTGTATTCATGGTTATTAACAAATGACAAGATAGACCAAGTTACTGAAAATTTTAACCTAAAATTTAATTATAATATTATACTGTAGCATTTCAAAACTTCAAACACATAAATTGTTGTTCTATTTGTGCTACTCACTGGTCAATATTTGAAGAAAATCACTCGTAGCACACCCATCTGTGGGCTTTTGGTAGTTTCAAAAGGTTTCGAAGCTGGATGCCAATTTTTTGAGCAGCTCTCTTATTAGCAACAAAAGGGTTTGTTGGCTGGAATCATATGGGAGAAAAAGAAATATTAAACAAGTTCAGGTATTTTAATGAAAAAAACAAAACAAACTATAATGAAATGTGAATAAACATATTTTTACAATAAGTAGCAACTCCAGAGGGAGGTAAAGTTGTACAAAGCAGATGGAATTGAGTGAGAAATTTTATTATTTTAAAAGGATGATAGGTACAGTGATGGATGACCATTGATAGGAATCTTTAAAGCAAGATTATTTTTGCTGCAGAATGATTTCATAATTTTAATTTATATTTTAGCAACAAAAATTAATCAACTTATGAAATACTATGAATCATATTAAAATTAACAGCTTTATTTTAGTCACAAATATACTCATACTGGTTCACAAACAGTATACCCTTGAGAATTACATACTTGGTAAGTCAATATACCCTCACACATTTCAGGTGTTACATTGAAACTAGTTGGCAATTCAGTGTATTTTATAAATGATTTTTAGTTCATTTGTATTTTTTCTTAACTTGTCCTTAAGAATCTGTCAATTTTAATATCAATCACAAAATTACTTGGATGACTCACAATGAGTACCTTTCAAATGTTTTTGGTTCTTACTCTGATTATCAAAGGGCAGGACTAATTATAGATCAGATTACATTTTTTGGGTGAAAGGGTTTCCTCATTTACAGCTGCCTGGCACCTGAAGACATATTACAGTGTAAACTATAAATTTAGTTGAAACTTTCTGAGAAGCATGACAAGTTTTATGATAACACTTGCTGCCCTATCAGCGCCTACTAATTTCATTAGTATGCATGTGTAGGAAGGTAATTCTAAAAAAAATATTTTATTCATTATATTCTTTATCATCATAGCTCCTTTAATTCTTATTTTTCTGTATTGGTCAAATATTTATATATATTTTTTTATCAGCCTGCTTATTTTAGATTGGAGGGGAAATTTCATGATACTAATTTCTCTTTACTTGTATCGAGAAAGAAAAAAATGAGATTAAGATAAAGGCATAATAAAAGTTGGAAGATTTTAGCTATTAGGTCTTTTTTTAAAAAAGATGTCAGCATATTAAAAATTGATGGGAAAAATGTAATCATAATTGATAATTGAATCAGGACCCTTTGTGTACTGCATAAAAATCTTTCTGTATAAGTTGTTAAACTCTTCATAACCTCAATGCACATAGAAAATACAAATGATGTCCCCAGTATTAGGTATACAGCACGCTCTTTGATGAACAGGCTGCAAATAAGGTTGTCATTGAAGCTTTTCAGTGGCTATGACCATTTGGTGTGCTGACAAAAAAAATCTTCAGTTGGAATTACTGCAAAATAAGTTATAAATATTAATTGCAGTAAGGTGATATACTTGTATTATGCCTTCACAGCATTTTCCATTCAGTGGGCCAACAATGTAGCTGTAATGATAGCCAAATGGTTACTTGTTATGGAGGTCATCAGTAAGGTCATTCATTATTACAAAAATCTGGAAATACAATTCTACAAGTCAATGTGAGATTTAAACAATAAAATCAAAACTCTGCACTCATCAGATTTACCATTTTTTAGTCTAGGTCTTTTCTGATGAGTATTTCTCATTGGAAGTAATTCTTTCCTTTTGTATTTTTTAACTTTAAAAGTTAAGGAATAACATATTTTACATTTTGGAATTGCAAGTTTTATAAACTTAACAAGATTGAATGCCTAAAGAATGTTTAAACAGCAAACTACAATAGCTTATCCTAAACATGTTAAGACTCATAATAGTCTACATCTGTTGAAACTTAATTTTATTAACATATTGTCCTTTGAACTGTATCTAACTAACATCACTCAGTAACTGCATAACCCACATTATGGTAATGTAATGCTCATGAGTACATCTTGTTAAGAATCATTATTTTTCATTTTCTTACACAACTTAAACTAACAAGTTTTTAATTTTATATTTCAGTCAAATATGTAACAATAAATAAAAATATAGATAAAAATAAGAAATTTATTACTTATACTTGGTATCCTGTTTTCTTCCTGTCTGCCTGCAAGGAAACTTAAACTTACTGGTTTTTAATGACAGTACTTTTAAGGTCACAAAATAACAACATGCACAAAGTTACCAATATCCCATAACTATTATAATTTAAATGACTTTCTAATTATGGTATAAGTGCCTTAAAATAATCCCCTTATCTGTTTGATCTGAACTTGGTAATGGTACTTTTCAATACATAGCTGAAATAACCATTTCTACTGAGAACAAAGTAGCATTATATCTTAATCAATGAAACTTTATATTTATAATAATTATAAATGATTTAATAACAAGGATTAAAGAGAATTATTTGCAAGTTTTGAAAGAGAGGATGTGATAGATGAGCATGATGAAAGGATGTGATAGATGAGCATGATGAAAGGATGTGATAGATGAGCATGATGAAAGGATGTGATAGATGAGCATGATGAAAGGATGTGATAGATGGGCATGACAAGAGAATATGATAGATGGCATGACATGTTGGTTCGACTTTCTCAGTTTATATTATCCTAAATGAATAAGATTAAAGTCTATAAACTTTACAGCATGCCTTAGTAATATCTAAATTATAATGATTAATTTACTTTAAACATAGGATATCAGAAAGGGATAACACAAAAAATAAAAGGATGAGCATTTGGGGTAAATTGATGTTACAATATACATACAAAGGGAGTTTATGAATGTATATAAATATTTCCTGTTGAATTCAAAAATTAAAATTTATACACCATTAAAGCCTTATTTATAAAGCTACTTTCTGATGCCAAGTTTATTCATATATATTGATAATAAAGTTTCATTATATTTTATATGTAATTATGCAAGGTCATAACAATTGCATTTTGATCTACTCATAGTGAAAGGGTTGAATGCTTCTGGTAGGTGATTGCTTGGAATGACTAGTTTCTAGAGTAGGGTTAAAAACACTTTGAGTTAAGATCGTCTCACTCTACAACCTAACAAGCACTTAAATGAAACAAATTTTTGGCATTGAGAAACAGTCATTGTCAAGTTGTAACAAAGGTTTAACCCACTGGAAAATAAAGCAAACAAGAGAGCCAGGTTCAAGGTTCAAATGAGGGGTACTATGGAGAGCTTGGCCTCTTTAAGCGAATGAGTTGCATCATATGCACAGTAAAGTTTACCTTTTGTGAATATATTCTCATTGAAAGATTAGTAAGAGAGCTGCTAAATGAAACAGTAAGGAGCAAGATCTTTAAATCCTTACTGATGCACTTTCTGTGGCAATGTAGAACAAATTGGCAACTTTGAACTGGTCACAAGAGAAGAAGAAGCCTCTATCAGCATCTACAATGGCTATATCTCAAAATGACCATCCTCTCCAAGCACCTATGTTATGTCGAGTTCAAGTCTGACTGAGAGTTAACCCAAACCATACACATCATTTTGATGTAACCACACTTGTACACAGTCAATGAGCAGAGCTATTTCTGTGGTTTTTATGCTGCAGCTGATGCCAATGATGCCTCCACCTGGATGTCATCCTTAAAAAAAGAATGAAGTCTTTGTATTGGCCAGTTGAGCAATCAGCAAGATAGACAAGGCTATCATTTCAAGCACTAGCTCAGCAGGTGTAGGTGAACCAGCAACATGCAGTTAACAATGCCACTACAACTCTGAAAAGTGAAGAGGGCTTACAAATATGCACAAGTGTGACAGACATTTAAAATTAATTGTTGGCTTGGGATAAGCCTAAAGAGAGTGTTGTACCTCAATATAATATGCATTTTGGAGATGATCCCTCATATACACTTACTTCTATATATGACAGGTGAATAAAATATTGAAAGCTTAGAATGTTCCCCAAATGGTTTTCTCAGCCATTTTCAAATATAACAATGTCAACTGTTTCTTTTGAGATAAACCTTCATACTGGTAATATGAGTCATAGCCTGTTCAAAATTTTAATTTATTTATTTAGACAGAAATACAGTTCAGTTACTAAACTTGATAAATATTATAATGGAATTCTAAGGTATCAATATAGTAATATATGATATTTTGATTATTGAAATGTACATATAAAACCTTAAAAAAATTATTTCATTTCACTTTATGTGTGAAATTTCGTTTAGCAACATATGAAAAGCAACAACCAAGTACAAAGGTCTTTACTAGAAGTAAGAATTGTTTGCTTTACTCTAAAATTACTTAAATCTAAAATAATATATATATATATATATATATAAATGTATAATGTTATGATATTTAAGCTGTTTAGACCAAACATCTAGAAAGAAAAAAAGCATAATTATATTTATTTCCTAATTTTTTATGGTGGTTACACGATTGTTCAAGTCTAGAAAACATGTACAAAAATTCAGATTCAATAGCTAAAATAACAGATAAAATAAAAATCTTTATTTTTGAAAAAGTTTATAATTATCTGGAGGTTAGAAAGGTTTCACATGTTAAATCTGAATTTTTTCTTATGTATAAAAGTCTTTTTCATCTTAAAATAAAAATTGCTCAGCATGTTGGATGTTCAACATTTTTAAAAATAAAATCTTTGATCAAAAAATTGTAATAGTTAATTTGAAAACCTTATATTTTGTGTATGAAAGCCTTGTCATGTTTACCAATAACCTGCAAAATTTTGTAAAGATATGCAAACATTATCAAAAATCATAGTTTATTACTCTCATGGATATTATTATGGTTACAAGGTGGCTGGATTCCACCCAACTGATAATGGAAGAGTTAAGTGCAGATTTTAATGAAGGGTCTAATGGATATAAAGCCTTATAGACAATTAAAAACATGGTCAAGGTGCAAACACTCATTAAACCTAGTCTGGTATTAAGTAAATGACTATAAAATTGTATTATTTAAGCATATTAAACAAAGTTACTTATATTTTTATGAATTTTTTCCTTCATTTTTTGTTTTTTTGAAAGTATGGAATACACTTTTGCAAGAAATTTTTAAAATAACTAGAAACAATTTTTCAATGGCCATAAATGTTAATTTTAAGCCTTTTGTAACAGTACAATGTAGTACTACTTTACTCTTGTTTCAAGATTAACATTTTAACTTTGGAAAAATAGAAAGAAATCAAATCATACTTACAGGTGATGAAACATGAGGAGTTTTTCTTGGTGATAATTTTGAAAAGCTATAAGATGTGTCTTCTTCATCATTAAAAATAAGTCTTTCTCTTTCGTATTCTATGAGGCTGTGGAGATACATTAATAAAATTAAACTTTTTCTTTGCTGAAAATGTGTTTTTGATTAATATTTACCTCTGTGCACATGCTCGCAATTCCATGTGCACCTTCTTGTGAGATTTTGAGCATGCCATTAGCCTTAAGCTATTTCCCACCTCAGTGCTTGATGTAACCATTATGTAAAAATACCCTTTCTATAAATAGGAGGGTGAAACAACCTCTAAGTTCTACTGTACAATTTATACATCTGACATACAGGAATTAAGACCAAATATCTTCATATCATATGAAGAAAACACTTTGGTTCTTCCAGCTGGCAAAACCACCAAGAAATTGACCTATTATATAACAGGATGTACTTCAATTACAGTAACACAGGGAACTCTACCATATTTCCCATTGCACTGTGCTAGAGGAATTTTCCAAGTCAACCACCCTAACAAGTAAGAACTGAGAGTAACAGAGGAGGGGAGGATTGTTGCATCAGTGAGACAAAAAAGAGGTGCAGCACCTAGCCATAAAAAACGTCTGTTAATGGCTGGAAAAAAAATGACTTACTGTGTAATCTAATTTGAAAAGTCAGCATGCATGAGCCAGGGAAGAGGGCAAATATCCCCTCAGATATATATACACACACACACACACCTTCATAGTGGTTTTGAGAAAACTCCACCTCAATAGTGGGAAGCTTAAAAGCCAGCATGGATGGGTTTAAAGCTTTCCATTACCTCTGACTCATTGTCAATTTAGAGAAATAAATTCTGCAAAGCAATAGTGGCCACCAAATTGGTTCCACAAAGTGAATGTGAACAGTATATTACCCATTAAAGATGATGAATAAATTATGGAATAGTAACTGGAGGAAGTGATATCCTGAAAGACATGAAACCAGTAGATAGTGGAGATCTCATCTAAGGGTTGTTGAAAGTGTGAGAACAGAGAACGAGTCAAATGGCAGATTTGAATTGATTAGATGTGATACAGCCTGAAAGGATCTCTACCCAGGGAGGAATAGATGATCCAGAGGAGCTGAAGAATTCATCTGATCAGTGTAGAGAACAAGAGATCCTTGGAAGAAGAGAGGTCCCATGGAAAGAATAAATGATTGAAGGAACTGACTAACTGAAATGGAGACAGAAGGCAATCACGGTCAGTACACAGAGGGTTGACACATTAGCAGAAGAGATATGGGAGAAAAGCTATGATCTCCCTCCCAAACTGCCTAACTGTTAGAAAAAATAAATGGCAATGCAGCAGTAGGATACCAATCACAGTGTTGCCACAATCTAGTCAGCAACACAAATCAAAAAGAGAAGGCAACAACAGCACAGAAGAGGACAATGAAATGTGAGAGGTTTTCTAATGGTCACTCAAACTCCATTGAAAAAGACTCATCAGAGTCTAACCTAGAGAGGCAAAATGTTTTAGACACATGAAAGTACTCAAAAGAAATATAACCTCTTGTGTAAAATGTATGGGAGAGGCAATATTCAAGGTGACTACATATTCCATGTTCCACAGATGAATGGGAAAAGATTGGGCATAACTGAGTCAAGACCAGAAAAATACTCCAAAATGAACCAAGTATGGAAAAATTTGACCAGCCAACCCAAAAGTACCTTTTGGAGAAGTGATGTGTTTGAGATACAGGCCTCCTGAGAAGAGATAATAAGGAGTCATTTACCCATGTAATAATAGAAATGAGTTCTGAGACTGTGAACATGGTTAGCAAACGTTTCTATGACATAAAGAGGTGAAGCAATGCCAAAGGGGTTGGTTGATATTTATAAGCACAAAGCAACTAGGCTACCTGAACCAAACAACCAGTAAAAACCATAAAAGTAAAATTTTTGTAAAACATAAAAATAAGTCAAGTTAAATTTAAACAATGCCAAAAATCCAGTTAAAATGTTCAAATAAAATTTGAAAAGTCAACAACTCATAAAAAAATTAAAAAATACAATCAAGTTGGACAGTGTTGCCATTGCAAATTACACCATCCATTGTCAGGGCTAAAACTGTAGAAAACCCATTTCTATTATGGTATCATTGCTCAGACTCACAAGGACACAACAGTAACATGTATGCTATTGTGACTTCAGTGTCAAAACAGACACACATTGGTAGATCAGTCCCAGATAAAAGAGAATGACAGGCTAAAAAACTGTGACCACTGCATAGCCTAGCCAGGACAACTTCCTAATTCCTATCCTTTCAAAAACAAGATGGCCAATGAACAACAGAAGGATTTGTTTGGGAAAGCTTGTCATGACATTGCTCACTCCAAGACAATTGCCAACTAGTATAAAGCCAAACATTCATTAGAGGACTGAAGTTTATATATGGAACAAGCATGGCCCTAACAGTACCATAGCAGATGTACTTAGTATCAGTGATTTCATTTCCACAAATACTGACATGGCCAGATATCTATAAAACCCACATAGAAACAGAAGATAAAGTAAAAAGGGCCAGTCATTTTTAAATATCAATGAGAACAGGGTGAAAACTAATGTGAAGCAATTCCAGGGCCAGTAGAGAGCTAAGAGAGTCAGTGTAAATAGTACAATTGGTGTACTGCATAGCTTCTATGTGATCTAGAGTCAGAAAAAGGCATACAACTTGACAGTAAACATAGAAACTGTAGAGGGGTTCATGTGAGCAACCAGCAAGTCACAACAAACCATGACAGAGCCCATAAAGTCACCTGATTTTGAATCATCCATATAAATGAAAACAGAAAAATAAATTGAAAGATGCTCGGCAAACAGAAGATGGTACTTCCAATTGGGAGTATCCATTTTCCTGAGATGGCTCAAAGAAAGGTACCATAAGTGGGGATGGTAAGAAGCTAAGGTTGAATGGGCTGGCCATTGGAGACAGCAACATCATCCACTGCCAGACCCAATTCAGCCAGTTGTACCTGGACACAAAGGACAAAAGAAGGAATTGCAAACCATCTAGTCTGAAAAGCACAGACTACTTAGGAAGAAAGAAAGATGCAATATGCTTTCAAGCTTTGATCCTTACCACAACACTCCAACTGGAAAATGGTCCATCATCTTCAATTCCGAAGTCCTGGCAGAACCACAGACCCATATTTCACTTTGAAGCAAATGAGGACATGATAGATCTTGAATGTAGAACATCAAACTGCTCCCCAAGAGGCAGAATAAAATACATGGAGAATGTTCAGTACCCTCACTCAACATGTAGCTGCTTGATGTGAGGAATGACAGTAATCTTATGGTCAAAGACAAGCCTCAAGTACTTTGCCTCAGGGTGTGTACCCTATCGGTGGCAAAAGTGCATGAAAATGGCTTTGAAGAAAGAAAAGGTAAAATTATTTGTTCTGAAACACTTCAACAAACAATTGAGAGCAATCTGAAGTAGCAGCTGAATAAATCTTATGTTCAATAACTGATACAAGATGTGGAAGTCATCAACAAAGAGCCTGTTTCCAAGAGTAGGAGGACGTTGTGTAGTGACAGTATTAATCTTGATACTGAAAAGTGTGACACTTAAGACACTGAGGAATTCCAAGTTTCTGTGGAAAAGAATGGGAAATTGTTAAATCTACAAAAATTGGAATTGGCTGTCCAGTAAAAAGTTTCAAATAAAAATAAAAATGTTCGAAATGAGCTGAGGACCCATAATATGTCATACTTTCATGTAATATTGTCAGCCTTCGCAAGGTAAAAACATGGAAATAAGATGTTCTGTCTTGAGGAAGTCTTCTCTGATAGGTGTTTCAAGTCAAACAAGGTGGTCCATGGTAAAGTACTGTCAACAGAACCCACAGTGGATGGGAGAGAGGAGATTGATTGATTTGAGAAACCACCAAAAACAATCCTCTCTAAGATCTTATAGAGACAGTTAGAGAGGAAGGAAATAACCTGTTACCAAGCATCAGAACAAGCATTCTTTAGTCAGATCTGGTTAAAAACAACCAGAAAAATAGCAAGAAAAGCAGGAGCAAGATGGTGCAGCATTTCACAGTGAACATCATCAGGTCCAACTGATGTATTGCCAGACCCAAGAAGAGCAAGTTTGAGTACAACCAAGTATAGGGGCTATCATAGTAATTGAAATGATCAGCCCAAAAGAAAAAAAGTAGCTGCTCTGCACAAAACTTGATGGTGATGAAGATATAGAAAGAAACAGAAGTGTCAAATGTACAAAAAAAAAAACTTGCTGAGAGTATTGGTAATGCTCTGTGCATCAGTAACTTCCTGAGCATTGGAAGGCAAGATGGAAAAGAAATGAGAGGCATATCTCCTATTGACCTTTCAAACCTTGTCCCACATGAATTTGGAACTGGTGGTAAAAAGAGACACTTGTTCTGAATTAAAGACCTGCTGAGCATAGGCATGGGCATACTGATACAAAAATGCAGTTGGGATACTGTCATAAAGAGAGGGATACTGTCATAAGGTATCTCAGGCCCATTTCTGAGCCTGTCATACTTCCTGGAAGGCAGGACTCCAGTGTGGATGAGGATAATGTGGAAAATGTGTCTAGATCTTAGTGATAGATTGAGCAGTTTTTACCATGCAATCATTTATTAATGGCAGGATCACGTTCCAAAACAGCAGTGAAAGAGGGCCAGTTGGCCTGATCCAACTTACTCTAATGCACATAGGTCAGGTGGCATTGATTATGGTCAATCTCCCTCAAAACAATAGAAAAAATGATAACTGTCCCGTGTGTCATTGTAAACCTTCCAAGAAAAGCAAGAGAAACACGAAGGGGAGCAAATAAATAGATCAATGGCAGTTAGAGCCTGACTAGGTGCATGAAAACAAGTACAAGAACCATTAATAAAGAACAAAATGTTGTGATTCAAGAGCATATGCTACAAAGAACAACTCCTCTCATCAACATTAACTCAGCATTATCCCAAAGGGGATTGTGTCCAATAAGGTCTCTGAGGATTAAAATGGGAGATGACAACTGTTCAACCAGAGCATCAAAGTCTGACTGATCATAAGTCTCTCATGGAGAGAAACAGTTATGTTATTAGCCAAGGAAAATACAGATGACTATGGCCTCAAAGGATGTATCAACTGACAAAAACAGGGTGGACAAGTGTTTGTCAACCAGCAGCACCACCCCTCCAAGCACTATTGCTTGTCAGCCATTGAACCTTTCAATCCAGTATACAGAAAATTGCTGAAAGGTGACTATATTAGGAGGCTTCAGGAATGTTTCCTGTAAGGAAAGCCAGATAAGATTATAGAAATCAATCAAGATCTTAATGTCATTGAGATTAAAATGGAAATATCGACAGTTCTATTGTATTAAAGTGGTCATCTTTACTTAGGTGGAGAAGAACTGGGTGGAGAACTCTTCAATTTATGATCAATATGTTTTTTTATGTATCCTGCTCCAGGTCGAGTTGGCAGGTCTCTGTCAGTAGACATAGATTCCAGTGACTGAGGATGTTAATTAATAAATGTTATGTATCTCAGGACCAAAGAAGGTGGATTCAAGCAGACAACACAATTTTGGACCAAAGGAAGCAGACCTAGGCAGTCACTGAAAGTAATAGGAGGGACAGAAACAGGAATAAATATTGATTTGTCAACTTGTTTATCCACAGAAGGCAAAAGACTCTTCATATTATTCTGTTGAAGACACAAAAGATCTGTCTGTACTTCCACTGTAAAAGTGGAATGTAGTGCAGCAGCATACATCTGAGGTGTTGAAGACAATATCTTTAAACCCTTGGGGTAAGAAATATTATGGACAGTATGTAAATACTGTATTTCTTTCTACTCCACCCATGAGGGCAAGGTTGATAGTAGGAGGGGTGTGATCCACCACACTTGACACAGTGAGGGACCATTTGACACTTGTAGGTATCACGGTCTTTGTCACCACAATGAGCAAACGTCAAAGAACCATGACAAAATGTCTATGAATGTCTTAACTGCTAACAATAGAAACATCTGAGAGGGTTAGGAATGTATTGTCACACCTTACAGTTCAGACAACCTGCACTGATAGAGGCAGGCAGAGGTGGTGATGTAAACATCAAAATTAAGACATATGTCGGTAGCATAATTCCATACTTACAAGTGGAGATATGAAATACAATGTAAATTCCTTGGCTGGAGAAACCAGCAGGGATCTCTGACTCAAGAATATTCTTAAAATCCCTTCAATGATCACTCTTCAGGAGGAATTCAAAGTAGCATGAGTAGTAACCTCAATGGCCTTCAACTTCAAGAGGAGTTCACAATGGAAAGGGGTAGAAGTTTCCACCAAAATATCTCTAGAATGCAACTTCTTGACCAACTTAGGTGAGCCAGATATCCCCTTTAAACCCTTTTGAATGAAAAGGGAGACATTTGCCCCAGTGATTTGTCAGGCAAAGAATAAAGAATTAAAAATTATGGGATATGTTTTGACTGTGGTGGTGATTGCATAACAGATTTGTCTATGTTGGTTTTTTTACCAATTTTTTTACTATTTTATTTTTTGAAGGACTGGGGTATCCATAATAAACAGAAGATTCAGTGCATACCAAACCCACCCACCATGGAGTCCTACAATGTCAAAAAAGGGCACTGCAGCAACATCAGCATCAGATACAATGTCTTCAACACCTGTTGAGAATGTCCAACACTGATATTCAGTTGATGTTAGCCCAACAGAACCAACCAACTGATCCTAGGGAGGTAACCTGTCTACAAAAATGCAAGACCAAAGTGGAGTGTTGCGGGGACCCAGAAACCACTCAACCACCTTTCCTTCCCTTTGTGGGTTGACATGCACAGCATACATATGGATGGATGATCAGATCCTAGAGGAGATAAATTGAAAGTGCAGAACCTTCTCTGGGAGGTCCCTTCACCACACCCAACAATCAACCTCAAAATTGGTCCACCTGATCCTAATGAAATAGAAACAAAGGAAATAATAGACTGATTGGACAATCAGAATATGCAGAAAGGTATCCAAGATGTTAACCCTGGTCATACATAGTGCAGGGAAAAAATGAAAACACCCTCTATCTTTAAATGAGAGAGAAAAGGTTGATTATGGAATGCCAGTCTCTTGTTTTTTGGGAGACATTAAAATACTAGAATAAAACCTTGGAGAGGAGCAAAGGATCTTTTCCATGGCCCTCATGTTGAATAGATCTAGTGTTATGGCCTTAAGATGCAGAAGTCACTAAGGATTAGAAGGATGAAGAAAAACACACAAAGAGCATGTAGAGGAGGAAGAGAAAGAAGCGAATAGAAAGGTCACAAGAAAGAAAATGCATGACTGTCCTAATGATGGAAGATTATTGTCACATGATGATTACATCATGTATTAGTGCAGTCAATATTGTAATAAGTCTTAGGTGTGAGAATGCTCATAGCTAATTGCATGCACAAAATCTAAAAGGCAGATGCATGAGGTATTGCTACAGTGTTCAGAGAAGTGAGGAATATTATTTTGGAATTTAAATTTACAAACTTCTAAAAATCATGGTAAGAGCTAAATTTCAAAACTGGAACTTCAAAATAACAACTGGTAAAATTATTAACATGACAGAATCCACTTTCACAACTGACATAAAACTGAATGAAAGTAGAATCCTCCAAAAATCTTATATTAATAGAAATCTATATAACAGTGATAATTTTCACCATGAATATATATTTTTCAATACTTTTATATCTATATACAATTTACAGCCTTGTGGTCTAATGGATACATTTTGTAACTACAAAGTTTCCAGAAAGTTAGTTGCTGATCTAACATTGAGGAAATTAATATTGCTTTTCTTGTTTTCCTACAGATTTCTTTGACAATGGCACTAAGAAAAGATGAATGTCTGAAAGTGGTGTGGATTTAATGTCTTCAGTATCACATCAGGTTTTAGTAAAAATACTTTTGAACATTATCTGTAATGTATACACATTCAGCCTAAGGCAACTGATCTCTGAGATACCCTGTATAGAATATTGATCCTTAAGTTACATGAAACAACTGTATTGAAGTTCCAAACATACAAGATATACATCTATATTTAAAACTAAAAACTCACATTTCCTCTTCTTCCTGGTGATGATGGTGGTTGAACTAATCTCCCTCCTTTTCAGAAAATTAGAACTTAATTCAGGTTTTTACATAAGTATCAAAATTATCAAAAGTGCATTCCAAATGTAATTATTAAAAATCTACATATATTAATTTTGAAAATTTATAGAACACAGGAAGTAAACTTGAGTACTACTGAAACATTGTCTGAGTTATTATTATCATATATAGTGGACATACTAGACTTATTATTTTACCAAACAGACAGGGGGAAAACAGGATAATTATTAAAAAAATATCTTTTACTGTTTTTCTTTAAAATTTTTAATTGTAAAAGTTAGAACTTTTACAAATAACATTTCATGGTAAAACACCTTAACAGCTAACCTCTCCAAAATATTTTACCTGGCAAAATGGAAAATCTAAAAAGGGTTTTGTTGGGTTCAAGGAAATATTTTTTGTTGTGTCACATACACAGTGATCATGAAAGAGGACATGGTTATCATTATTTTATCATAACAATATGATACAAACACATTACTGGAATCCTTCTCTACCCTAGCACAAAATAGAGTAAAATAAGTAAACACAGTTTATGTTCCAAAAAATAATGCAAGATCATTCAGTTAGTTGAAGTTACCTATTCAATAGCAACCAATGAAAACATCAACATCAAACTAAATATATCCATTCACCTTTAAATGCTTATCTAAAAATACTATAGAAGAATTTGAATTGACACCAAAAGCCATACATATTATCAAGCAAAATATCTATAAGTGTAAAAGATTTTGTTAATTATGAGACTGTCACCATAATCTGAAAAGAGCATTCCCACAAAAGAACCTTCTCTGCAGACAGCTACAAACAGAAATATATATACAAATGATCCCATTGAGTGAATAAGAAAAATATATTGTTATTTGTGTTGATACACAACTATGCATTAAATAATTTATTTTATTAATAGAGAAAAGTTATTTAAAAATAGTCCATCCAATGCATATGGGACACATTATATAACCTTTGTTTTACCTATTACACATGATATTATAGTAGTAAGATATATAAATAACTAAGAACAAAATAAGATTACACTAAAAACACGTAATGTTAAATAAAATCAGATTTATTAGTTACATTTCAAGCAATTGCTTTTCTTCAGGCTTAATACAAAAAATGGAAGAAATGACAGTTATATGTTTAAGAATTTGCTCTTTCTTGTGAATGCATACAACTTATGACAAACAACATGCATTTAAAAATGGAAAACAACGTGGAAGTAAAACAATGTAATACATATCAAACAATAGATAAATACAATAACAAATTGTAAAATATTCAAACTAACCAGAAAGTCATTCAGAAAAAGAAAAATAGTTTGTTCATTCTAAAGGTTATTTTATAACTAATTCAAAAATAAATTTAAGTTCATCTCTTTCCCTTCTGATAGTTCATGTAAAGTTTTGCCAATTTATATATATATATATATATATATTTTTTTTTTTTTCATTTGGAGCAGACAGTGCAGTAAATGATACATGTTGAGAGATGTACATGAATTTTCACTGTATGTAAAAGGTATAATTAGGTCTTTATATCAATAGTCACAAATTATGCAGATATGTTGATTGCAATGTTTATCCTATAGGCTGTATTAATATATATTGTTTGTTTTATGAGTGAAACAGTAAGTCTTTGTGGTTTTGTTCACGTTTAGAACAGGATGGTGACATATTAACAAATATTTGATGTGATATGGTCATAAAGTAGAACATTAAAGTTTGTAGATTATGCAATATATAAGGAAGTAGGTGATAAGTCATTGTTAAAAGTAATGATTTGTAGTTACTGTTTTAGGCTTGATATTTAGAATATCTTTATAACGAGATATTCTAAATATCTGGTTTAGCTTCAGGAAGGGCTTTAATATTAACCCCTTTCTACAACAAAATGACACAGTACCTCAGATACTATTTTCAAAGTTGTGCCATTTACCTTGTATTATACTGTTTACTTCAACATGTTTTTTGTTGTTTTTTCAGTTATTAAGTGTATATTGTTTTTTTTAATCATATATTTAACAAGAATAAAAATTTTTAAACATATAATTGTTACTGATTCCATTTTATTTTGTGTATTAATCTCCCAATCTTATGTAGATTTCAATTCTTTAGAAAACTAGATAAATTCGTCACCACACTTCTGTGTATATTTCAAAATCAACTGGCACTGTGAAAGTTGTTAACTGGAATCATGTATCAGTTTTCCATATTTTAAAAATACATCCTCTCATTTTTACTAACTGTAAAGTTTCTTATTAAAATACTCTCTTGATTTACAGATTCCAAATCTTATGTGCCACCCTATCAAAAACCTCCTGATAGACCAAGGATAAGAAATATAGTGTATTATCCAAAACCTTGAATGAATACACTATCTTTAAAGAAATTCAGCAAAATTAAAATACTTAATTTTCCCCATCTAAATCCACATTTTCTATTTATGATAACATAAAACTTTCTAAATCCTCTTTCAAAACATCTAATTATAGACTAGTAAGTCACCAACAACCAAAATAAGACTAACTAGATAGTAAATATTTAGACATTTGTCTATTTCTATTTCTTGGTAGATATCTTCAGATTCATATTGCATTATGCATATGAAGGATATTCAGTTCTCACCATCTTTCATACTCAGCAGAGCTGCAGCTGATTCACCTAGAAACATAGAATATTACCTGTGCATTAAAATTTTGAAAAACCATCTGACACAACTTTATATATATACCTAGAAATTTTAAATTATACATGCATATACTTTTTCCCCCTAAAACTGACTTATCTTTTAGAAAGTTCAAGTTTACTCAATGATTTTCTAATATCTCTTGTTACATAATATTATTCTGACAGCAAGAATAACAGTGGTTGTCTGATCCTATCAGCTTTTTAACAGTATTTTGTCATTAGTAAAAACACTTAAATGTTGGTGCATTCTTGTATGATAGCCAGCAATTTATTTTCAAAGAAATTTTAGTTCTTAGCAGTGTTTATGTCTTGAGCATAAACTTAAGAAAGTATGTAAAACATTTCTGTCTTAGTATAATTCTCTATATTTTACTGAACTGTAGTAAGAACTTGTCCTTTAACTTTAAAACAGCATTTACCATTAGAGTAGACTGACAAAAAACTCACTACACAAAAGCCATATTTCATGAATTAGTGCTCACACCAGTACCGAGTTTATTAGTTAAAAAGATTGTATATACATTAAATACAGAACTTAATGTGTGTGTGTATATATATACATATATATATGCACATGCAGTAAAAGTAGCACAGTACATGGCATTCATTGGTAAAATTTACATTCTGAAAAAAATAATAATCCGAAGCTGTTTTAAAATCATTACTTGTCATTATTCCGCACTCGATGTTTATTACTTTATATTTAATTTTGCAACCGACCTAGATCCTACCGTGTTTCTCCGAAAATAAGACAGGGCTTATATTAATTTTCACTCCAAAATATGACACTAGGGCTTATTTTCGGGGGGATGTCTTATTTTGATATATTAAAAAAATGAAGTTACAAAGTAAAACTATTAAACTAACCATTTAAAATAAACTATTATTAAACTATTAAACTAACTGATTAATACTTAAACAAACTAATTAACTATTAAACTAATTAATAAATTAATTTTTTTTATTTCTTTCCTCTTTCTGTTACTCTTAAATAGGGCTTATTTTAAGGGTAGGGCTTATATTAAAACTATCCCCAAAAATCACACTAGGTCTTATTTTATGGGTAGGTCTTATTATCGGAGAAACACGGTATTGTTGTATTTAGGTAGCATATGATAAATAGTCTGATCGTTATCCTTACCCAGACTAAGAAATGCACAGTCATTTTGCATCACTGTGCATTATTACTATCAATATTATTAACTACCGTTGCTTAAATTTTTAGTACTGTAAATATTATATTAATTTATAATATGAATTGTAATTTGCATACTGTACCCCATACACAACACTTATCAGTTTACTCATTGCAAAATTTCATTTTTATGAAATATTCATTAATGTACTCCCAAGTAAACCTTAATCTGAATTGCAATAAAAAAGCAAGTCAGCCATATGAACATTAATGCACCATTTATAACAAAGTTATGAGAAAATAATCATTATTTACTCATTTCCTCACCTTCAAGGAAGTCCGCCATGACGACCCGTCAGGTTCAACAACCTTTGTAAACACGCCATCTAGCGTTTGAAGTCTTTAAAACACACACAGTGTGTGAAAGAGTAAATGCTTGCACTTGCGTTAAAGCAGGGGTTCTTAACCAGGGGTGCCCGCACCCCTAGGGGGTGCGAAGATGATTCCCAAGGGGTGCGAGGATGCCCATGAATAATTAAAGCAAATCTATATTTTTACATAAGAGTATGCTTTATATTTCTCCAGGGGGTGCGAGAAATGATTACTGATTTGAAAGGGGTGCAAACACTGAAAAAGGTTAAGAACCACTGCGTTAAAGTATATGGGTTTATGATGATGAAAGCTATTCATATACTGTATTCACTGCGTTAATTATACGATTTATACAGAGTTAATGACTGCACTGTATAAAACTATTGGCTCAAAATAAGTTATCTTAATGTTGAATAAAATGATAATTTGAAAGGTGGAATGATCTGGTTTGTGTTAGATTATGTAAGACGAGAATAATTAAAGGAAGTAAACATAATCTGGAGGTATTAAGTTACAGATACGTTTTTTTTCACAATATCTTTGTTGAATATTGTAAACAATATAAGAAAGTTTTCAATGTTACACATCTTATTTGCAAATAAATATTGCCAACCATAAAAATGAAAAAATACACGAAATACCGTGTGAATTCTGTTGAAAGAAAGATATTTATAGAAAAGTTTAGGTGTTGTTGTTATAGCTTTCTCTGTTGGTTTAGGGTCTGGTATGGCTAGGTGATTAAGGCACTCGATTCGTAATCTGAGGGTCTCGGGTTCGAATCCCCGTCGCACCCAACATGCTTGCCTTTTCAGCCGTGGAGCGTTATAATGTTACAGTCAATCCCACTATTCGTTGGTAAAAGAGTAGCCCAAGAGTTGGCGGTGGGTGGTGATGACTAGCTGCCTTCCCTCTAGTCTTACACTGCCAAATTAGGAACGGTTATCGCAGATAGCCCTCCTGTAGCTTTGCGCGAAATTTAAAACGAACAAATAGTCGTTTGGTTTGTTTTGAACTTCGTGCAAAGCTACACGAGGGTTAACTGTGCTCTCTCTCTCTCTCTGTATAAAATAAAAAATGACAAAAAACATAACCAGTTGTGATAGATAAACGCTTTGTTTGGTTGTTTTAGATTTCGTACATCTGAGGGTCACGATTTCGAATCCCTCTCGCCAAACATGCTCGTCCTTTTAGCCGTGGGGGTTGTTATAATGTTTCAGTGAATCTCACTGTTTGTTGGTAAAAGAGTAGCCCTAGAGTTGGCGATAGGTGGTGGTGGCTAGTTGCCTTCCCTCTAGTTTTACACTGCTAAATTAGGGATAGCTAGTGCAGATAGTTCTCGTGTAGCTTTGGGCGAAATTCAAAAACAAACAAACCAATCGTCAGGTACAAATGTGGTTTGAATGGATTCTTTTACTGTAAACTATTGACACTATTTGTGAGTATTTTTGTATTGTTTGCTTGTTTTGGAATTTCGCACAAAGCTACTCGAGGGCTATACTAGCCGTCTCTAATTTAGCAGTGTAAGACTAGAGGGAAGGCAGCTAGTCATCACCACCCACCGCCAACTCTTGGGCTACTCTTTTTACCAACGAATAGTGGGATTGACCGTCACATTATAACGCCTTCACGGCTGGGAGGGCGAGCATGTATGGCGCGACCGGGATGTGAACCCGCGACCCTCAGATTACGAGTCGCACGCCTTAACACGCTTGGCCATGCCGGGCCCTGGGATTGTTGTAAAAATAGCATTTAGCAGCATCTCATTAACGTACCTGTCTCGTTAAAAGATCTTTCAAGTGAAGACTTGAAGACGTTTCATAGAATTTTAGATAATTATGTATGGATTAAAAATCATTACTTTCATAGTGTAACAATATTTCTTTAAATATTCTTTGATACGCAGATACTTTTGACTATTAAAATGGATGAGTCAATAGTAGTGGCCTGTTTTGTTTTTCTTCTGGTTCCTGCCATGAATCTCTATTTATAGGTTAACTTGTGTGATTCAAGAATATAGAATGCCTTGGGAATTACATTATTGTTTAATACTTGTGTCAACTGCAAATTATGTTAAACCTTTATTGCGATGCTTGATAGAGTCGTTCACATTAGTTTTCATAAATATAAACATAATTATCTAAAGGTTGCACTATTTAAAGATTATAACCGAATTTTTTTTAGTCACTGAATAATATCAAATTTAAAAAAAAACAAAAAACTAAGTTACTTTAATGATAGTGTTTTGACACTTTTTTGCGTGAATATTTTAAAGATTATTTATCATTTTTTGACGGAAGAAACAACTTAAAAAAACAAACAAAAAATTGAATCTATTACTGATTATTTTTTCGATCAGTTAGAATCATGGTGAAAGTGGTTTTTTTTACCACTATTTGATACTGGACGTTTAAATTATAGTATCGGACGTTTTGATTGAAGTTCTTATTAATTTTCCGATATTTGCGAATTTTATGTCCCTTACTTATGAAAAAAGGAGGAAAATAGCTGAGGGAGAGATACCAGTTATTAGTTTAGTTTCAACAACCTACGATGGACTTCCAACTTGCCAAAAACCTCGGTATTCATTTTGAATAATGTAATGATATCAAGTAGTGACACATTGAGTGAGTGTATAGATATTAGTAAAACCAAGAGAATAGTGATTTCAGAAAAGAAATTTGTTAAGTTCTTTCTTGTTAATGGTACTTAAAACCCTGTTATAATTAATGTGTAGCTTACTGTTGGAAATTTAATGTTACAAGGTGCAGGTGATAAGTAACTGCTACAATGACTTATCCCGAATACTTTTAGAATATAGAATATTAGAATATACTAACAGAATATAGATGTGCAGTTTCTAAGCATTTGTCAGTAAACGGCACAACAAGGTGTAATTTAGCTTTATTTTAGTTAGATATTTCATGTTTACTTGAAAGCAATTGTTTAGAAGTAACAAGTGGTATTTAAATCAAGTTTGTCTTGAATAAGATTTTGTTTCTTTTATTACAAGACTAAGAAGCTGTGACATTCAGCAAACAAACATATTTAGTACTTCATATATTGAGCTTAACAGTGTCTTATTCTTTCTGTTTTTCAACTCTGTAATTTAATTCAAATGGATAGAATTTTCAAAAATGAAAGGATGATCGATACTTGATTTATAAAAATAGTTGAAATATAAACATTTTTTTGCACTACATTGCACCTTTAAATGAAAATTTAATATCAACGTTTAGAACGTGGTACTTGGCATCAATACAATCATTGTTGTAATTGTTTCTCTTTTTTTGCGCCTATTTTTGAATTATTTGATAAAAAGAAATGATGCAAAGTTCAATTCCACTTAATGATAACAAAAACTGTTCATTCTCTCGACTCCAAGTTCTAATACTTGGAAGTTCTATGTAACTAATGATAATCTTAATTTTCTAAATAACGCCAAATAGTCGATTATTTCGAAATTATACTGCATGCACGGCATTTTTTATCACTACTTTTTCGAAACTAAAACTCAAAATTTCCGTCATTGAATACCCTCACACCAATTCGTTAACAATCAATCCAACCACTTTAACAGATTCGGTAGTCAATCAACAATATCTTTAAATCTTGTACTGGAATAACTGAGGCTTATTCTCTTTGTGACTCCATCGAGAGCTCTTACACGCTTCATTTTTGGTAATGCTCAAAACGGTACATTGTCGTTCAGCAACAAAATTGTCATCTGGTTTTCTTAGGTCAACAACTATGGTGTTTATGCTGAATGTTGATTTATTACAAGTATTTTTTATTCTTTAATTGTTGATAATTTCAGTGATATAACAACAAAATAGTTTAATTCAGAAGTTTTTTGATACTAAGTTGTAGCATAAAGCAAAATAAAATTTACCAAGTAATGTTTTAGCTAAGCCTTGCGTTACTTTTTAATATTAAATTAGACTACAAATAGGCATACTATTATTAACGTTATTTAAAAGTTTTCAATAGTAAATAAATGCCAATTAATACATATTATTTTGGTATTTTAACAAACACATTATCTACTTAGGATTAAAACATAAAGAAATAAACGTTTATCACTAATAAATGTATTTTTTCCTTTGTACAGTCGAAAGAGTTGAAAATTTGTATTGGAATATCCGCAAAACGTTTTCTACCCCCTCACCAAAAATACAATTAAAAGGCAAAAGTGCTATTTAAGTCTCTTTCAGAGTGCACGCGTATTTTCGTTCACGATCACATTTCATTTTTCTGTGTAGTTTTTACTGCAAATGTGGTGATTAAATAATTACTTCGAGGCTGATAAGTGAAGAGTATGTACATCTTGGAGGTACAGACAAGTTCGTTTAAATTAAACGGAATTTAATTTAGGAAATTTAGGAATTTCGTAATAATTAAACGATGGTTTCCCGTAATTTTTGACGGGCTTTTTTGCTAGTTGTTTTATAGTGTACTGGAATGTTTAATACTATAATGTGAATGTAATTAGTCTTGCTCACCTTACGTTAGTATTTTTGTATTAACCTCTTCTCAGTGTTAGTTACCATACATCATCTTGTGTAGAGAACTTTCCAGTAGTGACTGATTTCCAATTTTTTTTATGCTGGTATTATATGAATATTTACTGTTTACCTCAACTATACTTCCTGCTATATCTTCAGAGGCAATTTTTCGCCTTTCATGACCAGACCATGTCAAACAATAGCAAATGTAAAACCATTGTGAACTAACATGTTGTGAATAATGAACCCATTAATTCGTGGCTGGTTATCTCAAATATCCTTAGCTTCTCCATGGCTTATTCTCAATAGATGAATTATCAAGTAGTTGGGTTTAATGTCTATGTATTCTATATTATATTTCTTTATTTGTTTTTCCTGCAACATTTTAGAATAAGTTTTTTTTTCTCGGGGCTTTTATGTGCTATTCCTAGTATTATGCCTTTATAAGTTGCAAAAGAAGTATTTTCTCTTTGGTGGGGTATTACGTGAGGAAACAGACATTTAATTAAAAGTTTTTTCTGCATTTCGTGACAATATTCCCTTTTACGTTATAATAAAAACATTATTTGTCCTGTGGTTCGCTTCTCCCATTCTGAGTTAACGGTTGCTTAATTAATCATTTAAGTATTTATAGATCTTTGTCATAAAAGGTTGATATTTTCATACCATACGGTCTGACAAGCTCATAATTTGCAGGTGGTAACTTTATCTAATTATCCAAAACTTCAAATTATTTTAGTTCCAATGTCAACTGAAGTGCATCCTTTAATGATGTACAGTTGATTTGCTTTAGCCTATTTCACATATTGTCATCCACTAACGAATTCGTCATTTATTGTGGAGAGACTGGATACGATAACTGAGCAAGTACTTGCATATCTTTAACATGTTAAGCTAAGGTTTACTCCTTCCTCTTTACTCTGTTCTTGAACTTTGCTTTTAAAACTTCCTTCTGATATTTTTGATAAGATGACCAATAGCATCGAGTAGTTGTTAGACCTTTCTCTCATGGAAGATTGTTTAACGTTAATAAAGCTGTTCCTTTTAAATGCACAACAACTGGAACACTAGTTGTACGTTACTACATCCATTATTCCAGACTATACCTGACGTAAAGGTAGGGACCTATAGACTGCAAACATTGTGATAAATTGAAATTACAGTACTAAAATAATGATGTGACTAAATGCACAAAGATAATATTATTTATAAGTATATTTTTAAAAAATAACTTCACCAAGTGACCCCCATAGCACCATTACGACCTGTTGCTCTCTCTCTCTCTCACATATACCAATGATTACAGTTCTACTTAAATTTGGTTAGGGCGCTCTGCTCTCAATCTGAGAGTCACAGGTTCAAGGCCCCATTCCACTAAACATACACTTCCTTTAAACCCTGAGGGCGTTATAATGAGCGTTGATGAAAAAGGAACCCAAGAGTTGGAGGATGGAAAGTGGCGACTGTCTTTCCTCTAGGGACGGTTATGGTAGGCAGCCCTCATGTAGCTTTGCGCAAAATAAAAACCAAACTATTTATATTTTATTGCTCCTCACTTCTATGGTGTCTAATATGCCTTTCCTGCTGTCTTTCCATCACAGATTGTTATTTTCTATTAGGCAAGTTATTAAACTGGCCTACTAAAATCCATAATTTGAATATTGAGCAGTTACATATGACATAACAATAATAGTAATAAATTTAGACCTTGGAGATGGGTTGACATAACAGTAGTAATAGCAGGTTTAATTGTAGGATATTTCTTTTATTCAAATGAAGTTTTGTTGGTAATTTTCGTGTGTCTTTCTTGTAGTTTTTCTCTTAAAAATCTGTCTAATTCTTCTTTCTTTCCTTTTAATATCTTATATTATTCTCCTTAATATTCTTAGCTGAGTAGCTCAACTGTGAATCTCAGAGATTATAACGTTAAAACCTGATTCTTATAGCAGTGGTGGGCACAGTACAAATATCCCATTGTGTAGCTTTGTGTTCAATAATAAACAAATAAATTTAATATCCATCCATTTTCTCCTCTCTTACTTCTTAACGTTCTTTTGATTTTCTGGTTCTTTTTGGCTCCCCAGTGAGTCAGCTGTAAGTTCACGGACTTGCAAAGTTAAAATTCGAGGCTCAATTTCTCTTGGCGGTCAGACTTCACGTAGCTTATTGTGAGAGTTTGTGCTAAACAAAAAATAAATTAGTTTTTGAATTTATTTTAGTTTTTTGATCGTCGTTTTATTGTTTTATTAGTTCCAACTTGATAGAGGGCGACCCAATGACTAGCACAGCGGACTAAGATTCTAAGGTTCCATGATTCACAATTTGTTATCGCCAAAAAAAAAAGCTTTCAACATTTTGGGACTGAATGTCGGCCAAATATCACTATTCGGCTAGATTAACCCACGAGCTAGCGGTGGTTGTTGTTGACAAGCTATTTTCCTTCCAGCCTTTCACTTCAAAATTAGTGCGACTAGTACAGGTAGCTCTCGAGTAGCTCTTCGTAAAATTCAATAACAATATTTCCAGCTAATTTTTGATCTTGCTTTGAGCACTTGTTTCCCTCTCTTATTATTAAATATTATTTTATCAAAACAATTTTAGCCCCACATCAATGTTTTAATGGTATTTTCGAATTATTCAACAACATCAACAACAAAACAAACACAGTGCAATCCACTTAACGATAACGAATTGTTTTGATCATTCGATTGCAAGTTCTGCAGCTAAGAGATTTAGGATAATTAACGATAGGTTCAACTTCTCAAACAAAGCTCGGCCTGGCATGGTCAAGTGATTAGGGTGCTTGATTCATAATCTGAGGGTCGCGGTTTCGAATCGCCGTCACACAAAACATGCTCACCCTTTCTGCTGTGAGGGGTATTTTAATATGACTATCAATCTTACTAGTCGTTGATAAAATTTAACCCATATTAACTCTAAAACCTATTGGAGCTCGTCACACTGGAACACCTTGACCTTTCTATAGCTCAAGCAGTTGTAAAATGCTCGAATAATAAAATAAAGAAGAAAACCTTTAATGTAAGTCTCTGTTTATTGATGTCTCAAACGTTGTTTTAGGTTAAAAAAAGTGCACTTTCTTTTCAGCCAAGACTTTCTCGCTTGATATCGAACTTACATCACGTAATACAAATTAAGATGTGACAAATAAAAACTTTGTTTCGGACCTTGATTTTATAGGTTGGTCACACGTGAATGTATATTCATTTGTAGCCTCGGAGTAGAGCTACCAAATGTTATTATGTAGTAGTTCTTTTACATATTTCCTAAAAGTACTAAAAAGTTTCAATTTAATACATGAACTTGACTTCTGTGTTAAGGAAAGTTTTTATTTTATTATGGTTTTCTGCCCAACTAATAGTATAAATTGACTTCTGACGCTTCTGGTGTATATATATGTCCCTTGTCGTTATCTATATTTATTTGTAGAAATAGAAACTCAAAATTTACAGAACTGAGTTAACAGTAACAGGTCAGACTAAAACGCTTGTAGCCTTGTATTATGTCAACACTCTACTTCTGTCTCGACTATCAGTGGCTCAGCGTTAAGTTTGAAGGTTTATAACGTTAAAAACTGGATTTTCACTTACAGGAGGCACGACACAGATAGCCCTTTGTGTATATTTGTAAATAATAGAAGAGCACCAAATACTCTAGTCTTGTCTTACTCGGGTTTTCTATTGTTCAATTCCTTACCAACATTTTCAAGAAAATTACTGTCACAAGACCGAGATTCATTACGTGGAGTGAAAATTTCCCTCTAGTTAAAAATATTAAAAACATATAAGTAACAATTTTTTTACTCTACAATGTTATATTTTTTCAATAATTACAATACTTTAACATATTTCAATTTATTTTAGCTACAAAATGCATTAAGCGTACCAAAATTGCAATACAATAATAATGAACATCGTGTGTCACTTCATATGTTTACAGATCACTGTAGTAATGGTGAATTTGTTTGGTGTAAAGAAGGTTATTAGTTATAAGTTTGAAGACAAGGATGGTGAAACTAATTACATTTTATACATATTATCTACTAATCCAGGAACATCACTAACTAAGTTGTTAGTTTGCTGCTGTGGACAAAGAGAAATCAAAAGTAAATGAAACAAGACTTTAATTACGACAGTTGTGATTAAAAGTGGCTTTTAAAAACTTAATTAACTGTCCTTTGTGATTGGGCATTTCTTTGGCAATTTGACTATCCTTTTTTGGAAGTTATCAATAACTTTTACCATTGAGATTTCATGTTTCCAGAACATATTCTAATACGAAGCAACCTGTGATATGACAGAACAAAGTTTAAACATCTCCATAACGATTGGGTTAAACTTACTCTCAAGCGTAAACAAAAGCATCAACTGACTTTGAGATATTTTAAAAACAGCAAACTCATATTTGACACCAGTGTTGAAGAGCTGATTCCATGTATGGTTTACCGAAAATACACAAAGATGGTTTACCTTTAAGACCTATTGTATAAACAACTTGGTTCCCACATTTACAAACTTCCTATCTTGTACCTGCCTTAAGCTCACTAGAACGAATATAATGTTAAAGATTATTTTCCCTGATATCTAACTTTCCTAATGCTGATCAATACGTTACGATCACCTTTCATTATTAGTGTTTACTTACTAATCCCTCTTGAGGAAACAATTAAAATAATTAATAAACAGTTATTCCCCATAAGAAAATACTCTTCACTGTAATTTTAACCAACAAACACAATTCAAACAATCACCCATTTTTTAATGGTCATTTATATGACCAGGTAAACAGAGTGACAATAAGATAACCTCTAGGTTCGATCCTTGCAAATATTTTTTCTCTGTTGTTATTAACTTCAAAGGCTAGATAATTGTCCCTTTTATTACAAACCAGTGTTATATAGAAGATACGTTGATGATACGTTTCTATTCTTTCACAACACTGATCACGCCAAGAAGTTTTTAAAATATCTAAACTCACCGCATCCATGTATAAACTTTACATGTAAAATTGAATAAAACAATAACTTATTTTTTAGATGTTTAAATAAACAAAATAAATAATCTCTTTACCGTAATAAAACATTTTCTGGTTTATACACTCGTTTCGAAAGTTTCTCATCAGGCTTATTCAAACATAACATTGTTCTAAGTCTTATAAACAAAGCGTTTGATTTTTTTTAGTACTTTTGTCTTCATTAAAAATTTGCTTTTCCACTGGCATAACGGTATGTCTGCGGACTTAGAACTCTAGAAACCGGATTTCAATACCCATGGTAACCAGGTCACACGTATTCCATTGTGTAGCTTTGCACTTAACTACAAACAAACTCTCAAAAATGTCAAATATCCATAGTATATTATAAAGTAAAAGTTATTCCCTCAATTTCTTACACTATTACATGACATTAAAAAAAATCCATCAAAAAGTCACAAGCTGTCTCAAAATATCTTTTAGTACAGGGTGGCCCGTAAGTCTTTACGCATCCATATATATGTTATTATGTTATATTCAATTACGCATGTATTATAAATTTGTTTCTTTTTTTCAGAGAAATATGGCCGATGTTAAGGAAAATGTCTCACAGAACATGGCATCGCATAATATTATGCAGCGAGAATGAGGGACAGCACACAGATACACTGGATACATAAGATGTGTGGTTGGGTAGCGACTTACGGGCCACCCTGTATTTATCATTCCTTTTATTGGAACGAAATTTTATTCTCAAATGTCAGATTCCAATAGTAATCAAAACATGTTACCTACAAATTAAGCTATGTTTAGTGTTTACGTCAACGTTGAGAATTAGAAATATGTTTATAACCAAAGGCACTCTACTAATTTCTATGCGCTGGTGGTAGGTATAGGAATATACACTTGTGGTAGTTGAAAATCTATTGATATTGATAAACCTACACATAACCAACAAATACATGCACAAGACAAGGTGGGAATTTCATTAAAAAGCGGATATAAGGTAACTAATCCACCCGAGAATAACAGTCACCTCATACTTCTAAAAAACTTCAAAATCCTCGACTGTGAAACCAAAGATTACGAATTCTTTATTTAAAAATACCTCTCCATTTCCAGCGATCACCCAACACTAAACAACATCAAGTTCTCCCTGTTGTCATTAACGTAATCATTTTCGGATTCTCGGTGTTTTTATTTGATGTTTCTTATTATTTTAAATACACAGTGTCTATGTTGTTTCCTTTTTTCTATAATAGTTTCTTTTAACAATGTTTTTTTATTAAATGCACATTTTAACGTAATTCCATTATACTGTTACTATTGAAATATGTTCTTTCTAAACTTCTAAGTGAATACAAAAACTTGCTTAATGTTAATATTGTTTTTTGTAGTTCAAATATCATGAACTCTTTTTTTTTCAGATATTTACATAACATTCGTGGTGTAATTTAAGGAAATCCTAAAACTTTCGTAAATTTTTTTTTTTTGGTATTAACATGTTCTTAATATCTATTATAAAACTTCGTTTTCCATCTGATGAATCAATTACAAATATAATGTTTTTAATTTGGATAGTTTAATGAAATTTTTGTGTTTTGTATTTTTATAACTTCGACGCTCATAACTTAGAATAATCAAATTTAACAAAGAATTTTAAGATGCTGTACATTAAATAAGGTGCAGGCAATATTTTGCTCGATATAATTCATTTAAACAACACTTGAAATAAGTGTTTTTGGTGTACAGCAGTAATACGTATTGAAAAAGAAGCTGTATTTATCCGAAGGTTTAAAACTTTAAACTTTATTAAGTGTATTTTATGTGTGATAAATTCGAAATGTTTATGTCAAAACTAAAAGAAAAAATACAAAGTTCACCTTAAAAAGTAACGTGAATGATGTATGACTATAGGGGGGGACAGCGGATTATCTTATCCAATGAGATACATAAAAAATAGTCTAATCGATTAGGCTGTAGAAGTGAGATGAAAGCTCTGACAGATCTTAAGATCTTTTTCTGACATTCAGATAGCGTTTAAGACCTTCAAACTTACAAGATGAAGCTGTCATTTGCTTACTGTAATTTTTCAACTGAGGAATTTTTAAAACTAAAAGCATTTTTAAGCGCTTACAGAGGATTTTTCCAAATTCGGGCTTTTTTGTAATCGAAATTTATATAGCTGGATAATCGGACAATTTCTTGTATAAAAAAAATTGTAATATTTGATGAGGTTATGTAGATTTCGAATTGTTCTGGTATAAAAAATGTTCTATCAACCAACTGCTATTTTATAAATACCTAGACGTATTTGCATATAAAATACTCGGATGCTTTTTCTTATTCGTGCTATCTTTGAAGTGTATAAAATTAAAATTCGAGTTCTAACTAAATGATCGTAGAAAAATCTTTCTTTAAAATATGTAATATGAAACATTATACCTTTATGCCTGGCATGGCCAGGTGGTTCGGTACTCGACTCATAATCCGAGGTTCGCGGGTTGGAATGCCCCTCACGCCCGAACATGATCGCCATTTCAGTCATAGGGGCGTTATAATGTGACGATCAATCCCACTAATCATTGGTAAAAGAGTAGTCCAAGAGTTGGCGGTGGGTGGTGACGACTAGCTGCCTTCTCTCCTAGTCTTACACTACTAAATTAGGGACGGCTAGCGCAGATAGCCCGAGTGTAGCTTTGCGCGAAATTTAAAACAAACAAACAGTCGTTTGGTTTGGTTGCCTCCGTAAGACAACTGAGCTCATAAACAACGAAAAAACAAAACTGCAATTGTCAACAGAGTCACGTGGCTATATAAATGCTATAAGTCGACTTAGTGTAACATATTCATACTGTTTTACTGGAAGCATTTGAAGAATTTATCACCACAACAAATTTCTAGTTGCAGTGGTTTCTTTTGTTGCATAAGTTATTTTGAAATATTCAGTTTAAATGATGATGTAAAGTCCTATTCATTTAATTTTAGTGACAAACTTTTATTTCTTCAACTGTTATGGTTAGAGTAACAAAGTTCCTCGATAAGCCAAGCTTTACAAATGAACTCTGTTTAAACAAACGTTCCACTAATGTGAGAATTGCATCTCTATGCTTCGTAAAACCACTTATTCACTATTTTACAGTTTTACAATTTTGAATCTTCCGATGGGACAGTGATAACGATATGGACTTACAAAGCTAAAATTCCTGGTTCAGTTCCTCGCAGTAAACACAGAAGATAGCTTAAACAAATAAACAAAATTTGCAGAAAATAGCCCGAAAGCTGATTAACTGCTTGACTAAATTATACATTGATTACTTTGTGGTTGACTGACAGACTCACTGACTCGATCTAAAGCAACAATTGTATATGTTTGAGCTTTTTTCTAAACTTTAGAAAATGTTCTACTCATGAATGTCACACCCATTATGTCGTTTTAAACTTTCGGATAAACAAAGATAAACGCCTACATCAATGTTTCTTAGCTGTATTTGCCAGAAAACCTTCGGGTTTTACAATTTTGAATCTTCCGATGGGACAGTGATAACGATATGGACTTACAAAGCTAAAATTCCTGGTTCAGTTCCTCGCAGTAAACACAGAAGATAGCTTAAACAAATAAACAAAATTTGCAGAAAATAGCCCGAAAGCTGATTAACTGCTTGACTAAATTATACATTGATTACTTTGTGGTTGACTGACAGACTCACTGACTCGATCTAAAGCAACAATTGTATATGTTTGAGCTTTTTTCTAAACTTTAGAAAATGTTCTACTCATGAATGTCACACCCATTATGTCGTTTTAAACTTTCGGATAAACAAAGATAAACGCCTACATCAATGTTTCTTAGCTGTATTTGCCAGAAAACCTTCGGGTCTGGGCTTTGGTCGAAGAGACCCGTCCCCCACCCGTTATCTCAGTAAGAATAAAAAAAATAAACCTAGATATTTCTTGACACAGTTCGTTATAGTTCACAACAAAAACGATAGGCACACCTTTCAGTTAAAAAAATGTTGATACAGTGCAGGAAGCTCGTAACATTCCTGGAGGGTTGCGACCACTCGTTTCAGAAACACTGGCATAGATTAACAAACACAGCATACACTAATATATTCACCATAAAAAAATTGACCTTCTAATAGTTTGCTTTTGTCATCATTAATAAGGCTAATAATTAAGGCTCTATAGTTACATTCTACCAAGACGTTAAATCTAAACATTAAAATCTGCCATCGGAAAGATACATTCAAGCATAGCGGGGAGGATAGGTAGATGTTGAAATATATACATAGAATATTGATAAAAACTAAATATGGTTAACAGAGAGAGTACGCAACTGATGAAATAATCAGTTCTAGTGTTTTTAAGTAAGAACTGGATATCTAATTATGTGTACTTGTCACCGGATTGATTTTTGTTCCTATTTTTGGTATAAATAGGTAGCTTACTCTTATCGGAAGTTAATATTAATAAATGTGTTTTATAAGAATGAATTAAATAATACTTTTCATGTCTTCGTGAATTTTTATCATACCAAAGACATTTTTCCTGATTTTACGTCAAGCGACAAGAAGTATTTTACTAATACGTCTACGTACTCTCAGATGTTGATGTTATAATTTATCAATGATATATATATTGCCACTGGTCTTTCCGAACATAGGAACATAAACAACTTTTATTTCTATCGGTATGACACCGCCCCGACAGAGGGTTTTTATTTCGTATTTTCATAAGCAATACTTACTAGCGTAAAAATGACTTTTAAATATTTTATGTATTATATGTAAAAAAAACAACAACATTTATGTATGTTATAGATAGGTTTTATTTATATCGATGTGTTTGTAATTCTTAAAGAAAACGCGGAACTGTGGGTATCCTTCTCATGATTCCAAACTTATAGTCTGAAGGGATGGCAGCTATTCAACAACTGGCACCAACAACTCCTATGTTTCTGTTGTTTGATCGAATAGTAAGATTTAACTGTCACTTATAGCGCACATACAAACCTAAAGGTGTTTCGAGTACGCTAACCTAAAGATCAAGCTTCTTATGTGAAAAGTAGATACAGTTTTTTTTTGTAAAATCAATCCAGCGCTTATAAAAAATAAGCTAAGAAATAATATAGGTAATTTATTAAAGCAAAGACTCTACTACCGAAAATATGATAATGCTGCACAACACTTGGAGCTTGTATATCCAGTAACAAGATAATATCGTACAGTACTCGGAGCGTGTCTATCCAATAAAGAGGTAATACTGTATTGTCTCTTTAATGGTTTGAATATTTTATTATTCTAAAATGAATTAATAACTGTATGCATGTGCATTTGAAAAGAATCGAAGTTGAGTACTTATAATAATGTCTCTCAGTGAGAAAGGGGTTAGTCTAAGAATTTACAACGCTAAAGTCAGGGGTTCGATTCCACCTTGAGGGATACAACAGATAAACCCGATGTGGCTTTGCTATAAAAACAAAAATACACTTATAAATACAGTCTTGCTATAATTTATATCCTCTGGTATTTATTATAGATCTGAAAATTTAATTAAATAACTTATTAAGTATGAAAAAATGTATAAAATCATGTTAAACGATCTGAGGATTTAATTAGGTAACTTAATAATTACAAATATCGGTATACGAAATCATGAACTATTACATTGCCTGGTAAATATTGTAAATTTACCCTTGTGATGTGTATATCTTTATACATGTAAAGATACTAAAGTTAAAATTTGCTAACCCATTTTTGACTACAGTTCTCTTGAACAGACGATAAAGTAAATGAACGCTCTATACATAAGACTAAAGTGTAGCTTTTTAAGATGTGCATTCGAAACTCAGGAATCTTATGTTTAATAACATACAGTTGACCAGATTGAGAGATTGGTTCTATGTTCCAAGTTGGCTTCTTTTCTTGTTACTCAGATATGTTTAATATTATGAAAGAGAATGGTTAGGATATTTTGTTATGGTCTTCATATCGCTCCGTAGTTGATCATTCTTGAATATACATCAGATTGCTTTTGAGACACATTAGTACGTCAGACAAACTCCACAGTGAACTATATCACAAAGAGGCATTTTGAAATCTTTATTTTAATTCTGACAGTTTCATACTAGCTGTTTGTCTTTAATACTTTAATTAAGATCTTGAAACATCACGACCATATGACAATCAATGTATGTAATTCGTTAAAAGTGTCGTGATTGCATTATCATATTCTATAAAGAGATGGATTTCAAACTAATGTTTTTAATTTTCTACATATTTAGCTTTGTACGTTAAATATCTCTAAGTTAGTAAGACGGATCGTTATGTCTTAGGTTCTTTTTGGTGTAAACAGGTTTGAAATGTTTCAGGCTGAATTAACATGAACATTCATAACTAGATAGTTACATCGCAGGCTTCATGGGTAGGGCATTATCTAAGAGAGGTAAACAGGTTTTGTACGTGTCAGACTGGCTTAACTCGTATCATAAAGCCTAAATCTAGGATACAACATTTTTTTTTTTTTTTTTAGGTTTGAGGGGGAATTCAATGATTCAAAACATTAAACTTTGTTTGGCAATTTATGCCACTAGGTTATATTGGGTCGACTGCTACAGGAATAGAAAATCGTACAACTCAATAGAAAAGCGTAATAGCAGGAATTATTTGAAGTATTTCTCAACACATTTAGGCCTTAGTTTCATAATTTAGTTAAGACCTATGATGAAAGCAGATTCTTTCTTCTGTGAGATAGATTGACGTCATAACGTTTAACTGAACTACTTTAACTGGGAATTTATTGCTGATTTGTCATTACGGTTAACATATAATCTGAAGGAAAAGTTTGGATGACGATACGAGAGACAAAATCAATTTATTCTGGAATGTATTATATCCAGAGTAATTTATTTCTTTGAGGAACAGTAAGAGTTTATTATAAGATAATCCTCACTAACCCACATTAACTCTAAAACCTACTGGCGCATGTCACACTGAAATACCTTGACGTTTCTGCAACTCATGCAGTTGTAAAATGCTCCAATAATAAAATAAACGAGAAAACTTTTGCTGTAAGTCTATTTATTGATATTTATATGTTGTCTCAAACGCTGTTTTCGGCTATAAGTGCACCTTTTTTCAGCCAATACTTTCTCGCTTGACATCGAACTTCTTACTTCACGTAATACAAATTAAGATGTGACAAATAAGAACTTTGTTTTGGTCCTTGATTTTATACGTTTGTCATACGTGTATGTATATTCATGTAAAATAAAGAATAAATTTTAATTTCTGAAAAAAATATGTCTTCAGTATTTGGGTGCCATTAGCAACAGATAGAGATAAGAAGAGAGAAGTAATAGAATTTGAATAATGTTAGTTAGAACTGTGTAACGTTGAAACCTCTCATTACTAGTCATAGAAAGGACAATAAAGTAAGAGGCATATTTTCTTTTAAATTATTAAAGAAATAAGCTTATACAAAGTTGTTATGGAAATAAATTACTTTTCAATAAGAAAGAGTGTAATTAATATGAAGGTTTAATCAAAAATAAAAATAATAGGTGTGTAGGAAAGAACGGAAAGTGTATTTTATAAGCTTAAACTAATTTACTTTTGAGCATAATTTAGTGTAATTAATTGATAAAATGATCATATTTATATTTAACACTTGCGGTTCTTTCCTTTAAAATTTTCTTCGTCCTCGATATTTTCATTCTTTTAAGTTCAAGGTTCGCTGAACTACCTAAACGTTTAATATATATTTTAATTTCTGGTAATATAAGTCCTTAAAAAGCTGTAATGTTTTAAGTGTTTACTAACAGCTTTATACAGAACAATTATATAAACAATATAATAAACCCATATTTTGGTTCCTTTTCGACACTTTAGCATTAACTTTATTTGAAAAAGTGTCTGTTAAAATTTTTACTGCCTTACAATTTTGTCGACTGTTTGGAATAAGTGTTTGTAAAAAATAATAATGTACAAACACATAGAATGGAGTTTTTAAAAAGTAAATGAACTCAAACTCAGAAAATATTTCTGATTTCACAGATTTTATCAAACATCCGTAATTACAACTTCCAAGCATCATTCTTATTATTGAATACAACTACAATATGAGTTTCTGCTGTGTAATATTGTAGTGCACTAACGAAAAAATGCGGTAAATGTCGGTAAAATAAACAGAAAATATTATTACTTTCATTAAGATATATGTCTGTTATTAATATCTGAGCTGAAACAGCTTCAAAAATGTTCAAATAAACTCTTTGTTCTAACTTGTCACTACGGTCTTATACCTGTTTCCCGCTGTTCTTTCATTTAATATTTAATTTCAGTCTTTAAAAATAATCTAAGTAAAATAAAAGTAGAGTAAAGTTGTAAACGAATGACAACCTTCTCATCATATATTTATGAATGTGAATTAGTCTCTGTAAAAATATAAGTATAAAAATTACTCGGAATGGATACGTCTTTACAATGGTTCTATAAGAATTCGTCTTGAGAAATGACTTGCAATATCTTAACATTTTCTGAATCCTCAGCGTAAAATGTTTAGTTGCAAGAAGACACTTGTTTTACATCGAACTTTTCTTTCTTTCTAATGATTTTTGAATTAAATACAGAAGTCTTGGAGAAATGTTTTCACAAAGTACATTTTTCAAGCTTCCTTTATTTGATTTGTATAAAGAATGTTGTATCTTTTTGTATTCAATGTTAGTAATTAGTGTATTCATAATAAAAGAATTTTAAACGTAAAGATAAATGAACTAAAGACGTAACTAGTGAATAATAAAGTTTATACCTTAAATATTCATGATCAATGTGTTCTACATGTCACAAAGGGATCTTAGAAACAATAAAATAACAAAGTGTTATGAAGATTTCATGATATTTTTCTACCATTTCAATGTAACAATATCTGAAAAAATTACGAGAAGGAACTGTAAATATAGCGTTCAAAGTCTGTGTTTCTGATCGTTTATAATAACGCAACATATGTGACAGTGCTAAAGTTGTTAAATTATTGTATTTGCATTTTATTTAATCTAAATATTTAATGATACCCATGTAATCGGTGAAGTTTATAAGCTAGTTGGTTTCACTTAGTAATGTTACATATACGTTATTTTTATACATCTTGGTAAATGATTTAAGTGATTTCTTATTTCTGTCAGACTTGAAGGTTTCGATGGTAATTTTCATTTTAAAAGAAAACACGATTTTATTGTTTCTCTAAAACGTTAGAAATATATTTAATGCCATAGAATATGAAAATTTATCTGTTTATTTATTTTCTGTTGGATGTGATGAAACAGTAAGAAAAGGTCATAATTAATTTAAGAAACCAAAATAATTAATTACGAGAAATTACGTCTTCACGATCCGGAACTGATTTTTTTTCCCCTTTTTTCGTGTTTTCGCAGCAAACTGTCGGTGAAAATTTTCATTACGTATTTCAACTAACTCATAGTTTTGAATGAGTGATGAGTTTTGGTGACATATTTGAGACACCTTAAAACTTAAGTTCTTCAAGAAATCTCAATTCTTTTAATTATTGTTTGTTTTGTGAAAACTTATTCACAAATATTTTGCTGGTTCAATGTAATTTTTTTTACTTTATTTACAATACATTTACTAGGGTAATTTACAGCTGTCCTATATTTAGAGGGAACCAGTCAGTCGACAACGTCACGTTACTCATCCACATTGAGCGATTCACAACCACTCTTATAACACATGGAAAATTTAAAGTAATGAGATTTTGTGGTATCGCACAGATTCGAAAGGTTCCGTAGCTTGTTTGTTTATTTTGAATTTCGCGCAAAGCTGCTCGAGGGCTATCTGCGCTAGCCGTCTCGACTCGTAATCTGAGGGTCGCAGGTTCGATCTTATAGCCGTGAGGACGTTATAATATGATGGTCAATTTCACTATTTGTTGGTAAAAAAGTAGCCCAAGAGTTGGCGGTGGGTGGTGATGACTATTTGCCTTCCCTCTAGTCTTACACTTCTAAACTAGGGACGGCTAGCGCAGATAGCCCCTGTGTAGCTTTGCGAGAAATTCAGAGAAAAAACAAAGAAACAACACAATTAAATTGCTAAAACAAGAAAAATGGGATACATTTTGCTCCTATCTAAATGAACAAATTGACCCTAGAAAGTTTTGGTCGCACCTAAATAGATTCACCAATGAAGCCACTTCAAGAAAATACCCAACATTGGAGCATAACAACATCTTAGCGAGCACCAACAAAGAAAAAGCAAAAGCCTTTAGATATAAACTACAAAACACATTCAAAACACATAATGATCCAGACATGAACAACTATTTCTACAACAAAGTAAACAACCATGTAATAGAATAAAACAAACCATACATTTCAATCATTATTATTAACAATAACACTGACAATACTTATGACTATAATACTCTATTGCTCACCAAAAAAATCACACTAACTGAACTCAAACAAGCAATCAAGAATTCAAAAAACAAATCACCAGAAAATAATGGTATACAAACAATTCTTCTCAAAAAAGGTACTCCAAAATTATCTGACCACCTATTAGCTACCTTTAATTTATCTTTCCACTCTGGATACATTCCAGTTTCTTAGAAGCAAACTAATATATTAATGTTCCACAAAGAAGGAAAAACAGCTAATAAGCCAAATAGTTATCGACCAATCAGCCTGACTAGCTGTGTAGGCAAAATTCTTGAAAGAATAATAAGTAATAGACTGTCCACAATTTTGGAGATTACTTCAAAATTACCTGGGGAACAAAACAGATATAGAAAATTTAAACAAATGACAGATCATTTAATTAGGTTAACTGAAACGATAATAAATATATTTAATAAAAGAGAATGTACTGTCGCTTGCTTCCTCAATATCGAGGTACAATGGTCTTCGGTTCCGTATGAATGAAACGGGACTACCGCGTGGAATTATTCGCTGGTTATCTAACTTTTTGGAAAATAGAAAAGGCAGAGTAAACATAGAGGGAACTTTCTCTGAGTTCTTCACTCCAGAAGCTGGCATCCCTCAAAGTGGGGTGGTTAGTTCTATTCTCTTCATCATGTATGTGAATAATGTGCAACTTCAAGACCCAAATCATGGATACTCGTCACAGTTCGCCGATGATACAGCAATTTGGAAAAGTGCCCCTACATCAGAAATTACAGCCATTAACATACAAACACAACTAAACAGAATAAGTGAATACTGCCAAAAAATATAGAATCAAAATAAACACAGCAAAGACACAATTAGTGATATTTTCAAAATCAACGAAACATAAGAAAGTACAACCTCACATTTACATGAACGGAGCGCTTCTCCAAACTGCTACATCTGCAAAATTTTTAGGACTAACATATGATTCTAAACTTACCTGAACAAACATGTAAATAACATAAAAATTAAAATTTGGCGAAAAATAAAATATGCTAGGAGTCTAACTAGTAAATAACACCAGCAAACATCGTTAAAATATACAAAACATGTACACTGCTAGCCAAAATCTTAAGGCCAATAAACATAAAGAAAAAATATGCATTTTGCATTGCTAAATTCAACCACTTATTTGAGTAGAGCTTCGAAAATGAAAATAAAAAAACCTTTTTAGCATTTAAGAGGGAAAATGTGAACACTATAAAATTAGCCTAAATACTACCATACCGAAACGAAGCGTTAATCGGAAAACACGTAACGAAATTTAGTCATTTGTGTTCAAGCATTAGCGTTGTCAACATCTCCCACTGACATCTTCTGTGTTACATTGGGTTAAAACATGGCAAAGGCTAAAAATTTGACAGAGTTTGAACGTGGCAGAATTGTCGAGCTGCAAAAACTAGGTCTCTCTCAATGTGCCATCGCTGGTGAGATTGGGCGTAGTAAAACTAATGTTGCAAATTTCTTAAAAGACCCTGAGGGATACGGAACGAGAATTTCAAGTGGTCGGCCCAAGAAAATTTCGCCGAAGTTGAGCAGGAGGATTCGACGGGTTATCCGGCAAGACATCAGCCGATAGTCGAACCAGATTAAGGCCCTTACGGACGCATAATGCAGCTCAAGAACAATAAGACGGCATCTACGAGAGAAAGGCCTTTGAAGACGTTTACGGATTTTAAACAGCTCGGTTAAACATTGCTGAGAAGCACCAAACATGGGACGTAGAAAAGTGGATGAAGGTTTTGTTCTCTGATGAGAAACATTTAACCTAGATGGTACAGATGGCTTCCAACGTTACTAGCACGATAAGGATATCCCACCGGAGTCATTTTCTACACGACACAGTGGAGGAGGTTCCATCGTGATGTGGGGTACTCTCTCCTTTCATGGAGCAATGGAGCTTCAGGTTATACAGGGGCGTCAAACATCAGCTGGCTACATTGGCATGTTGGAGAGAGCATCCTTATTGACTGAAGGCCCTCACATGTGTAAAAATGACTGGGTCTTTCGGCAGGACAATGCTGCAATCCACAATGCCCGCAGGACAAAGGACTTTTTCATGGCGAATAACGTGATTCTTTTGGACCATTCAGCGTGTTCGCACGAACTGAACCCCATTGAAAATGTTTGGAGATGGATGGCAAGGGAAGTCTATAGAAATGGACGTCAATTCCAAACAGCGCACGATCTTCGTGAAGCCATCTTCACCACTTGGAATAACATTCCAGCCAGCCTTCTGCAAACGCTTATATCGACCATGCCAAAGCGAATGTTTGAAGTTATTCGCAATGACGGCCGTGCAACTCACTACTGAGACCTCTTGTTGAGCATTTCCTACTCTGTGTAGGACTTCCTTTTGGTATGGTCTTAAACTTTTGACAAGCTAATATTTAGTCTATTAATGCATAGTCTATTACTGGTCTCATTCACTGCTAGCCAAAATCTTAAGGCCAACAAACATAAAAATATGCATTTTGCGTTGTTAGACTCAACCACTTATTTGAGCAGAGCTTCGTAAGATGAAAAAAAGTTTTTTTCATTTTTATTTTTCCTTTTCTTATTTTCATCTTACGAAGCTCTGCTCAAATAAGTGGTTGAGTCTAACAACGCAAAATGCATATTTTTATGTTTGTTGGCCTTAAGATTTTGGCTAGCAGTGAATGAGACCAGTAATAGACTATGCAGCTCCTGCATGGATTAACGTAAGCAAAAACAACTGCAAACCAAACTACAATGATTACAATGTACATCAATTACAACATCATATAGAGTACCCAAAACCACTTTCTCAAAATTCATGCACAAATACTCTAATACACAAACAATACCAGATATACTTCTACATAGTACAATAAAATATTTCGATAAAAATTGAGCTGTTATACGAACTAGACAGTTATTGCATATATGATGAAGAGAGTCCTAAACAACTCTCCACAATTAATTTATACATTAGATCATTAAGGTAAAATTAAGTATCAAAAATCAGTAAAAAAATAAATATTGATAATAATATATATATATATATATATATATATATATATAGTGCTATAATAAAACAGGCCACCTATGTACTAGACCTAGATAATCTGAAAGTACAATAAACATGGACATTACTCTGGCCCTCATGTATTAACTTCAAATGTACTAACAAGTCCACTCTAACAATGAAAAGGAAGGAGGAAGAGGTCTAGTGTACCTGACCTTCCTGGATATACAAAATTTATATACCCAAACAAATAGAGAGAGTAAGAGAGCGAACCAATATTGTCATCTCTAAACATCCTTCTGTGTGTCATACCATCACTGTTTGTTCTCTCTACCTGGCACCTGGAAAGACATATAATCAATCAGACCTTGATGCTTTTATTGAACAATTGCCGTCTTCATTTTTCATCCTGGGGTATTTAATGGACATCATCCTCTCTGGGGAAGTGCTGATATTGATAGGAGGGGTCGCTCTGTAGAGAATATGCTCTTCGATCACAATCTTTCTCTTTTCAATACTGGTTCTTCTACTTATATCCATGCACCTAGTCAGTCCTTTACTGCTATTGATCTCTCAATTTGCTCCCCTTCATTATTTTCCCATTTTCATAGAGGGTTGACAATAATCCACTAGGCATTGATCATTTTTTTATAATCTTGAGAAAAACTAGCCGTGGTCGATGCCACCCGACCCGCGTGCCCCGGTGGAAGCTGAATCAGGCAAACTGGCCCTCTTTCACTGCTCCCACAGAACTTGATCCTGCCATCGTCTGTAAGCCATCAATAGACGACTGTGTGGCAGAAGTAACTGACTGTATTATACAAGCAGCTGCTCAATGTATTCCTAAAACTTCGACACGTTTTCCACTGCATCCTCTGGTGGAATCCTGCCTGCCACATGGCACAGAAGGCTCAAACACGAGCCTGGGATACTTTCCGAAGATATCCCACACTCTCGAACCGCATCGCTTTCCAGCGGGCCCGTGACGTGTTCGATGGGTAAGAGGTCAAAGCCAGAATGAATCTTGGAATAAGTTCACAACCAGCATATCATCTACCACCAGTTCCCAAGTCATATGGGACAATATTCTAAAAGTCAGTGGGCAATATAACTCTGTCCCTTTCTCGATCTTGCTCTTTGATGGCCAGGAAGTAGCTGATACCCGATAGCCGATACTTTAGGTGAAAACTTTTGCTGGGTATCTAGCACTTCTGCTTCTTCTTTCACCTTCTTAGCCATCAAGACTCGGGCAGAGCAATCACCTTTTTCCTTTCGAACTGATTGTCTCTGTGACTATAATCGTCCTTTTACACTGGTAGAACACAAACTGGCCCTTCATCGGTTTGGCAGTACATCGGTTAGACTTATGATATACACTATGAGATGCTGCGCCATCTATTTCCTGCTTCTCTTGCTAGTCTTCTGATTCTTTTTAACCGGATCTGGCAGGATAATGTTTTTTCTGATGCCTGGTGCCAGCTATATTGTCCTACCTTTCTCCAAGCCTGGGAAGGATCCCAAGATTCCTTCAAATTATCGTCCAATTGCTTTGACTAGCTGTCTCTGTAAGACCTTAGAGAGAATGGTTATGCTCGTCTTGTTTGGTTCCTCGAATCAAACAACCTCCTCTCGCCCATCCAGTGTTGGTTCCGACGACAGCACTTTACCATGGACCACCTGATTCGACCTGAAATGTCAATTGGAGAAGCCTTTCTTAAACGTTCTTTTCTACAGGAACTTGGAGTCCCTCAAGGCTGTGTTCTGAGTGTCACACATTTCAGTATAAAAATTAATGCCATTACTGAAGAACTCCTTCTCACTGTTGCAAACGGGCTCTATGTCGACGAATTTCACATCTCATGTCAGTCGTCGAATATGAGGTACATTGAGTGGCAGCTATATACTGCCCTCAATTGTTTACTGAAGTTGACCAGGGCAAAAGGCTTTACCTTCTCTCTCTCTAAAACCGTTTGCACGCACTTTTGCCGCCAACGGGATATTTACCCTGATCCTAAACACAGTATTGGTGAAGTTGTGCTGCCTGTGGTTCCTGAGACTAAGTTCTTGGGGCTTATCTTTGACCGTAAGCTGACCTTTACACCACGCATCAAGCAGCTACGAGTCAAATGTACAAGAGCACTGAACATCCTTCGTGTCCTCTCTTCCACCATTTGGGAGCGAATCGACGTTCATTGCTAAAGATATATCGTGCTCTTATTCGAACGAAACTCAACTATGGATCACTGGTCTATGGCTCTGCCAGACCATCGGCATTAAAGATGCTAGACCCTATTTATCATCAAGAACTTCGGCTCTGCACTAGGGCTTTCTGCACTTCCCTAATTCAGAGTTTATACATAGAGTCTCATGAACCTTCTTTGCACCTTCGCCGTTTGCAACTGTCTTTACTATATGCTTCGAAACTTCGTTCCTTACTAAAGCATCCCACCTGAAGTTGTGTTTTCCTTCCTCGATGAGCCATACGTTTTCAGACCAAAAGGTCTGTCGTTGCTTTTTTTGGCCTTCATATTCAAGTGCAGTTGGATGAAATGGGTCTGTCCTTGGATAATATTGCTGTATTCACTGGTCGGCTTATCTCACCATGGCTTCTTACAGTCCCCAAATATGACCTATCTTTAAGTCATCTGAGAAAAGTAGACACTCCTGATTGGAAATACTGTCTGCTACTTGCTGAACATCTTTCAAACCATCCTTCCATTCCTATTTATACAGATTTATGATTATTAGAGTTACGCTACAGAAAGTTCTTTACAACTTGAATTACTGTAGTTTTTTCTTGACGTTGTAGACTAGATGTAAACATTGGTTTCATTCTATTTATGTGTTGTTGTTTTTAAACTTTGTTTTGTTTTACCTTGATTTTCTTTTATGAATTTTACTAAATTTACTTTAACCTTTTTACCAGATGATCGGCGCAGATAGCTTAGCTGCTTTGTGCCATAATAAATCAACCAACCAACCGTTACGAAGCCCAGTTCGCTAACCACTAGAAACTAGGTCAAACGCAACCAATTGGCAGAGGCGTTGCTAGGCGCTAGCATGTTGTACCGATGCTATTTGATAGAGCTCCGAATTCCCACTTGATGTCTTGAAAAATGAGAATATAAATCCATTTTCGATATCATACTGAAGCGCCAACACTTTCCGCGCCTATGGGATCAAGTCTCGAACCTTTTAAGTATCTAGCGAAACCTCTACCCGCTGGTATAATGAACTCAAAGTAACCTATTATTTAATTTAATTAGTAATAAAATGTAAACATTACATTATACTGTAAAATCCAGTTAATACTTCGAAAAGGACTGAATTATTTGTCTCCTTAATTGACTTACTTCACTAATTTAATTGCACTTTAAAATCTGACATTTTGTTAAAACTGCTTCTTCGAATTAAAATAACTGTTACAAAAGAATCAGAAGTTATGGTTATTGGTTATAAGATGTTTAATCGATAATGAAAAATAAATATGAATTTATCTCTAGACATCGCAAAACAATGTGATAATTGAATTGAAACTTAACATCAAAATAGATGAGCAAACTACAAATGCGAAAGAAATATAATTACGATCAAAACAATATTTTCTGTTTTATTTTACTTCTCATTGTTTTGATGTTATTGAAACTTCACATGACATGTCAAACTGTTTATTTTCAAAGTCTTCTGATGAACGTGTTAAATATATGAGTAAGGTATAAAGTTATGAAGAACAAAGCTGGAGGGAAGAGAAACGTTGAGATCACTTCATCAGTCAGGTTAGAGCTTGTCAAAGATTCTTCATTTATCAGTGGACGCTTCATCTATTATATATATATATAAGTCGAAGGACGATATACAGACAATAAATAAAGGAATTTTCAAGGCGAAAACTTTATGAGGGATCATATATTACGGTTAAGAATTAAATTAAAAAAGATAATATTTGAAATCACTGTATAATATCATTAACTATACGGTTGGTTTTATAAATCATATAATATATAAATACAATCCTGTCTGTGTAGCCCAACGGATATTCTTGATATTACTGACTATACAGTTGGGTGTATAAACCATAGTATATATATATACATATATATCATCGTTGGCTTTTTAAAGCACATCACGGGGTGTGTGATGAAATGGATCATTTACTGTGTAGATATCAGTGAAGATGTGTCTGAATATAGTAAGTATAATAAAAATAATACCATACGTTAGGCTAACGTTTCAAGTGGATATTATTTCCGTGATGTGGCTATGATTGCTTTATTCTAAGTATATTTCAATTGATATGTTTATAGTATATATAGAACTTAAGATACGTTTAGATATAATATTTTGTAATTTACATACCTGACGTGTGGTTTGACGTAGTTATCACTTAAGATATAGTGAGATGAGGAACGTTACATTGATATAGATTATGAAAGTGTAGTTAGATTGAATATGTACAGTCTAGTTATCACTGAAGACACGTTTCGATAAAGAACGAGGCCAGACATGGCCAGGTGGTTAGGGCGCTCGACTCGTAATCTGATGGCCTCTGGTTCGAATCTCCGTTACACCAAACATGCTTACCCTTTCAGTTGTGAAGGCGTTATAATGTAACGGTCAATCCCGCTATTCGTTGGTAAAAGAGTAACTCAAGAGGTGACGGTGAGAGGTGATGACTAGCTGCCTTCCCTCTAGTCTTACACTGCTAAATTAGAGATGGCAAGCGCAGATAGCCCTCTTGTAGCTCTGCACGAAATTCAAAAACAATAAAACAAACAATCCAATATTGTTATCTCTAAACACTTACCTTCCGTTACGAAGCGCAGTTTGCTAAACACTAGAAACTAGGCCAGCGTTATAAAGTGATGGTCAATCTCACTAATCGTTGGTAAAAGGGTAGCCCAAAAGTTGGCGGTGGATAATGACGACTCGCTGCCTTCCCTCTAGTTTTACACTGTTAAATTATAGATGGTTAGCTCAGATAACCCTCGTGTAGCTTTGCGCGGAATTCATAAACAAACAAATAAACAAATATATAAAAGCATATAACTTCCATCGTAAGAAATATGAAATAACATGTTTCACCTAATATCAACTAACAGTGTTTATACATGGTAATTCAGAAATCCATCGACAGATAAATAATTCAGAAATGTATAAGTTGAGGTTGTTAGTGTGGAATAATGTATAATGGGCTTACTCTTCAACCCTATCCTTAAGATAAATCAAAATCATTTTTAAGGTCACGTCCTCTGGAAACCTTTGTTTAATATGCATCATACATCAAAAACGTCAACTGCAAAGGTTTATTCAAACATATCTGAAGTATTTCAAACCACAATTTACCACAATCCTTTCCCAAAAAGGTAGTTATAGAAGTAAATGCACCTCTTTCACCTGGAACTTTACGTTGTAGAAGGTATAACTCCTGTAATAAATAAAGGATATAACACGCATTATATTTTAGTTGCAAAGTCGTTATTTTGAATACGCAGATCATTAAAGTTTTGAAGGGTTCAAAATTTTAAAAAGTGTTTAAATGAATGTTAAGAATCCTCTTGTTGCACAGAAGTTCCCAATTCATATAAATAATGACACTATATTCAGTTAAAGAAAAGTTAAAAATGGACACATTGTATAGATAATGTTACCAGGAAGACTATGCTGCAGCGAAAACTTTATTCTTCACATCAGATCATAAGAAATGTGTATTAGCGACTGCATAATAGAGGTGGCAGGCAGACCAAGAAAAATTATCACTCTTAACAATGAAGACGCTTTACTAGCATTTATTACATTTGGACAACAATTTGAATCAAGCTGTGGTAATACATTCAGGATGTTTACGTCATTTACATTTATGCCTATAACTGTTGTTTTTGTTGAACAAGTTTGGTAACCGTTGTTTTAAAATGTTTCGATTTTTAAATTTTATACACCTCCACATATTAAATTTGTGGTGTGTGATGCATATTACGAAAAATTTGAAGGATATAACTCTGAATAACCTAAATCGTGAATACTCATTGTTTTCTTCTCAGAACACGTTATCCTCCACAATCCTCAAGTCAAAGCCAATATTTCATGATGTTAAAGATTCAATGTAGATATTATTAATTTAATTATTTTGTGAGTAAATGTTTTATGTAGTATATTTGTACAGGGTGTTCGGAAAGTCACTGTGCACTTATATATTTATTAACATACATGTTTCAATATAGAATACAGGAGATAAATATGAATGACAATTATAAACAATGTTGAAAGTGACCCCCGTTGGCATCAATACAGGCTTGGATCCTTCTTATTTTGTTTCTAAACACCGCTATCAGTTGCTGGCTTGAAATAGACTAAATGAATGCTGTTATCGCTGCTTTCAAGTCATCCAGCGTGCACGAACGATCTTGATACACTGCAGATTTTGCTGCTCCCCATAGATAAAAGTCTGATGGATTAAGATCTGGTGAGCGTGGGGGCCACACGTCATTGGAAATAATGCAGTCTCCAAAACATTCCTTTAATAACCGCATAGATCTGTGAGATGTATGGACAGTAGCAACATCTTGTTGAAACCATGAGTAATTGATTTCAGCACTTGTCATCTGACCGATGAAGGTGTGAAGAATCTCCGAACAATAGCGCTCGCTGTTTATTGTGTTCATAAATAAAATATGGCCAACAATTCGACGTCTGGAAATCGCAACCCAAACACCAACCTTGAAATCATGTAGGGATGTTTCGTGCAAACTGTGAGGATTATCGGATGACCACAACCTTGAATTTTGTGAATTAACGTAACCCGAGAGATTGAACCATGCTTCGTCGGTGAAAAAGGTCACATCCAACACATTAGCTGTTTTCTCTTCAATAAATCGGTTAAACCTTCTGCTATAGCGTATTCGTTTTTCATTATCAGTTGCTTCCAGTTCTTGTACCGCCATTATTTTGTATGGGAAGAGCTTTAATTTCTTTTTGTTGGCCTTATGAGTAGTTCCAAGACCAATATCATGCTGCTGAGCTAACTTTCGTAATGATTTTGATGGACTCTGCATCACACTGTCAGAAATATCCAACAGTTTTTCCTCCGATAGCATTTCTGGCCTTCCACAGCGTTTGGCATCATCCACTGATCCTGTTTCCCGAAACTTATCAACAAGGTTACGAACTGCATAGCGATGTGGAACAGGTGTATGTGGGAATTTTTCAGCAAATCGCTGTCGCACCACATCTGTGTATCTACCACCTTCTCGGAATACGTGTTCAACAAGCCATATACGTTCTTCAGTTGTTATTGGGAACAAAATCTGAAATATAATAAAATATGAATACAAAACTGCACAGTGACTTTCCGAACACCCTGTATTATTATAGAGTTAAAAGCAGACGATTATAGGAAGTTGTGTTTGTTACTCACTGATGTCGAGAATATAACGAGCAGACGGTTTAGTAATAAACATATAAATAATATGAGATGAGCGGGAAACAGCAGACAGACAAAGAGAATAGTAGAAGGGAGTAACGTCACAGTCAAATGAAAGATCAGCGTGAAGTAAACTGCAGTAGAAGTGATAAACTTAACAACTGAACTAGGCCTGACATTTAATATGTTAGAGTAAGACTAACAGCAGAAAAGGAGATTAAAAAAAAGAATAATTTATACTTTCAAAACGTAGTTCTAAAGTAATTGACTCAGGGTGAGTGCACTTTAACAAAAGTAACAGAGAATATTTAAAAAGAAGACTAAACAGTTTCTGGAAGAGGACTATACCGCTGTGGTAATTCAGACCATATTGTGAGTTATACACAAAATACTTGTGTGATAGCAATAGCGAATGATAGTTAGGCTTGTCAAATGAAATTTTAAAGTAACTGAATAAGTGTAACCCGACTTTTCACAAGAATAATAAAAAATATAGTGTTAAAAATATTCCTACGATCCCCATAATATACAGACTTTCGTAAACACATGTAACTAGTTTCAAATATATATATTATTTTGAAAAGAAGTGGAGTGCATGCTATTTGTTCATCATTTAATTTATTGCCAAAAATCACAGACATCTACTGTAATTATTGGGAGGAAGAATTGTTTTTTATTCATAACATGAAATCACTTCTCACTCTGACTAGTGACCTAAGACTTGACATCTTTAGTAAAAAATATTTCATATTTTTTTTATCTACACAAAAACTTGCAATCTTTACTAAAACTCCCTCAAACTTTGTGAAGGTTCAGATACTGTGTCAAAAATTTACGATAAATATCTAACGTGTGCAAAAGTGTATATTATATCGAGCTCGTTGCAAAAACGTGTGAACTAAACCTAAACATTTGACAAAGTATATGTTAGTTGTAACGGATTTACTGTTATGTATTTATTTTAATACTGATGTAATGTTTCAGTTAAATATATATTTAGAAGTGCGTGTAATTTATATTGTTAAATGTGTGTTGCAAGTCCGGTTTGTTATCTTAATTTGTAGAAGAGTCTCTAGCGTAAGAATCAACCATGTATATATCTAAGTAAATATCACTATTGTTGGGCAAATTAATCTTTCTTGACCCACACCGTATAGTTTATAAATCCCAACACACGGAGGAACAGTTTAATATTATTATTGGTTTGTCACTATACTATAAATCGCTGAAGCTATAACTGTGATAAGCTTTTATTAATCAGAAAGCTACAGATATTTAGGTAGCAACGCTTATAGATTTTAACACTACAAACCATGTAACTTCCGTGAATTAACTTTGGACTTTAGTTTTTCTATGAAGACATTAGATATCGTCGTTGCGAGTTTCAATACTCGACCCTCCGAACATGATCGTCCTTTCAGTGGTGGGGGTGTTATAATGTTACCGTCAATTTCATGATTTGTTAGTAAAAGAGTAGCCCATAAATTGAGGGGAGTGGTGATGACTAGCCGTCTTCCTCGTACGTTGCTAAATTAGTGACGGCTAGCGCAGATAGTCCTTGTGTGTCTTTGCGCAAATTCAAAACGAGCAAACAAACATTACATGGTTTAAGATAAAAATTGGAGACAAAATGAGCTGTTATGCGAACTAGACAGGTATTGCACATATGATGAAGAGAGTCCTAAACACCTCTCCCAGATAAATTTATACATTATATTATTAAGTTAAAATTAAGTATAAAAAAACAATAAATATATATATATATATTAGAGCTAAAATAAAACAAGCCACCTATGTTCTAGGCTTAGAAAATCTGAAAGTATAATATACATGGACTTTGCCCTGAAAAGGACCTGAGTTATGTTCATCACTCTGGCACTTATGTATTTACTTTAAATATACTAACAAGTCCACTCTAACGATGAAACGGAAGGAGGAAGAGGTCTAGTGTACCTGACCCTCCTGGATATACAAACTTGTATACCCCAATAACAAGAGAGAGGGAGAGAGAGAGATGGTTTAAGATTCATTTCGGAGAAATACTCATGGACATAAGGAAACCAAAAATCGGTCACACCTTTGTAATAGTGAAATATACTGAATTTAATAGTGTTTTACAACGCTAAAATCAGAGGTTCGAGTCCTCTCGGTGGACTCAGCAGATAGTCTGATGTGGCTTTGAGAACACACACACATTAACAGTGCTTCTGTTAAATATCTTTCTCATTGCTATATAACGATCACTATATGTTTGAAGAATAAATAAAGTTCAAGCGACTATTAACTTTTTAAATATCATTTAGTTAACCAACAAAATATAACTAATACCTATTAGAAATAATAGCCGAAACTCCGGAACAAGTGATAATCGTTTCAAGATAAAGTATTATTTGTTCCGAAATTTTCATAATTTTTGTTAAAGAGCCTGAATGGAACATTAGTTGTTCTGTGTCGCATAAATGAATAACACTGAAGAATTGCTAGTACTCTGAGCGTTGCTTGTTCTTCATACACTACTTAACAATGGGTCCTCTGATAATTTGCTAAACATCTTTCTCAAAAATAGACATTCCTGTTTTGTTGTACTTTCAAAACCGAATCGAATGTTTGTCCAACTCTTACAAAAGGAATTATATACAAACTGTTAACGCTATGTTGTTGTTCCAGTTTCTTAAGCATAAAGGTATGAGTCATTTCAGGCATTTTTATTGTATTTTCAAATTCTTCAAGAAGGGAGAAATATAATATTATAAAGTTTCATGTATGATATACATACACAATATTGCAAAAATTTGGACACATCTAATGAATGCATACGAGAAGTAACCCAACAATGCTTGACCCAGAAAGAAAATGTATTTCTCAAGCATAGGCAAAGATGCATCACCGGCAGTTTTGAGAATGACCTGTCTACATTATTTATAAACCGACGCCACCGCAGTAGAGTGAAAGCTTTGCGCAATGTTTATATTAATTTTTTTAGAGACTAGACCTCAGCTTCTATAAAATGGATTAGTAAGGAAATATGACACTCTGGTAGGAACTTCGATTTGAAGAAGACGAGAGAGATATATGGAAATGTATCTCAGTACAGCTGATAGGGGTATTAGCACTTTTATTGATAAGCAGAGAACAACGTTTTGACCTTCTTAGGTCATCTTCAGGTTAACGTAAATGTCAAAACGTTGTTCTCTGCTTATCAGTAAAATTGTTAATACCCATACTAGCCGTTCTGAGATATATTTTTATTCAAGTGGGTTTCTCGTTATCAAGAAGAAATACGTGCAAATGGTCTACCGATTTATTGTATTCAACAATGACAAATTATTGAAGTATTTCTGTTACAGTTCCGAGAACTACGATGAGTCTACAATAATTATTCAATTAAGTGTCAGATCTACTTGCAGGTGAGATGTGTACATTATTTAAAAAGTCTTAAGAATGAGTCTCTTGGCTCCAAATAAGAAGCAGACCCAATGTCTGAAACAATGAAAGAAGTACCCAATATTTCCTGCTCAAGCTCTGTGTAAGTAACTATTGCTACATTTTTCGTTGAATCGAACAACGTGGTAAGAACTTGTATATATTGTGAATTGACTGAATTATGTTGGAGAACATTTCAGTGAATGTATTAATCGATAACTTAATGTTAATATTAAGCATTTTAATATATGTTATAAAAGGCTTAACTGAGGAAAAATTACCCTTTCAAATTGATGAATTTAATAGTTTTAATAGCAAAGTGTTTCATGATGCCTTTAGTAATTTAGATGTAGTCGAGTACCTTAATATATTGTACTAAGATGTTGTTTGAGATTTAAATCTTAGTCTCGAAATCTTTAGTGTTGCTGTAAATTTCCTCGAACTTGTGACTTGTGTGATTCATTCGCGACTGTAAAACCTTGAATTTTAAATAAATCTATTGTTAACTGAGTTAATTCGAACTACAACGATTAGTTCACAAGGCATGTCGTTACAGCTACACATTGAGATATTAATGCTTTGTCTGCTGCAGGAAGTCGAAATATGGATTTTATAGTTGTAATTTCCCAAAATGCGTTTTATGGATATTTAAGAATTCACTGTTTACCATGTTATAAAATAATGCAAAACACTTAGTATTTATAGCAGTAGTAATCAACAGTGAATAAAGTAATTGCATATAAATCTTTACTTCACGTGTACAATTTCTGTCACATTATAACGTCCCCACGGCTGGAAAGGCGAGCATGTTTGGTGCGACGGGGATTCGAACAATTTCAACAAAAGATCGAAAATTATTCTCTAGTCATTACAGAGCTGTGTCAAAGACGATCACTCAGATACTTCAAAATATTAAAATTATTTATCTTATCTCTTTAAAATAAAGAACACCATTTCTTCGTGTTAGTCAAATCTCTGAGCAATATTCAATTATAAACATTTATAACCCACTTCTCTATAGCAGACTTCGTACCTTTATCACAGTTCTTGTGGAAACAAAAATAATTACATAACAGGTTCTCAATATAAAAACCAATTTGATGAGTGACAAAGTCAGATGAAGACCTATTAAATTTACTAGACTTTGACTCCGTGAAGCAGGCCCTTTAAAGTCCATAACTCTAAAATTTATATCAGCGACAAACTATCTTCATGGATGAAGGTACCTATGGGAGTAGAATAAACTAGCCATTAGAATAAATGGTTACTATAGGACACCAAAAGCTTTGAAATTTTATGACACAATTAATGCACACGAAACTCAGTAATTATGAAAAATATTATATCTTGACTGCCGAGTTTAAACTACTACCTAAGAGTGAAGTAAACTGTATAGTTACGTTTCCTTGTTTTTTATATTTGGGTAATTTATTCAATATAAGCAGAACTGTATTTATTGGTGCAGTGTTTGGTTTTAAACATTCGAATTCAAGTGGGGTTAGTCAAATAAAAACGCAAGTAATAAACGCTCACTTGTTGTCTAATTCTACAGCATACAATATCTGCAAAAGTCATTGGAAAACCTAGAAATTATATTATTATTATTCAAACACTTGTAGCCCATTAGCGTAATTTTATTTCTTATTATAAAAGCAAACTGCTGATTTAAGTTTGCTTAAAACCTCTCCCTAAAACCTCTTTATTGCGAGGTTCGTGTGGAAGCAATTAATCAAATCAGTTAAAGAACAACAAAGACAAAAATAATAGTGAAAAGAGTGCTGAATGTAGGTTTATTAGCTGATGGAATCATGGCAATTTCGAGATAAGACATCAATCATTTCTTATTCCTGATTGGACAAGTTGGAGCCATGTCACATTCTAAGTGTTTGAGTATTGTCTGAAATATGATGGATAACATTCCTCTGTACCTCAAAAAAAGTATAATAGTAAGGAAAATTAGGCATTTTTATATTGAGACGAACATTATGTGTATTATTTTTTTTTGTATAGCGGAACATGGTACAGCAATCATGTTCATCTTATATAATAATTTGGAAAAAAAAATTTAATGTTTTAAATAAATAAAATACATCAATTAAAGTTTAAAGAGTTTGCTCTAACAGTAAAGTGTGAGAACTTTTATATTCCTTATTTCCATTAACTTTAACTTTTTAAATTTGGATATTATAAATATGGTGAATTATTCCCGTCAGAGAAGTTGGGAAAGTTAACTTCGATATTTTTCAGTTTTTATTTTTTTAATTTTCTGTCCCACTTAACTTTCTGAAGTAACAAGTGAGATGTGCTGTATAAAACAGTTGTACTTTATATATTTCGATAACGTTTTCTCCGTAAGCTTTCAGTGAAATGTCATAAGTAAAACAAACATGGGCTACCGCACAGGGTGAACTCCGAAATCTATTGTTATAACCCCTCAACTTCACTGATTAGCCGCAGAGGACAAGGGCATTATGAATTCATAGGGCTTATGACAGAAGCGTAAGAAAACTTATTTACATCGTGACTTTCTAATTTAAGTGAGTTGACTTATTTCTTACAAAGGGTCTGGCATGGCCAAGCGTGTTAAGGCGTTCGACTCATGATCCTAGGAGCGCGAGTTCGAATCGTGGTCGCACCAAACATGCTTGCCCTTTCAGCCATGGGGGCGTTATAATGTGACGATCAGTCCCACTATTCTTTGCTAAAAGAGTAGCCCAAGAGTTGGCGGTGGCTCGTGATGACTAGTTGCCTTCCCTCTAGTCTTACACTGCTAAATTAGGGACGGCTAGCGCAGATAGTCAGTGAGTAGCTTTGCGCGAAATTCCAAAAAATAAACAAAACAAACAAACAAAAATTTTTCTTTAAAACATTTTTAATATCTCTTAGAATAATATTTCTGCCTTTTCAAATTAATTTTCAACTTTACGACTTATCTAAATTCCTAAGGCCGTGTAATCACACAATATGCAACTTTATTTTTAACTATTCATATGCATTCAACAGAGAACGATATTGTATCTTGGATTATTTGTAATGTCTCTGGAAACAAAATTTCATGCTCTCTCTTTTATGGATCTATATGTAACGTACTCTTTTTCTGGGTTGTCTTTTGTTAAATGCTATAAACCTATACTTGTACAATATGTGTAGCATTGATGCTAGTAACTAGCTCACTAGTGGCATAGTGGTACGTTTACAGATTTACACCACTAGAAATCGTGCTTTGATACCTGTGGTTGGCTCTTTGTGTAACTTTTTGCTTAATATCAAACAACAGATATTAACTTGTTCTCCTAAACTTTTCACTTTACAAGGTGTGAATGTTTAGTGTTAGAAATAAATTATTTAAACATGGCAGAAACAAATAGTCTGAAAAGAAAATTGGGAAAACTAGTTATAAACAATAAAAAAATACGAAGAAAGTTTTAGAAACATTTTCTTTGAACATTACCAAAGCTTTACTGTATTAGTTTTGGTATTCTCGCTTCACGCAAAACATTCACGAATTCGTGCACTCGATTATGTGGTTCTAAAATAACATATTAGAAACAACTGGCAGTAGTATTAAACAGAAGTGGAAGATAAAAGAAGTGAAATGAGGTAAAATGATGTGAAATAGATATATTTCTTCATCAAGATATCTTACAGTCAAGTATACACGAAAGTGGTTTAAAACCTAAGCATTTAACACAGACGTCGTTAATGAAAAATCTCAATCAACAGTTTTTGCATACAAACAAATTAATGATTATTTCAATTAATAAGGAGGAGTGGTTTGGTTTGTTTAGAATTTCGCGCAAAGCTACACAAGGGCTATCTACGCTAGCCATTTCTAATTTAGCAGTGTAAGACTAGAGGGAAGGCAGCTAGTCATCACCACCCACCGCCAACTCTTTTACCAACGAATAGTGGGATTGACTGTAAGATTATAACGCCCCAACGGCTGAAAGAGCGAGCATGTTTGGTGTGACGGGGATTCGAACCCGTGACTTTCAGATTACGGGTCGAGTGCCTTAACCACCTGGCCTTGCCGGGCCTAATAATGAGGAGAAAGTGACTTTATTTTATTACAGCAGCTATTGCCGTGTGTTGCTGTAAAGCTTTTAGTTAAGGTTTCCAAAGTTACTGTTTGTGATCTCGATTGTTAGTGTGTAGCTAGCTACAAAATCTCCACTCTTTCCACTGTGGAAAATCAAACTCCGGATTTTAACGTAATAAGACTGTAAAATTATCTCTGTAGAATATTTTATTAAACTATATTTGTGCCAACCGTATGGAGTTCAGGATTGTCTTTTACGGACCCCACTGTAAAGCTATGTATAGTTTCCCAATGGTGAATAAAAAACAACTCAGAAGACCACACGAATATAGTCTACAAACATATGAAGCCGTCCTAGTCTACGTGGTTACTAATGAGAAGTGGAACCTCCCCAAACACGCATAAGTCAAAGCCTGGTGAGTCGAACTATAGATTGGGCTTCATATTAATTTTTAAGTACTTTGCTTTATTTGTTTGAATAAATAGAAGTAACTTTTTTTCAAATATTGTATTATTTTATTGGTGTTATAAAAGATTGAACAGTATATTTTATTCTGAAGTACACTTTATTAGCCAAATATTTCGTTGAACTAGCATAATCTTCTCATGTATCGTAATTCATATTTGAAATTTCTATTTTCTGTCGTCATATTTTTTTATTTATTTTTTGCTGGCTTTATCTTTTTACAAAACGTTTTCTTCGGTACAAAAAAAAAAAACACTGAGCTTGGTCAGTCTTTTTTAACTCGTCAGAAGTCACATAAAAAGTAACAAAACATGGAACACAGGAAGGTTTTCGCAGTCTTAAAATTCGCTTAGACTTTAAAAACAACATGTCTTTAAAATAAATACATTCATATATTATTTTCTTACTTCTTTATCTGTACATTTGAGAATCTCATATTAAGACAAATTAGTAATAAGCATAGTTTTTATATCACAAACAAACATATAATAAAATTTAATTTTTCATCAAACAAGAAATTTTCACGCTTCTTCTGATACTAAATTTCGGGATTTCTAAATTTAAAGGTTTATTTTCATTTCATCAAAAACTTGCACTTCTCAGACAAAAACAACAAAAGGTAAAGTACTCCACTTGTGGAATTTCGGGTTCCAAGAGGCCTGCATCTTATGTTTTAATAACCTTGAATTTCTCAAAAGGTGGTGCACCTCAGTTTATATTCCTTCTTTTCCCTTTCTATATCTTCTATTATTGCTTGCAGATGAATAGTGCGTTGTACGATGAGAGGTTTGTGAAAGTTTTTTTTATTTAAAGTATACCAGAAACAATATAATGATTGAAAGTACATACGAACAAAATTATTCATATCCTCTGGGCTTCATTATTTATATAACATTTTAATTTTAGTTTTTATTCCTTTTAAAGCAAAGTTATATTGGGCTATATGTTGTGGCAATCACGGTGAATCGAACCTCGGATTTTAGCGTTGTAATTTCGTAAGTTCTAGTACAAAAACTACCTAATAACATGAAATTTATTATTTTTATTATTTGAACGGACACTCGATGTTTCATGTTTTAGAAAGATAAAGCACATTATCCTATACGTTGCATAAGATAAGAATTTAAACCTCGTGGCAACAGGTATATCTTAGCGTTTATTTTTTAGTAGACATATAACACGTGTTTATGTTGGGTTGAGTTATAGGAAAATAGTTGAAACTATGCGACACACCAACAATATTGTCTCAACGACTGCTAACATTTCATTACGCAGATAAGGCACGTTTGTATAAGTTGGGCAGAATAACAGTTTTAAATAACATTGCAACAAACTTATTTCAGTCATTGTTAATATTTCATTAAACTGATATTGGATTGCGTAGGGAAGTATTTGAAACCATGTGACAGCAAGTTTATCTCAGCCACTGTTAACAGTTCACCAGACAGATAAAGCATGTTTTTTTCACTGGCTATTAACATCTAGAATTGATTATATGCTTAGGTTATTTCTTGAAATAGTGGGTTTTTTCTTCTTTTTTCATACTGTTTTTATTAGTAACGGATATCAATTAATGAGAATGGTTCAGACTACTTGAACATAAGTGAAAGATGTAAACCACCTCGTGTTTCTTTTTTAACTACTTTCCTATCGATGAATAAATCGCTTTTTGTTTCTGAACATGCAAAAAGTACATACATCTGGACTTTTAAGATGATTAAGTAATGTAACTGAAAATAGAATGAATCAGTTGAGTAGTTAAATTAAGAGAAAGTTGAGTGTTATCACATATAACTGTCAGTCGGGATCTGATGAAGAAAGTTCTACAGTTTGATATCGCTCGTCTTATTGTTCTTGTTTACCTTTAATTAGGTTTTGAACCGGCGTGTTTTCCCAGTATCATGAATGAATCTTCCCATAAGAAACTTGGACCACACAAAAATGTACAACAAAAATAAATAAAAGCATGTATCACCTATAATACCCCAGATGAAGAAAAGTCTGCCCTTCGAAAGCGCTTGGGTTGGAAGGTTTCTCATTTTGGTGAAAAATAATAGTTCTTTGCCTAGTTCTCAAGGATCTAGTTTTTCAGTTATTTACCGTCTATTTGACAGCTTCTATAGTTATGTCTTCCTGCGAATAAGGATACTATGTTTTATTAGATCTTGATGAGCAGGTACTGTTTCGGAAGATTTATCAGATCATTTAAATCTTCAGCCACAATATCTGTTAGCTCTATATCCTAACTAGATCATAGGAGTTTTGTGTGAGATGTTTGAATCGTCTTTTATACCACAGGAAATATTTATATTTATATGAAATATATATATAACACAGATTCTTCTAACTTATTATTTACGTCGTCCAGTGAACAAGCTGTTTAAGATGATTTAGACGATTGCATCATTTCCCAAATCGTAAACTTCAGCGAGAAAAAAAAAAACATTAATTACATCTTATATTGAACAAAAAGATTCGTATAGCACTTGACAGTTGTCGAAATATTACCTTCTTCTTACTGGAAATCCATGTAAGGCTATCTCAAAGCGATGACTGTTCTCATTGTGAGGTAATACGATACTTCATTTATTTGATCTTTTGGTTATATAATGTTACCTCCACCCCACCCAGTGGCAAAGAATTAAGTCCGTAGAATTATTTCCATACAAATTGAGTTTCGATGTTCTTGGTGGACTCAGTGAAGCTCTGTGTTTAACTACAAAGAAACAAGTTATATAATGCTATAATATTTTGTTTGCAGAGCTAAATGGTTATTTGTGAAATTAGTATATTATTTTATTAGGTATTCATTAGGAAATTATCTAATTTTTGTTTATCGTAATTTTTGGTTAGTTAATAGCGAAATGTTTTACTTCAGTTGCTCTTGATGGTTCATTACTTTCTTATTCTGCCTTTCAAAGGATTTTGACTTCACATATTTACAGTAGGAGTGACTTTTCGACATACTATTTAATGTCTTACGTGTTATAATGAGAGGACTGAATTGAAATCAGAAAAAATATTTCTGATATAATAAAGAATTAACGCTAAGATAGTTAATAAATAGTTAAAATAGTCTTCTGAAAAACGTTATTATAAGACTTTAGTATTTGGGTGTAGAATACAATACCTTTAAATCCAGGGATTCGTGACTAAGTTCGTTTAGCCACAGACATTCATGAATCAGTTATCCACAGAGATTAATGAAGAAGCTCATTTATTTAAGAGTTTCGTAAAGAAGCGTATATTCAACTCGAAATGTTTATGACTAAGCTCATTTAACCACAACTATTATTAAATAAACTCATTAGTAGTGATCAGGACATTTGGCAAGAGGAAATTCCATGGAACCATGACTGACACGTTATAGGCGGAAGTTATTTACTAGCATAACATTTGACTGACAAAAGTTGTCTGTCACTAGCAGGCATGTTGCCAGAAGTCATAGTTCCATGAAGCGGAATCAGCGGGGGCGGTGGTATGATAAACAAACAGATGGTTCGCGAATTAACAACCAAAGGGTGCTGTAGATAAACATGCCATCATCTTTATAATAACAATCAAAGTTTTAAAATTACTATTTTATCTAATTTCTGTCATGCTGTTTTACCATTATTAATACTGAAAAGTGTTTATCACAATTACAGTTTTGCTTTACTTCCCCGAAAAAGGACAATGGCCGCTTGTATTGGTCACCTGTTTTAACCACTCGCCTCACGTTATAGTAGTGTATTATTTGTCCCTCAGCCATTGAATACTAAAATGACGTCACAGTTTTCCTTGACATGAATAAAACATGCTCATCCTATGAATCACGAGAGGAGTTATTCACCCTGTAAACTACAACATGGCATGCCATATTAACTTCAAAAGCAAGAAATAAAAATATTTGCTATTCTTAATTTTGGGTTGAAACAGAACACTTTTGGGGATACTATGCAAGTACGTTTAGTAAGTAACACATTAAATCGACTATTTTAATCTTTAGTTCTTTCCAATTTATAAATTTAGTTGTGCATGTCTTACAGAGATAAATAGTACTACCAAGTTTCAATAGACAAATGATGTTAGTAGGGTTCTATAGATGTATTGCGTTACTAAAGTTCTATAAGAATATGGTATTATTTGGAGTATTGTGTGTTTTACAAAATCACGTGCTGTTACTATGTTTCTATGGGAAGAGAGTGTTAGCACGGTTCTACAGTGGGATATTGTTAGTATCTTAAAGTACAATAATATTTAATTGTAGGGATCATGATAAAACAGAATGACGGTCATAAAAAATAGCCATTTAAAACCACCTTTAAAATGTCTGAATATTAGCAACCCAAGAGTTGGTGGTGGATGGTGATGACTAGCTGCTAAATTAAATATATATAGGGCAGATAGCCCTCGTTTAGATTACACAAAATTAAAAAAAATAAATGTTCAAAGTTTTCATTTATATGTTATACTATATTACTAGGTGGATTGTGTTTTTAAGGTTTAGTGCTGATAGAGCAGAAGATATTTCAATAAATGGATACTTCGACAGGATGATGAACATATCATAGGCTGTGTGAAAATGTGATTATCTCATCAACTTGGTAGCACAAATTTAATTATATGCTCTAAAAATTACAATTTTTTAAGAAAACAAATATTATAGCACAGGAATATGTATTAATTATTATCTAATATAATATTTGAACAAACCAAATATTGTAGTCAATTGTTTATTTTACATACTTTTACAATTATTTGTCCTGAAAGGATTTTATCATATATGAAATATCATTTTTATAAATGTTGAAGAACATGGTGTAGCTGAGTGTGTTTTCAAGTATCGGCATATTACACATTTAATGTACTGATTACAGTTTTACTTCTATATTTAATTTCAAGATATGATTTTTGCATTTCCCTGTTTTATATGCAAAATAATTATAGGATGTAGCTGGGAAGAAACACAGGAATAAAAAGAAAACTGATGGATTATGGCAGTGGTATACATGTGGCTGGATGTTAGGTGACTAGGAAAACTGCTAGCTGCGGTCTTGTAGATCAGGTAGGAACTTTGTGTTGATCTTGGGTTCACACCTGAAGCCCATTAATGATAGAGAAAAACGTGGTCTGGATGGTGAAACAACTGGCTGTTCTTCTTCGTTGAGTTGTTCTTCGCTGGTCTTGGATGCTTTGTTTCTTCTTGTAATTTTGATTTGTGTTTTCTGAGTGATGGTAGTCTGTTTTTCTGTTTGAGCTGACGCGTCGATAGTTAACTTTTTAACGGCCTGAGTATGGTTGGTAGTTGAATTCCGTGAAACTGGAACTGAAGTCTGGCATGATCTGTTACTTTTCTTCCTTGGATTGGTAAATCTTAGCGTCTTGTTACCGGGAGTTGTCGTCTTCTGGGTCGAGTTTTCTGTATCTGCTTTCGTGTTCTTTCTACTGGTTCTGGACTCAGCGGTATTTCCGTAGTTTCTCGTTGGAAGTTGTTCGTTGGTTGTCTATATTGTCTGGGCACTTGGAAGTAGGACTGAACTGTACAATGTATTTAAGTCGAACCCGCGAACCTCACAATGACTACCGAGCTGACTGACCGCCTGGGCATCGCTGGGACAATAATGTATGCTAGTTACAACACAAGTAATTGCAAGTTTCTCGAAAAATACTTAAACAATCACAAATATATTATATTCCTGTTAAATCTCATCAAAAGGCAAACACGTTGTGATATAATATTTACAAACACGTCTATTAAATAAAAACACCTAAACAAAAACTAGCAATACAATTCGAGTAGAGTATTCAGTCCGTTGAAATCGCTCCTTTTGTGTTCTAATTATACAAGAAAATACAATATTTTTAATATCTATGATAAGAGAATATATTGTTCTTTTACCATAAAGCACCAGCATTTTATTAGAGGGCGGTGATAATCTGAAATTTCATGGGTTAATGAGGGCCACAAACACAGGTCTAATGAACCCTGTTGTAAAATCGAGGCTGGGACTAAAGGGAGCGGAAGGGGTGATGTAGGGCGCGTCTGGATCCGAGCGGCCTGAACCTGTCGTTAACTATACAATAAACGTACATTATGGTCAGCGGCTTTGGCAGCTAAGGAGAGTAAGGCGTTCGACAATAAAACCGGCTAGACAAATGGCGTAGGAAAACCGCACAATATACACATAAGATTGATGCAGCTACAAGCTACAAATCGCCTGCCAGATCTAGATCACAGGAGTTTACGCTTGAGAGTAATATTTTCGAATTTCATGCTCTGTTCAATCTGTTATGATGAAAAGTTTACTTAATCTTACACTGCGTACAAGACGTAGGTAGATTCTGTGATAGTGCTTGCAATCCTTGGATGTATGCTTAGACCTACTGACTGATACTTACGAACTATCGCTTAGATCGAAAAGCTTAGAAGCACGCCTATATTAAAGATGTACATTTCAGCGATTGAAAAAGCCTACATCTAGGTCTAATTACACCTAAAATGAAGGGGGATGTATTCCTCTGTCTCCCCCAGGATCTAGCCTAAAGTTGCCTGTGTTATATGCTTTAGAAATCTTTAACCACTCAAACTTCATTTAAGGTATTATATTGTGTATCTTAGGACAGCTAGTATTGGTATTAACACTTTTACTAATAAAGCAGAGAACAAAGTTTCGACCTTCTTAGGTCATCTTCAAGTTAACTAAAAAGGTCGAAACGTCCCGAGATACATTTTTAATTCAAGAGGGTTTCTCGTATTCACGAAGGTATTATGTTTTGCTATTTTCACGTAATATTGTAGTGTAGAGTTTTGAATACCCTCAGAATTGAATGAAATAGAGTTAATTGGTATTTTGCTTAGAGTATTCGAGATTTTAATGAACATTATGGAGAAATTATTAAAGAATTATTTTGTATATTCATTCATAGATATGTTATGACAAATAAACATCTATTCTTTATGTTATTTTGGACTTTGAGAGAATTCTTTATGTAAACTTATTTGAGTCAGTGACATGTGTGTTTCACGATTGCTTACACTAGTTGTCATATATATTATCACCGGCACACACTACATTTTGTCATTATGTGTCACCTAGTAAAGCAACTATACGTTTACGGACATACAACCTTAAATTTAAACTCTCGATTTTCGTGACGGACAAAGTATATAGAGTTCATTGTACAGCTTTGCACTGAGAAGACAACATTGTCTTTATAGACTTTATTATTTTAAAAAAAAATGTGTCCAGTCGATTATTTTGTTATCATATATTTTATTGTTTATGAAACTCATTTGTTATTACACACTTTAGTTTTTCTGACGCAATGTATCTCATTCGTTTTTTGTTATTATATACTATTAGAATTCCCAATGCTTACTGGAGAGGTTTACATATTTTGGTAATAAAGTTATAAAAACACGACATTTAAAATCCAAATTATTATAAAAGACCTTTTTCTAACCGACGTCTCGATTTTATAGTTTCTTCAAGGCTAGAACATAAAACAGTGTTATGTACTATACTAGCCCTGAAGAAATCATGTATAATGTATTATTTTGTTCTTAGAAACTAATATCTCGGAAACATAGAACGTAATTTGTTGTTTTGATATTAGAAACTCTGTGGTGGTTAAAAAGATCAGAAGATTATTATTCTGGGAATATGAGATATTTTTATTTGATTCATTAAGTACTAATTCTTCTTCATATTTAATACGAACATTAAGTTCGCTGAAGTTCAATGTGATATGACTGAATATTAACAGCTAAACCATAATTCTGGATCCTCCTAATCATGTTCATGTATGTGCATATTAACATGATTATAGTTATCAACTACAAAGCTGCGGTTTAATTTCATCAAGATCTTCATTGTTGCTCCGATAACAACCTATTATTCTGCTGTTTTTTAATATATTAAGTATGTGAAGTATCTTGAAAACTACATTTGTGATAAAAGTGGAGAGAGGAATTTAAATCACATTAGTGTATTATGAATGTTATTACCATACAATGGTGTTTAGGCTTCTCAACTTCGAAGTTAGACAATACTTAGATTATTTGATGCTTCTACAAGTACTACTGTTAACACACTCTGGGATCTAAAACCTTTGTAAAAATTGTTGAATCTGAATGAGCGTTATGATAATGTTTGTCTTCGATGAAACCGTAAATTCAAGAAAATCAAACGATTACTCACTTGCCAACTTCACTTTCTCTTAAAATACTATCTTTTAAATGAAGATACAGATACTTTCTAAATATTACAGTTTCATCTATTTTATTTGACCTGTATTTTGTACGTGAAATAATTTTATTAATACGTTTTTACTTACGCTAAAAGTAAACATGAAGCCAAATCTATTATTCGATTCACCAGCTGTCATTGAATTACGTCGGTTTTCTAAATTCATCCCTCATCACTAACTGTGGATGAGTGTTAATCAAAAGTTAAAGGCTAGGCATCATATACTGACAGAGTATTAACTGCGGGTGTAGCGTGTTGATTGTAATTTGCTCACTATAGTAAACATATGATTTAAAGAATATGCAACATTGATGGTACTATCTTATTCTCCTGACAGGTTATACAAAATAATGAACATCCCTTCCCAACATGCAGCATCACAATGTGCTGTTATCAGTATTTTGGGGGATTTTAAATTATTATAATAATAAGAAAGTATGTTTAAAAGTTATATCTTTCTTTCTATGTCTTGATGTCACCGCACATGATAGTATATTAAGCATTACTGTAACCCATTTGTAGAAATAGAAAATATGTTTGTAATGAGTGTACTATAAATACGTTGTAAAAATAACAGTTACAGATGAAAAATGCTGTGAAATATAGAATTAAAAAGTTAAATATTGACACTTTATTTGAAACTGAATGATGCTAATATTTCTAAATCAAATACAAATTATTAGCCACTCTTCGTTTAGAAATAGAAAAAGTAATTCTGAGAATGATAAATTAAAGGCCAACGAGATCTAGATTTTGAAAACAAATTTGTTTGTAATCAGCAATTTAGAATTGGTTTCCATCCTGAAGAGCACATTAAATAGAGGCGGATGAACTACAAAGTAGATAAAGACACAGAGTCATGTGAACAAATTAGGACACCCTAGGAAAGCCTGTGTATTTTTGTAACATTTTTGGATATATAGATATTTAATCTCAATTTTAACAATACTGAGAGATTATAGGAATATAATTAAACAATTAAAACTGAAAAGACTTTTCAAGATCCTCTGTAAATGTAATTCTACAATAATGTATATTCAAACTGAGGAAAAAGTTAGGATACCCTACATCCTAATAGCTAGTGTTACCCCCTTTGGCTGAAATAACTGCAGTGAGACGCTTCTTATAGCCATCTACCAGTCTCTGACATCTGTCTGAAGAAAGTTTGTCCTACTCCTCAATGCAGAATTCTGTTGCCTGTGAGATATTTGAGGGACTTCTTGCATGTACAGCCCGTTTCATGTCGCCCCACAGCATCTCAATGGGATTAAGATCTTGACTTTGACTCGGCCATTCCAGGACTCTCCATTTCTTAGTTTTCAGCCAGTCCTTGGTGGATTTACTGGTATGTTTTGGGTCATTGTTGTGTTGCAGAGTCCAGTTCCGCTTCAGCTTTAATTTTCGTACAGATGGTCTCACGTGATCCTCAAGCAATCTCTGATACACAGTGGAATTCATGGTGGATTCTATGATTGTGAGCTGTCCAAGTCCTGCTGCAGCAACGCAGTCTCAAACCATGACACTTCCACCTCCATGATTCACAGTTGGTATGAGGTTCTTTTCCTGAAATGCTGTATTTGGTTTACGCCAAACATGTCCTTTGTTCTGATATCCAAATAATTCAATTTTGGACTCATCTGTCCAAAGAACATTATTCCAGAAGTCCTGGACTTTGTCTACATTCTCTCTAGCAAAAGAGTAAGGCAGGAAAAACCCGTCAACCAATAAGAGGGGAGGACTTGGTGATGCTGCTGCTTCGACACAGTTAGCAGAGGCAGGGGAGCGTGCGGCCACTTGAGGCTACCCACCCCACCCCACCCCACCACATCCTCACAGCAGTGGCCGCCGACATCCGACCACTGCCACTTCACGCGAGGAATATCTGGACCAAAGTCTGGCAACATAACGGGGCTGCAAGGTCCCCCACACCTCCCCACTGTCCTCTCTCAATCTGGAGAGACAGGGAAGACCGAGGAAGTCCAACATATTCATGAACGAGCTTGGTGACGGCAGCTTGTCCAATGTCAGGGTCTGCACCTCGGGGGAAGGTGCCAGAACAACCATCAACCCAAGAGCCAGCACCGGGGGTCCCTCAGAACCCCTAGCCTTAGCATCACCAGCATCACCGGAGCCTGCTCGAAGACCAAGTTGTTCCGAGCAAGCCAGATGAGGTACTTGATTGATTGATTAATTTAGTGTTTTATGGCACAAAGCAGCTAGGCTATTTGCATCAAACGTCCGGTAAAAAGGTAAAAATAAATTAAATGTAGTAAAATACAGGAAAGGAAATGAAGGTAAAACAAAACATCCTTGAAAAACAGAAAAAGCATAAAACCAATGTTGACACCTAGTTTAGAATGTTAAGAGAGAAAGCAGAGGAAAAGAAGATGTAAAGTACTTACTCTAGCAAAATGGTAATGATCATAACCCGCCAGGAAGACTAACAGATAAGTTCAAGAACCACCGTCAGTCACCTCAAGTTGGCCTTTCCAGTCCTCGTTCCGGGTTATGTGTCATAGCAGCCATGATCAAAATGTAAATAATAGGAGTTTTAAAAGACATATAGCAAAATCGTAATAATGAGTAGCCAAATGTCCAGTAAAAGGGTAAAGATAAAGTAAATGTAGTAAAATTTGTAAAAGTAAACGAAAATAAAAACAAAACTGCAATTAAAAACAGAAAGTTGCATAAAACCGATGTTGACATCCAATCTGGAAAGTTGTAAAGAACTTCTGTAGCAGAATGGTAATGATCATGACCCGCCAGGAAGACTAACAGGCAAGTACCAGAACCACTGTCAGTCACTTGAAGTTGGTCTTTCCAGTCCTGGTTCCGGGTTATGTGTCATTATGGCCAATACCAAAGGGTAAAAGAATAAACGTTTTAAAAGACATGCAGCAAAATTGGAATAACAACTCGCCAGGACGAATAAGGGTAGTTCAAACGGATAGTTCAAACAGCAGCGTTAGTCACCTGAAGTTGGCCTTTCCAGTCCTGGTGTCGAGTTATTTATTGTTCTGTCCATTTTTCAATGTCAAATTGAACTAGAGAGAATGAAACTGTGAAAATGGAACCACAATTAAAAAGGTGTCATGAATAAATATTCAACACTTAAATGAGATTAAAAAGATTAATAGCCATTAATAAACTAAAAACCTTATCAAGGTGGACAGTGTCACCATCACCAATAACACTGTCCAATGTTACAGATAAACCCTGGGAAAAAACATGTTTAAAATAGTGCCGTCGTTGAGAATCGTAACGATGGCAAGAAAGTAAAATGTGGCTTATAGTGATTTGAGTGTTACACAAACTACACACTGGTGTAACAGTTCCAGATAAAAGAAAACGATGATTTAAAAAACTGTGACCAATGCGTAGTCTAGTTAGAACAACTTCCTCCTTCCGAACTTTACGGAAACTAGATGGCCAAAGCCCAATATAGGATTTTATTTGAAAAAGCTTGTTGTCGCGTTGCTCACTCCAAGTGGACTGCCAGGTGGCACGAAGCCGAGCCTTGAATACAAGACCATAGTCCATGTACGGAATAGGCACAGTGGTGATAGTGCCGTAGCAGATAGATTTAGCTGCTGTGTCTGCAAGCTCGTTCCCGCGAATACCAACATGGCCTGGTATCTAGAAAAACTGGAGAGAAGTAGCAGTTAATGAGAAATGGGCCAGTTGGTTTTGAATATCAGCGAGAACGGTGCGAGCCAACGTGTAGCGATTCCAGGGCCAGTATAGAATGAAGCGAGTCAGTATAAATAGTGCAGTTGGAGTACTGCTCAGCTTCAATATGATCCAGGGCAAGAGATATGGCATGCAGTTCAGCAGTGAACACAGAAGTTGCAGAGGGGATTCTGCGCGCAACCACCGAACCGCAGCAAACCATAGCAGAGCCCACTGAATTACCTGATTTGCAACCATCTGTATAAATAGGAACGGAATGATTGTTTGAAAGATGTTCATTAAATATATGACGGTACTTCCAATCTAGAGTATCTGCCCGTTTTAGATGACTGAAAGAAAGTCACATTTGGGAGCTGTAATAAGCCATGGTGGGATGGGCTGACCTGTGGAATCTGCAATGTTATCCAAGGACAGACCCAAGTCATCCAATTGTGCCTGGATGCAAAGGCCAAACGGAGCAATGGCAGATCGTCTGTTCTGAAAACGTACAGCCCACTGAGGAAAGAAAACACATCCCCAGGTGAGGTGCTTTGTTAAGGAACGAAGTTTCGAAGAATATAGTAAAGATAGTTGCAAACGGCGAAGGTGCAGAGAAGGTTCATGAGATTCAACGTATAAGCTTTAAACTGGAGAGGTGCGGAAAGCCCCAGTGCAGAGTCGAAATCCTTGGTGATGAATGGGGTCCAGCATCTTTAAGGCCAAGGGTCTGGCAGAGCCATAGATAATGGATCCATAGTAGAGTTTTGATCGAATAAGAGCGCGATATACCTTTAACATAAAACATCGATCTGCTCCCCAACTGGTAGAAGAGAGGACACGGAGGATGTTCAGTGCTCTTGTGCATTTGACCCACAGCTGCTTTAAGTGTGGTATAAAGGTCAGCTTACGGTCAAAGATAAGCCTCAAGAACTTGGTTTCAGGGACCACTGGCAGCGAAACTTCACCGATATGAAGTTCAGGATCAGGGTGAACACCCCGTTGGCAGCAAAACTGCATGCAAACGGTTTTAGAGAGAGAGAGAAATTAAAGCCGTTTGCCATAGTCCACTTCAGTACACGATTGAGGGCAGTTTGTAGTTGCTGCTCAATATATCTCATGTTCGACGACTGACATGAGATGTGAAAGTCGTCGACATATAGCCCATTCGCAATAGTGAGAGGGAGTTGTTCAGTGATAGCATTTATCTTTATACTGAAAAGTGTGACACTCAAAACAAAGCCCTGAGGGACTCCAAGTTCCTGTACAAAAGAACGGGAAAGTGTCCAACCCACACGAACTTGGAATCTCCTGTCCATTAATTTTTTTTTAATAAATATGGGTAAATGGCCACGTAACCTATATGTATGAAGGTCTCGCAAAATGCCATACCTCCATGTTGTGTCATTAGCCTTCTCAATGTCAAAGAATATTGATACAAGATGTTGGCGTTTGAGAAATGCTTCTCTGATTGATGTTTCAAGACGAATTAGGTGATCTGTAGTGGAGTGCTGTCGTCGGAACCCACACTGGGTGGGCGAGAGGAGGTTGTTTGATTCGAGGAACCAAACAAGACGAGCATTAACCATCCTTTCTAAGGTCTTACAGAGACAGCTCGTTGAAGTAATCGGATGGTAGTTTGAAGGAATCTTGGGATCTTTCCCTGGCTTAGAGAAAGGTAAAATAATAGCCTGGCGCCAGACATCAGGAAAAACATTCCCCTGCCAGATCCGGTTGAAAACAATCAGAAGGACATCAAGAGAAGCAGGAGATAGATGATGCAGCATGTCAGTGTACATCATCAGGTCTAACAGATGTTCCGCCTGACCGATGAAGTGCCATTTTAAGTTCCACCAATGTAAAGGGACAATTATAATCAAACAGACAGTCAGTTTGAAAGGAAAGAGGTGAACGCTCTGCCCGAGTCTTGATGGTTAAGAAGGTGGAGGAAAAAGCAGAAGTGCTAGATACCTGGCAAAAGCTTTCACCTAGAGTATCAGCTATGCTCCGGAAATCAGCCACCTCCTGACCATCAGAGAGTAAGATCGAGAGAAGGACAGAATTGTAGTGCCCACTGACTTTTCGAATCCTGTCCCATATGACCTTGTAACTGGTGGTAGAAGATATGTTAGTTGTGAACTTAATCCAAGATTCCTTCTGGCTTTGACGTCTTACGCACTTAGCATGTGCACGGGCCTGTTGGAAAGCGACGCGGTTTGAAAGTGTGGGATATTTACGGAAAGTATCCCAGGCCCGTTTTTGAGCCTTCCGTGCTAAGTGGCAAGCGAGATTCCACCACGGACGAGGATATTGTGGAAAACGTGTCGAGGTTTTAGGAATACACTGAGCAGCTGCTTGTATAATACAGCCAGTTACCACTGCCACACAGTCGTCTATTGAAAGCTGATTCACGATGGCAGGATCAAGTTCTGCGAGAGCAGTGAAAGTGGATTAGTCTGCCTGATCCAGCTTCCACCGGGGCACGCGGGTAGGGTGGCATCGACCACGGCCAGTCTCCCTCAAAAGTATAGGAAAATGATCACTGCCTAGTGGATTATTGTCAACCCTCCATGAAAAATTGGAGAATAATGAAGGGGAGCAAACTGAGAAATCAATAGCGGTAAAGGACTGACTAGGTGCATGAAAATAAGTGGAAGTACCAGTATTGAAAAGATTGTGATCAGAGAGCATTCCCTCTACAGAGAGACCCCTCTCATCAATAACAGCACTTCCCCAGAGGGGATGATGTCCATTAAAGTCCCCCAGGAGAAGAAAGGGAGACGGCAAATGTTCAACGAGAGCATCAAGGTCTGATTGTCCAGGGGACAGGTAGAGAGAACAAACAGTGATGGTATAACCCAAGGAAACACGGATGGCTACGGCCTCCAAGGGTGTGTTGAGTGACAAAGACAGGGTGGGCACATGCTGATCAACCAATAGTGCCACCCCTCCATGTACTCGACCATCACATAGCCTGTCATTTCTGTACAGAGAAAACTGCCGAATGGTGACTGCATCAGTAGGTTTTAGAAATGTTTCTTGTAAGGAAAGACATACAGGATGGTTGAAAGCAATCAGTGTTTTGATATCATCCAGATTAGAATGTAAACCTCGACAGTTCCATTGTATCAACTTGGCCATTTTTAATGACGGGTAGGCAAAGTGGCTGGAGAATCCTTCTGTTTACGACCAGGTCTTTTTTCCTTACTGTCCTTATTTAGAGGTGGTCTGTCAACCTCCATGGATCCTGCCCTGGGTTGATTGGGCAGGCCTTTGTTATTGGAAGGGAATTCCAGTGACTGGACCCATCAGCCAATCAGAGGGGAGGACTTAGTGATGTTGCTGCTTCGACAAAGTGGATGGAGGCAGGGGAGCGTGCGGCCTGTTGAGTCCACCCGACCCTACCCCCTCTTTGCAGCAGTGGCCGCCGACATCCGACCACTGCCACTTCACGCGAGGAACATCCGGAGTAAAGTCCAACAACATAACGGGGCTGCAAGGCTCCTGCACCTCGCCACTGTCCTCACTCAATCTGGAGAGACAGGGAAGACCGGGAAAGTCAAACATATTCATGAACGAGCTTGGTGATGGCAGCTTGTCCAATGTCGGGGTCTGCAGCTCGGGGGAATGTGCCAGAACAACCACAATCCACAGAGCCAGTGCTGAGGGTCCCTCAGAACCCCTAGCCTCAGCATCACCAGCAGTGGAAGTTAGGGGTTCCTCGGAGTCCCCGACCACCCACACTGACCCATCCCAAACAGGGGGACCCTCCCCAACACTTACAGGGGCAGATGGATCTTGGGCGCCCACACAGCCCCCAACCCCCACACCACCCGACAGGGAGGCCAGAGGCCCCACGGAGACAAGAGTCACCTCGGGGCCAGCCGGACCAACCTGAACCCCTACAAGGGCTCCATCCAAACCCGGGCCCGAAGAATGGGCTGAAACCCCCTCAGAGGCCCCCTCCACCATAACAGCACCTGAAGCACCACCCTCCACTACAGAGGATACAGCCTCCACGTCCTAGGTGGGCAAGACATGGACCCCCTCAGAGGACCGTGACACACCCTCCCCAGACGCTGCAGCCGTCGGGACAGGCGCCCCTCGGGGGCCCCACCCACAACTGCCTACAGACGACGCGGGAGGAAGTGCTGCCGCTTCCGCTCACTTTTCCCTTGCTTTCTTGGGCCGCGCAACTGTCGGCGTCTCCGCAGCCACTGAGGCATACATCGCCACACGCCTCGGACACTGCGAGGGCGTTTGGCCACCACAACAAATACTGCACTTAGCACACGTACCATCGACGTGCCCATACGTCAGTCATATCTCGCACTGCAGGATCTGACATTCGGCCAATAGGTGGCCCTCTTGACCACAACGGTGACACAATCGATGCATTCCCGGGTAATTGCACATGACAGACAGAAGAAGGGAAAGACACTGGGTTCGGACACACGGGATGCCCAAATCACCCCTACGATGCGGCAACAACAAGGAGCACTGAGACACTGCATTATGCTTGCTGCCCCACAGGAAGGCAAAGACATGGCATTCGATGGTTCGAGCAGTGCAGTCATCAAGAGGAAGGACGGCCCTCAGGTACCAGACCAAGGGGAGGATCCTCCTCTGCACCACCTCTGCCCTGTCAAACAGGTTGACAGGACAGTAGCGGTAATCGTGCACAGCCTTACCACTCCCTCCCAAGCAGCCCCAGGGCCCGCGAAAAACCGAACCCCAAAGCAGGTGATCAGGGAGGGGGTCCAATCCAGACTAAACGGGGAGTTGGCAGATGAAACCCATTTGCCAAAGCCCCGCGCACGAGACTTGGGGACATTCAGCTGGGTGGCGCTGGCCCGAGAGTAACGATGGACGATGACCAGCACTCAACCTAAGGATGTGAAGTTCTTAAGGAACCCCCCGGCATCTGGAGCCCACACACCAAGACCGTGTGGTATAGATGAGTGAGCAGGCACTCGATAACAAACACATAAAGCATTAGGGACAATGTGCAACCCTGATGAACCCCCTGCAAGATGGGGAAGAAAGACATCAGGTACCCATTAACCAAGAGCCTACTCGAAGTGGTCACGTACAAGGTCTCACATAGCATACAAAAACTGGAGGGAACCAACACCTCTCCAGAACGAACCACAGAAATTCATGGTGGACTCGATTGAAAGTTCTGCTCTGATCGAGGGACACAAAGACCGCAGAAATATCCCAATTCGTGATGTAATGGAACAGGTCCGTAAGAAGCACCAGAATTTGTTGGATACTCTTGCCCTGCACGCCACAAGTCTGAGTGCGGTGGACCAGTGACGGCATGACCACACCCAAACGGGCACACAAGACCTTAGAAATAATCTTTGCATCCACCTTCAGGAGAGAAATGGGTTGCCACGAGGAAAGATCTTCAGAGTGGCTGGGATCCTTACAAATAAGTGTAATTAGCCCATCCAGTGTTCCGGGTGGCAGAGACCCCGCACCCAGACAGTCGTTAAAACGTCGGACGAAAGAGGGTCCGATAACATGACACACGTGGCTGTAAAATTCCATCGGAAGCTGGCCCAGGACACTTACCAAGTGGCATAGACCGAATGGCCGACCAACCTTCACCCAAGGAGACTGGTTTCACCAGCTGATCGTGAAAGGAAGGATCGAGGGAGGGCAAAAACCGAGTAATGTCATTCTAGAACCCCACGTCCATGGGTGAGGCCAAAAACAAACGGCGATAGTAGCCAAGGCACGCATCCAGAATGTCAGAGATATCAGATGAAGATTGACCATTCTCCAACACCAGACTGGATATGTGTCGGGTCTTAGCCATCTCCCGTGCCCTGCAGCCACCGCAGCATACATCGCCACACGCCTCGGGCAACGCGAGGACGTGTGGCCACTACTGAAAATACCACAAGTTATTGTACAAGAGTCATCTACATGTCTATAGGCTTGACATATCCCGCACTGCGGAGTCTGGTACTCAGCCAACACGTGGCCCTCTAGGCCACAGCGTCGACATAGCCGCTCACCGATATAAAGTTCGGAACCGGCGTCTTCATGTTCAAACACACACGTCGGTTCCCGGTGCACACATTCGGGCGCATCTGGTGCGCCTCATGTTCCAGCTTACACACGGTCCTATACGCCGACAGTACGTCCTTGACGACGTCATGGGACAACTCGAAGGGAACCGACCGGAGGGTGATCCACTTCACGTTCTGTCCGGCTGGCTCCACAGGCACACACTCCTCCCTCAAGGGAAAGTCTCCCTGGTCAAGCAGGCGACAGGCGAGAGCGGCCGGCGCCAGCGTCGCCACATAACGCTCGTTGCCAAAATGTTGTAGACATTCTACATGGCTACCCCCAACAACATCGTTCAAAGCGTCTATGACTGTGGAGGGTAGCGTGGCCGCAGGCACCACTAGGCGGATGGACTGCAGCCGAGCAGAGTAAGGTCGGATGACCGTAGCCATACCAACTCACACACACACACACACACGAAAACCAACACAGTACAGAGGCGACACTTGAACAAGGATCACACAAAAACAGAACTGGACACGATACGAATGAAACGCCGGTACCAGCGAGCACAGTCCCAGCGCCAAAGACGGTAGGGACCACTCCACGCTCGACGGCCTAAACACGGAGAACGACACGGAAGGCGCAACAGCCGCAAAAAAATAATGTGGCGCTCACCCTCACTTCAACGGTCAGGAGCACACCAAACTAAATGTCTGAGGTTTAAATAGGGCAAGCCTCATTCACAATGCTGAGTAACGATCTTCTAATCACGTGCAGCAGGTGTGATATACCTGTGTGTGAGTTGAGCCATTTTAAGTTAGTATAAATGTCAGGGTGTCCTAACTTTTTCCTCAATTAGAATATGCATTTTTGTAGAATTACATTTTACACAAGATATTGAAAAGTCTTTTCTTCAGTTTTAATTGTTTAGTTATATTCCTATAATCTCTCAGTATTGTTACAATTAAGAGTAAATATCCATTTATCCAAAATTGTTACAAAAATACACAGGCTTTTATAGGGTGTCCTAATTTTTTCACATGACTGCAGCTCTTAATTTTGAAAAAAACGGCCAGTGTACATGAATGGAGTTGTATTGGATTTCCTTAACTTTTTAAACTGAATAAACTGATTAAATGTTACTTCAATAGCGCCTTACTACAGAGTGTGAGAAATATGTCTTCTGCTATATCATGTCCCAAACTTTGGACCCTGTGATTCACAGTACAAAACAGTAACCACTTAGGTACTACTTCCTGTTTTGCTGCGGGATTTCACTAACAAATATACGTACATATATGTTAGGTATATCTGTTTCATTAGCAAAAATTAAACTCTTAAATTTTAGCCTTTTAAAACTGACTGACATTTATCAAATAACGGCAGCAAGACTTCTGTTTACTTGATATAACATTCCTGTAACTAGATCACTAACACTTGTTGCACCTCAACAAGTGGAAAGTTTTATTTTCCTTGTATTTTACAAAATGTAACACAATATTCAATGGATAGAATTGCGAGTGACCGGCATGGTCAGCTGGATTAAGGCGTTCGACTCGTAATTTGAGAGTCGCGGGTTCGAATCCCCGTCGCGCCGAACATGCTCGCCCTTTCAGCCCTGGGGCGTTATAATGTTACAGTCAATCCCACTATTCATTGGTAAAAGAGTAACCCAAGAGTTGGCGGCGAGTGGTTATGACGGTTAGTGCAGATAATACTCTTGTAGCTTTGCGTGAAATTCCCAAAACAAACAAGAATTATGAGATTGGCTTAAACCTCATTTTGCTGGGTCTCAGGGGGTCAAAACAAATTAATAAGAATTTTTATTCTTCAGATTTATATATTTAATAAAGTGATGTACCACGAAAAAAGGAGTTTTTTTTTTTTATATGAAAAGCCCTTCAAATTCTTAAACCGTTTAAAAATAAGATTTCTATCTACATTTCAAGCACAAAAGACATTTATTGTAAGACAAAATAACTGTCTTCTTTGTTCGAGCTTCATTTTTACCTTCATCAACAACCATTGTATCAGCTTGGTGCTGAAATGCATTTCTCACGAAAAGTTTACCATAATAGATGTGCACAATCAATCATTTGTGGTATTCTTGCCAGTTATTAAGGGTCTACAACTATGTTCTCTATTATTCTCTATATCTCGTTGTCTGCACCAGCTTTCCTAATCGAAGTTATATAGCGCTTATAAAAGAAGATATTTTTAAGTAGCTGTGAAATTAGGTGGAGCCGTTATTACAATTTTTTTCTTCGAAACATAAAATATGGTCTAGTTTCTAAACTATTTGCCCTCCAGCAGGTCAGCGGTAAATTTATGGAGTTACTACGCTAAAATCAGCGGTTGATATCCCGCGGTAGATAGAAATAATTTTGTAGCTTTGCTCTAATGCGTTGTTTCCTTTTTTAACGATTATGTTCCTTAAAATATAGAAACTTAGTTTATTTTTTTTTGTAATGCTTACAACGCTCTAACAGCAATGTTCAAGAGTTCTAGTCTATAGTAATGTAATAAACGTTTACTACTTATCAGTGTTACTAAACAATAATCAAAATTTAATGAAACACCTTTTGCTTAAGATTTCTGAGAGCACCGGGAAGCTTTGTCTAACTGTACATACATAAAGAATTGAAAAGCTAAGTAATCGTCATTTCTAGTAGTATTGATACAATGACATAAAGTTAGAACATAATTAGCTTCTGCTTGTGTGTTTATGTATCAGGTTTGTTTCTGACGCACATTCATAGAGTGCAGAGCAGCTTTTAGTGTTATCTCATATATATAATTATTCATAAGATAACTGAATGAAGGACACCCATATAGCACTATTTAAAATGGTTATAGTATTTAGAAATCAGGTATAATTAATTATGGTAGTTTCATGAAGAAACAGAACAGTTATAAGATGTATAAGGTGTTTAAGACACGGTGGATCAGGGGACATATTTATCGTCCCTTGCTAGAAATGCAGGGACGGGCCAGAGAATTACAAGTAAAAAAAAAAGAATGGCTCAAATGAATGGACATCAGAGAGGGGAATTTGAAAGAGGGAATCCTCTCTGAAAAGCTAAAAAAACCTATTGAAATTTGAAATCTCCATAAGGTTAGTTCCTTGCTCCTTCCATTAACTTTTACCAGTCTCTCCTGTCAGCAAATGAGCTACGAGATTTATGGAGACCATTAGTTTCGGCTACCATTGAAAACATCCTTCCCTTAATTTGGGGAACTGGATGTAAAAATCAGGATATTAAAGCTACCTCTGAAATCAAGTGGTTTCAAGTGCTGTTCATTAGTGGGCTAGAGAGAAGTGATAGTATTCATATCGAAGAAAGGGCTCTTTCTAAGATCTTTGGTGGGTTTGAAATCGATTATAACATTTTGAATAAAATCACACTTATGTCTGTTTCAACGTTTTACAGAAAGTTCGGACACGCATTCCATATAGAATTATGAGCATGAATGATCATACAAACAAATAAATAATATTGCCACCGCTTTTAACTCTTAAGCTATTTTTATTTCTATTTAGTTGTTATTTTCTCATTTGAATTTTTTTTGCATTTAAAAAAAGGGTTTTGACCTATTGAAACAGCTATTAAAATTATAATACTAAACATTCTGTATTATGAAAATTTATATTCTTCCTAGTGTTTCCTAATTCTTGAATGCTGTAATGTTATTAACAATGACTGTATCATTTGAGATTCCTTTCCAATTCTAAATCTCATTGCTAGTAATGTTAACATTGAATGTACGGCTCAAGTTACGGACTCAATATTCACTTCCATTATTGAATTTCACTCCTAGTATGTTTCGTTATTCACAACGACTTTATGACTCAAAGCTTGTTTTTGTTACCGAATTTATCTGCTGATATTTAGATGTGACGCTTGACAATCTTCTTGCTTCGAGTTATTATTTCTAGGTACACGGCCCGGCATGGCTAAGCGCGTTAAGGCGTGCGACTCGTAATCTGAGGGTTGCGAGTTCGCATCCCCGTCGCGCCAAACATGCTCGCCCTTTCAGCCGTGGGGGCGTTATAATGTGACGGTCAATCCCACTATCCGTTGGTAAATGAGTAGCGCAAGAGTTGTCGGTGGGTGGTGATGACTAGCTGCCTTCCCTCTAGTCTTACACTGCTAAATTAAGGACGGCCAGCACAGATAGTCCTCGAGTAGCTTTGTGCGAAATTTAAAAACAAACAAACAATTTTTAGGTGTCTGGAAAACGTTCGTTAATTAGAAAAATTGCGATAATTCCTCGTTGTTAGTCTAACAAATGTTATTATCGCAAATTACAGAGCTGAAAGAATTTCTTCGTACTCCATCAAATTTTGTTTTTAAGTCAGAAGAGTTTTTGAGAGTTTGTAAATTCAGTCCTAAACAATAATGATCGCATCTTGAACGATAAATGGATGTCTTATAAAGCAAAAAGTATTTTATTTTACGAACAGTTCCCGCTGGTACAACGGTAAGACTACGGATTTACAACGCTAAAATCAGGGCTCGATTCATCTCGGTAGACTTAGCAGATATACCCATAAGGCTTTGCATAAGAGACGCGTCATCAACCGTTTTTCGCCCCCCGCTAGTACAGCGGTAAGTCTACGGATTTACAATGTTAAAATCAGGGGTTCGAATCCCCTCAGTGGGCTGAGCAGATAGCTCGATGTGACTTTGCTATAATAAAACATACATACATCTTACAAATAAAGTTGCTTAATATATTTAATTCTTACTCGATATAGTGTTTCATTTTTAAGCGCAATGGTTGAACTGAACAGTTTCCCATATATAACTTAATCTAGAGAACATTATATTTAATTCTGTTTATACTTTTCATAATGCTACTTTTTTCAAACTCTAAAAGTCGGATTTTGACGTTATAGCGGTTACAAAACTTTTCGGCCCGGCATGGCCAGGTGGGTTAAGGCGTTCGACTCGTAATCTGAGGGTCGCGGTTCGAATCCCTGTCGCACCAAATATGCTCGCTCTTTATGCCGTGGGGGCGTTATAATGTGACGGTCAATCCTACTATTCGTTGGTAAAAGAGTAGACCAAGAGTTGGCGTGAGTGGTGATGACCAGCTGCCTTCTCTCTAATCTTGGCCCGGCATGGCCAAACGTGTTAAGGCGTGCGACTCGTAATCTGAGGGTCGCGGGTTCGCATCCCCGTCGCGCCAAACATGCTCGCCCTGTCAGCCGTGGGGGCATTATAATGTGACGGTCAATCCCACTATTCGTTGGTAAAAGAGTAGCCCAAGAGTTAGCGGTGGGTGGTGATGACTAGCTGCCTTCCCTCTAGTCTTACACTGCTAAATTAGGGACGGCGAGCTCAGATAGCCCTCGAGTAGTTTTGTGTAAAATTCAAAAAACAAACAAACAAAACTTCTTATTTACTGTTAAATAGTTTGATAGCTTAATAAATATACTAATAGTTACTGCCTTCAGGTACGTCAAATAACATCTAATGTTTCTCTACTTATCTGTTTTTTGTTTTGAATTTTGCGCAAAGCTATAAGAAAACTATATGTGCTAGACGTCCTTAATATAGCGGTGTAAGACTAGGGGGGAAAGCAGCTAGTCATCTCCACTCACAGCTAACTCTTGAGTTACTCGTTTACCAAGGAATAGTGGGATTGACCGTCACATTATAATGTCTTTACAGCTGAAAGGGCGAGCATGTTTGATGTGACGGGGATTCGAACCTGCGACCCTCACATTACGAGTCGAGAGCCTTAACCACCTGGCCATGTCAGGCGTCCCTACTTATTGCTAACTCAGAGGTATGAAAAAGAGCTTATAAAAACGTCTGTTCTCTGTCCAGAGCGGGCATAGAACAGACATTTTTGTGATGAACGATGTGTTTTCAAAGATATTTATCATAATTTGAATGAGGATAAATTGCATATAATTTTGTGAGGTGTTTGTGTCGTTTCTTGACTTAAGAATTTATTCAGTTTCTATTCCATTTTTTATAATAAAAACTCGTTAACAAAACATATACACACGAAGAAAGAAAAACGTTTTCAACATTAGGAGACTCGTTCAGCATAGTTTAATGATAAGGATTAACCTCTCAGTCTTATGATAAACAGAATCCTTGCCAATACACTCTTTACCCTTCAAGATCAAAAGTACCTGTCAATACGTCATTTTCCCTCTAAATGTCCAAGATAAAAAAATATCTTTTATTATGCGTGTTGTGTGTTTTTCTTATAGCAAAGCCACATCGGGCTATTTGCTGAGCACACCGAGGGGAATCGAACCCCTGATTTTAGCGTTGTAAATCGGTAGACTTACCGCTGTAATAGCGAGGGGCTTTTATTATGCCATCCCCTCTTTCTGTTTATGAAACGAATTACTTTCCAACACCCTTCTCGTTCTTTTTGTTCTTGATAAGAAATACCTGCCAATACGTTTTCACGTCTCACTCGTTCTATATAAACAATGTCTTTCAGTATACCTTTAACCCCTTTTGTTCATTATGAAGAATACCTGTTAGTACGCTTTCTTTATCCATTTCCATTCATGCTTTGTAGTACCTTTAGATACTCTTTTCCCCTTAACATTCGTGATAATAAATATATGTGAATATACTATTTTCCTTCTATTTGTTCTCGGCTAAATATCTTCCAATACACCATTTTCCCACTTCTTGTTCATAATAAAAAAATACTTGTCAATATGCACTTTTTCTACTACCTGTTCCAGATATGAAACATATTTTAATACACCTTCCTATCTTCCTTTTCATAATATGGATTACTTGTCAATAATCATTCCTTCCTTTTTTCTCGTGATAAAAAATAATTGAGAATATGCTAATTGCTTACTCCCTATTCATTTGTTGGAAATATTTTTGAGTACGCTCTTCCCCTTACTCGTAATATGACATTTTCCTTTTACCTGTTCAAGATTAAAAATACTTTCCAATACACCCTATCTAATCTTCCTGTTCATTATAAGAAATGTCTAGTAATGTATTGTTTTCCATGTTCTGTTTATGATAATAAATATCTGCGAGTATGTCATTTTCTTCTTCGTATTTATAATAAGTCATACATGCCAACATGTCATACTCCATTCCTATTGGTGATCATGAATGTCTTTCCAGTATTACCATTTTACCTTCCTATTGATGATACTAATTATCTGTAACTATAGCCTCTTCTTTCTATTCACGATAAGAAATATCTTCCTTTTATCCGTAAGTTAAATTTGAGCTATGCTGAGATTAATCTCTCACTGTCTTTCTGGATTAATTTTAACACTTATTATTATAGATTATTTTCATGATCAGGCTATTATAGGCAGATTTACATTTCTCTGCTTTGTGATCACAGTACTTACATAATATTAAACTGTTTTCTTACTATAATTTTTACATTTGGGGTCTAAAGTCCACTCAACAAAAATCTATGCTTATTTAGAAATGATTGTTCAGTTGTTTTATCTCTATAACATCTGCACTTAGTGAGTCAAACCTACTAATGACCGAGACTGTAGAAATATGAATGTTTATAAGTTAATGTTAAAACTGTTTTTGTATTATAACTTCTCTGATTGGCGAGACGAGTCAGTTAATGATCTACCTTTGTGAAAAGATGTTTCATCATAAAACGGTTTGTAACTGTTATTTTAAGTCTACATAGGCACTCTTGTACAGTTCTGAAGTATAATGTATATTTCACTTTTAGTTTCAGTAATTTCTATTGATTCAAACAATTCCCAATTTTACTTAGGGTGTATTACAGTCAGATCATGTTTCACAGAAGTAATCAACTATTTTTAATGACAAAAAAAAGAGATATAAAATGAATGAGTAAACATTACTCCTTACACACTTGTTCCAGCATGGCCAGGTGATTAAGGCGCTCGACTCGCTAATCTGAGGGTCTCAGGTTCGAATTCCCGTCACACAAAACATGCACGCCTTTTTTTCTGTAGGGCATTATAATATTACGGTCAATCCCACTATTTGTTGGTAAAAGAGTAGCCCACGAGTTGGTAATTAGTAGTGGTGACTACTGCCTTCTCTCTGGTCTTACACTGCTAAATTAAGGACGGCTAGTGCAGATAGTTCTCGTGTAGCTTTGCGCGAAATTAAAAAAAACCAAAAACAAACCGTCCACAAAAATAGCATTTAAGTTCAAGTTATATTGTTATAAAATTATGCTTCGAGACTTTCCATTCATAAGAGTTATTGAAACGTGGATGATATAAATAGATTCCTCTTTTTTCGCGCCAATTTACTAGAAATGACATCTAGTAAAACACAAAAAATAATTAGTTGACAATTCGAAAAAAATACAGTAGAAAATACATATTATTCAATGACATCAAAATAATTTATCTTGATCAAAATTCACCCAGTTTAACCCTTTATGAGCTGAATTTAAAATGCATTGTTTTTTAATAATTATTTACAGTTGTGTTTTTCTGCAAATAATGAACATAGTATTAACATGTTCATAACTTAAATATTTAATCTCCCCTTTCCTCACGGCAGCGTTATGATATCAAAATTTCTATTATTAATGATAGAATATGAGAGAGTCTGTTGAAATATAAATAATTACGCTGGTGAAGACGTTTCTTGATAAATATTGTACTTTTCCTTGTACGCTTTACTACAAAAGTAATAAGAGGCAAAATTTATCCAACAGAACAATATTTCTCATTTTTATCTCTTTCTTCCTCATTGCTGAGCTCTTATTTTCAGACATATGCTGTTTCATTGCATTTTTCAATTGCATGAAATAAGTGTACCTTTTTTGTAGTTTGTACGAAACTATAAAGTAAATATTTCATTCACAGATAAACTGATCATGTAAGAAGTACATTTTGGACCCAAACGCAGCAGGATTCATAGAAACAGCACGGATCGAAGGAGAAAGAAGACAAATTAGTTTTGATACAGGAAAACTTATTGAAATAAGGGTTTTTTGTTTTTATTAAGTAATTTTGTAGGTAGGTGCTTCTTTCCGCGCTAGTTCCTTTACAAGATATCGATCAGTAACTGTTGCGAAAAGAAAGTAGCAATATTCTTTATGATTAAACGCAAAAGGATTTCACGAGTCGTTGTGAGCATGATTCTTCACCATTACACGTTAAGAGCAAATATCCAATAGAAAAGTGGATTCTTCGTACACTATGCTCGGGACTACTGATTTCTACTATGGAACTAGAGGTGTTTTCTGTAAGAATTGTAAATTTACAAGATATCATATTTTGAGAGTTATCTCTGTTGATAATATTATTTGTTTTACTATACTGTATACCAATCATTCGTAACTTTATTATTTGCACGTGATAAGTAAAAGCAACAAAAGTTTGATAAATACCGCAAGTGTAAATTTTCATTTAGCCGTTTGCCACGAGCACAGTTAGAAACGTTTCTATAACGACTCTATACAGTTGATATTGTTAATGTATGAAGTAACTTAATCATATAATATTAAGCATCAAATTTCTCATAAAAAGTCAAGTAGGTTGTAGATTGTTTTCACATTCCTTTTAATTTGTCAAATTCTGATTCAAAATTAGAGGCTTGTGAAAAAAAAGAGTATTTCAGATCTATCCATAAGTTACTAAAATATATATAAATAACCGTTATAGAGAATTTTTTGTCTCTCATCTTCTAACTCAATTGATGGGTACATATATTGAAGGAAAAGCCTTTTGGACAATGCTTGAGAGAGTCAAAGACTAAATCCAATATTCTGTTGTTGAATGCCACTAATTTTGAATCTTAAAGAACAGATTAAAATAAATGTGAAAACAATATCTGCTGTTTTCATGAATTTTAGCATGAATTACGCCTGTTATTATCTCTGCTTAAGCTAATGCTTCGCCAACTGTTAGCGTTTAAACCGAAACTTTTTTAAAAAATGACACATCGTCTATGTATATGTATGTTGCTTTAAGTTCCACACAAATAACCTTCATAAATTACTCAAAATTTTAAAAACGATTTCACCTCCTAATATCTGATGATTTTCATGTATTATATACAGTAGCTTTTCTATCATGGTTTTAAGTTAAGTGTTTATTAATGCTTGGAATTGTCTTTAAAAATATACAATATATAACATTAGGACAGATTTAACAGATCCTAACTATAACACTAGCTGGAAAACTAGATAGTCTTAAAGAAAATAACCCGTCTTCATTAGCACAAATAGAATAAATCCAGGTAATTTCACTATGTAATTTGCAAACGAACGCAGCAGATATCTAAAACATTAAAAAAAAACGAACAGAGTATATTATCACTTAGAAAATTCGTTTTTCTTACACTTTTATTTTACTGCTTTAACTAACATGCAGTCAAAATATTTCTGTGATTAAAATGGCTTCTCTACCTGTGTTCGTTCTAGTCTTCCTTTCATAATTTGTATATTAACTAAAAATCTTTAGTTGATCGTTAGAAAAACACACGCACGTCTAATTGACATTAATTTTCAATCAGAGCAAACCACCTATTTAGAAAGAAACAACAATAAACCTGGTAGTTGGTATAGCTGATTAAACACACTTTACTTATATTTCATCAGCTGGGTACACTCAATGTTAACAGTATTTTCTGCCATAGTCCTAAAGTAACTGATTACTAAATTCGTTAATAAAAATCTCAAATGCTACATCCTGTGATTTCCAAAAGACTATTAGACCCGTTTACTGGAAATTGTCGAATGTAAGATTTTATAAGTTACCTAGCTGATGACTAGAGACGTGCAAAAAATTATTTATTTGTTTTGAATTTCGTGCATAGCTACACGAGGGATATCTGCGCTAGCCATTCCTAAGTTAACAGTGTAAGACTAGAGGGAAGGCAGCCAGTCATCACCATCCACCGTCAACTCTTGGGCTAGCCTTTTACCAACGAATAGAGAGATTGATCGTCACAGTATAACGTCCCCACGGTTGACAGGAGGAGCATGTTTGGTGTAACAGGGATTCGAATCCGCAATCCTCAGCTTACGAATATAGCGCCCTAACCACTTGGTCATGCGGGGCCGTATAAAAAACTAATCGAATCCTATATTCTAGTTGTACCTAGTTGATTGTTAGATCCACTATTAATATGACAAATTCTGGATTGTAGGTAGCACTCATTTAATTATTAGTATCATTATATAAGTAGAAAAGAAAAACATTTTTAATTATATATGTATTGTCTAACTGATTATACAGACTTGCAAATTTAAACTTCATAGAACTTGTTTTGCTTTTAATAAGGGATTTTCCATAATTTATCTTCATAAATTTAGAAAATAATATTCATTTTTTATCACATAAGGACTTTTCTTAAAAAGTCGAGAAAAAAATCTTACTTGAATCATGTTATTATTTCGTTTACCACCACAATCATATTTTGTTATTAAGTTTGTTAACAAAAATGCAAAGAAACTGAAGAAAATTGATGTCAAACGAACAGGCATCATAATTCAACCTGATTTTTTTTTGGTAAAATCTACGTCTTTTAGTCTTAAAATTGCGTGTTGCAGTCTTTCTTTTACGTATTACGTTATGACATTTCATGAAAAATATGTACGTGATGGAGAAAAATGGATATAATTTTAGATTTCAGCGTACAGGAATTACTGTAGAACATGTAAAAATTTAAGACAATAAAACCATCGCAGGTCTGTGTTATTAATTCACCTTCAAAAAATGTTAAAGCCCAGGTGATAATCTAATTGATTTTTAGACCTGTTATTAATTAACATTGAATGTTAGATTGTATGTAGTATTTACGTGACCATTAGAACAGTGATTAAAAAATGTTATGTTGTAAGTTTTGACATATCTGAATTCCCCGCAGTGACAGCCGCAAGTCTTCGGATTTACAACTCTAAATGGACACAGTAGATAGCCCCGTGTAGCTTTGCTATAAGAAAAACACACACGCCAGATCTGATTTTGATAGTTATTAAACAATCAAATTTAAATAAATTACCAAGTATAATTAGAACTTAATAAAAAATAACTAATGAGAGCATACATCTTATTTGTTTCTTATGTCATGCTTGTAACAGAAAAAAAATATTTTCATTGTAGAAACCACTTCTGCACTTTTAATCGTTAAGTAAACACGTACGTTTTTCACAAGTAAATTTCTCTGATGGCGAATGCTTTCCTTATCCATGTGATTTTTTCTTCTTAATTAATCATACCCATTCTGTTAACTATGTAAAATTATTGAAAAAAGAAAAGTCACGGAATCGTTGAGTTCTAATTAAACAACATACCAAGTAGTAATAGTTGTAAGCATATAAACATCTGCAGAACGCAAGTGATATTAAAATACACCTGAGCAAAGTAGTTTCAAAAAATGGACAATAAAATATCACTGAGAAAAACGGCTTATGGTCAGTCTTGTGTATTTTGTTATTAGTCTTGTTTGAGTTTTACCTATTAATTCAGTTTAGTCAGTAGAATGAAATAAGTGAACAGAAACAGTAAAAACAGTAATCATGATTTCTGCTTTGTGAAACAATCACATGTAAATAAAGAAAAAATAAACGATATTTTGGTAGAGTTGGTGTGAAAAACGAAAATATTTTAAATGTTTCTGGAATATATTACCTTTGTTATAATATCAATATTACTATGTCTATATACAACACCTGTTATTATTTATCATATTGCTTTTGAAATGCGAGAACGTTTGCTTTAGAATAATTAATATAAATTTTAACAAACGCCAGTGATGTTCACTTGAAGTATTTTATTTGGATTAATTAAATTTACCTGGGAGGGATTTTTAAATACATAGAAGTGTGCTGCGGACACTTAACGTAGTAATATTTAATAACTAAACGAAGTCACCTGAAACAGATTATAAGAACGGTCAATGTGCACTATGACAGCCTTTTGACTTTGTATTTATAGATTACGTAGTTAAGAGAAGTTTGTTTTTTCATTCTTGAGGTAAATTTTCGTAACTACTATGCTCACAGAAATTGTCCTTTTCATCAAACATGACAATAAAAGATGGAACCATCTTTAACTGTATGTAACACATGCTTTAGTTTGCCGAATCAACAAGGTTGTCAATTTTCAAGTAAAATTGTTGATTTCTGGCACTATAAAATTCTCCTCACAATAATGAATTATCGTAAAATAGTATTTTCTTTCTAATTAAGCACAAGGCTACACCATAGGCTATCTGTGCTCTGCCCACCACGGGTATTGAAACCTGGCTTTTTCTAGCAGTGTGAGTCTATAGACATAGCGTTGTGCCACTGAAGGGCCGCAGAAAAGTAAGTCACTAAAGTAGACTTTGTTCAAACTAACCAAGTATACTTCTCGTTGTCCTTTGTTGAACTGCTTGCTTCTTTCAATGTATTTCGTAAAAAGCTACACGAGGGCTGCTAATGTTAGATGTCCCTAATTTTTAAATGACAGCCAATACGTAGAGTAGCTGGTCAATAGTACCCACCGCCAACTCTTGGGCCTTTCTTGTCAGATCGAGTAGTAGAATTTGACCGTCACTCATATAACTTACTCACAGCCCCAAATCGACTTTCGCGAATTCCACTTTTTTATTTTCAGTAACAAAACATGAATCACGGATCTCGAGTTTCTCATGTCGGAGTGATAACCAATGAGTGACGCTCGGTTTACAGTAAGAGTATGCTCATGTAAATTCATACATCACTGTTGTTGGCTACAAAAGTAAAATGTGAAATGCTACAAGATTTCAACAACTGTACCTAATGTAATGTTGTTACTTACAAAAATAAAATATGAATATCACAAGACGTAAATGACTGTACAAGTTTACTATGAGTGAGTACTGACTTATTCATTTCCACTGTAGATAATTTTCTAAGTGTTTTGGTACTTTGTGTGTGATCAACACCTGATATGACACATAGGTTAAGTGTTCACATCATTCAGCTCAAAATTCAGGAATGTTTATCTTAACTTTGAGCTAGTAACCAAAGGGAGAGAAAGTCATCGGAAACGTGTACAATTATGCAACTATTTATAACTATACACGAAACTAACTATATTCTGTTACCATACACGGCTTAAACTTATCAAACACGAGCATAAAAATTATCCTAAACATTTGAAGAAAAATTATGACATTCCGAAATGAATTTTTTTTTTCGTACGACACGTTTGTGAGCACATAACCTTAAGAAAATATAATTTGTAAAATAACCTGGAATCACCCGGAAAACTTTATTAAAATCAAAAGAATGTGTAAACACTGATAAACAATTAACTTTTAACTTTTGTTACATGCAAAGTCACAGTTTTTTATTCATTGTTTTGGGTATGTAATCATACAGAAACGTATCTAAGGTTATAGAGGGCGCAAGTAGTTATTTTCACTGACACTGTATATGTGTTTTTAGAGTGGTGAAGCTTGCTTCTCAGTTAAGATCGTTATAAGCTCTTAGTGTGACCAAGCAATGGTTCTGTGTTATACAAAGTCAGAAGGACAGGTATGTTTTGGATATGGAAGTAAGTAAAGTGTAAATATAACGTCTTGTGTTTATCTTATGTTGATGACGAAACTATTTATGTCAACTCTATAGAATCAAACTGTTTCGAAGTATATATTTTTAAATTTGATAAAAACAGTTATAGAAATTTCAAACGTGAGCGTTTGAAATATTACATTCCAGGAAAAAGATAGCCTCCCCCTACAAAAAAAAATGAAAATTTTCCAAACAATTTCTGTAAATGCGAAGATACAACCTTATGTGCGCGTAAGAATTTGGAATGTAAATACCAGTAGAAAAAGTTAACTTAGAGTCATAAATAAATAGTGAGGGCTAGTTTAGTAGGTTATTTATTGCATCAGGAGTTAAGAATCATCTGAAGAAAACCTATGAGGTAAGTAAGATTTTCTTAACACATTAATCTATACATCTGTATGAAATTTGTCCTTTATGCGAAATCTAGATACCTTCTCCAGAAGGCAAATCTTCTTTATTAGATCATAATTTAGTAATATAGGCACTTCTTAGATATTTGTATTTAAATCAACCTTAAATGCAGTCCTTCACCCTCGGTCATCTTTAAGGTAGTAAGAGTAAAATGGATAGAGAACGTTTTATTTATGTGTGTGTAGAAAGAAACTATTGTACCACAGTACGTTTGCACTTTCTTTGCGAACCACTTGTCAAAACACCTACTGCATCCTCAGAGTTATAAACAAGAGAACAAGTGGTCATATGCATCAAACTAACTGTCTTAAAATGATTCAAGAAGTGAAAGAGAAGTTAACAGTTAAACAAGAAAAAATATCTGTTAACTGGCTGTGATATGCAGCTTAAATTGAGTGTGTGTTTTTATAGCAAAGCCACATCGTGCTGAGCCCACCGAGGGGAAATCGAACCCCTAATTTTAGCGTTGTAAATCCGTAGACTTATCGCTGTACTAGCGGGGAGCATGCAGCTTCAAAGCATATGTCTATTTTTTAGTCATGTAAACTTAAGCAAGAGTTGGAGATTGATGTTGAATTTATCAGTCTTGATTGAAATATAGTCCTAAGTATGGGATGAACATCTTTCGTACTAATGAATTTTCCTTTATACGTTTATTTAATTTTATAAATATTCAAAAATATATATCATTTGATCATTTTCCAAATGTTGCGTTTCTGTTTTCTTCTCCTATCAGGACCTCTAGATTATATTTTCTGGGGCTGTATAAATCTGGCACTAACTAGATTAAATTAAAACAAAATAATTACTCAGGCAGCAATAGATGTCTGAAATCAAATAACATTTTTGAAACACGTTTGAACGTACTTAATAGATTACGGAAATATAACAGGGGCATATACAAAGCCCTTGTAATACAAAAAATGTGGATGCTGAAGATGAATGGCAGTTAAAATTGTTGATAATATTTCTCTCTTACTTCTAGTGATGATCATCACGTTTAGACAGAGCACATTTACGTTTGATTATTCTTAGTGAGGCCAAATAAAAGAAAACGTTGTTGCTCTGGCATTATGACTGTGAAAATGTCGGTTGTTTGTTAGAAAATGGTTTCTTTGCCTGTATTGGACTAAAAGTTTGTATTTTATCTTGCACGATCCATCATAAATTATTTCTTCGCTTGTGTGAGATTCTCAAACTTACTTTTTGTGGACCATTTTAAGTAAATTGAAGCGTTTTCAAACTCATACGTCTCTCAACTGAGAGCGTCAAGTCTACAAATTTACAACGCTAAAATCAGGAAATCGATTCCTCTTGGTGAAAACGGTTAATGACCTTAAATATCCTTGTTATGAACACACTTACATAAACACACAAAAAAAAACTGTTTCGTACACTACATCAATTATTGGTTCAAAACCAACCTTGTGAAATTGGTTTGCAGCGTAACTTGAGTGCCCACTGATATTATTACTGTGCAGGATGCAGGACTTCTGGTAAAATAAACATTTTGAAAAATCTTTGATAAAATAATGTAAGTTCAGCATTGTGAATTGAGTTTTTGAGAACAGATGCCGTTTGCAATCCACGTGAAAGGACAATTTCAGCAAGAATTTATGAGTTTTCTCATCATCTTCCGTCATCTTGTCGTTTGGAGAGTAAGCCGATAGGCAAAAAATATATTGATTTATCTAACTAGACTGCTAAAAATTGCTTCCATTTTTGATCATTTCTTTCCAGCTTTGTTTTACTGCCTTCTAAAAACTATTAATACGAAATAATAATAATCTTCAGAATTTTTAAGTCCAAAATAAGGTTGGTTTGGCTTTCTTTTTTGCATTAAAACATTTGTAAGGTTGTGCTAACAGAAACGCATTTGTTTTCTTAGGCCTAATCTTAAGTGTTTATTGCATCAGGTACAGATTCCATTAAAATAGTCAAAAATATTTTTTCAAAAAATACCGTTTTTTAGGGTGTACATAGAAAAGTATTTTGTGTAAACATACTTTTTTCTCAGGGTTAGTAACCTATACAATGAAATATGTCTAATTGTTGATAAGTTAATAATTTTGCTAATTTTTAATTACTAAAACACTTTTTATCCTAAATTTATGCTACTTATCTCAAAAGGGTGTGGGTTAGCCCTCTGACGGAGTTCTTGTATCCGTACGAACCACAAAATATTCCCTTATTTAAGATGATGGTGAGCTATAACAGTGAACAGCCAATCCCTTGTCGTGGACAGTTGATGGTAGAATGTTGTTGATTGGTTACCTTTTCTCTGGGTAGGAGTTCAAAATTATAAAGGAGGAAAGTAAATAGCCTTACAGGAAGATTCTGAGATGGAATGTTTTTTGGTGATAGTGGTTGAGATGCTGTCCTGGGCCTTCTTGGTAGGGATGATGATGTGCTATCAAATCGTCTGTATCTCTTCCTGTTAAGATTTTATTAAACCTCTGTGATAGGTTAGCTGAATTGTTATTAATTAGCTGACAGATTGTTTTTTAACACCAATTTTATATTCGTTTAAAATGTATTTCAGATTACAAATCCTTTGATCAACATGCAACAAGCAGCACATACTTTGTAATGAATCTTTTATTCCAAAACTTTTATCCCACTTAGATAGGCCCGGCATGGCCAAGCGCGTTAAGACGTGCGTGCGACTCGTAATCTGAGGGGCGCGGGTTCGCATCCGCGTCGTCGTACAAAGCTACTCGAGGGCTATCTGTGCTAGCCGTCCCTAATTTAGCAGTGTAAGACTAGAAGGAAGGCAGCTAGTCATCATCACCCACCGCCAACTCTTGGGCTTCTCTTTTACTAACGAATAGTGGGATTGACCGTAAGATTATAACGCCCCCACGGCTGAAAGGGTGAGCATGTTTGGTGCGATCGGGATTCGAACCTGCGACCCGCGGATTACGAGTCGAACTCCTTAACACGCCGGGCCGTGAAATTAACGCTCATGTATTAATGCTTTGAATGGTAGTCACTTTAAAACGCACATAGGTGGCTACATGTATATATATACGTATATTTTATAATGTTTCGGTATTCTACATTCATTTTCAAACTTATCTTGTACGTTTGCATAAAAATGTTTTGAAATCGAAAAATAATTCATTCAGTTAACAGAATATTATCTCGGAGGTTAACAAAAAATTAACCACTCTCTTTCACTATAAAACATGACTTTTTTAATGTTATTTATGCTGCTTTCCAAAATGTTAGCAGAAGAAATAAGCAAAGTGCTAGACATTTTGGATAATTATATTTTCAGTCTAGAAATAGAAAATCTCACTAAGTATCATGTCTGGGCAGAACATTAGCAGTCATGAGTTTTCGCGGGTCCTTCTATAAACTTTGTTCCTTTCGACACTTTTGCTTCACTCAGCGATCATCCATTTAGTGAGACTATTGACGTACGCTATTCTCGGCCTACTTCTATTTAGTTTCACATACATTTTTCATGTTGCTGTTACACATTCTAGCTTGTCATTTTTCATTACATGACTCTTAGAAAATAGGATATTTTCTTCAAATTGCTGTTTCTTATCTCTCTGTGTTCTTGCTTTTCTCAATAAATTCTCATTCGTCACAGGGTCCGTCCACGACAGCCTCAACGTTTTGCTGTAAAATCGTATCCCAGCTGGTTGTAGTCTTCTTTCCAAATCTGATTAAATTGTCGAACACTCACCACTAAAAGAAGAATACATGACATCATAACACTCTTAACTTATTTTACAATGGTATTTTACTATCTTTCGGTATATTACTCATCTCCTAGAATGTATTTTTTACCATTACAGTTTCTTTATTAATTTCTAAATCAGGTTTACTATCGAGCGTATTAAGCTTCTCTGACAGTTGATTTTTCTATTTTTTATGGCTTTGTTACTTACGTTTAGCTCACACTTTGAAACATTCTATTTCTTGCTTATAACCATACACCTTTCTTTTTTGCAGTTGGTTGTAAGGCTCTTTTCTTGTTTTATTCTACAAGTTTACCTAGTAATTCTTAAAGCTTTTTATTGTGGTCTGTTATAAGCACTGTGTCATCTGCGTAACGAAGGTTATTCATGTTATGCTCCCCAATTGCATGTCCCTGTATGTCACTAACTTCTTATAGAATCTTTTCATTATATCAATTGGACAAGTATGTAGAAAACGAGCAATTTGCCGAATTCACCTTTCGATCCCCCAGAACCTCTTTATCTTATGTTCTATTCATATTCCTTCCGTTTGTTTCCAACAGAGATTTCTAATAATCCTGATGTATTTTCCATCTAGGTCTAATTCTTGGAGAATCTTTAGCAATTTTTCGTGCTTTATTTTACTGAAAGTTTTTATGATCGTTATGAAAGATCGTTATTTACCTCAATGACTCAGAAAGCATTCTCAGAATGATATTTTTGTTTGTTTGATGTTTAGAACAAATCTGCATAAAGGGTTGTATGTTCTCAGCTCACTACGGTATCTAAACCCGATTTCAACGTTGTAAGTCCGGAAACATACCGCTTTGTCACTGAGGGGCTTCTGAGGATGAATATTACACTTCATGTTCTCTACAAATCCACATTGTTCTTTACAAATTTCAGGTTTTATTCTTTTTGAAGATCTTAACATAATATTAAACATAATAATAATTCAAGACTTATGGTCGATGTAATTACAATTAATTTGCATCAAGTTTCTTTGGAAATGCAATTAAAACTTATTTGCTTAGATCTTTGTAATTTCACCATTGTAAGGTTGTTGTTGTTTTTTCCTTTTTAGGTAGAAAAAAGTCAAATTTATGTATGATTAAACTTTAACATTTTAAGCATTTTATACTTTTGTAATTGTTTCTATTGTTAGCTGAGTTCTTTTTTGATAATTCAGTAAAACTAGTAAGGAAAGCTTAGTCTATTCAGGGTAGTAAAATCGTTTCATTTCTCGAACTTTAAGTTAATTGGTTGATGTAACCAATGATCACTGATTGGTCTAAATTCCCAAATAATCTACGTCTAAGCAGAAATTTCATTTACTTTCTAAATATGTGCTGCTCTACAGTAATTGAATGACTTGTAGTAACAAATGAAATTACTAACTCATCCACTTATTATTCATTAATAAACAACTAATAGACTCAATGACTAACTAACTCCTTATATGTGTTTGAAGTTTTCTCTTAAACCTTCAGGAAGGTTCCAATCATTAAGACCACACTTCTGATGCTACGCAAAATTTTCTTTCTGCTAAACACCAACACAAATGTATAGAAATGTCTAGATTGAAAATAACCACCACGATTAAACTTTTGTAAATGGTGTTGAACATTTAGTTAAAAGAAACACAAACTCATTGAGAACTAAATTACTTTGTCTTTTGACAGTTAACTCAGCATATTCGTTTGTTGAAAGGATTATATTTGATAAAACTTTGGCGTTTATTTCATCTATTTATTTCAAAATTAATTGTCATTTGTAAAAATATATATATAAATACAGAAAATGAGGTACTTTATGTTTTACTTAATACTGTTCGCTCTTTATTATTAGTCTATATCTTCCGACCAGATGCCACTGAATGAGTTTCGCACCTTCTTTTGTAGTATAAATTCCAATTACCGGTTAGCTTGGACATGATTTTCACTCATCTAAATTGTTATAATTTTGAACATAATTCATAAATCCAAGCCGCACTCACACCCACACACACATATTTAGCATTTTATGTAACCTAAAACGAGAAAACAATTAGATATATCAGTCTATATGATAATAATGATGTTAGACCTTAGCTTAATTAAACTCATTTGTATCCTTTGTTTCCTAACATATCGAAAACTGAATCGTAAATTTAAAATTCGTGTTCTTCATGAGCGAAACACTAAAGTTAGAATAAACAAAGCAAATTTACATAAAATTCAAGCTCTGGAATTTAATTATACGAATATTTAAACAGTTAATTTAAACATGGAGAAAACACGGGTCTATTTTTATTAGCCGCGGTATTGCAGCTCATGGAATATATCCGAGTTGTTATCAAAAGCAAACCTTTACCTCTTCATACATTTATCTCTTGATTGATTTGAGATCTAATTACAGCCACGGCTATTGAGGATTACTCTTGTTAATGTTGCACAGGGTTGAGTGCGACTATTTTAGGTAGCTTTCTTTTAGAGTTTATCTTAAGATAATTTGTACAAGTCTGTCTCACACATCGTTTGTTTTGTCTATCCGTTATCTTTCGCAGACGTATCCACGATTATAAATTAGAACAACTTGCATATGTCTACCTCACACAACGTTTGTTTTACATATATGTTATCTTCCTCAGACTTACCCACACCAACAGGTTGGTCAGCTTGCACATGTTTAGATTATACAACGTTTGTTTTACGTATATGTTATCTTCCTTAGACGTATCCATACCAACAAGTTAGTCAATTTGCACATGTCTACATTACACAACATTTGTTTTTACCGTGCGTCATCTTCCACAGACTTATTACTTTATCAAACTCTAGTGATCATTTTGCTTACCTTAAGTAAACCTATACAATCTTACTCTGGATATTTTTTATTTGTCGATGTGTATTTATCTTAACATATTTTCTTGTTGTTTAACAATTTTAGCTTCTTGCAGTTATTGAAACATATACACGCCTACATCATGTACCTAGGCCATGTTAACTTTGTCTACGTTTTTTTTATATCATTTTCATTAGACGTTCCACGCTTGGATAAGTCAAATTGCTCATCTCTACCGAACGCAATGTTTGTTCTGTATTTTTGCAACAAAACAAGTTTTCTATTTCAGTATGTGTATCCTTATAACCTATGTTTAGAATAAGTAGATAGAATTAATAAACTTCAATGCTTTTAGGTTATTTTACTACAATAGCTCAGCAGTAAGACTGAGTGAGGGCTTATGATGCTAAAAATAGAGTTTCCATATCCACTGTGATAGAGCACAAATAGCTAATTATGTAGCTTTGTGCATAATCTTATGTTATTTATCAAGGTATTTCTTTTTTCTGTGCACGAGATTTTGCGGAATCAGCTGCGCATCGTTTTCGCCAGCCTATAAACGAACATCTAAAGCCTAATTTTGATAATTCTTCAAACATCAGCGTATACAGGGATGGACAAAAAGTGCCCTCTCTTTAAAATTTTGTTAGTTTGTCCATATTTTATTAGATAACAAAAATATATGTGAAACTATATATTTTAGTGTTTCCTTCTGGTAAAACAGGTATGTCTTCGGATTTACAACGCTAAAATCAACGGTTCGATTCCCTTTCGCGGACTCAGCAGATGGGTCGATGTGGCTTTGCTATAAGAAAACACACACACACACACAATATATTTTAGAACACACTCAATGAGATATGTTAAAATATCAAATCCTAATTTTAATACTGGCTCTTGTGAATACCTAAACTTTTCATTATTTATTCACACTTTATCACAAAAAAAGAGTTGTGAACCTGCTGTAGTTTCTTAGATATTCTAATTCTAATTATATTACAAAATAATCAAACAAACCTTTCTTTGGTGACTATTTTAAGCTTTAAATTTTGAAGTTTTTTAAAGACTAGAGGAATACTACATTGTCCGTGATAACGAGAAACCCACTTGAAGTAAAAATGTATTCTCAGGACGGCTGGTTTGGGTATTAAAACTTTAATTAAAATAAAGGATAGAACAACGTTTCGACCTTCTTATTTCATCTTCGGGTTAACAAAGAGGGTTTTAATACCCATACCAGCCGTTTTGAGAATACATCAATACTATGTTGTATTTCTTTAACATATACAGTTGAAACTGCTTGAAATAGCACTATTGTACAATTTAGTGCACTTATTTAAGTTATTTAGAAGTTTAAGTCGTAGATGTCAGTGTGATATAATTCAGATTCTAAAAACGATAGTAAGTAAAATAAAAACTCTTATAATTATTGATCAATAATCTAATTATTCTAAATAAATTCATTTTCTTGTTGTAAAACGTAACTTAGTAAATCATCCAATTAAACGTAATCTGAAATTAAGACACGCAATCAAAAACCGCATATATTTAAAAAAGTTCAGTTTGGAGAAGGTATATAGATTGTTTGATGATGATGCTACTCTAACACAAACATGCTGTTACGCTGTACAAACCGAAAAAAATCTCAGTGTATTCTGATCATTTATCATTTTTTTCTTTCTGAGTGCTTTGAAATGATTTACTGTTGTTGAACAATCAGAAAATGTAATGTTAATTTTTTTTGTGCTATAGAAAGAAACTTTACCAACGATTATCGAAATACATTAGAAATTTGTATGAAACAACGTATTGCTTCGACATAAATTTCTAGTAGAGCAAACTTACATATACGTTATCGAAAAGTTCTGATGTATCCAACACGTTTTGTAATAACATTCTCGAAAAAGAAACCATAACTCAACTGTACCAGCATTGAAGGCTTTTACCCTGACTTTTATTTTGCTATATAAACAAACAAAAATGATTATAAAATAGTTTAAGTTAATTTCAAATAACCAGAAAAACAGAATTTTCTATCTTCAAACATCGAAATCCAGATAGCAATCGATTATCTTTATGCGAAATCCATCAAATAAAAACGGTGTCTCTAAGTCATGTGCTGCCCTTGTAAGAACTTCTTTTATTGTAGATATTTTTTCAGTCTGATGTCTATGATTAGATAATATTGCATGATATCGCATTACCCATTGTAACAAGCTTCTTTGAAGGACAGCAAGTTCAATCTTAGATCACACACCTTGACAAACCATTTGCTGTATATGGACGTCAACTTTTAAGAACACATTTTAAGGAGTCGAAGCTATAGAAGTCTATTGAAATTGTATTCAGGGGACTTGAGCATTGCTTTGAATGGAACTGCTGGAGAAAAGCCACTGCCTTGAAAACAGCATTGATTTGGATGTTAGACGAAAAGGCGTGAATCTTTGGTTTATGAGTCTTATGCAACTTCAAATTCACGTTTATTATCTATATAGTGATATTAAGAGACATATACTACTAACTGCGTAAGTCACTAAAGCCTTAAATCTAGCCTGGTGACGTTTCAATGTCGAATTATAGGAATTTAGCCATGAATCAAACCTACAGATGATAATCATGTCGACCGTAGCACCACGTTACATATCTACCATAACATACCACTCTATTAGCACGTGAAAAATCGCTTCCTAAAATTGCAATTATCCAACTGTATCCTTCTTTTATTCTTTAAGTGTTTTATAATAGAACAGACACATAAATGAAAAACCATATCTCAACATCTTAAGTTTTAATAAACGTAAAAACAGAGATGGATCTTATAAAGGAAGTTGTTAATAATGTTTTAGAGAGAAAAAACAATATATTTTAAATAATCCTGCCCCAAGTTGAATGAAAAACACGGACTGGCTAACTAATTGATGAATATTTGGTGTAAACTTATTATTAATGCTATAACTATAGATATCAGTTTTGTCACCAATTTTGATTTCATGCAAGCTCAATTGCTATAATTATTTACTATGTTCATGAAGTAGTTCATGTTTGAGTCGTCTAGTGTTTTCAACGTATTTTGAAGTTGTTTGTATGATTTCTATTTATTTGTGAATGCTAGTTTATTATTATGTTTAGATACAAGGTAGGTGGCGATAGTTGTTTTGTTTGACTTTGTAGCTTTCATTACAGGGGATCATAAGTCTTTGATATATATTTTTGAGTTTATTTTTGCAGAAGGTGTTCCATTTTTGTGATTGAAGTAGGTTAATGTCGTTTCTAATTTTGTTTCTGACGGTATTCATTCGTGTTTTTCTTTGTGGGTCACCGGTAATTATATATTTTCTTCTTTCCTTTAGTTTGTTGATTATGTCAGTGTTTGTTTGCAAGTTGGTTTGGATGTTGTTTATTGATACTCTTGGTATACATCTTTCTGCTGTTTTTATGAGGCTGTCTACACAAACGTGTCTATACTTTAAAAGGATTCTATATGCAAAAATAAGATTATGTGTGTGTATATGACTGTTAAGCAGAACTATATTGTGAACACTGGTTAATAGTGCAATCCTGCATAAATGAAACTGATAAAAATATACAAGTTAATACCAATCTAGGAAATTCACTTGGTACGAAAAAAAAACAAAAACTGTTAGTTAAAACTGCGAACAATGGGAAAAAACATTTTCTGAATAAAGCAGTAACGTAACAATGGTTATTATATAGGATACAGTAACAGTGGAAACAAAATAAAATTTCCTGAAACGGAGGAAGAAGTTAACACTAAATCTTATCCTCCCTGATCCAAACCATGAACCGGATCCTGATAAAGAAAAAGCTCAATCTTTTTTTTTGTCAAACATTTTATCACATTTAAAGTGTTTTTGATTACATTATTCTAACATTCTAACATAACCAAATGTCTCACAGATGTTTTTTTCCCTGGTACTCTCGGCTGTTGTGTCATACAAGACTTAGACGTGAAGTTCAACCCTCTATTCTTTATTCCTCATTAAATATTTATAGAAACATTCATGTGATGCGAGTACATTTACGTTTTTATACAGTGAATAACTTGACACGTGTATAAACCGCTTTCTTTCACGACCAAGGATTACATGAAGGAAAGATCAATTGTTTTCAGTGTACTAAAGGCTTGGTTTGAAACACACACTTACATACATGATAATATCTGGTATATATTTTTAACCAAATAAAACTGATAAAGCTTCAATTCGTTTCATTCCAGTCACTATTACAAAGCTATATTATAGATTTGCATCAAAGGGTTGCAAAACAAACCTGCTTATAGGACATTATTTTCCAAGAAGAGTATATTCCCTCTAAAGTGGTGACGGAAGATAAACGTGGACACTCATTGGAATTCATTTTAGTATTGGTTTTCACTTCTTGAGAAAAGATCATTAAAATATTGCAGATGTGTGACTAAGTTTCAGCTTCAGTAACTAACATCACTTTTTGCTGCTAGAGATGAACAGATATCGTATATGTCACTGGAGTGCTATATTTACCAAACTAGTAAACATGTAGGAAAAGACAAGATTTTGTGAGTTTATCCCCAAACAGTCAGTAAGATAATCAATAAAGTTGAAATTATGTGTCATGTAATAAAAATACTTTTATATATGGTATTATCGAGGTTTTAACCCTGAGACGTATACGAGACGTATTTATCAATGTTTCTGCCTCCTGATACTGCGAATAGGACAAATGTTTCCCATTGTTGACGCTTTTTACGCCTTCCTCTGCTGGATCCATCTTCATCACCTTCAGTATCATCATTAGATAGAGATCTTGCATTATCTTGTCTCATTACTTCTTCATCATCACGTATTTGAACACCACTTTGTTCATTTTCCCTATCTTCTAAGATATCTGAGCCAAGAGCTTCAAGCATTTATATATAGTAATTAGGGTACTACTCGCTGATCTAGTGATGGGGACACGGTTGGCACGCAAATGTTGTGCATTTCAATTAGGCATCTTGTTGGTTACCAAAGGACTGATTGGAAAACATTGAGGGAAGTCATATATCAATATTAGGTTGAATGCAAATAGATATTTTCCAATTCACTTTATTCCCATAAGTCACGCAAGGCAATTTTGAATGGCAATCGGAAACACTTGTAATATAGAGGCGACAAAAATTTCTACTTCACTTTAGAATTTGAAAATGATGTAGCTGTCTGAAAAAGTTTCGAAACGCCATAAATAGTGGCCACAAATTTATAACTCCCACTAAATAACATCTACGAATACTGTTGTAAGAAACGAATACAAATTAATGTACTAAAAATACAAATATTAATACTGGCAAAACTAAAGAAACTAATCAAAATTAACTCCAAACTGCGTATCAACGGAACTTTTCTCCAGCCAGGTACATTAGCAAAATTTATTGGTCTTATTTATGATACAAAATTAACCTGGCAGAAACAAATAAATGAAATTTCTAGCAAAATTTAGCAAAAAATAAATCAACACTAAGTCTCTCAGGAAATAATACAGGAACAATACTAACTAACATATTAAAAATATACAAACAATACATACAACCAGTCATACACTTGTTCAGCCTGGATCAGTGCTACACCCAAGAAAATTAAAGTACAAAAATAACAAAATACAATAATCACTAACGCCTACAAAGTTTCCCGCTTAACAAACTATAAATACCTACACAAATACGGAAGTATACAACCACTCCATGACAGAATTATAAGCAGATCTTTCAAGTATTTGCTACGCGCATTAGATCGCTATATCACACATAATGAAAATAAGCCAAAGTACCTCTCACCCTTAACTATGTACTATAAAGTAGTATTATGCCACCTATTGTTAGATTTACCTAATTCATCGTTTTGTTGTTTATTATATAGTGCATTTATAGAGTATTATGTAAATACATTTAGAATAAGCCAACAATATGAAAAACATTGGAAAATATTGCGAGTGTGTCCCATTGTGAATGTTGAACATCAGAACAAAAATGTACATGGCCCTGAAAGGGATTTTAATTCATATAAATGAATATTTGTGAAAGCAATACTCTCTTGTATGTTGTGTTCAACAATTGAAATTTGCCCAAACATAAAATATTAGTAATACCATAAATGTGAGAGGAAGAGGTCAAGAATGTACCTGACCCTCCCAGATACACCAAAAGGACCTAAATACTGACAAATCGAAACAGAAACAGCTAATATAGAGGGAACCTGCTTTGAGTATTATAGTTCCGTCACAGGAGTTCCGCAGGGACAGGATGTGGGTTAGCTCAATACTTTTCATCATGTATGCTTGTTTGTTTGTTTTTTAATTTCGCGCAAAGCTACATGAGGGCTATCTGCACTATCCTTGTCTAATTTAGCAGTGTAAGACTAGAAAGAAGGCAGCTAGTCATCACCACCCACCGCTAACTCTTGGGCCACTCTTTTACCAACGAATAGTGGGATTGACGGGAACATTATAACGCCTCCGTGGATGAATAGGGGAGCATATTCGGTATGATAAAAATTTGAACCTTCGACTCTCAGATTACAAGTCGAATGTCTTAACTATCTAGCCATGTCGGGCCCATCATGTATGTCAGCAACATGACCCTAAACAACCTGAACGAGAGTTTGCTTCACAATTCGTGGACGATGTGGTAATCTGGAAAAGCTCTCCAACTCCGGTGGCAGCAGCAACCTCAACTTTGCTGAATATATGAATGATGTCGAAAGTACAAATTTAAAACACACTTACCAAAAATACAAGTAATTCCCTACATTAAATCAACCAAAATGTCCAAACACCCACCAATATTATATAACTGCAGAATGCCACTTCAAAATTTTTAGAAATCACATATGATTGGACAAGATGTAACTTGTGTAAAAGGAGTTTGCCAGGACAAAACAAAAATACACCAGTAAAAAATATCCTTAAAATCAATAAACCACATGCCAGACCAGTACTGGATTATGAATGCTCAGCCTGCTGCAATATATTATAAAACATAATCAAAAATAAACTGCAAAACAAAGAAACTACAGCATACCGCATACCAAGATGCACAGCAGCAAAATTCCTACATAAATATTGAAACATACCATACATATCTGACAGACTCCAACATATTACAATGATATATTTCCAAAGAAATCTGTGTAAGAACAAACTACTGACAGAAATTATGAGATACGCACACATGATGGAATTGTGCCTAAATACCTCTTCCAATTAAATAGCTACATTAAATATAATAAATAAGTCAACTACAGCTGGTACTTATAACGTTATGATAAAATCTAATGAGTGTAAATATACACTTCTACTACATTAAACTAGTGAAAAGTGCGCGAGTAACCATGTAACTATTAGTGAGTGAGCAGGACAATCGTTGCTCACAAAGATTAACAATGTATACACGGATATGACCTTATGAAAAAAAAGTCGAATAAAGTATCCCAGTGCAAACTGAGGTCCCCCTGTAAATAAAACATTAACATTTAATGAAATAAAAATTAACAACTCTGCAGGAGGGGGAGTTAAAAATTACCTCACCCCTCAAAAAAAAGAAAAGGATCGCCACCGAAACACCAATGAAGACTTTGATTGATGGATCCTAGTCGCAGTTTCAGGGGGTGGGAAATATGTGTCCAAAACCACAATGAAAAGATTAAATGTATTGTATGGCGTCAAAAACTGTTGGTGTCGCCAAAGGATAGTGATACATACGTATAAAATATTACTTCGAATTTATGACGCACCCCACCTTTAAAAAAGGGTTTTCAGGAACGAAAACATTCGATGATAATTAGAAAGGAGCAAATACATTTTAAAAGAGTTTATTAACGAATAAAAATGTTAATAATGTATTCAACATGAAATATAATAAAAATATATAAAATATACAGGAAATTAAAAATGTTCATCACAATAATGTTTCTTTTTGCTTTATTTATTTAATCAGAATGTTACTCTGATGTTTCTTCTGATTCAATGTTATATTGTAAAGTTGAAACATCTTCATTGCTTGATTTAGTATGTCCCAAAGAACGTCATCTTACCTTCCATCTTTCATATCTTCAAAATCTGACGGCAATTTTTGACTAATTGTCATCCTTCGCCGTAAGGATTAACCTTCTCTTTTATAAATTTCTCACACATGCCACGACTAGCTTTGAAAGAAATACCACTATTTCCTGCAAATTCTTTGGCTTTCAACGTTAAGACTTCTTTCGTTACAGGCAATCCTTTATTTCGTAACTCTCTGAAATACGTTTAAACGGCAGCATCAATTTCAGGATGTCTTCCTTTTCTTGGGCCAGAAAATGACTTTGTACTTTTCTTGCAAGAAAACAGCTTGGTTTTCATACCACGCCAACGACGTACATTTGCCACACTCACTGTGTCCTTTTTACTGTCTGCATGATTCCCAATCTGTTCGGCGCACAAAATAACTTTTCTTTTAAATTTGGCATTTTACGTAAAATTCTTTTCCATGGGTAAAAAACGCAATAAAATCAAAAATAGCGTCTGAACAACGGAAAAGTCAGACAAAGACTGAGGATGGTGATATTCAAATACACCGCTTGAGGCGCTGACATCGGCAAATTTGACGTTATGTACGTGTTTTTTTTAGTCTTTCTAAACTCGATTCTTTTTAAAGCATCGTCCAATCTGTTTGTTAAAGCAGGATTTTTTCAAAAATCTTTGTTGTTCGAGGAAAATGATGTTTTCGAGACTTTCGAGGAGAGAAAAATAATACCTCAAACTTAAAACGCACCCTATTTTTCATTTCAGAAAAAATATGTGAAAAAGTCGTAGTAAATTCGAAGTAATACTTGATAAATGCAGTTACTGAATCAAGGCATTTAAACAAGATAAAGAAATAATAAAATCAAAATACATTGAGAGATCTTCAATACCTAAAACAAAATATTCACACGCTGATCGACTAATTCTTTTAGATCCGGAGAGAATAACTCAGAAACCACTTCTCAAACTGATACTTGAATAAATCCCTCCAAACGAAGTAAGATTCTGATGCTCAGGTATTACTCGTTTTCATGATTAGCAGCTTGCCTGACCATCTTAATGTAATAACTAATAAGTTGCAATTTGTTGTTATTACTTTATAATATACTAATTACTAACTAGATAAACTGACGGTCATGGTAGAACCAGGATTAGATCCTAGTTTTCTTAATAAAAAAAACAGATGCGCAATCAACTGCTGTTAATAGGTCCCGGCATGGTCAGATGGTTAAGGTACTCGACTCGTAATCTCATGGTCGCGAATTCGAATTCTCCATCATATCAAACATGTTTACCCTTTCAGCTGTGGGGGCGTTACAATGTGACGGTCAATCCCACTGTTCGTTGGTAAAAAAGTAGTCCAAGAGTTGGCGGTGGGTGGTGATGACTAGCTGCCTTCCCTCTAGTCTTACACTGCTAAATTAAGGACAGCTAGCGCAGATAGTCCTTGTGTAAGTTAGCGAGAAATTAAGAAACAAACAAACAAGCTTTTAATAGAGATTTTGTGGATTTATATGCTAGGTTAGCTGAATATATTATCAGTTAGTCTGATAAAAGTTTATTTTGGCAAGTATCTTATTTGTTTGTTTGTTTTTTGTCTTAATTTTATCAGGTTGTTTCAATTATGCTATATATTTATTTCATTTTCTTCTATTTTCAAGGACTTAGTGCTAGTAGTTGTTTTTAATTATTTATATATATGTATCATATAAGTGTTTGTCTTAAATATTTTGCGCGTATTTCATGATAAAAAAGAGTACTCGTTTGTATCTAGTTATCTTTTGAAAAGCTGATGTGCACTGTTGGAAGATAACTTCTTACAACCAACTTTGTTCTCTCTTCAGTGGTCTTATACTTCTAGAAATGGAATTTCGATACCTGTGGTGGGCAGAGCACATGTGTAACTTTTTGCATAATAACAAACAATCAAATACAATGAATTTTATAAAGTGTTGGATGGAGAGATTTTTCCGAAGTATGGAGACGATATAAAACAGGAATTTTATTCTCGCATTTGATTTCCATACAAATGTTCTAAGGGATTAAGAGTATAAGGAAAAGTTCAAACATTTGAAATCATGCCTTTGATATCAATGCATGTGTCTCAACTCAGAAGTTACCAAACGGTGGCCACAAGAAAGTGTTGGAGTGGAGTCGTAGCACAGTGCTGTTAAGGTACTCACTATCTATGAGTTCTTTGGGTGATGGCTTCAGTCATGGTGTGGACTGTTCTAGAGAAAGTGTGGAAAACAATGATTTAACACATGAAGAGCATATGAGCGAAATCAAAGAATGTGTGTACTTGCGCCTCTGTTTTCTGTGTAGGTATTATAACACATAAAGTATTTTATTCTAATGCGCCAATTTTAGTTTTCATTGGATTGGTATATTAAAGAGGTTATTGAAGAAATGATTGAGGAAGGCTGAGGCGCAGGCTGGAACGTTGGTGGTAGTGGTTATTAGCATATTATAATCGTCACAATAATCATATATGACAGCTAGCTAATCTCTCATTTTGTTTCAATCAATGATGTTATTACATTTTTTATTACAATTTTTGGAACATTTATAATTTATTACTAATTACTTTTAAGCAAAATAAGTTAGCTGTGTTTAGAATAATGTTTAATTAAAATGACATGCTAACACATAATTAAAAATTATTTTTCAGGTTTGCAAGTGGTCATTTTTTGCTTGAAAAAAAGCAAGTCAGAAATTTATAGTGTCAATACGTACACGACCATCTACAAGTATTTGAATATTGAACATTGTCAGAAACGGAGTAATGTGCTTTTTGGACTTTTTGAGAGAAGGAATAACATTTAAATTTTGTGAAAAAATTGAAAACATGGGGTGTTTGTCATCAAGCCATTTAATATTATTTCTTCTAATAATAGTAACATTTTTACCTGTGGAAACACACAATTTCACAGATACTGTTCAGTGGAACATATCACTTTTTCCAAACGACACAGAAATCTATCCAGAGGGCGCTGTATGGAATGTTACGTTGATTCAGCGAGTGGTAACATTAGGGGTCATTATGACCGCTACCTTACTTGGAAACGTTGTTATTGTATTGGTACTATCCAAGCTACGTTACCGAAAACGTTCTTCTCGTGTAAATATTTTTATTCTTAACCTAGCTGTTGGAGATTTGGCAGTTTGCGGGATCACTATGACGTCAGAACTTCTTTTTGAGGTATGTTTTCCATTTACTTTATGATAATACTTTTCTTTCCGAAACGGGGCAATAGAAGTATTTTAATAAATATCTAATACACTTTTATAATAAAACTTTTAAAGACCTTTGATATCAACTTCTTTATATTTTATCAACTCTACTTGCTTTAAACATTCCACTTCGAACAAAAGTTGTAGTTTTCAACTCGTATTTTTCTGTTTGCAGTTTAACTTTGCTCATACATATTATAACAGACACTATAATGCTCATAGCAATACATCATTCTTCATGCTATTATTGAACTTCAGAATATCGTAGTAAACACAATAATATTATAGCATGTTGTTTGTTTATATTGTTGTTTATCCGGAAGGAAGTTTAATGCAACTTGATAGACTTAGATTTAATGTTTAGAACTTTCTCAAGAGCTTGGGAAATAATTTGAACTATATGTCGAAAAAAGAACAAGTTAGGCTGGAATAAATGGTTGTCTCTTTTCCTTTAAGAGTGAGGCATTAAGTACGTGTATCTGTGAATCAATTACCTAGCTCATTGTTGTGAATATTGTGTTTGTGTTTCCATGAATAAACATAGGAAGGAAAGTAAGTGAAATTTCTGTAAAACATTTTCTGAAGTTAATCTTATCAATGATCATTAATTATGCTAGCCATAGAATTTGATACCGATAAAAACCAACCGTCTTTGTTGACCGCGTCTAAAAAATAACTAAGAATAGAAATTAAAGCATCACTTATGTCAAGAGTGGAAACATTTTGTTAAAAATATTAAATCAAGTCCAGATTAACTCAAGTTTATGGCAGGTGCATGAACTGGAAATGAGAATGAAAATTTAATGGAAAAGATGGAGCACTGGGAGAACATTGAGGAAGCTATAGAAAACTGACCTCAGAGTTATAAAACACAACGCATTAAGTACTTCAACATTGTTAAACGGGAAGTAAAAATAACATTAATAAACGAAGGAAGAAAATATTAAAGACATTACTGAAGTTAAGAAGGATTACAACACCAAAACTGGAGTCATTGAAAAGACACAAAGGAATAATAATTCTGTTATAAAGTATCTAAGTCATGAATCCGCAAATGTAAATCAAGAATCAAACTAAACACGCCTTTGTATTTTCAAGACAGCTGATATATGTATTAAAACATTGATTACAATAAAGCACAGAACAGCATTTCGACCTTCTTATTTCATCTTCAAGTTAACAAGATGACCTAAAAAGGTCGAAACATTGCTCTGTGCCTTATTTTAATTAACGTTTTAATACACATAATAAACGTCTTGAGAATATATTTTTACTTCATGTGGGTTTCTCGTCATCACGAATTACTAAACATACCTTTCTCACTTTCTCTCTCTGTATCTACTCAAAAATGTTAACTTTACAGCCATTACGTATGCAACATGGGATAAGGAAACATACTAACACACTGTTTTATATCAAAAAACCTTTCGATTTTCTCCAGATACACCACTACTTCAACAAGTTGTGGAGTATAGTCGGCCATTTTCCAATCAAAATCCAAAACTGTGATAGGAAGACGTGATGTGAGACACATAAAGCACTGTTTGAGAATTTCAAAGTGAATGGATAGAGTAATGAAAAATAAGCTTTTGGTCGTGTAGCACAATTAAAGTACCAGCATTGAAAACGATATGGATCTACTAGCTTAGATCCATGCAACCATTTGTAGCCCTCTCATTAAACAGATTTGGTATGTCACATGAGATGGAAGTTTCAAAGTACGTAAAAAGAACACAACATTTGTTCATTTTACTAAAGATGTGAAAACACATGTCTAATTACCTTAGTCAGATTCTGTACATGAAATGATGGTGTGTTGGCACATGACATATATGTTTTAGTGCATGAAGATATGCATATTAGATTATAACAAAGTAAGTGTAGAGCTTTTAAAAAGGTTCTTCCATTAGCAATAGAACTAGAATAAGTTAAAGTTGCAGAAAAATAGATAAAACTGAAAATATCACCATTATTTCAGAAACTGATGAATTAGCTAGTTAAATATACTAAGGAGACGAATACAAATACACCAAATGACATAAGGAGTTCATGCATTACTTGAGTAAATTATCACGCGAGTCAAAAATACACTGAAGGAAATTCTTATAAAATGTTGATTGATAGTGATTCTACAATTGCAACTATTCCGCCTGACTTAGAAGGAAAACTGGAAATATACCTTCAGGTCTGTGGCGTACAGCATTGCTTCAAAAAATGAATTAAAAATACAGATTGATGTGAACAATAAGTGTTCCTAAAGTTCTAGCAACAGAAAAGTTGGAAGTCATCTTCAGTATGGGAAGTTTCTTTAGATAATATGGCATATGAATAACTGAAATAGAAGAAGAATACACACATATATAAATAAACGTCACGTATAAGCATAAATGTGAGGCTATATTTTTCAATTAATTTCACAGTATATGCTCAGGAAATGTCTAGATATTACACAATGTTTACATCATCAGAAGACGAATTTCCAGTGACAATAAGGACTGGGACGTAAAGGCCAGCCAATATGATGTGCAACGTAGCAGAACCCAAAAACGAAATGCAGTCCAAAGTTCGCTGGCAGGAAAATAAGCAATTGTTTAACCTCAGAGAAAACTTTGCTAGTGGTGAGTCTAACTGCTCTATCTATCTGAAAAGTTTTCTCTCATTGACTTGATATCAAGTGATGATAAAGGGATAGAGTATGAAATGCTATCTCGTCCTCATTATATCAGCTGTGGGGAAGAAAACCACAACTAGAGTTTATCAAGTAATCAATTTAAATATAAGTGTGTTTTTATTATAAATGTTGGTTATTCTTTGTTTTGTACTTTAATAATTACTCAGCAATTATAATACTTAGATTTATTAATCTTAAAAACAATATTCAAAGATCCTTTCATGATACACAAAGATCGTAATGTACAATCAAGATCCTTTATTTTCTCCAACTGCTAATATAGCTACCCCTAAACAAAGAGTGTTTCGGCAAATTTCAGTCGTACGTGAGCTCGTGTGCCGCTTTTGATCCCACTAAATGATGAGTGGTGAGTTGGGATATGAGCACAGTTTCAAATATGGCCTTCTCAGAATTTCGGGCGAGTGAGAAACAAAAAATCTGATTGCATGTTTAGTAAAATATACTTCTAGAACCCATCATGTTGGTTACGTTAATAGTAGTAATTTGGGAAATAAAATGTTTTTAGCATCGTTAAATAGATTATACCTTTTTCTCACTATTTATATTGAATTGTTCAAACTCTTGGCTAACAAAACCATCGCAATAATTATTTAAAGAAAACATGCAGTGTAATCTAAAATGTTTTAAACTTTCAGTCTTTTGTGTAGCATAACTAGCGTTTAGCTCACTGAGGTCAATAAATATTGATTATCATAGTCACTAATGATAATTATCTTTCTCAGAAAGCATGGCAACATATTTACCTTTTGACTAAATATGGTACTTTAAAAAGTATTCATTTCCTGCAAGGTTTCCACATATTGTTGATTCTTAGGTTTAAATCATGAAACTTTCAAATGACACTTTTTATTTAGAATTTACATAATTGATTTCAAACTAAGAAAGCTAAGAAACTCTGATATTATGTAAATAAGTTAGGTTTTCAAAGGAAATTAGAACGTTTTTAATTTCATAAATATTCAACCACGTTTCTAAAGCAACCTTAAATCAGCTCAGTTGCAAAAGATTATTCTGAAAGGTCACGAAATTACTGTAATGGTCTCTTTCTGTGTGTAATCAAATTGACTTAACATTAAATTCATCTGTTCAAGCCACAACCCATATACGAGAAACCATCTGTGAAAATGAAGGAACTTTTCAAATAAGTCAGGGATAAAGTGATAGAGAAGTACAGATCAGGAGAAGGTTACATAAACTTTCAAAATAATTTATTATCCTTATGAGTACTGTGAAGTCCACCATTAAGAAATGAAATGTACTTCATATCACTCAGTTACTACCCACATTAGACCGATCTTTCAAAGTAATTAGCCGGAAAACAGAAAATTAATTGGGGATGACACTATGAAGCCAACAATGACTTTGACTCTGAAATTTCTAAAAAATTCCGTGCCTGAGTTCAGGATCAGTGTCAAAGCATCGACAATACCCTGGTCCCTACGTAAAACTGGCCTGTATGGACGAGTGAAAAGAAAGAAGCCATTGCTGAAATACAATAATCAAATCTCATGTGGAGTTTGTGACAATGCATGTAAGTGATACTGCAGACATGTGGCTGAAAGTTTTGTGGTAAGAAGAGACAAAAATTAGATTTTGGTCTAAATTTAAAGCATTACGACTGGCACAAGCTTAACACAGGACATCGTGTAGTTAACACCATCCTCAATGTCAAGCATGGTGGTGGCAGTATCATGTTATTGGGATGCTTTTCGTCAGCAGGGATTGTGAATCTTATCGGAATTGAGAGGAAATTGGATGGTGCAATGTTTAAACGAATCCTAGTGAAAAACCTATTTTAGTCATCCATCAATCTAAAACCGCGTCTATACTTTACAATTTATCATAACAAAGACCATAAGCATTTGGCAAAAGCCACAGTGTAGTAGTCTCAGAATAATAAAATGAATGTTTTGAATTATCTCAGTCCTCACTTGAATCCAGAAAAAAATGTATGGTGAGGACTGAAGACAACAGTCCATCAATGATAACCAACGAACTTGTCAGAATTGGTGCAAGGGCTTGATAAGTAAAAGAAATTATTTTATATGTTTGGTATAAAGTCTGTCTTAAAATATTTCACACAGAAGGACTGTATTTTTGAAAATACTTGGGATTTTTTTCCAAATGCGCAAATTATAATGACATTTCTGTGGATGTTTCAAAAAATGCATAAAGAATGAAATTCTTAAACGTAAGAAATGGTTTTAAATCTCTGTAGGGGTCTTAAATTTTATTATAATTTATTTATTGTAATGTACCATTCACAACATAACTATCTGATCAATACCTATGGTTTAGAAGCCTGGAATGGCCTGGTGGCTAGACTGTGTGACTGAAAGACTGCGGATTGAAAAATCGAAACCGTTAGCTAAAAATGTTCATCCTAAATGTGTACTGTTGCATTACTTTTAATTTAATTTCTAATTGAATTCATAGGTTAACTAAATCATATAGTTTAGCATGAAAACCTTTTGAACTGATGTTGTTATAGTACTGGCTAAGAAAGTTCCTAATGCGATATACTTAGCATAAATGGTTAATTTCTACGAAGTGATACCATATTCAGTTTCATAAAGGAAATGCCGTAGAAAATATCGCAAACTATCTGCATTATCATAGATAATATCCTATTATCATAGAACAAGATAACGATAAAGTCAGTCTCGTTGTTGTTTTATCAACATCATCAGTCAGAACGCGATTGGTTGACATACATATGGGAGAAGCCAGTACATGTAATCCCTACTGAAACTAGTACATAGCAGAATCTTGAAACTTTCCTATTAAATTTTTATATGAATATTTTAATGAAATAAGTAAATTTATAAAAGGAAAAAAAAAAAAAACCGTGAAGCAAATGTGCTGTCGATCATTAAAGTACCAGTTTATAATTTTCAAGAAAGTATAATAGAAGTAGCTAAACAATTAGCAGAACCTGTTACTATTTGGAAGGATGTAACTGCATAAACCTTATATGAGAGATGAGCTGCTTGAAACCCATATATATCTGTTACAGACCATCATCTTCAGCATGAATTTATAAGTCTTTGTTCAGTTAAATTCATATCTATTTATTTAAACAGCGGAGTTATGTCAAGTATTCTCACTACAGCTCATGTTTATGATAGGATGCCGGTATTTAAGAGCTACTTTCGTAAGATATATAGAACTTAAGAGTAAAAACACAAAATGAATTAAAATCTTCGTTATAGATCAGTTTCAGTAACTAGTTACCTGTATCTTATGATGAAGATCTTAATTCTAATTGTTCTAAACAACTTTAGTTTTCGTATTTTTTAAATTCTAATACAGTACCATAATTTGTCTAAAAATAACATACTATGTAGAAATTCTGACCTTAATTTAAACGGGTTCTATCTGCACTTGGTCTTCTTTCCTTCAAATATAATAACATTTAACATTAATATATTATATAATTATTTAATTGCATTAAAATATTCAGTAAATTTATATTGGTCGTTTTTAGTCAATAAAAAATCAAACCTGTGCATTGTATTTATTTTCAAATAATTAATCACGTTAATTGATTTTGCATTCCTTATTTTGTGTTTACTTGTTTGTACAGAGTGCACAAAATTCTACGACAATAACATTTCTACAAAGGCCATTCGTTTACACTTAGTATATGTTATAGGCCAGAATTTTACTAACATGATCACAAATATAGAATCAACGTGTAGATGTAGCAACTTAACAAATACTGGGTATTTTTAAAATTTAATAAGGATTAAAAACATATAACACCACTTCTGAGATTTTCATTCCAAGAGCAGTGAGTTTTGCTTAAGGTACAATTATACTTCAATAACAGTGAATATTGTTTCACACAATCTAGCAGTTTAATACTAGTGAATCTTTTGAAAGTTTTCTTGTAATTCAGTAGCAGTGAGTTATGATCTAAGCACAACTATAGTCCAGTAGCAATGCATCTTACTGAAATTTCCACTGTATTCCATTATATGTGAAATTGTTCAATATATCTTAGCACATAAACAGCAGTAAGTCTTCTTCAAAATCCAATAACAAAGAGTTTTGTTCGAAACAAAGTACTCTAAAATTAGTAAATCTTGTTCAATGCTTATTGTTCAAAGTCAACCGTACTCCAGTATTAGCGGGTCTTTTTTAACATACCACTGTGTTCATATAGCAGTGAATTTTATTCAAAGTGTAACTGTCCTAATGTAAGAGTGGGTCTACTTAAAGCAGTACTGCGCTCAAATACAGTGAGTTATCTTCAAGATATAACTGTACTTTAATTGCAATGAGTTTTGTTTAAAGTACCATTGTACTCAAATAGCAGAGTTTTGTTCAAAATACCACTGTATTTTAATAGCAGATGGTTTTGTTCAAATTGTGAGTGTACTCAATTAGAAGAAGTTATATTTAAAATACAACTGCACTTTGATTGCAGAGGCTTGTTTATAGTACCATTGTACTACAATAGCAGTGCGTATTGCTCAAAACATTACTGTACTTTGAATAGCGATGCGTTTTATTCAAAATACTTCTATAATCCAAAATAGAAATCAATCATGTACAAATTACTGCTGTACTCCAACAGCAGTAAGCCTTTTTCAAGGTACCACTGTTCAAAATTATTTGCATAACGTCACATGAAAATAAGGCCTAGTGATAGATATTCGCGGAATTTCAAAAATTAAATATTGTCCAAAGCTACTAAATTCCAGTTTACTTACCATCGAAACCATAACTTCTTAATGTATGTATATATATATATATATATATTTAAAAACGGCAGTCATATAACAACTTGTACTGAATCCTTTCTTTTATTTTAACGATACTTGATATCCTACAAAATTTATAATGGCTGTGATTTCAAGGTACAGTTTATTGATACATGCAACCCATACAATTTTGAGTACTTTGAATCATCTCATACGCTAATGGTATATATTCCAGATTGATGGCTTCAGTTTTTTTTGTTTTTTTTTCATTGACACTTTGTCTGATGAAATTGCGTAGTTGTTTTTCAAAATCTCTGGGAAGTGTTCTAAATCTATTCTGTCGTCATGAACTTAGGCTCGTAAGTTCGAGATTTGTCTCATTGAAAAATACAAACCAAAGAAAATGTTAACCTAGAGAAACATCGCCTACCCTAATGTGAAAGTAAATGGTTCGTAACGAAGGCGAAACACGCATTTCTCTAAAAAACGTTATCTTTGAAAAACTCACTTACAAGATAAGGAAATCACCATTAAACTATATTGTATTGTAGAAACACTCCGTACAAGCACGAGAACCTAAATTTAATCATTACCTGCATAAGAAAATTCTTAATTTGAGCTGTTAAAAAATGTAAATAATTTGTAAAACCCAATAAATATTCAGCTGACTGTGAAAGAATTGTGAGGTTATAATTGTTTAAAAATATTTTAGGAAGGAAAATGACAGTATACATATAAGTGTGTGAATTACATACATAGTTGTGCATTACTTAAAGTTTTTTTCATAAAACAAAAGCCTTGAGATATGCATGTTGAATCAATAATATATGTAGAAGAGTGACGTCAGTACTTTGTCAGAAAGCGCGTGACCAGTACCAGATAGAAACTGTAAAGAAAGAAATAAAAACAGCCAACTATTCACAATACCTGACATTTCAAAACATGCTTGCCAGCCGACACAGAGCTTAGCAACGGTTTTCTAATATGAAATTCTTAAAATTTCACCCTTAACAATGTCCTCCGCTGGTACACCGGTAAGTCACGGGTTTGATTCCAGTAGGTGGACTCAACAGATAGCCCGAGGTGACTTTGTTATAAGAAACACACACCTAACAATAAATTTTTAATTTTCCTGATATAAAATTACAAAGAGAAGCGGATAAATCATATCCTACATTTTGTTCTATAAGAAGAAAAATTCAATACATTATTAAACAAAGACCAATTAGATTCGGCCAAACTTCCCTTGAACTTTGAAACTATAATTTATTCAATTTTAGTCATTTAAATCACATGTTCTCTCTCGGGGCCTAAAAGAGTTTCGTATGGTGTTAGAGAGTTCAGCTGTTAGAATGCTACATATTTCGACGTAATTTGCTGTCGCCATGGTGATGAATTTTACCCATTCCCCTCCAGGGTTTGAACTTCAGTTCTCTAAGTACCACTCCTGTCTTTAGAGAACTGATCTTATAAAACTCGGAACGGCACTCGAAACGCAGTTTATGTGGCAGCACACTAAATTTAATAAATTAGTTTTAAACGTACAAAGCATATCTAATCCAAATTAGTGAAAAACCATATTTTGTGGGTTTTTCTGAAGAAAATGATTAGTTCCTTAAAATGTTGTGTGCTTTCTATCTAGTTGGAAATGTTTTAATGTGAGTAATTTAGATACAATTCAAAACGATACTTCAAAATAATAAAGATCCTTCATGGTCGATTGTATTTATTGATGTAGTTATGATTTTATTGTTTGTATTAAAACCACATACTGATAGGAAAGCTTTTACTTATTTCTTTGTTTCTGTTAATTTAATGTCATTAAATAAATGAATAATGCAAACTGTATAGTTTGTTATTCTGTCAACAAGCCAAAAATAAAAACAGAAATAATTACCAGCATTTTAAAAGTAAAAATGCAAACGTACTATGAGTATTTATTGCAAAATATACATATATATATATGATTCAGATATTCAGAAAAATACGCCTTCTGACAGGAATAGGGTGCTACTTAACTTGATAATTTCAGTTATTTTAAAATATACAATTTTTCATCCTATTCTTGTGTATATTTTATGCAGTTTCACCTACTGACTTGTTGAAATTTTTCTTAGTCTGATGAACTATAAAAACGTGAAAACGTTTATTTTAATACGGAAAATTTCCCCTGCTGATATAGCGGGCGTCCAACGCAAACACCTGGCTTAGATACCAGTGGTTCGCAAAGCACAGCTAGCCCATTGCATAGCTTTGTGCTTAACTTCAAATAAACAAACAACTGAAAATACTATTATATAAATTTTCCATTTAACTTGAAACCACACCTTTAACATGTGGTATGTTACTTTTTCGAGGAATGTTATGATGTCAAGGTTTATATTAACTTTCAGTGGGAACGTTTGTTGTAAAATTCCTTTGCACACATAATGTTAAAATATTTCATTATAAAAGTGTATTTGCCGTTCCACTAAAGCCTAAAACTCGCAAGTTAAATCTGAATATCAAGGAAACTTCCCTCAACTGTATCTAGTCTGTATTGTTCCTTTTTCATTGATTTAACGAGTCTCATGAAACCTAATATTGTTCATCTTTTGATCGACCTAACAAGCCTGAAGGAAAGTATGTTGTTATGGGAGGTAAACTTATAGTTTTATTTGTGTATTCTAGAACTATCAAAGGCATTAGGAAATGGCGGAGTTAAAAAAATAATACTATAACTGGGGCGTGGTCTGTCCCTTTTATAGTTACCGAAATGTTTATTCGATAAATTAAATACCACTTTCATTTATTACTAGCTAAATGTATTTGGCATCGAATTTCTCTGTCATTTAAAGGGGACCCAAACGCGAGCTGTTTATCTGAATCCCTTTGAGCTCTTTATATGTGTGTTTGGGGGGAGAGGACTCACACGGTCTTCCTCCCTAATTTCGTTGCAGTTTAAACAGTTCTTCATAACGACTTGAAAGATCATCTGTTTTATATTTACATATCTTGCCGTTCTTGTTAAACCTAACCACGCTAGAATTTGGTTTGTTTTGAATTTCGCGCAAAGCTACAAGAGGGCTATCTGCGCTAGCCGTCCCTAATTTCGCAGTGTAAGACTAGAGGGAAGGCAGCTAGTCATTACCACTCACCGCCGACTCTTGGGCTGTTTTTTTACCAATGAATAGTGGGATTGACCGTAACTTTATAACGCCCCCACGGCTGAAAGGGCGCGCATGTTTGGTGCGACGGGGATGCGAACCCGCGACCCTCAGATTACGAGTCGCACGCCTTAATACGCTTGGCCATGCCGGGCCACAACAACGCTAGAATAGAAACACTAACAGATAGGTTTTATGTTAAACTAGTCTTAAAATGGCATTTACAAATTAATACTATTTTTATAAGGAAAAAGTAGAATTAGGAAACTACGGATTTTCCAGCTAACCCTGATGTCTCAATCTCTTATTGGAGAGGATAGGTTTAAAAGGGAGTAAATATTTGTGAGAAAATGTTTTAGTCACGGTGTGATATTCTCAGTTTAAAATAAAAGTTTCAACGTTTGATATTTTCATTTCTCAAAGAAGTAAGAAAATAAAGACGACGAACTGTGAACACTTATGCAAATCTTCTATTAAACAGCTTTTTTTATTCAGTTATCACGTGTTTGGCATGTGTGGTGCCAAGAGCTCTCGATTCGAAACCCGTAGGTCGGCGGTTCAAATTCCGTCGCTAAATATGCTTTCATTCCATCTGGGGGGGGCGTTATAATGTGACGGTCAATCTCACATTAGTAAAGAGTATCCTATCAATCAGCAGTTGGTAGTGTTAACAAGGTCTCTTCTTTCTAGTTTATCGTTTATAAATTAGGGATGGCTAGCGTAGATGGCCTTCAAGTAGCTTCACGCGAAATTCACAGAAATGAACAAATATTTTCTTATCAACTACACTGAAAATTTATAATTTCTCAGCACAAGTTAAATACGAAAGTTACTAATAACAGTTTATTGTAAGCAAGAAATATATTCATTTTTGTCAATTAAAAACGACAACAAATGTATCGTTGGAGCCTTAAATTTCGTCAAAGGCTCATTTTAAGAAATATTCGTATATTATTATTAGAAGTATTATTGCGATATTAATAATTTTTGTTAGAAGTGTTTCTGAAATATCCGTGATTGTTGGTCAGAACAAATGGACCTTTGTTATTTTGTGTAGTTAACGTTTGAAAAAAAATTAAAGAACAGTGAGAAAGAAAGTGAAAAATAATTATTCTTCCTTTCTCGGTATTAAGTTTTCTAAACACTACCAATTACGTCAAGTGTCATAAATGTGTAAATGTGTTGGTTTCTTTATTACTTCGTGTAATGATTATAAACTGTCTGAGCTAAATGAAATGCCATCTCGGTTTCCGATTAATCACGTTCATATGTGTTTTTTTCAATGATCAGAAGAAAGGAAACATGCTTTTATTGTATATAAGAACTGGTTGTACGAAAAAAACGAAATACTTCCTGAATAACTGACAATAATAAATAAATCCGCTTAAGGTAATTACAAAGCTGCCTAACATTTTAAATATCGCCAGTTGTAATTGTCATTTATATACGAAAAGAAAATCGTACTCAATACGTGGCAAATTTAAAATGTTTTTGGAATGTAACACGGAGCTGTAAATATTTATAAAAGGTTGTCGTATTGCATTAGGATTTACTAAATACCCATGATTTTGAGCTCTGTGTCAACTTTCTATAAATCTATCTCTTAATAATAATAGTGAAGGTGTTAATAATTTTACTTGTGTTCTGACAAAAGCTAAAAAATGATATACTATCCCTGAATGCTTCATTTCTAAACAGACTTTCTCAGTTCATTAATACAATCTTTCAACCAACTTCCCATTTCTTCTACGATGGACTAGAAATATCCTCTCGAATTTCATAACCATACTGGAATTTTTCTCAATCATGTTGGTTCTTCCATAACCAAGACTAAAGTTCGTTAGCAACTTGAATTCCATTTGAATAAAGAAATAACCAAGACTAAAGTTCGTTAGCAACTTGAATTCCATTTGAATAAAGAAATTTCATTTATCTATTATTTCTTTCTGGAACATAAAGACACGTGTGCTTTAGGCAAGTGTTGGTTTCGGGAAATATTGTTACTTTTTTAATTTGGTTCAACTTCTGACACTGGTTTCTGTAATCATTTGGCTTAGAACGTGGATAACATGTTTCAATACTTTATTTTTTCTTATTGTTCAAAGTCAACACATGAAATAATAACTTTGTTTACCACGGATTGTGCAACGTATTGCTTTTATGAAATGGATGAAGCTCTAAATATTAATCTGTATGGATCTGTTTACGACAAACACTTGAAATGAAGGCGTTTTTATGATACACGTGTAATCAAAACGTCCAAAAACAGCTATGTCCAAATATTGTCTTGTTCACCGATAAATTGTACAAACCGGTGTTGAGTATTCATTCAGTATGGGCGTAACTGATCAACTTTCACATGATCGGAGACGTAGCCTTACGGACACAACTACAAGTTTTATTTTTTCGGGCGAAGGAGCTTAAGGTAAAGATTTCAATGTGCTCTATCTCTAATTCAACAACCACTATGCAAACACTTTGTTTGTTTCGCCTATTTGTTTATGTATAACATTTCCAAAAGAGAAGAATGAAACTTCTAAAAAAACGCAAATCAATTACATACTTCAGAAAATTTCAGTAAAATTATTTTATCTATAATAAATACATTTAGTATTAAAAAAATTATTTAATCTCAAAGTCTAAGTTCAAGAAAGGTCCAGTTCAATTACTTTGAACAACGTGGGTTATTATGTTACACTAGTTCTGGAGAATTCCAATCCTTATCAATAACCTTGAACACAACTTAACCAAAGGGAGATAAACTGAATTTATATCTTCGCCTATCCAGATACAAAGCATATTTACACTCATATTACGTTTGAAACTTTTATCTGCTTTCAATACCTTCTCTCTTACGTCAACACCTAGTGAAACATGTATTCATATAAAATATTAATAACATCCTAAGGAATCATGAGATCATAAGTAATATATTTAGAATTTTTTATATAAATTCCAGAAGACCTAAATAAATTATTTTAAAATATTAAAAGAGCGCTTCAACAATGTGTAGGTGGGAGTAAAAGTATTTCTCTCAAGTTTGGCATTTTTAGTATTTTATCCGCGTATCGGTTATTTAGTAGATCTATGGCGTTGGTGTCGTAATCGATAGAATATATTAGTGCAACGGCATTACACTTATGAAATAGTAAAGCAGTTTATTTTGAATTTCGCGCAAAGCTACACGAGATCTATCTGCGTTAAGCGTACTCAGTTTAGCAGTGTAAGACTAGAACTATTCTTTTACCAATAATAGGATTGACTGTCACTTTATAACGCCCTAACAGCTAGAAAGGCGAACATATTTGGTGCGACCCCAGACTATGAGTCGAGTGCTTTAACCACGTGGCCATGTTGGGCCTGGTGAAATTGTGCATTAACTTAATTTTGTTGTAGTTCTTTATTCGCAATTAGATACGTTGTCAAAAAATAGTCATGCATAACGAAAGGTATCTGAGATTAGATCACAAATTTTTATTGCTTCAGTTACACGTTTTAAGTCGATCTTTTGCAAACGTAGGTAGGATTTTTAGCTATGTTTAACATGATTTTGTAAATTAGGGAGTGGAAGTTGGGAGTTAAAATTTTAGAGCTTTATTATTTCTACTTTAAAATTATGTCTGAATATTAATGGTAATTGTCTTTCCACAACTGGCTACAGCTAGAGAAAACCTGTAAGAGTTGAGACGTTGTGGATAAAGGCACTCCACTCCTAATCCTTAGCCTCCCCTCTCAGTGGACTTATATTGCTAGAAACCGGGTTTCGATACCCGTGGTGAGCAGAGCACAGATGACCTTTTGTGTAGCTTTGTGCATGATGAAAAAACAAACAAACAAACAAACCTAATCCTTAACTGATTTTCCATAGCTGCTGACTAGTTTAATACCAGCGTCTCGATTTTATCTGATAGATGGAATATCCTCAACGGATTTGAGTACTATGACCACAGATATTATTCGTTATGACTTAATGTTGATAACAAAACTGACAAAGGTAGATAATTGTTTAATTTTAGTTCTATTGTAATATTTGTTATATACTAGGTGGCAACAAGAATCATTCGAGAACTGAGACAACATTCTACAAGACTTGTGTCAGAATGTTTATGGTATGATCAGCTCACCATTCTGTCTAGAGTTTTTTTGTTAAGATCCATTGAGTTTAGACTTCAGATATTATTTTTTTCCAAAATTCAACTCTGCATCGAAAACCTACGGAGAATAAATGAAGTTTTGAGTAGTCGAAGATTCTATTATAATCTTTCCGACAGATTCTTATGACTTCATGACAAATATAAACATTATATTTTATGAATTTGAGGCTAAATTGCAAGGTGATTTTATTTTTACCTTCACATTTTCTTATTAACGGATGGACTTTTAGAGATATTCACAGAAAGAAAGCGATGAACAAAGTTTAATTGTTAGTGATGTAGAGCCTGTTTACCGGCTGTGTATGAAAAATCCACATATTGGTTGCTTGTCTGTTGTTAAGCCTTAACTATTAAAACAGAATGGTTCGTTTTGCAAAATCACATTGCACAGATAAACTGGTTTCCGTATCTTAGTTTAAAAGATGTGATTGCATTAAGAAATTTTCAGAAACTTCAGTCTTTTCTTTTAGAAATGCTGTGTATAAACAAGAAGAAGAACAGATCCTTTCTCTTTACGGTGATGGGTGAATTAACAACGAATGACACTGAAATCTATACCTTAAACACTTTCATCTGAAAAATTAAAATCTATCGCAACCATGACGACGATGTTCACTGTACCATCGATCAGTAAGATATTGTCACATGAAACACTTGAAAACCCTGCACCCAATTTACTGTTCAATAACAAAACAACGGAACACTTCTGTTTTAAGACATCCCGCTAACAAATTTATCAAAAACACCCTATCTCTAAGTGTTTACTATAAACTGGAGCCGAGCACGACCTGGTGTTAAGTGCTGACTAGTGTCTTACCTCTGAGTTATCACTTCAAAATTATTAGCAGCTTCTAGCTTTGCGCAAATTTCAAACAAACAAATACAAAAACCGTGAACTAAGCCGTAGACACAAATATTTAAACTTTGAATTTCACTATTCAAAGCCACACAACAACTGCTTTCTGTCAGTCACTAATAAAGAGGGTTAATAAATTATGCACTGGCCTTACTGGAAGAAAAAAAAATTAAAAGATGTAACCCAGATTATAAATCTTAATGCATGTAGAATCACTCTCAGACGTGCACCTAAGTTCCACACGTAAAAATATTTTGAGAATAAAATTTACCTAAAATACTTTATATTCAATGAATTCATGACAAGTTAATTAAGATTCTTAGATTAGTTTGCATCCAATTTGCTCATAAACATTATTCTCATCATAAAAGTATCATTTTGACTGTGGGAAAAATCTGGTGTTGAAACTGAATATGATAATCGTACTCATCTCACACGAAGAAGAAACGCATATTAATGAACACAAAAAACGTTGTTAAAGAAAAGAAAACATTTTGATTTCGCGATATCGGATCATTTCTCTTTTCCCGTTCATAGCATTCATTGGAACAAGATTAGAATAATTAAAACCTGTATCAATTTCACTAGAGGTAAATTTCTTAAAATTATAGATATTTAGCGAATTCAGCTCAGTTACAAGCTCCTATTACCATCACTGTCTATGCACCAACTGTTGGGTTATCTCTGTATATACACGGCTATGATTTTCCTAAAAGTGTTAGTAGTCCCTTAAAAACGATGACAGCTGATCACCGAAACGTCACGTAATTTTTAAATTATTTTTCGTTGGTATCATTATTTGTATTAGGTATCGACGATTATAAACGTCCTAGATGAAACCGCACACGCTCTTGTGGTGCAAGAAAATTGTTCATGAAATTCTGTTGGAGAAATTACTGCATAAATGAACTTACACTAGTTAGCTGTACGTTTATTTTGTTTGCACTTTCACAGAACTTTCTCGATAGCTTAATTACATTTCGCAATAGAGAAAAAAAATTAAGTATCTCAGATGCTGATATGTAGATTAACAAATATTGGATGAATGCCAATATCTTAAAACAGGAAACTGAATGTACCCAGAGTTAGCGTAAAAACTTACTTTCATTAAATAAGTTTAAATACCATATCTGTAATGATAGTTGAAATCAGCGAGTGTATTTTAAAACACAATTATTCTTATAGGAACAATACATAATAAATGTTTAAGCCAAGTTTCAAACAAATAAACATGTTTAGTTAGAAAAGGAAGTTATTCTCTGAAGTAGAATGCTTCACAAGACGATCATTTTATCACCTGATCTTTGCTAAGTTCTTGAATACAATAAACTCTCTTGGACGGAACACTACAATAAAGCTGCAAAAGTCTTAATCTTGATCTGTGTTAAACGAAATAAAAGTAAAATATTAGAACAAATTATTCACCATTCTTTATATTATTTTAATCTCTGTATTTTAAAACTATTATACTGAAGTGGAAACTGTGCCTTAACTTGAAGATTTGACATTCTGTATTGATATTATTTCAAATTGCTTGGGATTTGACATCTGTATTTCAGAACTGTTTGCTAAACTTCGGAGTTTGCTCCGCAACGTACACAGCTAGTGAAGCAATAGCAGAGAGCTTTCTGCTAGAGACAAACAAAGACTTGAATACTGTTATAACGTTTAATATCAACTTTTTGTCATACATTTTCTGCTATATTATGTTATGTCCTTTGCAGTAGAGTAAATTTATGTTTTTAAATTTTGTCTTCTGCAAAAGTAATAAATAACAGATGAGTTGATTATTTGAGTCCAAATGACGCATTATACAACACGTGTTTACGGTTAACATAGAAATTTCAAAATTTAAAATCAAGCATTAAAAGCTAATGCTATGTATATTAGGTACTTAACGAAATTGGTTGACTTTCCGCCCTTCTTTGGAAATATATATATATATATATATATACACAACTTGACTCAAGACAAAGTTTAACAAAGAGTTTGATAAACTTCCAAGAACCAGAAGAAGTATTTAGCTCTTCTTTATCTTATATGTAACTTCACACAAATCGTTGTTAAACATAACAAGAAAAGATTCTTTGACGTACAGATTCAAGTAAGTCATTGTTAAACATACAAATTCATTGACATACACCTTTACACAAATCATCGTTAATAATGAAAGAAACAATATTCATTGGTTTAGGTATTTAAACAAATCATTTTTAAACAGAAAAAAAAAACATTCACTGTATATATTATTCAGTGAAGATGTTTCGGTGCGTTAAGTTAACATTAAGAAAGAAAGCACAAGGTTAGGCGAAACTGAACAAACAGCAGCCAAGAACTTACACTTTAGGAATATCATGGATAAAGGCAAGCTACCTACTTAAACAGGACAATAATGTTCTAGCAAAGATGAATATGGGCCTATTAAAAATTCGCGTTATCAGGTATTATATACAGGGTGTTCGGAAAGTCACTGTGCGCTTATATATTTATTAATAAACAAAACTGTACAGTGACTTTCCGAACACCCTATAAAAAGGAGTGTTATACAAGTTCATTGCATTATGATCATATAAAAACTGTATCCTGGAAGCTCACTTTATCATTTACTATATAGAAGAAGGAATTCTATAAACTCGCTTTATCACGTGTTGTGTAAAAACGGTATTTTAACAGCACACTTCATCACGTGCTCTTTAGAAAGGGTATTGACAAGCTTACTTTATCAGCTTGCAGACTGTCATAAAATGGGCTTTACTTCCTGATTTAAGTTACGTCAAACTGAATGGATAATCATCTGCTAATAAATATCAAAACGTTATTACATTTATTTGTCATGTTTTCCTCGAGAATGTCATTTTATATAGACATTGTGTTTGTTGTGGCCTAAGAATTAATGTGTTGAATCCGATCTTACGGTCTCTGGTTTTTATCTGGTAAAAGCACATTTGTCCTCCACCTTTTTATGTGTTATAATAATGACGAGGGAATCCCACTTTCTGATTAGAGTATCCCAAGAGTTAGTGGATGGATACCATTAACTAGCTGCTATATTTCTTTCTAGTATATCGGATTAACATTACGACTAGTGTAGATAATTATTGTGTAACTTGGCGAGTATGTCCATAACTAACTAAACAGTCGTATAAACAACTAGAGTTGATATTACACTGTTACTATCATTAATTGTACAAAAATAAGATTAAAATGAAGTTCATTTTAAGAGTATAGATTTATTTTATTATTCAATTTGGTGGCTTTTAGAAAGTTACACTACCATTATGTACAAACGCTTACTAACGCTTACGGTTTTAAAGACTATTACACTGGAAGTATTTAATAATTTCTTTATATAAATACGTAAAGCTAGTGTTAACGTGTTTTTGTGTCGATGAACCTGATGATGATGAGTGTTTGTCTTGAATGCGCTTCTTGTTTTTACACATAAGTTTTTGTTTTTTGTTTTTTTTAAACGTATGTTCGAGACTAGAGTACTTTACTGGGTAAGTTCAATACGCCGAATGTTTTCTGAACAAAAAACTCCGTGTTATCTTAAAAATTCATTACTGAGTTTTTGTTTCAACTTCAGAAGACATTAAAACCTTAATCTATTTATACAAGGCTTTTTAAAAGTTTATTTGTTGCCAGAAATTACTTTATTTAAGAAACAACCGAAAACAAATAAACTATTTTCCAAGATTATTTTGCCCTATCGCACGAGGAGTAATAACATATGTCTGTCTTTTCTTATGTTCAAATATTATAATACTGTGGAATGTTACAAGATGACAATGAAAGCTAAAATTGTATTGGATACAAAACAGTGAATTATCCACCAAGAGAAATGAAAACAGAGAAAAGAAAAAGGTTAATCCTCTGTACTAATTGAAGCTTCTATATGTCTTATGTGTTTCACTACTAAAGTAATCTCACTCTCTATATGTAACCTTTTATTCTCTCTCAATTTCTACTCACATTAACTAAAAGTTAATCTGAATGTATCTGAATGTCATGATTTCTTCCGCACTTTCAGTTTTTTCCTTAATATTTAATATATAACATCAAAATGTTTATTAATTGTACAGAAGAAAATGGACTCTATGTGTCTTGCAATAACAATGTAAAAAAACTTGAATTTCTCTATAGCCCGTTTGTTTTGCGACAACAGCCCAGAACAACCAAACACAAACTGCAATTATTTGTTGTTCGGTTGTCTTGTAATAACAATAGAAAAATGTTATATGTAAACTTTAGATAACTGCTGTTCTATCATGGTTATCAAAGTTTTTCTGCAGTAAGAACGAAAGATTGCTGCTGTAGTATGTGGATTGGTAAATCAATTGTTTTGTATCATTACAAAACTGTAACGGCATGTGAACCCTATTTTTTTATTATTATATCAAACATACCGCTGTGTGTAGTTGAATGAAAATGATTTCCCGCTTGTGTTCGTCACAAAGAGTATAATTATTGAAATTTTGTTATATATTCTCATTTGTCATTTCGGAGTAGTACAGAAACTACTGCTGTAGATAAATTAATGAGGGTTGAATGAACAGTTCCCACATATTTTGTAAGTTTTATTTATACGGGGATTGATTGTCGATTTCTAAAACTTGAGATATTTTGTTTGGCAATAAGGTGCTATATCCAAATACTTTACGAAATTATTACTGTTATTTCTATTAATTATTATAATGGAAGGGGTGAGAGAGAAGAATCGGTGCGATCAGATAGCCGCTGTAACTATTGGTGCTTCAATTGTGCAGTTATAAATACACTGCCTAAACCATCTATCAATAAGAAACAAAACAAAATACAGTATAGTTTCTGTCATGTCGTACAACCAAGCGTATGTGAGCACTAACGGGATCAATGTGATGTAGTGCTTTCTGTGTACCAGTTTCTTTCTACGAGGAATACAAATATGTAAGATCTGTCACGGAGGTCCGCGTTGCTTCGTTAATAGTTTTACAACTTCTTTACATTTCCGAGGAAGATGTTACACTTTTATAAATATATCTTAAACATATATGTTATATTTCTGCATAGGCAACCTTCATTAAATGTTTGAAATTAAGACTATCGAACGATGAAATTATGTCATTTGACGCAACTCTCCGGTTTAAATTGAGTACGTGGCGTCACAGAGTTATCGAACACAGCTCAACAAGACAAAACCTGCCCAGTTCTCTGTCGTGGTCATTCGAAAACCAACTGATAAATTCGATAGTATGAGTTGAGTCTTTGTACTTTACACAGACTAGTAAGAAAGAATGTACTAGTAAATAGATATATCATTGCATCTATATACAGTAACCTGTTGACTGACAAGTCAAGTTCTGTATGCTTTGTAATCCCCAGTGTATCAGAATTTAGTCAGAAGACGATTTCCAGCACATTAAAAAACAATTAAAATAACCAACAAATACGCCTCTTTCAGTATGTATGAAGCCAAACATGAAGCCAGTAGCAACTGACATAACAGGAAGCTATGAAACGACGTTTCTACACACACACAAAAAGACAAAACTTGGCACACACATATCCTGTCAAAGTTTAAGAAATGTCGACATTCAGAAAGTGAACATTTATATATAATTCTTCTTTTAATTAGCCGATTGTCAAGCACATAGAAATGAAGTGTTTTGCAAATTCATTGAAAAGTTTCGTGCACATTTACATAGTTGCAATTAAGTCATTGTAAACCATATTACTTAGATAGATTGATCATTTACGTGTGTTTCAATTTACATAATTATATTTACCTTTCACAATGGTTTAAAGTGGTTTGAAACTAGTTTAATGTTTGTTACCCACTTAATCAGTCACCATAAAAACACTTCTAGTAACTACATAAAACAATTTAAAATGTTCACTAACTACCAGTTTTGGACAACTGGTAGTTACCATTCTGAGGATCGTCCATTCCAAATGAAATAAGTTAGTTTCCCTACAAGGTACTTTTCATTTCAAGAAATATGTGGAAAGTAAGCAACAAAAACAAAAAATAACGAGATACTTTTTAGATTACTTTGAATTTCAAAGTATGACCACTTCCAGGTAAATGAACTATAATGTGATTGCACTCGTTGGGCTAAATTCTCTGTGAAGCAGGATTTTAAATTAATGAAAGAGAAAATTACAAGACAAACAAAAAGCCCAAAGATATTTAGAACATATTCGAGCCGGAACTATAATATTTTCATAGACAAAAAATAGCGTTTAGGTCAGATTTTTAGGAGAAAATTATATAAATGATAATGCTGCAATTTACGTCAAATTCATCTACAAACAATGAAAAATGCTACGTGTAACATTCTAAAATAATGGTTTAATTTTTTTTTCAAACAGCGCTTTTATGACCTAAAAATGATGACTTTCAGATTTTGAGATTTTAAAATATTGTTTTTGGAATTTTAAAATATCTATATCAAAATTCTATAATATTGGTTTTGGGGTTTTAAAAGATTAATTTGGAGTTTTAAATATTATTTTTGTTAAGTCTATCTTTGGACCTTTTCTTTCAAATAACACCTGAAAAAAAGAAGAAAACTAAAAAAATCGCTTTCCGATATTAAGTTTTATGATGTGTTATAGGACGAGAAATTAAATTGTCTTTAAAGTTCCTGTCGACTAGTGTACTTGGCTCTTGAGTAGTTTCGTGTAAATATCTGAAAAGCAAAATTACTTTTTAAGAATTTAAAATAATAAATTTGAAATTTTGTGAATATTCACTTAGTATTTTAAATTCCTGTTTTGCGTCTTTAAAACTCAAGTTATTTATTTGTTGTTAAAGACAAAGCTACATATATATTGAGTTTAAGATTTATTATACTTTGAAGTGTATTATTACGCATATCGTTTTTACGCATATCTTTTGTTCAGTCAGTCTGATATATAAGTTTCTTTAGAAGAATAAGAAATAACGACGAAGTCAGAAAGTTAATACTTATCAAAAATGTAATACTGATATGTAGCTCACCCAGTGCCTCACACCACAAAGCTATGACCATTTGAATACGTCTTAAAAAAACTACAAGTAAAGTGTTAGTTTTAAAATCGATTTTAGTTTAGAGAAACTAAAATCCGCTATTATTCTACTTTCTTTTTCTGGTCAAACAAGAAAAATCTATTTATGACATAACATTAAATGTAATTGTGCCAAATCAATTTTTTGAAGAATAGTTAATAATTGGTTTGTTTTGAATTTCACGCAAAGCTACACGAGGACTATCTGTGCTAGCCGTTCGTAATTTAGCAGTTTAAGATTAGAGGGAAGGTAGCTAGTCATCACCACCTACCACCAACTCTTGGGCTACTTTTTTATTAACGAATAGTGGGATTAATCGTCAATTTATAATGCCCCCACGGCTGAAAAGGCGAGCATGTTTGGTGCGACGGAGCTTCAGACTCGCGACCCTCAGATTATGATTTGAGTTCCTTAACCACCTGGCCATGCCAAGCCGAATAGCTAGTAAAATTCAGTGTAGAGCTCGGTTTTGAAATTCTTGTAGTATATGTGTTATTACTGATTATTGTTGTTATTGATCGAAATAATTCTGCTTCATTTGTTAGTCAACCAAAAGAGTATTCTGGTGGTAGTTACAAAAACTTTTGCACATTAATAATACAATTTGAGAAATTGGATTAAGTTTGTATGTATTACGAAATTTTCATATATTTTCAATCATTAATCTGTCTGCTCTGCGTTCAGAAATAGGTATAAGGCAGTGTGATTTTAAACTCTACCGTTTTTAAATAATGCTTATTAACGTTCTTATGCTATTTAACCACCTTTTAAAATGGATAGTGTAATAAAACCATCATAAGTGCTTTGAAATATCTTCTTGTTTTCCATAGATCATCGGTTGAATTCTGAATTTGAGGTACAATAGTGTAGTTTTTAAAAATTTGTAAAATATTTTATTGATATATTTATAGTAAGCGTTATAAAATTGCTTATGAAACATTTACTTCTGGGCATAATACATTAATCATTAGTACTTAATAAATCATCTTCTAACCTTAACTGTATTACTACATCGATTAAGCATGGACGATATGGCTATCAAAAAGTATTTACTTTTGCAATGCAGTCTCTTTGATTTTCGTTGGATTTCGCGCAAAGTTACACGAAGGTTACTTGTACTAGAAGAGGTGAAAGACAAGAGGGAAAGCAGTTAGTCATAATCGCTCTAGGACTGTTATTTTACTAACGATTAGTGTGATGGACCGTTATTTTAAAACATCCCAGTGACTGAAAGGGTGCGCATGTTTGGTCGGATACGGATTCGAACATGCGACCAGCAGGTTGCGAGGCGAACGTCCTAACCACGTGGTCATGGTATTATTTAGTTGAGTTTTCTTTTGCATCACTACTTTTCAAATAATGTGGTTTTGTTTTACCATTTTATAAATTTTCTACTATCAAATCTTAACGTCTTCTTCAAATAGCTCTTATTCAGTATAATAGTATTTTTTATGATGATCCTATTGGAGTTAAATGCCATCTACACACTTGACAAACTAGGATGTTGTAAAGCTGTTTTATATTAATATTGCCGTTAAATTTTGACGGTATATCTCACATCTTCAACATAAAATATCCCTACAATGCTGTATATCTAGTACCACATTTCGATTACATACTCTTGATTAAACTTTTCTCCACAAAAGTGTTGTAGACTTTCTAGAAAATTCAACTTTTATTTACTCTGTTCCCAGCTAAGAGTTTTATTTGTTCGTCCATCTTCTACAGTTTTTTGCGAAGCTAACGGTATTCCCAAAACGTGAAAAACGTTAAACACTTTAAATGCAATTTTTTCTACTGGGCCTCTTTCTCTCGTAACCTCTTCAAACAGTTCCGTTACTTTTTTTAACTCTGTACATGGGCATTTGCTTTTTAAGGAAACACGTTGAAGCACTTCTAAAGAGGATAAAAGAACACATAAGCCTTAAAGTTTTTGTGCTTTCGACGGATTTGCCTGTAATTAACTCACTTTCATTAATCGGTCAAGTGGGACAGTAAATTCAATTTACTGGTCTTGTACAGCAGTTAATTCATAATGACGAGAAATCCACTTGAAGTAATAAAGCTCGTTATTTGCTTATTAATAAAAGTGTCAGTACTCATACCAACCAATACACATTTGTTAATTTAGTTTAATTTATTGATCGTGTACAGTAGTTAACTCAATTGAACTGTTAAGAATTACTGATTGAAAACATTTTTGAATAATAAAAGTACCATTATAAATATGAACTAATAGGTATAGCCCACTTAATTATCATTTAACGTGTGATCGAGGGATGTATCATTTTGAAATATAAAGCCATATACCTAATACAATCAATTCTTTTGTAAGCTGGGAAAGATGAATGTACCGATGCGAACAAAAGCTTAAGCCACTTTGTCTTCATTTAATGGTTCTCGGAAGCTGAAGTGCAATTATGTCATCACACTTTTATATGCAAAAACGGCTCGTTTGGGTTGAGAAAATATTTTACATCATCTAGTACCCAATTTACATCTGTGTAGACATCAGCAAATTTTGGAATAGGTGTCTTGCTCAAAGACACAATAACAAGGCAAGGTTACAAGTCCAAAGCATTAACTATTAAGCTTGAACAGTGGGTTTCTCGACATCACTGATGTCATCACACTGTTCAAGCTTAATAGTTAATGCTTTGGACTTGTAACCTTGTCTTGTTATTGTGCCTTTGAGCAAGACACCTATTCCAAAATTTGCTGATGTCTACACAGATGTAAATTAGGTACTAGATGATAAGTGGATTCTACTGATATCCCATCCTGGAGAAATATAGAAACATACTAATTCTTTTGTGCCACAAGTAACCAGAGTTAAGCACAGGCTCTATGAAACTTTACAACATGGAAGGATGTAATTGAACTAGATATCGAAATGCAAATAATTGTGCTTATTGTAAATATATAACAATTCATGGTTACCACATAAACAGACGTAATAAGAGAGAAAGAGATTTGTCTGGTGTCTTGTCAACAGTGGTTCCCATTTTTACATGCTTTATTACATATTATCATTTCAAACAGTTTGAAAATGTACTGAATTGTAATTTAAATTTAGAAGTTAATTAAATGCTTTTATGTTTCAATTTTATGATATTTTCTAACAAGATTGATACACGTAGTTTTCTTTCTTAACACAAATATATTTTAATATACAAATAATAATACAATGTATAATAACGGCTATTACAAATAATGATTTATTTCCAAAAGTCTTACAAAGTAACAACCAATAGTGAGCTTTCTATCTGGTCTGGAACTGAATATTTTATCGACGATGAGTGAATTAATTTCGAGTTGGTATCAGTTGCGTTTTTCACAGTTGAAGTTATCTGATGTCTTCGCTGAAATTAAACGGTTTTTATGTTTGAAATCTATAAACTTTCCTGGTCAGATATCTGTAGTTTTCCAGTTAGTAAGGGTTTATCACAGTTACAGCTTCCGATTTATAGTATACTGACTGTAGCGAACCAACAATATATAACTGTCTCTTGGCTCTTCGGTTTATAAACGTTATGTGAGGTTCTCGAAAGTTCAGTTGGCAACAAAACTGGCAATCAGTAGTATTTACACACTCACATAGTACATTGTTGACTCTCACAATAGCGAATCTTCTACAACTTTATTGAGGAGGCGGGAACTTTGCAATACACATTTAATAATATAAGTAACATACATTTCTAAATATATATATAACAAACATCGATATTAAAGTAAATATATAATATTAAATCCGTTACAATTTTTAGAGCAAAATTGGTCATTTCTGTTGAACAGAAACTTGTAACGAGTACTCTATATTGAAACGTTCATAGTTACACCGATGTTTATCTTCTTGTTTCACCCTTTCTTATAATATTCACTTTTATTTATCTTAATTACTTCAAACTAATTACCTGAACGAGAATACAAGCATTAAAAGAATGGAGACAAGAATTATATCACGTTTCTAACTTTTGGTTAAAGAAAAGTGCTTAAAGGAACAAAACATGTAATGCGTTTCCATAACTTTCTAGACTAGAAAAATCCAACGTGACAGCTTGTCGTTTTCAGCATCTAGATCAGAATAACCTACTCTTACAGTTGGATCAGTATAATCTACTCTTACAGTTGGATCAGTATAACCTACTTTTACAGTTGGATCAGTATAACCTACCCTTACAGTTGGATTAGTACCTCCTACTCTTACAATTGGATCAGTATAACCTACTCTTATAGTTGGATCAGTATAATCTACTCTTACAGTTGCATCAGTATAACATACTCTTACTGTTGAATCAGTATAAACTATTTTTATGGTTGGATCAGTATAACCTACTCAAGCTCTGCCCGATTTATCGTCACAAGCCTGCAGCTTTGGCTTTCGGGCACGTATAAAGGATGACAGAAAAACAGCCGTATCTTCTATTTGTTTTAGTCTTCAAAAGTCTAACAATATTTTTATTTTCAATTTTAAGGATTTTTTAAATACTTGTTGTTTTTACTAAAATGTTTTGGAATTATGGAGTGTTTTCAATATATGACTCGCGTCCTGCATTTTTTATATTGGAAACTATAACAGTTTCAATATTTTTTGTTGAATGTCTTAGTCTATTTATGTAATTTATGACTAACTTATGAAGTAATGTATTTTAACAACAGTTGGATCAGTTATTGATAACAAATGTTGTAGTTAAACTTGCCCTTTAATTCTGCACCTTTATGAACGCTATCGTTTGAAAGTCTGACTGGTTGCAATCCATAACACTTAAATAATATCAACATTGGTATTTCCATACTCAAGCGAATGAAGATATTAATAATGTTGTTGAATATAGTTTATGATCAACTACTGAGCAGCAATAACTTTAGGGCTACTTTAAAAAGCAATTGAACAATCTTTCTTTTAATAATTAATTACTGATCAACGAATGCCTGAAAAACATAGATTCATTGATCTGTATAAGAAGATGGCAAGTGTATTACAAGGATTTGGATTTGTTTTTGTACTGTAATAAGAATCTTGTACTATATTACAGATTTATTCTCTGTAATTGCTGTCATGATTTAATAAGGTTTATTATGTTGTTAGATGTTTTTGTTTTACGTTTATAATCAGGTCAAAAGAAGTAAGGTTAGGAAAAAAAAAGTTATAAACCAACCAACACACTAGTTGAGTCAGTGAGTTAGAAACAAGCTAATTAACTTCTACTGTGCTTATCTATATCATTATTGACTAAATAATATTTCTGTTACGATACCGGTATTTTATTCTACAAAATAATTTCTTAAGTTTTTTTGTTTTATATAAGTAGTTATAAAAAGAACCTGAAATGTTCCATTTCAGATGAGAAGTCCCATACGTAATTTTACCATATGTAGTTATCGTGACGACATTTGTCTGTGTGATGACTTGCTGATTGATGATGCGTGCTCAACCTTCGCCATCAGAATCTGACTCGTCTCGACAAAGGTTGCTAGACGACTAAATATGATGGTGATGGTCTAGAAACAAAATCTTTATCAATATTAGACACCAGAACGTTGCTTTCAGTTTTACCCTTCTATTTGACTTTTTTTTCGTATGTCTTTATTTTATTCTATTTGTAACTATTCAAGCAGGATAAATCCTTCAACAATCATTTGTAATCATGTTTTGAACACAAGTCTTACTACACAACACTAGTTCTTGACGACGTACAATTTCGCCTGGATGAGCATGGTATTTGTTAAGAAATATTTACTAATGTCGTGCAGATTCTCACACTGCATGAAGCTAAAAACTAGTGTTTTGTAATTAAGATATACCCCATTCTTTCTCTAATAATACTCTCATTAACAGTCACGTTATAATATTTAATATATATATATATATATATATATACAGGGTGGACAAAAAAGTGCCATCCTTGAAAAATATAAAAAGATAACAGAAAAAAAACAAAAACTATACGTTTTTGGGACGTACTCGACGATATTTGTTCAAGTATGATCTCAAATCATAATTTCAACATTGGCTTTCGTAAATACCTAAACCTTTCGTGATTTTAGTTACTTTTTCTGTTAATCAAATGTTGTGAACCTGCTGTAATTTCTTAGGTCCTCTTATTACAATTAGCTTACGAAATGATCAAAGAAGTTTCTCTGCAATTGTTGAGTCATTAGAGGATATCTTAGAAACACGACAATTGATATTGTGGAATGGCCAGACGACCATACTTCTGTTATGAATCCGATTGAAAATTAATGGGGTATGGAGAAAAGTTCATTTTCCTTGTTTGGCTTGCGATTTTCCATTAATTGGTTTAACTTAATTTTCACGTATGTGGAATTAGGACTAGCCTAATATAAGTTCTTCGAAATGCAAGTACTGTCGAAACATTTTTTACAATAAATATCGTTGAGCTCATAAATCGTTGTTTAGGGACTTACTGTTCAATGCAATGCTGCTTTCTTACACAAGCAACTTAAATCTCCTTAGCTGGCTGAGCTTCAAGAGATATTAATGGGTTTAAGGACTGAAAATATCGTTGGTAGCGAATGTACACCAATGATGAAATAATGCGTGGTAATCCTTACGCATAAATAGGTAATAAAAGCTCATATATAAACAGTGATATTTATTACTGATTTTAATTTTATTTTTACAGATGATCTAAGCAGGTAAACTATTCTCTTTAAAAGTTAATTGTAATGTTAATTATTATTACATGCTCGTTCCTATGAGAGCTTAGACCAAGTGTTAAGTGTTACGAAACTTAACATTTGGAGATGGTAATTATCCACGAGGTAACCTAGGTGTCCAATAACCAGATAACCACGTAATAATATATAAATAGAAGTTATGATGTGATGATCTGGGTATACAATTAATCACAGGATAATATGAGAATACAGATATTGAAGTCACAATTTGAAAAACAAACATGTTATCATACTTTCTTTTATAGTGAATTTTAAAACTCTTCAAATATTTAAATTTTTAAGGCATTTAGTTTTATATTATTACTGTTGAAATAAGGCCACCAACTTCATTGAGTGTAGATTTATGAAAATGCACTCTAAGCAGCTTTCAAGGCATATTTTTGCAGAGTAGTTACTGGAAGTCGTTATTGTGATCCATTAATGTTACAGAAATGAAAGTAATAGTTTATAATGTTATTAGAGTCAATAAATAGCCAAAGAGTATAATAAAACTTCATTATATAACATTTAGAATATGGATTGTGTGAATAAAAAGTTCGTATAATTATTAACAGTGTATTTCTTTAACATACTTCAGTACGTTTTGGGTAATCAAAACAAGACAAACAAACGTTTTAAATCAAGAGGTGTTTACCTATCTTATCAGTGGAAGTACAAATCCTATAATTAGAGCGTTTTTGAAATGTGTACCTTTCTTCAAAATGGGCAAACTATTAGATCAGTCAGTACTTTCCGATGAAATCAAGACAAGATATTAAACATACGGACTCATGATTTCCAGCTGAATCGAGGCATTATATCAAGCTAGTGTATTAACGTTTACACATAAGAGATTCAAATATCAAAAGTTTGAAAACTTATTATGATTCTCCGTCACAAACTCCATCTGGAAATTGGAAGAATAGGATTTGAAATTTAAAACTTAAGTTTTTTGGTTTTTATTAACTTGTCTTTAGTTTAAATGTATATACGTCTGAAATTTTTTTCCTCCTGTTTAATTTTATGCTAGTTTGGTGAAATAATTGTGATATTAATGTTAAAAATTGAAGATCGGTACTTTCTATTTTTGAACAACAAAGAAACTATATCAACAAAGCACAAAATTCGAATTTAGTGAACAATGCCAGGTAGAAACTGTACCTTACTTAAAAACCCACCATGGTAACAGCTGTAAACGTATTTAATCAAACTCAGAGGAATCTACAAATTTCGTTATCAGTGGCTGTAAAAATTTACCTACGTTATTGACAAAATACAAAATCTCTCAAATCTATTTTTCTTTTTTTGTAAATCATAAGCGTAAGGGGGAATGCAATAAAAATGAAATGTATGAAAGGAATAGAGAAGTATCGAACTATAACTATATATATATATAAGATTCATAGAAGGAAACATATGAGAATATTATAACGTTTTGCTAACCTTATCTCTGTTTTGAGATTACACTAAACAGATAACATGAAGCAGTTTGCAAGATCTGGTTATTCAGTATGCAGAAATATTACTAATGTAAAACAAATAAACAGGTTTTTCACAAAATACATATTCTTGTGTACTGTTATCAAGACAGTAACTGGATTTTGATAAACATAGCTTGCTTTAAACATAAAATTGCTAAAGTTATAAGACTACTGCAGAAGGCAAACTATTTAATATTCTGTATCCACGGGCGTGTTGAACATCTCCTCTTTAGCCACTAATATTTATATACTTTTTATTATTACCTTAACTTTGTTTAACATACATACATTTTTGTTTACTTCTATAATAATTAAGTTGGTTTAACTGAATGTCAGTTTTCCTTCCTACTACTGCAGGTGTTCGGAGAATGGGTTTTAGGGGAAATTGCGTGTAAGGTGATTGTGTACGCTCAGATCGTAACGCTCGCCAGTACAACTTTCATCCTGACGTCATTGAGTTACGACCGCTATCAAGCAATCTGCAAACCGCTCCAGTCAACCGTCGGGGCGATTCGTGCAAAGAAATTAATCTTCGCTTCCTGGACCTTAGCTTTTATCGTGGCGCTTCCACAACTTTTCATTTTTGTTCAGGTGAGTAAAGAACTTATGTGAACGTTTTATTTTACAATAAAATCAAATAATAAATCTTTTATCTACACGTGTACAAACCAAAGTCAAGATTTTCAACTATCTTAGAATGAAGTAAAACACTTATGGTTTTACTGAAAAAAAATATTCTATAAACTGCTCATGATTTAAACAAAATAAAACGCAATTCTATTTCTCTCGTCATTCTTCACTCTCATGATAAATTAACGAGTCTTATTGTTTCCCATTGTTTACATGCTTGTTTATAAGAGGGTGTAATTGTATACAATGAAGTAAAACAATAAAAGTAAACATTTTTATATATAATGATACAGGTTTTGTGTGATAAGCTGATCAATGTTTCTGTATTGTTCTGAAATGCTTGTACACATGTTCCTATTATTGTCAAAAATAAACAGAACTCCAAAGTATTGTTATTGTAATTTAATAATTTTAACATTTTATTGCTAAAGAAAGTTTTACAGAAAAATGTTTGCAAGCCATTGCCATATTTTTTAAAGTAAATGTTTTTAAGTTCCGTTGTTATAAGTAAAAATACGTTCAAGTAGAAAATTTGAGCTTACAACATATACATCAATAAACCAAAATTGAGATGTCTATTATGAATTTATAACCACCAAAAAGAAAAATTGGTTCATTGGTAGTCCTTGTCATTATTCATTAACTTATCGTGGAAGATGTCTTTAGTTGTTGTTTTGAATTAAGTACAAAGCTACGCAATGGGCTATATGTTCTCTGCCCACCACGGGTATCGAAACCCGGTTTTTAGCGTTGTAATTCCGTAGACATACCGCTGAGCCACTGGGGGCGTCATAGGACTAAAAAAAAGTTTCGGGATATTCCAGCTACCAGATATAAGCTGAACTCGCATATCAAACTAAGTAGCTGTATCGAAAGATCAAATTAAGAGTTAGGATTGTTCTGACCCTTAACGTCTCAACTGTCACTGCTTTTTGCTGGCTTCCGCCAGTCCTCTCTAACATATATTATAATAATAACACTCAGTTTCTGTCTGTCTTAAAAATGAGCGCGCATTTTACCATCTAAGTAAAATTACTATCATACATTTCAACGGATACAAACAAAAGATGGATGTAAATATAATTAGTACACCTTTCGTAAAACAACATGTTAAAGGCTTATCTAAGTTTTATATAACTGACGATAGGTTGTAGAATAGTATTATAAGTTTATTTATTGATATTATTAAGTACGGTAATGTTTAGCCCTAACTAAACTAAATCAAGAAACACACACAAATTACAATGTTAAATCATTTCTTTATCGAATACAGGCTTAACTAATTTTAGGCCTAAGACAAGCGGTCTTACAGATTTCGGTGTCTGTAATTAGAATTTTTTGGTATTATTCTAGAAATCCTGTGTTTAAAGAAGTGCTGTTTCATTAAAGATACTAATTTGATTGCAAATATTTTACTGGACTTTGATAGTTTTGATATAAAAGACAGTTGTTAAAATTAAACAGGCCAATACTCTTGGGTAAGTGCAACATGTCTTCGGAACGTAATTCCAAAACAGCTAGAAAAATGTTTACATCACAACAAGAAGGTATCTTTACTCAAGTAATTGACCAAAACCCCTCAAATTATGCTTTAATTGTGAACTATGTCCCAATAAGAAGTCTCAAAATGGTAAATATAACTTTTTATATGCTATTGTGCTAAACACACATAAAAAGTTATAATTATGTTAATATTCAACTTGATTGCTGTAAATATGACGGCAGATGAAGCCAAGGTATACATGTTGGGGTTGCTGATATTTAGCCCCATAAAATCTTTTTTAAAAAGCCCACATTTGAGCGTATTGGACCAAAACGTAATCTTACAAGTTTCAATTCAATCCGCCGAAAAATGGTAGTCGATTGAAAAGTGTTTGGAAGAAAAAGAAACAATCTAAACAAAAACACAATATGTGTCCTTACAGAGACATAATAATCTTATAATGGAAATGAACAATCGTGTGTTTCTACATTTGTGTGACTCTTAGCTCCCACTTTTTAAATAATTATTACAAAATGATGTTAATTGGTAAAGTTTTGATAAAATGGTGGAAAGTTCCTGCTGTAGAAACACAATAAAAGAGAAAGACATTTCAAACTCTTCAGCCTTTCATCTTCAAGCCAGTATGTGTATGGTGTTGTTAGACTTAATAGTTTTCTGGCGGAAACAGGGAAAAACCAACCAATCATAACACACCTTCTACAATCTACCAGAATACTATAAAGACCAACAACACTATATATACAAGAACCTGAAGAATAAAGGTAAAAGACTTTTGAAACGTAATCTGTACTTGTGTTTCTACAACAGGCAGTTATCATTCATTCAACCATATTTTATCATGAGTGCTCTGCTTAAACAATCCATCACAGAATTATGATAATTGGTTATACCTTGTATAATTGGTCGATACGCAGAAACCGATCTTTGCAAATGCAATGTTCAGTATCTGAAAGTATATTTTTTATAAGACAGAAAACGACCGAGTAAAAATCTTACCAACGACTTTTATATAAGCATAGATGTGAATGTTACCTAGAGAACTATAAGTTACGTATCAGCATTAACTGGTCTTAATGGATATGTACCTGCCAGAAACCTATGCTGAAAAGAGGTAATCAGATCAAAAAGTTACAATGAGCATTAAACCACGAAAAGGTGGAATCAACAAAAACAGAGACATTTACTGTATATAAGTGAATCAACAGAAACAGAGACGTTTACTGTATATAAGTGAATCAACAAAAACAGAGACACTTACTGTATATAAGTAAATCAACAGAAACAGAGACGCTTACTGTATATAAGTGAATCAACAGAAACAGAGACACTTACTGTATATAAGTGAATCAACAGAAACAGAGACGCTTACTATATATAAGTGAATCAACAAAAACAGAGACACTTACTGTATATAAGTGAATCAACAGAAACAGAGACGCTTACTGTATATAAGTGAATCAACAGAAACAGAGACGCTTACTGTATATAAGTGAATCAACAGAAACAGAGACGCTTACTATATATAAGTGAATCAACAAAAACAGAGACACTTACTGTATATAAGTGAATCAACAAGAACAGAGACACTTACTGCACATAAGTGAATCAACAAAAACAGAGACACCTACTGTATATAAGTGAATCAACAAAAACAGAGATTCATTATATGCACTGTATATAAGTGAATTCGAATTCAAATTGTTCAACTACAATCAATAAGATTTTGTTGTTTGACGGTAGAGGGCAGAACAATAGCATAACTACCGTATACTCCACTTACATGGAAGGTTGGTACAAGTCTGAAACTGCATCTCAGCCTACGGCATTGATGATCTGAAAAAAACACAACAAAACTCAAGTGATGACAAATACATATAGATTTTGATTCATCTTATAATTCCCTCGAGAATATGGCTCACTGATCTTCCAGTAAGACAGTAATACTAAGCAAACAACAAATGTGACGAAGTGATAACTTGAAAGAAAATAGGTCTGTAGAACTCTCACAACGTCCTGACATTACTACTCTTGAGGCTATGTGTGTTAGTGTAAAAAGTGAGAAGGTCTAAAAAGTCAAATAAACAATATTGATAAAGTATGAGGAATAATATAAGAGCTTTAAAACAATATTTCATAATTGTAAAATAAACTGCACAGCAACATGAAAATAGAGAGTAATGCTCTGTGTAAGGCATAGGGTTCGCATGAGAACTTATGGAATCCATTAGAGAATTTCTGGCTTTTATTTATATATTTTGTGTGATAATGTTTCGTATCCATATAAATCAATGTCAATACGTCAATATGTGAATGTAGCTATTCCTTATATATTTCCAAATTTCAATTAAATTTCTTTACCAATTAGCACTAAACCTGACAGAGTGGTACAGGATTACCCGAGGTGGTGGGGGTTGGATCCCTACTTAAAATTTCATATTTATAGAATTATTGAAAACAGAATGTCTTTCTTTTCAGTATTGATACTTCTATATATTTTTATTACGTTGCAACGCTTATTATGTTAAGAAAAAATAGAAGTTTTTATTTCACCCGTCCAACTAATGGATGCTTCAGGCGCCTATTAATAAAATCACTTTCTAGTTGCTATTGCTCGCTATTTGTAGTTCCTACATACGCATCACATTGACGTTTTTATAAATATTTCCATTACTATAGACATAAGATAAACACAAGGTAATGCACAAGTCGTGCATTATAGTGATGTATGTCTCCCAGTCCTGCATTGTAATTGCGGATAATATGAGATATATCAAGTAATTATTGCAAGAAACACATGAAAGTAGCGCACTAAGTAAAACACCTTTGTTACTGTATGTTACTTTTAACATAACTGTTTACACATGACTGATTCTTGCATGGGAGAAGGAATCGTTCAATACATTCCTAAGTAATGTTGTTCTTTTCTGGAATAACTGAACTGAAGTAGACGAAAAAACAGTCTAACCGTTACCAAAAATCATGCACGAGAAAAATCCGTTCTTGCTTACTTAGACTTAGTTTATGTTGATGTAATAATCGTATAGAATATAGGTAAAGGAGCATTACTGCTTTAACCACGTTGCATTAATTTTGGCCCGGCATGGCCAAGCGTGTTAAGGCGTGCGACTGGTAATCTGAGGGTCGCGGGTTGGCGTTCGGGTCGCGCAAAACATGCTCGCCCTCCCAGCCGTGGGCGGTATATTGTGACGGTCAATCCCACTATTTCTTGGTAGATGAGTAGCCCAAGAGTTGGCGGTGGGTGGTGATGACTAGCTGCCTTCTCTCTAGTCTTACACTGCTAAGTTAGGGACGGCTAGCACAGATAGCCCTCGAGTAGCTTTGTGCAAAATTCCAAAACAAACAAACAAATGCATTAATTTTATCCTAGTATCAAATAAATGTTTTAATCTGTAACCATTCGCCCAAATAAAGACGGTTGCCTGAAAGATTCTATAAAATTTATTGCCATTTTTGCTGCCTATATATATGTGTGTGTGTATGTGCATCTTAAATATGTGATATATTGCCTGTTTTATTTTAAAATATAAAGTAATATATAATTATCAACAAAGTTTTTTTAAACACACATGACGAGGAAAAAAATTGTATACTAATAGTTTCCAGAAAAATGTTTCGAAGACTATATAATATCTTTAACTTAGTTTGTTATTTTACAAATGGTTAAAACGAGAATATTCTACCTTATTAGACCACTTAACAGACTGAAACACATCTACAAAAATTAATTTAGAAAATTCCGCAACGTATTACAGAACATTCGAATAGGTAAAACATTCCATTGAAACTAGATCACTGTGTTCAGCACCTGAGATATAAAAAAGGGTATTGATTATGTTTTCGAAAACAAAACTAATACCTTGTACGTAATGAATTGAAACTTCTTTAATTAAGGAAAAATACAGAAGCTTACACTAGATCCAAATGTTTATTTTGCAGTTGTTCATTAATTTTAAAGCTACAAAGAAAACAATAAATAACAACTCAATAAAAGAAAGACAACTACAAGGCTAAAAAAATAACTTTTATAAAATATATTATCGTTTGTTTTCAAGAACGAGTGAAAAGCCCCAACCCCACTTGTTCAATAGAAAGTGTGAAGACTTATAACGCTAAAATCCAGGTTCCGATACCCGTTGTGGGCACAATATAGATAGCCCTGGGTTTATTTTTCTACATAACAAAAACAAGTATAATAAAACAGTATATTTAGGTTATTTCAATAACTTACCACATGAATCTTAATTTATCTTTTATGTCTTTGCAAGGTTTTTTCATTGGAATTACCACGTTGTCAAAGATTATGGCTGAAGTAGCCATCACAGAAAGTTGTTTATCATTGTTGTATGTTTTGTTAGGTTTTTTTCATTCATCCAGACGTAGGACAAATCTTGAGTTAAAGTTATTTGCGTAAAACCACCATTGGCTATTTCTTTGAAACTAAAAATTTAAGAAACTGTGATGAATTGACGAAATTTTGTGCTATAAGATATAACGTACAATCTTTTAGGATAAAATAATATTTATAAATAAATAGTTAAAAATTATATTTTTTCTCTTTCAACTAACATAAGTTGTGTGTTTTACATTCTATTACCACATTTGATGACATTGTGGTCAATGCTTTTATTCTTTTAACTTGTCCCCCGCTAGTGTAGCGGTAAATCTACAGATTTACAACGCTACAATCAGGGGCTCGATTATAGCCCCTGAATATTAGCCCAATATTCGTTGGGCTCAGCAGATAGCCTGATATGGCTTTGTCATAAGAAAAACAAATAGTATCTAATGGTGGCGAAGTTTATAAATTTAAAGGCCCGGCATGGCCAAGTGAGTTGAAGCGTGCGACTCGTAATCTGACGGTCGCGGGTTTACATCTCCGTCACACCAAACATGCTCGGCCTTTCAACCGTGAGGGCGTTATAATGTGATGGTCAATCCCACTATTCGTTGGTAAAAGAGTAGCCTAAGAGTTGGCGGTGGGTGGTGATGACTAGCTGCCTTCCATCTAGTCTCACACTGCTAAATTAAGGTCGGCTATCGCAGATGGCTCTCGAGTAGCTTTGCGCAAAGTTAAAAAAAACAAACAAACAAATCTATTAACTTATAGTACCTTTTCTCATGTTGTTACTATGGTTAATGAAAATAGCTGTAGTCAATGACTTTTGTGCTCTTATTACGGTTTGTTGTAGTTATTGTTTATTAAATTCACTGTAATCAACAATTCTATTGACCAAAACCAAACCGCTTTTACTCCGTCTTTCACACAGAAACACTTCCATCTGCTATGTAGATAATTCTACACTCTTAGCTTAGTTTGTCGATTTAAAGCTATACATAAGTCTTTCAAACAGAAAGAAATATCGTTAACAATCAGGGTGCCAAATTTAAGACCCAATTTACCTAAAAAGTTACAGTATTGACTCCAGCCAATTTAGTGAAAGAAACAATACTGTATTGTGACTACAAGTATACATAAGAAAAGACTGGAACATCAGAATATTGCTTTCTCTCTTTTGTTAACTTATTCTGTCAGTCTATATATGTGTATAGAGTATCGAAAGTTTGGTCAAATTTGAATATTGCCACAACTATTTAATTGTTTCGTTTTAAAATAGACCTAAACACTCTTAACGTTACATAAAAAAAGAGTAATTTAATATCAGTTGTAGATTAAGATATATATATATTTTTTTAATATTCAAGGATGTAAATTAATAAAATACATACTAATCACTCCTTTAGAATACAAAATTTACGTAAAATGTAATGCGTATATTATGATTAAAACAATACATTTGTTTGTTTTTTTATGTTAAACACCAAGCTACACCAAAGACTGATTATGCTATTTCCACTGATTTTTAGCGTTACAAGTTCACAGACGAGCTACCGAGGAGTAACATTGTTTTGTGAAAATTATAATTCGAAACACAAATTAACGACATCGTAAAAAATATTTTACACGTAAAAAAAATAATATAAATGGACGAACGATATAAAGATGTGATGTCAAAGAAAAATAGTCGAACTACACAAAATACTAGACCTGTAAAAATGTAATCTACAAAAACGTTCAAGTTATATAAATATGTAAACACGTAATATTAAAGTGGTTAAGTTAAACAAAGCGCAGCTAAGCCTAACTTTCACCTTTTTCTTCATTCATGGCCTAGCATGGTCTGGTTGTTAGAGCACTAGATTTGCAGTCTGTTGTGGGGTGTTATAAGTTAAACATCAGTCTCACTATCCATTTGTGAAGCGTAGCCCAAGAGTTGGCGGTAGATGATGCTGACTAGATGCTTTCCATCTAGTCTATCACTGCAGTACATTTCAAAATTACATATTTATATATTTTTATATAATGTGGATAATTTTATATTACATATTCAAGAAGTCCGGCATATTATGTAACATAATTTATTTTTCAATAAATAACACTTTCTTATACGACCAATCTCTTTGTTTTAACATAACTGCTTTTGGCATGAAAAATGTTTCGATCAGTTAACTATAGATTTAGCTTTTTTTATATTGAATTATGACATTAAGCACCTTTTGTTAAACAAAGTTTGCTATATGGTTAGCATCATTAATTTATATATTACTTTAGGCTCTGACTTCCACAATACACTTACTGCTTTTTCTTGTTGTTATAATAAAAATTAAAGTTCTTATTCATAGTTTGTTTCATATTTATTTTTCTTTAACAGACAAGTCCGACACGATCAGAAGATTAGGGATGCTTGACTCGCAGTCTGATGGTCGCGGGTTCGAATTCTTATCCCATCAAATATGCTTGCTCTTTCAGCCATGGGAGCGTTATGATTTGACTGCCTATATCTGCTATTCGTTGGTAAAAGAGTGGCCCAAAAGTCGGCGGTGGTTGGTAATAACCAACTGTATTCCCTCTTAGTCTTTCACTGCTAAATTAGGAACGAATAGCGCAGATACCTCTCGTGTAGCTTTGCGCGAAATTCAAGCCAAATTATTCCTGTTACATAACAGATGGACAGCAAGTTATCACTTAGTCCTTTAAGGTTATATCTACACACAGCCTTGAGAAAAATAATATTTAAACACACTTTTTTATCTTTCAGGAAATAATTAATACGTTCATAAATCTCTATAAAGTGCTTGCTTCCAAGACTGTGAATGACGCTTATTTCTATAAATTATTTTCTATTAGAAAAATAAAGCTTTTTAAGTATAACATGGCCTGTCTTTTCTAAACCTTAAACTTCTATTATTCCCTCCTATTATTTTCACGATACAGCACCAAGAAGTTACTAGTCTATAATCTACTGATGTACTGTATACTCTTGTAAACTTCAGTATCTCAACCTATTCTCGTAAGATAATTTTTCTATCCATGGAATCATATTAGTAGCCCTCCTCTAAACTCTTTTCAATAAGCCAATATCGTTTCTTGGATAAGGTGACCAAGTCTGTACACAGCATTCCAAGAGTTTGGTTTTGTTGAATTTCCGCAAAGCTACTTTTAAAAAAATGAAATTATACATCTAAATGCTAAGCTTAGGTTGATATGTAAAAAAAATCAGGTTGTTCGAATTTGTAATATTAGTTCACTGAAAAAGAATTTGAATTATATGGTAAGCTGGATGAATAGGTAGCAGATAACTTTAACTTGCAATAAAATAATGCATTACCTTGCAAATTGTATATCGCAGTTTGAATTATCAATATAATTCTGATGGAAATCACTTTAAAAGTGTTATGAAAGAAAAAATATCTTAATGTTCTGGTTGATCAGTCTCTTAAATCATTTGAGCAATATGCTGATGCCAGTTGCTAAGCAAATAGCAACTATGTTTAGTCTTGATCTCCTTACTTTAGTAAGAATATTGGATTGTTGAAAAGGATTGAGAGAAAGGCCATTGGAATAACTAACTGATTAACCGTGGCGTCAGTGCATTAGATTAGCGTGTGACGTATTCAGAAGGTCATATCTGCACCCTGAGAAGGGAGAAAAATAAAATTCTTTGTGACAGAAATCGGAGGCGAAACAGGAAATTATATATGCACACAGGATAAAGATTTCGCGAAGTTGAGGATTGCACATCGCGTAAAAAACAGTTTTTCCAGTATCACAAAAGCAAGAGCTCTATTATATATGATACATAGGAAGAAAAGTTGTCATACGACATTAGGTTAAAATCCCTGAACAAATATTTTTTCTTGAAAAAACGAGTTAGAGGTTACCTGATTTAGATATTTAAGATTTGTAAGGGAAATTATAATGCTAATGCTTCATATCTTTTCGTAGTTAATGGTGAGAATAGTAAGAATAGAAGACACAAATATAAGTTTTAGCATGGTTTGAGTTATCCTCAATTGAAACAGGATGTCTGGCCTTTGAAGCAAGTTGCTTTTAGATGTGGTTTATCGAGTTAATTTAAGGATATTTAAGGTAAAGCTTGATAAATATTTGGATGATAAGTGCTGTATAATTGTGTTGAATTTATCATGACAAGAATGTCATTTAGCGACAACAAATAAATTATTCGCTTTACTTGTTAAACAAATGTAATTCTCCACAGTGTCATTTCTATATCTTTGTAAAATACATATTACCTAAGTAATAGCACATATTATCTTTAATACATATTGTTGTACAATGTGTTAAGCTGATATTTACCACCAACTGTCAGTTACCAAATTACACATATGCACAACATTTTCAGTATGCTGCTCTCATTTGCTTGTACACATACACTGCTTTTTTCTTTGGTAAAACTTTACCATTTTTTAAATTTTAGAACAGACTGAGATTTTTACCCAAGAATCAATAAGTTTTGATAATGATGTTTCAAAACCTTCACTTTTATTGGATAATGATTTCCGTACGTTATTATACGTTCACTGAGTTCAGCTCTTTGGGATAGAAAATAAATTTAAAGCAGCTTACGTTATAAGTTATATTATATTGAGTTTATAAATATGTACAGTATATAATATTATACGTTAGTTTTAATATGAGAATAGAATATGACACTCCACAAGTAATTTATCTTATGTAACAAGATATTGACAGATGATTAATTTTAACACGTTATTTTCCAGAAAGAAAATGGCATTACCACAACAGGTCGAGTACGATACGAATGTGTTAGTCAAGGCTACACAGCCATGTGGCAAAGGAAAGTCTATTTCACTTGGCTCACCACCTACATTCTGATTCTACCAACCATATGTATCAGCTACTGCTACGTCAATGTTCTACGAGCTCTCTGTGCAGCTAGCCGTGAGAACCAGAACAAAAACAAAAAGGAAGAGATCTACCTTCGGCGCTCCGTCAGTGCCGCAGCTGTAATTCCTCGCGCTAAAATAAAAACTCTTAAACTCACAGTTTGTATTATTGGGAGCTTTGTGGTCTGTTGGACTCCTTACTTCATTCTTCATAATATACGTATTTATAGTAATTACACCATTCAGGTGCCCAAAGTTATGATTGTGGGGGCAGAAACCCTGGCATTACTAAACAGTGCGCTGAATCCGATTTTCTACGGCTACTTTAACGTTCGTGTTCGAAAAGGTTTCATTGAAATTGTTTACAGGAAGAAAGACTTTCACAGTTGCGTGGCAACGTCACAGTCGTACAGCAATCCGTTGGATTCTGTAGATAATCCATACAGCACTGCTGTCATACAGAACCACAACGTTCATCGGAAGAACATAAAGGAAAGATTTAATGTCGAAATGTGGAACCGGACGACCACCCACATGCATGGTGGAAGATACCGACATCCGAAAACTGACTTTTCCTGCTCACACGTGTAAACACAGTACAACTTACCGATTCGTATTTGTGTAGTGGATTTTATTAGCTTGCATTATTAAGTCTTCGTTTTTGTATTGGGTATTACTTGATTTTTCTCTGAGAAATATCCAGTTACTTAATGTTTTTTTATACTATCCCTAACACGAAATCGTTACAGATATTTTAAATTTAGATGTCAACTCATGATTCTGTTGAATAATTAATCATATTCTAAAATGTGTTTGGTTCCTGCTATAGTACTTGTCAATATGACATTTATTTGAACTGAATTTGTGATCTCAGCACATAGCACAACATTGTAAAAAAATATACCGTGCATGATCGTGTGAAAGTCTTTACTATACGTTCCCGAAAGCGAGACTAATATATTGAATACGTGTGTTATAAACATTTGTTGTTTTTATAAAGCTACAAACAGAGGATCTGTTAGTAGTTAAACGTGTATGAACGTAGAAGTTACCGACAACAGCACACTTTGTGAAAGTGTGCAGTAAGCTTAATTTACAGTTGGAATTATGATGATATGCTGAACTGCCCTGGCCAGTACCATTAGATTCATATGTTGGATCACATTAAGCACAATGTGCCAGAACCACATTGGACAGTAAGATCCTAATGGTACTGTGCACCATATCGGAAAATACTGACAGAGCGTTTTGAGAGAACAAGTTTGAACGTATTGTTGAATTTTGAAGATCAAATATCAGATAAAGTGTTAAAAGTTAATCAATGGAAGTAATAGTTGCTTCTACAGAATTTCATTCAGCGATGAGATTCATTGTAAGTTAATGTAGCAGTAGATTTAACGGTTGTTTCTATGTGCGCATCATATAGTTGTATGAAACTGGACAAGAGTTTTGTAGATGTGAAATGTTTTCTGGCGTCAGTGATTCATTTCTTAGTTAGCATGAACAGTTATTATAATAAATGTTCTGTTGGTTGTATCGTATTTAAAATGAATAAAATACTTACTTTCCTTCCATGGATAATTTTTACAGCACATCATAAAATTGAAAGTACAGCTGCAGTGTAACTTCACCTGATTCTAATTGGTTACACGTTGTAAGTTGTCTGTAACGAAAGCACAATGTCATAACGTATCATGTTCCCTCGGGCTATTTCCCTGAAAAAAAAAACAACACTTTTTTGTATTTAGATTGGACGATTTCATAATTTGTTTGTGTTTTCATAATCATCTTAATTTTATTATTGTTGTAGTATAATCATATGTTAATGTTTTCTAGTAATTACAAAATCCTCGTATAGGATTTTTGATGAAAAACAAACTGTTTGAAATTAAAAATCTAAAAAACTTGGATAAATAGAAGCAACTACTGATTTTGATGCAATGAGAATATTGTTTAACATTCAATGACACAGCTTATCTATATAGTTAAAAGTCTGGACAAGGTCTTGGAAGGTAATGACATCTATTTACACAGTAAGCCGATTAGAAACCAATAGTTTCTCATAAAAACAATTTAGATGTCACAAAAGCAACTAGACCCCTTACCACCACTAAGCCAGAAATCTTTATCTAAATCCCACGTGATACTCCAACACCACCATTAGACAATGTGTACGTCAATATATTAACCAACCAAGAAGCACCAGAACGCTTGACGTTTTACTGGTTAAAGAATAGGGCATTGTCCTCCAATAGCATTGTCCATTAAGTGATCACACGTCTGCATAAGAAAGCTTGATGAACAATAGGAACATCATTTACTTAAAATACAGAAGTCTGAATAAAAAAGCATGGACTAAGCCAATATTATGTATTCCATAATATTGACGATTGTGAATCTAAATTGGACAACTGAAGCAAGGGAGATGTAACAGAAATGTTTCAGGGAGAAAAAACACTATTTTGCGCAGTAAAAAGGAGAAAATGTTATTTTTTCTTAATTCACATCATAAGACGTGCGCACACAACGTTGGACAGTCGCACACCCTTCGTCAAATTCGAACCAAGGTAAGTCTACTAGAATACATTGTTTCCCTCGGTCCATATCATTAACAAAAAAGGAATGTATATTATATAGCCTTCGATACTTTTAAACATTTATTTAATTCAAGAGGCTAGAAAACCTGTTATTACAAGCCTAATGGGATTCTCCAACAATATCAGTCATGTACGTATTTAGTACTTCTCATGAAAATGATTTTGAATAATTTTTGACTGACCTAAAGATAAAGTTAACTCATGTATTTTTTATTTACACGCTACAGGAGTTTAATGTTGATTAAAATACGTGCTCTCATTTCTCCAAATATAGAACTGTTTCTCACACATTTTTCAGGGTGCGGACAAGGTAGCGCTACAAGGAAGCACAATTCAGTTTAAGGCTAGTTATTCACAAAGAAAAATGGGATAATAACTATCAGAAGTGATGTGCAATTAATTAATGAAAAAATACAAAATTGACCGTTATCAGCAATATGCATTGAAGAAAGAACACAAAACTTTCAGAAAAATGTGTATTAATACAGGAATAAGAACTATGGGTAAGAAGTGACGTGTTTTTATGAAAAAAAACATGAAATGGTTTGTTAGTAAGACATAAAGACATGTATTGGACAGTGTGTAAAATGTTGACTAAAATATATAGTATGTTCAAATCTGAATTTTTTTTAACGAACTATCTAACAACTTTGTTATCTTTAGAGGCAATATATTTGGTAGAATGTATTGTGCTCTCTGTATAATACTAGTTATAAATGTTTTTAATGCAATAATTTAGAAGAAATGATTTGCGGTTAAAATATTTCAATCAAGAAGAGTCAATACCGGCTTCTATCTAGTTTACTGTAAGAATGTTAAAACTACTTTAAGGTTCTCAGCTTCATAAAGAACCTCTGAAGGTACGCATGTCAATAAATATGAAAATGAATGACGAAACTTTGAATAAATTGAAATTATGAAGTAAATTCATTTCTACGCTCTATATTAACATTAGACCCTTCAGGTTCACATTGTTGAAGTTTTTTTCCAATTTTTATTCTTTAGATGATTAAAATTTTATTAAGACGATTATCTCATTCAAAGACAACCATTGTTCTTTACGTAGTATAAAGCGTTTTAACGTAAAACAAATTCATAATAATTCAGTCATTAATTCAAATTTAAACTCTGAATACAGTTTTAACAGAAGTAGATAGGCCTACTAAACCTGTTTTGTGATTTTCTAATGAATGTCATGTGTTGAAAACATCATTCTTTAAACCAATCAGGCCAAGTGGTTAGGACGCTCGACTCGTAATCTGAGAGTGGCGATTCGAATCCCCGTCCTACCAAACATGCTCGCCCTTTCAGCCGTGGGGGCGTTATAATGTGACTGTCATCATCACCATTCGTTGGTTAAAGATTAGCTCAAGAGTCGGCGGTGGGTGGTGATGACTAGTTGTTTTCCCTCTAGTCTTATGCTGCTAAATTAGGGACAGCTAGCGCAAATAGCCCTCGTGTAGTTTCACTCGAAATTACATAAAAATCTAACAAACAAATTCAATGAATCATGTTAAGATGCTTAATGTTCTGCGACTATTGAAATTCGGAAATCAAAGAAAAAAGCATTGTGGAAAGGAAAGCCAGTAAATCTGTAAGACAGTAACCTCAAGTTAATCGGCATTGCTTATCACATTCTTTAGTTGAGTAGACTATTCTGACCTGACGTGAATCGAACAATTATGGAATTTGCTTTTGCGTGCATCTGTTCTTAAACTATTAGATTTCCTTTTCAGCAGGTTTAAAAGAACAAGACAAATTGTTTCAGAAAAAATGAAAAAGAAGAATCCAAATAATAATCACTTGAGGTAGCTATTTATGCTCTAGTTTTGTGGAACTTAAATTTCCAGATTTGTTCTTTAAGTGACATTAATTCTGGATTATTTTAAAAAAGCATTTTCAACAAGTAAACCTGCTGTACTCTAGTGATGACATTCATTTAAAGTAGGAACTGTTTTTGGACTAACATCATACTTTATTCCGTTAACACAAATATCACACGTATAACACGTATAATTGTCTTAAATCTTAGCTGTTTAGGTCCCAGAAGGCTAAACGTGAAGACTTTCATGAAATTAATATCGTATTTTACTCATTAGTTAATTATTTTAAGTTTACTTGGCTTACAGAGAAACTTAATTAATTTTCAGCCGGCTGAGATTTCCTACTAATTGATAAATGTCTTCAAAGGAGATAATAACACCGCTTTAAATACGAACTGGACTAACCCTAAGTAACAATAACACGACCCAAACTTATTATGAGAAATAATAACACGATCTGAATTCATCAAAATAAATAGCAATAAGTCCGTATCACTCCCTAAACAAAAATATTGCGACCGTAACTCGTCATGAGAAAATAAATACAACCTGACCCATCATGAAAAAGAGTAATGTAACTCATAAGTTGTTTTAAACGTCTGTTTCCACTTGTAACGTAAATCATTTCCTAAAAAAGGATGCTTAATATTAATTAAGGAAATCATTTGTAATTAATTAACTAATTAATTTTTAATTAAATCGTCATAAAACGGACGTTTACCACTAATTAATTAGGTAATTAATTTTTTCTGAAAACGACATTACATTTGCTAATCATTATCTTGTCGTACAAGAACAATACGGTGATTAAAACTTACTGAAGTAATTAAAAATTTCATTAATATTATTTCACTGAAATATACTCTTCAAAACAAGAAACGCAAAAGGGATATTTTTGTTAGTTTAAAGAGAAATATATGTAATAACGTTACAAGCTCAGAGTATGTGATGTTACACGTGTTAAGGCACTGATTGTCAGACCAAAATGACAATAAAAGTTGTGCACTTTGAAAACGGAGGAAAACATCGGATTTTTCCCAAAACGCATGCGTGTCCAATAAATTTGTTTGAGAGATCTGCATGTTCTGCAAGTGCAACATGTGCAAAATCCCTATAAAAGTGACGGGTTCTCGGTTTCCATAGCTCAGTGTTAAGCCACCGACACGCGATACAGTTACGCCAAGACTGACTGAAGCACAACGCAACAACGCCGTTGGTCGCTTGGAAGCAAACGAATCTCGATCAAATGTTGCCAGAGCTGTGAATGTCCACCCAAGCACCATCACAAGGCTATGGAATCGTCACCAACAACATGGATCAACTCGTGACCGTCCACGATCTGGCAGACCTCGTGTGACCACGCCCGCACAAGATCGCAACATCCGGCTACGTCATCTTCGAGATTGGACCACCACTGCGACGTCTACTGCCTCAACCATACCAGAGCTGCGTAGGATTTTTGATCAGACCGTACGCAACCGTAGACGAGATTCTTAGGCCCCATGTGCAACCCATCATGGTGAACGTCAACGACATTTTTCAACATGACAACGCCCGTCCTCACACAGCCCGACTCACCACTGTCTTCTTGAGATGCCAAAACATCAACGTTCTTCTCTGGCCCTCCATATCATTAGATTTAAACCCCATCTAACATCTTTGGGACGAGTTGGACCGACGTCTGCGACGGCGACAACCTCAACTGCAGACTCTACCTCAGCTTGCAGCAGCTTTGCAGGCTGAGTGGACAGCCATTCCACAGGATGTGATTCGTCATCTCATCGCTTCCATGGGCAGGAGATGCCAAGCAGTTATTGATGCTCACGGGGGGCATACCCGTTATTGACGTTGAGTGACGTTAAACTTCAACTAGTGAGCGTAGACTTTGCCTTTGCAGACTTTGGACGTTCAGCAATGAATGTGCAAAGTTTCACACATGTCATACAGAACCACCCGGGATAAACTTGTTAACAATTTGTCTCATATTTTGCCTTTTGTGTTTCTTTTTTTGAAGAGTATATTTGAACCCAATATTTTTTATATGCTATTTTATTACAATAAAGATTTTGCAATCCGATATACTTAAAAAAAGGCACATCTATTAAGGACATATTTACATAAAAACGTTTTACAACAAAATCGGTCCGGCATGGCCAGGTGTTTAGGGCGCTCTACTCGTAAGCTGAGGGTTGTGGGTTCGACTCCCCGTCACATCAAATATGCTCGCCCTTCCAGCCATGGTGGCATTATAATGTGATAGTCAATTTAACTATTTGTTGGTAAAAGAGTAGCTCAAGTGTTTGCGGTAGGTGGTGAGGACTAGCTGCCTTTCCTCTAGTCTTATACTGCTAAAGAACGGCTAGCGTAGACATCCTACGTGTAGTTTTGCTCGAAATTTAAGAACAAACAAATATACAACAAAATCATAAACAAACATATCATTATTGTTTTTGTGGAATCCAAATCTATATTGGAGTTTTCGTTTTGATATCTACACAAAGTTAATGAGCAAAATATGTCCAATATTGTCCACACACAGATGAATATGGTCCTTGCAGTACTTTTGACAACTTATTATGATGAATAATCATATATTGAGATTACGTGGAGGTAGTCCTAATGAATGAAAATATTCTCCTTTTTTGCTTCGACCAAAATAAATACAAACCCAGTGGCTGCTGGGTTTATGACTCGGATACAGGCAGACAATGTATGACTGTTTTACTGCATGGTCAGAATGAGTGTAATGAATAAATTTCTAACTTATTCATATCTTCTTAGGTATCTGTTATAATGTTTCTAGACTGATCGATTTCTAAAATTGTCTGAACTCCTGCATATGCTAGAATATTTATAGTGTTAGGTAAAATATAAATTTCCCTTCTTTTACCAAGTTAAAGTGAGAATATCCAGCAGATAGATCTGGGGTAAGATAAAGGCAAAGAAAATATATCCTCACGTGTACGTATCGTACCTCAGCGTTAAAATATATGTATAAAGGTCAAGTGAGTATATTAATATTGTAATATTTACAGTTGTATGAATGTTTCTTCCAAGACCCGTCAACTGCATTATTATAAACACATCCTGTAATAAGACGTGTAGGTATTTGATCTAAGAAAGCGTTATCAATAAACGTTTATTAGTTTCCCTGGAGAATTTAAAAGGATTTACACATTATATATATTCAAAGAATATTTGGATGTTCCTTTCTGAAATGCTTTAGCATGTGACAAAACAACTGACTAACTGGTCTTGAATGTTTAGCGTAAAAAATATGTTTGTGTACAATTTTGAATCCCAGTTTTTAAATTGACATAATACAGAACAAATCTTAACATGTTATGAGTTGGAGATTTAAGATTATGTTATTAGGCAGAAATTGGTATTGTTAAAATGTATACAACTGTAAACGACCGATCATGTTTACTGTTTGACTACCACGTATATCTACATGCCACTCTTTGATTCCATGGTTAAAATCGAAACCGTCAAAATTAACTGTTTTATCTTTTATACACATGAGTGATGTCAAATAAACTCTCTTAGCTTCACCATTATAACTCAGTAAAGTTTCCGTGTAGGTCTTGTATATATAAATGTGGTGGAACAAAGAAATGAGTTTATGATTAAAGTGTACCTCTACTTGATAAAACAGAGAGTGAAGTAACAAGGTTACAGGTGCAGATTTCTTCATCCTATTTTACATCTGTACCATCAGGATTGACAATTTTTGCCTTTACATGAAGATACGATTAGAATAGATCTAAATATTCATCTCCTAATCATGATATAAAAAGGTTGGTAAGTCCTATGCTGGTCACTGAAGATAGAAGATAATATTTAGTCCACTGACCTTCCTCAATTACTGTTTGTGCAGAAGGGAGAGAAAATTAGTCTAGTTCAGATTTTGTACACTGATAGGACTTTTCATGGGATAGGAAAGTCATGATTACTTGTTGAAGAATCTGGAGTCTGTTTTTCTTCTCTTAATTTTAAATATTCTGAACATGGGACCTTTATATTTCTTGTGTGTTTTATGTAAAACGTATTAAGTCAGATTCTGATCTCCATGTATTGTTCATTTTTTTCAGCATTAACAAAAAGGTTTTCTTGTATGACATAAGATACTAAGTTTCCACCTGATTCAAATGCCTGTTTTCCTAGGGAAAATGCTATCTTTTTCCAAAATAGTACAGCAAAACGAAATAGGTTGCTTTCAACGTCTCCCATATCGTGTCCCCGTTGTTACTGGCTACCAGAATAACACGGTAAACTGTTACCCACTTGATAATCGTAATATACATCATAGACGTCTGAATCTTGATTGAAAGTAACTGTCATCACTGGGAAGGTGGAGTACTTACAATCACTCTTCCTTGTTCAAATGAGACAGGTCGACCAGTATCGCCCTTTATATCAATCTCTGTAGTCTGAAAACTTTCTTTAGACATGGGACTATATTGAGGATTTGTAGATGTTTCAGTGATCACGTCTTTATCCTGGCTTTTAAATAAAATACACCATGCATGTTAACAGTCTACGGCGCTATAGTGTAATTGTGTAATTATTATTAAATCCAGTAAAAACTAATGGTCAGGATCGAATGTTATAAAAGCTCCACAATTTACGTTAATGCTTGTTTTTCGGATGAAAGAATCGTAAGTAAATATACATTCATTATAGTGTTTATGAAGTGTACCTTCTACTTGGTTTAAGATTCTAATTAATTTTTCAGGTTCTTTGTAATGACCTGTTCTAATATAATTTATTATAGAAGCACATTCAGAGCATGAAAAATATGATATCTCTCCTGTGTCTGATGGTTAATAGGTTAACCTTCAAGGTTAATAGGTCTCGGAAGAGAGTTATATGGTTTGTGAGAATATAATTACCAAATTAATACATAGAACTATTACTAGATATTGTACCATACAATTGATTCATGTCGAAAGACGAGAAAGAGAATTATACATAACATTTTCTGAAGACAGGTGATTCAGATATGTTTGTCGAATCACGTATTAAATTTATCAAAATAGCATTTCCATTTTACTAAATATTGTTTGCTTAACCCTTCCTTTATCACGTAATATTACTTAAACAGCATAAACGTCATCGGGAGACTTGCGTTTCTTTGTAATTCAAATTCGCAAAATGTTCCATTTAATTATTATTTTTATATAGTCGTTACTAATAAACTGGTGAATGTTTCTCCATTTTCTTGTAAATAACAAATATTTCTTCTGTCCACCCAGACATTTATCCTTTTCAAATTTAAGCTTCACTTAACTGATACATATTTGGCCACCTACTTTTAAATTGAGTTTTAATTTAGTGGGTGGTTTGTAAAGTGTTTTCCACAGAGTAATTAGAGTGATTAACACATATTGGTCTCATTTTAAAGGTTCGATGATACGATTTATTATATACATTGATCAGATGTTTTAATACAGCGATATATTTATATGTTCCACGATGATTAAGTAGCAACACATTCTAGTTTTAAGAATGCGATTAAATCTTTATACTATTGACATTTTTTTTCATTATATGTAGTAAAAAAGTGAATGTCTTTCTTTTGAGGTATCGTTGAAAGAGACGATTAGTAAACTCTGTCCAAGCATCGGTTTGAAGTTTACAAGATTTTCGACCCTGTTTTGAAATATGTTTGAAAGTTTTACCTTCTTTATCCTTGAGTAGAATAACCCATGAATATTCAGAAAACACGTGATACACGTGAGTAAATACTTAAACTGGTTGTTCTATTGACGTAAGTTAGAGAGATTCACCAAATCAGCTTGCCTTTGTTCATTGATTCCTGAAACTATAACTCAGTTTGTCAAAAACTTATATTTTTCTAGATTGTATAGAGTGTTTGTATCCTGTTGACTTAACTAATTCTTAATCTTTGTTAGAATTACAGATTTTTAAGCACTTCTAGAGATCTGAATAAAGGTTGTACTGTATCAAAACAAGCAGGATGTGTATGGTTAAATTACCAGATTATAGAGTTTTATTATACAATATTATGAGTGCCTTGTACTTTTATTTAATTATTTACCCTCAAATTTGTCTCTAAGAGTAGTAATAATTTGACCTTTACAACAGACAATGTTAATTCTTAGACGATTCAAGATATTACCGAACTTGAAAAGCTGAAAACATACCATGACGACAGTCAAGAGAGAAATGAATGAATAACACAATAATACTTTATTAAAAATGACACCATTTAGAAACAGTACGTTCAGGTTATTTTAACACGTGTATCATGTTTCATATTCATCCTTGATAATCTTTCTACAAAGTATTTCCAGTTTGTAGGGTTAAATGTTTTCCGTCGTTGATTATCAAGTCGATTATGTTACTATTTAGGACGGATCTTCTTTACTAATTCACTACTATAATTCCATGTTAGATCCCGACTGGAATATATCATGTTTACTATAATTTCAACTTTCTTTTTATATTTCTCAGAAACGATGTCGACAATTTCTTAATGTTCACGAGTTGATGATTCTATTTTAATTTTAACTGGTTCTAAGACTTGTGAATGAAAGGTCTGGAGACGTGTTACAGTTAGTTCATTATCTTTGCTTTATTATATAAAGTTAATGTATCATTTTGTGTGATTGACTTCATATCATTATCTATACAGTTTAATATTTTATGTGCAGCTATTCGTAAACCTTGAATTGATAAAGAAAGCGACCAGTTCTTGAGAAACGAGAGCACTTTGTTTTACCATATTTTTAGATTTCAGCAGCTTTACTGAAAGCTCGTCCAACCAAATCACCAAATAATGAAGATATTAATTATTTGAGTAACGGTAAAAATCTTCCTTTCCGTATTATCAAGTTTATTCTCTGTTTAACTGATGTTTTCGTGACAACCAACTCTCTTAGCAGTAATACATTTCTAGTTTTGTATGTTCATTACGAAAACATTACCATTTAAAACACATTCACAAATCTCAAGATAAAGTCAATTTTAGCTCTAGCAATTATTTCTGTAATTTGTTTACGTGTAGCTTCAGGTAGTACATGGAGCAGCTCTTGATGTAGTTTAATAGTTTAGTTTTAAGTGTCACGATGACGGAATGAAAAGCGACAGTGAGATCAACATGTAAAAACTGTTTCTTCATTTATCCATTTAGATACAGTTTCAACTTTCTTTATACACCAGTGATAATAATTGTTAATATAAATTGGATGTAATAGAGTAGATTTGGATGTTGATCATCAATGGAGCATCCAAACAATTCCAGAGTGTAAAAAGAAACTTTCAGCAGACTTGTCAACATCTCGGCTTTCTCTCTCCCCTTTACAAAAACGACTGTAAAGGTCTCTCTCAACAATTTAACTACACTCTACGGGTAAAAATAGTAAATATTCCCGGGTTTCCATTGAATACTATGAATGTGTCACGTCACCCAATTACACTGACAACGGCCAGCATTTGAAAGTTATTTACTTAAAAGCGATTGTTTAAATAAAAACACATTTATATATCCAGTGACTCAACATCTGAATACAAGTTCTTTAATTACATATGGCTTATTCTTCAAATAAAACCATTCCTTTTCTACAGTAGGATATGTCATATTAATAAATGAGTATTCAATTAAAATGTATTTTAACTTACTTCGGTACATATATTATGACGTTATCTTTAGGGGAAAAAAAAGTCCTGTCCTCATATGGATCTATTCAGACGTTTGAAGTTTCAACTCAATGAGTAAATAACTATATGGTGGTCTCGTTGCGTATTGGCAAACTTCTTCAGAATATATGTATATGATGGAAACATTTGTTTCCATATATCGATAATTTAAACTAATATTATGCACTTCTCTAGACTAACTAAAATGATTCTGTAGAACATAAATACAGATAAATTAAAGTGGCAACTTCAACATGTAAAAAGTTGGGACACCTATTTTTTCTTCACTTTCAATCATGAGATCGTAAGTGATAAAAAGGTTTGGTTTAAAAGACCGTAATTAATCATGCACATTTTCATGTAACCTTTTAACAAATTGAATTCTAGGAAAGTTTTCCATTATTTTTTGTATCCAACGGAGAATTTTCACCATAAAAACATATAATATCTTCAGGAATAGGGTAAATTACTTCGTAATGTCGGGAGAGTAAAAACTGGCATCTGGACAGGACCTCGATATTCCTGATTTCACTTAACGTTAAAAAGTTGTTGTTTTGTATTAAGCACAAAACTACACAATGGGCTATCTGTGCTTTGACCACCACGGGTATCGAAACTCGGTTTTTAGCGTTGTAGGTCCGCAGACATACCGCTGAGCCACTGGGGGACATGTTAAAAAGACGAGAGAAATATCCTTTCTGCAGTTCTTCTAATCCAAATGTTTTTGGAAACATTAACAAAGACTTGGGTATAATATTATAGTTGCCAGTTATCCATGACTTGGAATGACCAGGTGATTAAGGCACTCGACTCGTAATCTGAGGGTAGCGGTTTCGAATCCCCGTCACTCCAAACATGCTCGCCCTTTCAGCCGTGGGGGCTTTATAATGTTAAAGTCAAATCCCACTATTCGTTAATGAAAGAGTACCCTAAGAGTTGGCGGTGGGTGGTGATGACTAGTTACCTTCCATCTACTCTTACACTGCAAAATTAGAAACAGCTAGCACAGATAACTCTCGTGTAGCGTTTCGCGAAATTAAAAAGCAAACAAACAACCATTTCCTCTAGTCTTACACTGCTAAATTAGGGACGGCTAGCACAGATAGCCCTCGAGTAGCTTTGTGCGAAATTCCAAAAAAACAAAACAAAACAAAACTTTTCCCCGTTTAAATCGTGAATCTCACAGTAGTTTATGTCGTGAATTCCTGTTTCCTGATCTGTCTTAAAATAAAAAAAATAAATGTTTATTTGACAGATATTTGACATCTTTGTCCCTGAGAAAACATGAATGGTTGTTTAAGACATACTATTTACATCCTACGTAAATGTATTCACCACAAGGATGAAATTCATGATTACGTTTCTTTCTGTTTATAATGATAAAACAAGTCTTACACTGGTAAAGTTTGTCACATGAAGATTTTGTCTGTTTACCGTTCTTTGTTTTATGTCGATTGTAACCTTCTATAGGTTTACAGTTTCTGTTGGAGTTACCACAGATTGACCTTTCAGACATTTGTTACTATATAATAAACGTTACAATACTCTAAACAATGATATTCATTTAAATGCTCGAATGATTTATCACATTCTGAACAGTTTTAACTTGCCTCAAGGAAACATTTCATTCGCATAATGACGTCGAAATGGTGATCGTGATACCATGCATAGCTTTTCTATGAGTGTGGAGAACCATTATGTGTCACGCGAATAAAGTTTTCTGATGAAACTGCATGTGTTATATTTAAACATTTAAATGACGTTCAAATTCACTGATATCTTCTATGCTAAATGGTTCTTCTAAGACATTAGGTAAAGCATGAAGTCTTTAATTACTAGTAGTCATAGTTTACCTCCGATATACTTATAATTTGGATCTTTCTGAGATATGCTAAGCCTAATACTATTGTTTTAGCACAACAAGGATCGTTTTGGTATTTATAGAAGTAACTGATATTTTCGTAAGTTGGTCAAGAGTAATATTTGATAATTTGCGTTTGATGTTATCTACTTATAATTCCAATGTTGTAACTTCTATTTTAAATAAGTCATCTAGTGGTATATCCTTTTTATTTTGATTTACATTTTCTAGTGTAAATAAAATCGTTTTAGGTGTGAAAATATCCTTATTTTGTAAGCATGCGCATATTGGTTTATCGAGATGGTTTGAATAAACAAATATTCTTACTTTATCTTTACTGTTTAGATATTTAGTTATATTATCCAGTATGTTTTGAATGTTAGTATTGGGTGGTGTCCAAAATATTTCTAAGTCGTTGTGTTTTACGATTAAAACAAATATTGTAAGTAGTAGAAGTTGCTTTGAACTTTTACCTTTCCTAATTACAAACTTTCTAACAATAAATTATTTGTGTTTCTTCTAAGGATAATTAGCAGATAAATGTAAAAAAAAATTATTACCAAATGTAATTTGAAAAGCAAAATAATTTAAAATGTGTGAATTATATATAAGATTTAAAAATATATCTTTTTCCTCCCTGCCAGACGGTTTCTTGACACATCGGGAAGTTTGTTTAGCTTTATCGATGTGTTTCTGTAAAATGAAAAGGTAAATTACGTCTATTTATATACAAAAAATCTGTATTACTCAACATAACTGATGTGAAAACAACACAGTTAGTCAAACTTCAGTCTCTTCAACAGATATAAGCCACAGAAGGAAGTTAATATCACCTAACTGTTGGCATACATTTCGCTCGACTAAACAATACATTAAATATCCAGATATTGCATTTGCAACAAAACCAGTACCTCGTAGGAATGATATTCCAGTTCTACATTCAGCAGCAATTTGGGAAAGAAAAGAGTTATCCTGCAAAGTAAACAATGAATCATCTTCATCCTCATCAATTGGTAATTCTACTCCTTTGGCACCTCAACATAAATTACATCATTGGTCACACAGGAAAAGCTGAGTTATATGATTCGTGACATATCAATATCAAATCAGCGTGGAGAACTTCTTGGCTTTCGTTTACAACAATAGTATTAATTAGCTCCTGGAACAATAGTTTCAGTTTATCGAAATCACCATCAAAATCTTGCTTCTCATTACAGTATGCAAAATGTTTTGTGTTTCGGTACAAATGTAGTTGTACTGATGGAAGAATTAAGCACTGAACATCATTCTTTTTGTCTACTCACCTTAAGTTAGTCCGAAAACTGCACAATAGAAACACTAAGCCATCGACCTCTATTGTTCGTACTGTGAACATGAAAGGAACTTGTCAAAGTATGAAGATTATACATGTTAACTGGAATTTTTACTGAGCACATAAAATTATTTTCACGATGTATAATATAATATTTTGAATAAATCAACCATAACTCGAAAAGTAGAAATGATCAGAAATTTACAATTTGAGTTTTAGAATCAATATCTTTAAATTACTTGGAAACAGTTGCGTGTTTTCTAATAAAAGAAAAAAATTATTATCATTATTATACTCTTCTCGTTCTTACAACAAATTTTTCCTCCTATCTCCTCAGTTATATCATCATCTCTCTTAAGCCTCTTTTTTTTTACTTTCATTATCAATATTTCTCTCATCTCACTCCTCATAAGAATTTCCTTCACTTCTTATTCCTATTAACAATTTCTCCTTCTCTCCGTTTTTCTCACTTTTATTATAAATATCTTTTTTCTAACTCTCATTAACAAATAGAAAATGATTAACTGTAAACTATTGACGTACAGAATTGGTTTTAAAGTAGCTTATTCAATATAAGGGAAATTATATTTCATTTTACATGGTTGAACACAACTATCACACAAGCTTCGCTAGATTGGCTTTCTAAACAAATTCGTCATTCTAAAAATGGCATTTCACTCTATATACTTAAGCACAAGTATCGTAAGATTAACACCATATTGCGTTTCAAAACATGAACTTAATCCCACAAAAAATGATGTTATTTATATTTATAGTTTAATAATTACCAAAATAATTTCAATGGAATTGATCTTGAAAAACTTATTCATTCTAAGAATTTTTTTACTTTACATAATTTAACACAAATACCTTAAAAATCGAAAATATGGATTTCAAAACAACTTAATCGTCTCAATTTATATAATTTAACACAATTCTCTGGCTGGTAATGTTAAGACATGTTTTGACACTAGAAATATTGATGATTCTTATGGTGGTCTTCATACTAATAACCTTTCTCACCCTCATGATTAAAAAGAAAAAGATATAATGATTAAAAGCATTTACATAGAAATTGCTTAACTTGTGAGTGGTCCCGGCATGGCCAGGTGATTAAGGCACTAGACTCGTAATCTGAGGGTTGCAGGTTCGAACCCACACCAAACATATTCGCCCTTTCAATCGTAGAGGTGTTATAATGAAACGATCAATCCACTATTCGTTCGTAAAAGAGTAGCTCAAGAGTTGGCAGTGGGTGGTTATGACCAGCTACCTTCCTTTTAGTCTTACACTGCTAAAATAGAGATGACTAGCGCAGATAGCCCTCGTACAGCTTTGCGAGAAAATTCAAAAACAAACAAAAACATATAACTTGTGACGATACAGTATTTAACAATACATTCACCGGCTATGTTACAAACAATACATTTACTGTAATAAACAGTGATTTTCAGGGTTTACGCTCCCATACTAAACACGTTTACTTATCTAGCTGCAAAAATGTAAAGTTCAGTATGCATACAAGTCTTTTAAATGTTTGAAAAGCAGAATGAATAGCCCAAGACACTCTACTAAAAACAAATGTCCAAGCTTAGTACTTCAACCCTCCACTTCATGCCTTTGTAGATTTTGTTATACAGCTCATAGAATAATAAAAAACTGTAACTTAGGATTTGCCAGCTCTTGTAGATTATGTTTTAAAACAAAGTGCAGAGCATTTAGAGAAATACTGTAATATCCAAAAGGGAACGGGTATTAACTCGTTCAATATCATTGGTAATTCCATTCAGTAAAAGGAGAAAAAGTCAAGGCTTTGAAGCGAAAACAATAGAAACATTTGACAATAGTAATCTTTTCACTGTTTTTTCCTATTGATAAAATTAAAGTCTTCAGTTAACAATGTTAAGGACTAAAATATATTAAAGTACTCAAAAAGATCAAGGCTGTTTAGCACACAACTAAAATAATTATTTTAAAACCGATCAATGGTTTCAAAACGCATTTTGCATGTTTCGCCGTCGATTCATCATCCTTGAATTTTATCCTTTTAATATAATGTATTTTAATAAAATATTAGTATTAGACCTGTAACATCTTTAAATACTACGTTATCAATCCAGTTCCTTAGGGATTTTATAGAATAATAATAGTATTCAATCTATAATTTCACGTTATAAACTCTTCTAATACTTGAAAATCTCCATGGAACTGAATTAAGAATGTAGAGTAAAACAAATAATACTAATGTCTTTAGACAAATACAATTATAATAATCTCTCGCCAGCTTGTAAAAGGCGTACAATCCTATGAGACCGTTATTACTCTTTTACACATTCTTGCACGACACGTTTGTGCAATACGGCCAACATGTCTTCAAACAAATATAACGAATAATGGAAAATAACTTCAGCCCCTCAGAGGCCTATTCGAACCGGAATTGTCATAAAGTCTTACTAAGAAAACTATAGCAAAACTTCGAACACCAGTCATGCTTATAAATACATATATATTTATGATATTTGCATATTTAATGCATATTTAAGTTTTCCTCAACAAAGCGAATCAGATTAATCCATGGCAGTTCAGTCCATGACAAAGTTATAATATTAAAGTCAAATTGTAATACTTAATTTTGTTTTCAGCATTTTTAATTGAGCATTAAAGTTTTAAATAAAATGACCTCTTTCAACTTTCTAATTACAAACTTTCCATTTTCACTACTTTCACAGTTTATTAGATACAATAGAATTTCTTAACATTAAAATACTTCTTGGATAGAACTTGTACGCTAACTTTCATTTTTAGCTGAAGCACAGCTGCTTATAGACCTGCTCAGAGTTTTTTGTTTGTTTTTCTTCAAGTACAAACTTTTATCACAAATATTTGTCATTTCGTGACGGATCTGAGATCTTAATACAATGTTTGATTCAGGAAGTCAAACATTGTAGACTGATGCTTTGACCACTCTCAAGGCCTGATATATTAACTTACTCCTGTCCTGCTTAAAAGAATTTCAATTTTAGGATAGACTGATACAGATCCTGATGATGAATAAAACTGAATCATGTATACGTGCGCCACAATCTTGGTATTGGTGAGTCACAAAAATATAGCTAATGAAAAAGAAAAAAAAGGTCTTATAAATTAATTTACTTTACTTATGTCTAAAGGATTTTTAAGTACTGTGTCTATTGAGGATTCCCACTTGTTTACAAATACGGTTTCTTATATCGCATTTTTAAGTACGAAGTTTCGTTACTTTCTTTGGGAAATTGAACAATATTCTTGTTACTAGTTATGGATCAAGAAGTTTAACAGAACATTACACCTTTCTTAAAGCTATTTTCTCTACACTTTAAATTTTATTTCTTTTATAAATTATTGTAGATAGTACTTAACAGCTTGCACTCAACTCGTAATCTAAAGGTCTTTCAACGGTGGGGGCGTTATAACTTTATGGTCAATCCCACTATTCGGTGGGTTGTGATGACTAGATGCCTTCCCTTTAGTCTTACACTGCTAAATTAGGGACGGCTAGCGCAGAGAGCCCTCGTGTAGCTTTGCGCGAAATTCAAAAACAAGAAGAAACAATTAACCGCATTAGTATATTAACCACTATTTGTTTTAACTTCTGTTGGATTAAGTTCTTATTGCGTATAGTTATTAATAGCTATACAATATTTTCGTATGTAGTATGACGTTACGTTATTAACTAAGTTACATTAGTTTCTGCTAATTATTTTATTTACCATAATTGTCGTCAATATAACCTTTCGTTATTTATCTTATTATTATTATTGAACTTTCTCGAGGCTTATCACTTTTACATTTCAACTTTCATAGAAGATTTAACCTCCTCTATTTCCTGCTGCCTAATCCATGTGTTTTTAATTGTTAAAAGTGAGATTAGTTGTGTTAAATATACTTCATGATACGTTTAACATTATTTTTTTGGTTTTATATATTATTTAACACTGTTATATTTTTATTACAGAACAAATATTCCAGCTATTTATTGTAAGATTCACGTGTTCATTTAGTTTCTTATTTTATGTCTATATAACTATTAGTTTCGGCTGCATTATTGGTACTGTCCTGTTAATAGACTTTACTCTTAAACAGTAACATGTGTCGCAGCAGTTTATCTCAGATGCTACACTTTTCTGAACTTACACTGTTTAGAGCTGGTTAATAGGTTTTTATTTGCCACAAGACGTTTTTTAGTAGAAGGTATGAAAATTCCCTCTTATACGAGTACACAGAATCTATACTTTTCAACAGATATCAAATTTCAAAGAGTATCTGAAGCCATGAACTAATGTTTGTATGTTCCGTTAGTAAGATGTTCTCTACTATTTCTTTAGTGTCACGCTTATTAACAATACTGGCTAAAATATTTAATACACTTATTTCATTTTTCTCTTATTACACTTTTATTATAGATATTGTTAATTCTAACATAAATTCACCAAACTTGTAGTACCTCGTGAGATACTAGACACAAAGACACAAGAAATATTGTTAAAAGGAAGGGTACCCACATAACGAAACAATGCATTATAATCTTTATAAATAAAATTTTTGTTTTTAAATTTTCGTGCAAAGCTAAACGAGGGCTATCTTTTCTAGCCATCCTTAATTTAGCAGTGTAAGACAGTTGTCATCACCACCCACAGTAAACTTTTGGTCTACTCTTTTACCAACGAATAATGGTTTGACCATCATAGTATAACGTCCCAACAGCTGAATGGGGAGCATGTTTGGTGTGACAGGAATTTATAAGCAAGAAAAAACGTAATTAAAGTATAATAATTAGCTATACCCATTACCATGTTAATTTCTGATATCAGTCTAAGTAGTTAGCTTGCTCTGATCGGAATTAATATTAACTAATAATAAATACCGTAAAAATGTCGGTAGAACTGTTTTTAAAACAACTAATTGATCCTAAGAATTATGCTTCACTTTACATAGTTTGGTCCTCTGACCGTTATTTTTCTTTATATTAACTTACTGCTAGGTTTTTTAAATCATGCACGGCATGGCCAGGTGGGTTAAGGCGTTTAACTCGTAATCTGAGGGTCGCGGGTTCGAATCCCCTTCGCACCAAACATGCTCACCAATTCAGTCGTCGGGGCTTTATAATGTTACGGTCAATCCCACTATTCGTTGGTAAAAGAGTAGACCAAGAGTTGGCGGTGGGTGGTGATGACTAGCTGCCTTCCCTCTAGTCTTACACTGTTAAATTAGGGACGGCTAGCGCAGATAGCCCTCGAGTCGCTTTGCGCAAAATTAAAAACAAACAAACAGTATTTGCCTTGATTTTATTGTTTGTAGACTCGAGTTGAGAATTTTTGATTACTCTTATTATTATTTTTCCTAGAGTTATTACAACAAAAGTACTTTTTTCCGTTATTCGACTCCAGAATTTATTTACTCATTTTCCTTTTTCGCCTACGTTAAATGACAAAAAGATTTTCCCTTGACACCTATAACTTTTTTATTATTACTTTTTCAACCCTCAGATCTGCTTATGGTAGAAATTAATGGTCGTATCTATCTGTAGAAATTATGTTACAACAGAGAATTCACGCGAACTAAAATTATTGAAATAACAAACTATGGAGAAAGTTTATGATGACATGCGTAACATACTGTTGGCTGAGGAATTACCAAAATTATAGCCAAATAATTCAGGGTATTATTATGAATAAAAACACAGATTTTCCGGCATGACTAGTTTACGTTCAGACTCTGTATCATATGATGGGATGTTTGAAACTAATGATCAATAACAAATTTTATCTAGAAAAAACACTCTTCTTTAAACCTAGCGGCCGAAATTAACATTGTTGAAAACAAATTTTCACTGTATCACCATGAAAGTCATTGTCGTAATTTACAGTTCAGGTTTCTTTGTTTTGACGAAAGATTGCGTTTTCTACTTCTCGTCGGGTAAACAAAAATACTCAAAATATTTGAGAAGTGTACAGAACAGAAAACAACCTGATAACTAACAATTAAGTTAAAAGTTCCTGTATCTGAGATTTGTAAGTGAGAAAAATTTATTTAATTATCAATAAAAGTTTTAACGAATCTTCACGAGGCTTAGTGATAAGAGTGAGGATTGTAACGTTGTAAATTAGGCTTTGATGCTCGCGTTAGGTAGAGTACAGATAATCCTTTGAGAAGTTCAGTTTTTAACAACGAACAAAAATATCTTAAAGAAAATTTGAAGATCGATAACTGGAAGATCACGAAGCAAAAGAAGGCAATCAGACATCCTTCAAACAAACAGGCAGACAGTCAGCGATCAGACAAACAAGCAGACTAAAAAATAACTTTCTTATCTAAGATAAACTGGTGGCCATGCTACTAATGATTGTATTTAAGATAGCATTGATTTTTATTGAAGTTCCTGAACTATATGGATTACCAATTCAGCGTTCTAATAAAAATGTAATAATTTAAGATACAACGAATAACCTGAGTATCTTGATATTGATGTGTATCAAAGTAATTAATAGTAGAATGTTTCACGATTACGAACGATTAATAGTGGATGAAAACTGATAACAGTGTTATCGCTTTTTCCAACAGGACTGAAACTGACACCATTTGTTTTTCAACAAATCTGGGTATAAAGAATTGCATAATTAGGTTTCAACACCATAATAAGTTGTATTTTTAGTTTTTGAAAGCAAGTACAATAATAATTGTTAATTTTTAATACGTTTATAGATAATGTTGCTAGTTCAAATTAATCTAAAAGTGATGTCGCTGTTTCTCTGACTGGAAATAATCGTTTTAAGACATCTGAAAATCCCTTTGTTGGTTTTCTAATATAACCTGAAATGACATCATTATTTTTATGTGTGATGGGAATTGTTGTATTATTTGACCTTAATGTTTATGTTATGTCCCGTTTTGCCTATATGAATGATAGCGAATCGATCACATTGAAACTTGTATATGCTCTTCTTGTTGAAGTAATCAAAATAAACCTTCCTCAGATGACCTTTGACTTTACTGAATAAAAGTAACTTTCTTGTTTATTTTGTATGTTTTTTTTATATGTTTCCAAATGTTTATGATGTTGTTGGTCACATAGCTATGCTATGGTAAGGCACCTATTACTGTGTCTGAGTTTGTAAATTTTATTTCCTTTATGTAGATCATGTTGTTTTTCCCTTTCTTTCTTTCTGTTACATAGTTTGTTATTAATATTTGGTTAATATTTTAGTTACAGTATGCTTAGGAAAGTGACATTTATTAATAAATGTATGAGATATTTATTCTAGCTCATGTTGTAATTTATTTCTACTGCATATGTTGAATGCTGTATTTTAATTCCTTGATAACATGTCAATATTTTTGTTGAGTACGTCTTATATAGATGTTATCGTTACCAAGCCTGTGGAATGTTTTCGTGTTAAAATTGTTGAAGTTTTTTTCAACTTGTATATTCAGTCTAATTACAAGACTTTTATTTAAAGTATATAGTGGATCTTTTATTCTCACAATCACATTTGTCATTTGATTTATAGATATCATTAATAACACCCAATAATCAGTTTCAAGCTGTGTATATAGATTAAGATACAACATAATGTGTGATGCGGCTAAAACAACCTAGAGAACATTATGAGTGTTATTAACAGGAATGAAACTGTTACTTTGCTTCTGAAGAAGAAAGGTCCACCTCTCGAAAGCGCTTGGGTTATAGGGTTTTTATTCATTTCTAACAGGAATGATTGTTTAGCAATTTTTCTCTTTCTGTAACTCAAACTACGGTAATCCAAACTGTCGCATATTTTTAGTAGATGCAGACGACTTGGACTCGCATGTTAAATTTCAAAGTAATCCGTTAAGAATTACACGACATGCGAAATCTTCAATTTTGATTCAATTTCTTCCAATCTTTTCTTTGCACAAAGTACAGAAACTTTATTTGATAGAAAAACATGCTTAATTTTTATGGATTTTGTTATTTTAAGTTTGGCACACTGATAGTTTTTTAAGGTTTGAAATATGGTGTATAATTTGGTCTAAATTATAAGCCACTTGTGCAAAGTCATTCAATAAAAATCGTTCAATTTTGATCAAACTTCTTGCGCACTTTTACGGAAACAATAGGTCTAAAACTTTTACTGCAGCTTCACCTAAGAGAAAAAAGTGGACCTTTTGTAGTTTTTCGTCATTCATTGCTAATTTAGAGCAGCAAAACTGTAGGATGATAGCTAGTACAAATATAAGTATTGGGTAGTACAGAAAAACTATAATAGCAGTTTATTCCTCATTAGATAGCGTTTATCGTCACGTGATAGAATCTTAAGCAATTAACATAAATAATAATGCTTGGTACGGCTGTACCGAGTGAATGTTGGTGATGACATGTAACTGTTAATATAAATTCCAAGGCGTTACTTTAACACTTGTTTAGAGAGTAAAAACCATCATTATATATCTTAAAGAATCTGGTTGGTTCTGTATAGCACAGGTCTGTTTCGAATAATAGGGTTGCAGTCCTAAAGTTAATGTTAGTGTTTATCTAGTGTTACTTTCTTACTTGCTATGGTTTGTTGGTGTGTATTAACAAAATAGCTATAACAGCTAATCAAAAACACCTTAGGAGTGAAAAAAGATGCAACCACAAAAAGATTAAGTGTGCGACTTAAAGGAATGAAATCAAAACTGGCAAACAAACTAGTAGCTACACTTATAACATTGGTAATAATCTTACAACATTTATTCATTAGTTACTCCAGCTAATTTGTTTTTGCTCAACTTGGGGGATGAAAATAAGTAAAACAAAATACACGACCTGACTAATTAATGAATAAATATTTGCTATAAAATTCTTACCAATGTTGTAAGTGTAACTACCAGTCTGGGCGCCAGTTTTGATTTCATTCCTTTAAGTCGCACGCTAAATCCTTTTTTTGGCAGCACCTTCTTTTTAACGCCTAAGATTTTTTTATTAGATGTCATTAAAAGTACTTATTGATCAGAATGAAACCGTCTATTGTTCTTCAGAGATAATTAATAACACTGGTTAATTAGAACTAAACTATTTGTTACTGTACTCAGATAATTAATAGTGTGTATAAACCCGACAAAAATTCTTATTTTATAGACATCATAAGTACCACAATACTGAGATTGAAACTAACCCTTGTTATACAGAGATCATTAATAGTATTTGTCAGTACGAATGAAACTGACGGTTGTTCCACAGTGATCTTTAAGGACTCATATTAATGAGAGTGAATTTTATTGTTCTATTACCATCATCATCAGTAAAATTTGTTAATCAGATTGGCATTATTGTCAATTGTGCAACAGAGATCATTAATATCCCTTAATAATCAACTTGAAAGTCTTTGTTTTTGTACGAAATATTTAATTACCTTAAAAATCAGGCTGAAATGATCATTTGTTGCACAGAGATCATTCATTAATTACACACAGTAATTAGATAATCGATTTATAAACTGATGATGACGAGATACCCACTTGAAGAAAAATATATTTTAAAGACGACTGGTATGGGAAGTGACATTTTCTAGTGCCGTCGATGTATTTTTCAACACTACACATCAAATAAGCACAACATAACCATAGAAAACACCAACATACTAAACAGGGAAACAAATACAAACAAACGCAAAATCAAAGAAGCCTTACTTATACAAGAACTCTAACCTAAATTGAACCAATACGAAGAAACAAATAAAGACCTAACATATAACTGCAACGCCCCCTATATCGTCGTACATGTTTACACTCTCGCCCGTAATACATGTGCCCAGCAACGGTCAGTTGCAAACTCTCTTTGTTAACCTGAAGATGACATAAGAAGGTTAAAAAGTTGTTTTGTACTTTACTTCAATTAAAATTTAATATCCATACCAGCCGTCTTTAGATTACGTTATTCATAAACCATCAAAAAAATTATTATATCATAATAGTCGAGAACTGGAAATCATACACTTTTATGGCTTTATTCATACATACATTTTGGAGAAAGAAATATTTCATTGCTAAAATAATACACCTCCCCCGCATCATAGTGCTAAGTCTGTGGAGTTACAACCATATAAACCAAATTTCGATATCTATGATGGGTACAGTACAGACAGCCAATTGTGTAGATTTTTGCTTAACTTCAAATAAACTATAGTTTTTTATTTAGTTTTAAAGTCAGTGATATATCGTTTTCCTATTCAGTTGTGTTTAGTATACAAACCCCTTGTCTCTCTCTCTTTTTCTATATTATGCCAAACCCCTTGTCTCTATCTCTCTTTTTTATATAGATGTTAATGTAACTTTCATGAACCGGTTTTTAAGAACTTGAACACCTGTGTTAACGATTTTCATCAGTGTTATAATGTGAGGCAATAATCTTTGCGGAACTAGATGTTATTGTTTTTATCAGATATTAACTGAAATTAGAGATTAGAGAACTTTGGTCCTCGCCAAAAGTAACATGTATTTATTTGTTTCTACATGATATGAGTAATGGCTAAATGATTGTTTGAACTACCGCACTTTATTGATTTGTAGTATTTGAGGCCCATGAAAATAGGAAGAACTAAACTAAATATAGGTCGCTCTGACAAGGTATGGTTTAAATGGGAGGTTGTTTTTTTTTCCCAGACATTAACGATAATGTTTTCATAATGACTAATGCCCTCATTCTTTTAGTGATATGTCTAGACGAACAAATAAAAACTATCAGTAGTAATTTTTAGAGCAAGGTCTTTTTTATACACAGTTACTTCGACTTTTAAATTTGTATAAAAATACTGTCCTAGAAAGATAAAGTTAATGAATTTTACTCGCGTATTTGCATTTGTTTAAATTTAATTAAAGATTCTATTATTTATTATGTGGTTTATCCTTTGTAAAAACACGGAAAATGACCAACTTTTCAATGAAATTTTCGTAAGAATTCTTGGAACTTTAACTTTTGAATGAAATATCCCATAAAAGTTTTTGAAAACTATAACGTTCTGATATAATCGTTCATAAGAATACATAAAACTATTAATTCCTGAAAAACATCGCCCATAAAAATCTTTGCAAACTATAACTTGCTGATAAAATTGTCCATAGAAATTCTTGAAAGCTAATAATTCCTTTAAAACCTATCATAAAGATCTTTGTAAATTATAACTTCTTGATCAAATCACCCACACGAATATTTAAAAAACAGAGATTACAGATAAAACTGTGTACAATGATCTCTACTGTCTCTAACCTTTCCATCTTCAACAATTCGCACTCAGTGTATAACTTTTATAGAGATACAAAAAGTTATGATATATAATGCAATGAATTTTAGCACTTGAAAACAACAAGAGGCTTTAATATAAAGTCTGCAAACTTTTCAAAAATGAAAATTCACTAAGACAAATAAAAGAATTTAATTGTATAAAATCGAAGGCTCACGTGAAACAACAACATACAAGTACTTAAGGCAGTATGTTCTAGTAATTTATGCACGTGCACTTTTTGTTCGAAAGTGTGCATTTTACACGTATATAGGAATGCATTTAGATTCGCAAAGCCGATAAATGTGACAGTGTGGAAACAAATGTGAGTGAAGAGATATCGTCATTCACCCGACACGAATACAGATCTGTTTACGTAAGAAAAGAAAACCATCGATCATGTTGCATTAGCAAGTAGATAAAAAAATACTTTATCTTAACAGAACAGTCATCAAAATAGAGTTAGGACTAAAACATAAGTAGTAACGAAATACCGTAAAATAAGATATAAAACTAATTGTTTCTTCATAAACAGGACCGAGTCATTCAATAAAATCACATGTTAAAACTGTAACTTTATGTCAATATAAACATATACATTTTACTGATTTATATGTGCATATATATATATGTATTAGTTAATCATGCCAAACATTTTCATTACACCTTATTCCGTGATGACGAGGAACGCACTTGAAGTAAAAGTGTACCTCAAGACGACTGGTATGAGTATTAAAGCTTTTATTAAAATAAAGTAGTTGACCTGAAGATGACCTAAGAAGGTCGAAACGTTGTACTCTACTTTATTTTTATAAAAGTTTTAATACCCATACCAGCGATCTTGAGATACATTACACCTTATTATGTGTTTCTTATATCTATAATTTTGTTTCGTTATTAAAGTATTAAATGTTGTAATAATTATAAAGCAATAGAACGTTTAATATTTTGAATCATTCTAACATTTGTTCTTACAACTTTTAAAGAAACAGTAACAGTACAAGTAATTTTTTTAACATAAGTCATAAAATAATTTCCCCATTTTATTATTTGGCCCTCAAAGGCACAACGGGACGTCTGTGGACTTACAGTGCTAGAATCAGGTTTCAATTACTGTGCTGGGCAATGCACAAATAGCACATTGTTTAGCTTTTGCTTAACTTGAAACAAACCTCATAATATTAAAGCATGTTTATAAAAAAAATACACTCTACCTGGTGAAACAGACTTGAAACACTAAACTCAATCTCAAAATAAATTATATTATCTTAATCTATATTACAATATTCATAATGATAACCTATTTTCTAAAAGAATGAAATGTAATTTATCCCCATAGAAAATTTTGATAAAACGCTTCTCGCTTAATTAATGTCGTATGAAGTGGATAATGTATATTACATGTGCATCATTTTTAAATGGTGCAGGAAGAAATTATATGTACCTATATCAGCACGATCATTATTTCAGTTCGTAATTATTAATGCCAGACAATATTTATTCTTGTCGTCATACAAACGCATATCTGTTTTCAAACACCACCATACATTTACTTGCAATTAGAAATTTTCCTAAATAAAATTGTGAATTTAAGATCATGTCTCAAACTGTTCTCTGAAATATCTGAGCTAACAGAATTGTTCTCATCAGGCTTTGAAACACATCCAAAACACTAAACAACCTGAGTAGCCGCCATGCTTCACGCAGGGACCAGGTGTTTCTACAAACAAAATAAAACATCAGATTTTGAGACACACCCAAAATATTAAGCAACCTGAGTAGACGCCATGCTTAACGTATAGACCCATTGTTTGTACAAACAAAATGAAAAAAAACCTTTATCTTTACTTTTCGCCTTCTGTTAACATTCTTTTCCATCTTTGTGTTGCTTTATTTCTTGTCTTGTTATATATAGAATTGTCTCTCACCTCTCTTTCTTCATATATATTGTCTTTATATTTACCATGTTGTTCCTATCCCTCCATATATTTACCATGTTGTTCCTATCCCTCTTTAATTTACCATGTTGTTCCTATTCCTCTATATATTTACCATGTTGTTCCTATCCCTGTTTATACTTACCATGTCGTTCCTATCCCTCGTTATATTTACCATGTTGTTCCTATCCCTCTATATATTTACCACGTTGTTCCTATCCCTCTTTATATTTACCATGTTGTTCCTATCCCTGTTAATATTTACCATGTTGTTCCTATCTCTCTTTATATTTACCATGTTGTTCCTATCCCTCTTTATATTTACCATGTTGTTCCTATCCTGTTATATATTTACCATGTTGTTCCTATCTCTCTTTATCTTTACCATGTTGTTCCTATCCCTCTATATATTTACCATGTTGTTCCTATCCCTGTTTATATTTACCATGTTGTTCCTATCCCTCTATATATTTACCACGTTGTTCCTATCCTCTTTATATTTACCATGTTGTTCCTATCCCTGTTAATATTTACCATGTTGTTCCTATCTCTCTTTATATTTACCATGTTGTTCCAAATCCCTCTTTATATTTACCATGTTGTTCCTATTCCTCTTTAATTTACCATGTTGTTTCTATCCCTCTTTATATTTACCATGTTGTTTCTATCCCTCTTTATATTTACCATGTCGTTCCTATCCCTCGTTATATTTACCATGTTGTTTTCATCCCTGTTTATATTTACCATGTCGTTCCTATCCCTCTTTAATTTACCATGTTTTCCTATCCCTCTTTATATTTACCATGTTGTTCCTATCCCTCTTTATATTTACCATGTTGTTTCTATCCCTGTTTATATTTACCATGTTGTTCCTATCCCTCTTTATATTTACCACGTTGTTCCCATCCCTCTTTATATTTACCATGTTGTTCCTATTTCTCTATATATTTACCATGTTGTTCCTATCCTGTTTATATTTACCATGTTGTTCCTATCCCTCTTTATATTTACCATGTTGTTCCTATCCCTGTTTATATTAACCATGTTGTTACTATCCCTCTTTATATTTACCATGTTGTTCCTATCCCTGTTTATATTTAACATGTTGTTTCTATCCCTGTTAATATTTACCATGTTGTTCTTATCCCTGTTTATATTTACCATGTTGTTCCTCTCCCTGTTTATATTTACCATGTTGGTCCTCTCTCTGTTTATATTTACCATGTTGTTCCTATCCCTGTTTATATTTACCATGTTGTTCCTCTCCCTCTTTATATTTACTATGTTGTTCCTATCCCTCTTTATTTCTTATTTTTGCCTCGTTACTCATAGTTTCTTTCTCTCATTTATACTCTGCTTTAGTTGTCCTTATTTGCAAATTAAAGCTATCAGAAAGTTTACCAATTGAAAAATAACGACCTGAACTGCATTGGTTTTAAACAGTCTCTAACACGACAATACATAAAACTTGCAGCTGGACGAAACTTCGTCAATAGGGAATAGCAACAACAATTGTAATATATTATATCTGACAAATCGTAAACACCAGCAGCAATAGATTTCTTTGTTTGCTGTTAAGCGTAAAACCAATCAATGAGCTAATATGTGTTGTGCCCACAGCGAGAACCAAAACCCAAACGTTAGAATTATAAGTCTATAGGCTTAAGGAAAAGCTTTCAATGTCTGAATTGGTTAAGCTTTACATTTTAAAATCAATAAGAATCAACATGACGGAGTGACTGCTTCTATAAAATTATATACGTATACAGTGACACTGTACGTTAACAACTTAAATTAGTTTTGCAAAATACATAACTGAACCAATATTTAATTGCAAGTTGCACAGTAAGCACAATGCTCAAAATGTAAATCTTGTTTTTATGGTTTTTGTATTCTAACAACAGTAATTTCTACTTCATGTTATAAATGTTATAGAGGGAAGATTAAGACGACTGGAACAAATGTGGAAATAATGAGACCTCAGGTTTAACCAACACCAACTCCAGTATTGTTTGGGTGTCTCAATGATCGAACCCTTGGAGGAAAATATTAATTTTACTAGAGAGTTAGGTACAGACAGGAAAACTAGGTTAGGAAGAGCTCATTACTGAATATGGGAAAATACACATCTGCTTCATGAGATTTTGCGTGCATGTCTTAACATTTTCAATTACTGATAATGCACAACAGCTTAAATGAACCAAACCCTGTGACTATTCATTCCTCAAACTAAAACCACTGTGACTATACACCCTTCAAACCATAAGTTATTTCAAGGAATGTGACTATATTTTTCTCAAATCAGAGCTAAATCAAGCATTGTGACTTACAGTTTTCAAAACTCAAGTTATGTCATGCAGTGTGCCTACCTAATACTTTAAAACAAGTAAAGTATAGCGATGTAACTATACGTTATTCACCCCATGAGTTGTGTCAAGCACTGTGAATACATATTCTTCAAATGGAAACTGATGTTAAGCACTGTGACTATAAGTTTTGTCGAACCGAATCTAATGTTGAGCACTATGAATACATTTTTTTTAATCTAAACTTACGTCAAGCACTCTAATTTTTCGTTCTTTAAACTAGAGCTATATCAAGCACTGTGGCTATACATATATATACTTCAGACTAGAGCCATATCAAATACTATGGCTGTACATACTTCAAACTAGAGCAATATCAAACAATGAGCTACGCATCCTTCAAATCTTGAATTAAGTCACACAATGTGATTATATACTTTTGAAATAGAGCATATATATATAAATTTAAAAAAAATATTCTTTAATACCCCTAACGTGTTTAGTTACGTCCACAACTTAACTAAAAGTCAATAAGACCGTGGAATGCAATAAAAATGTTATTAGATATACAGGGTGTCCCCAAAAAATGTGTACACACTTTGAATTATTATAAATACATTGTTTATTAAGATATATCTAGGTTTCATAATCAAGTTTACGAAAACAAGTGTAGAATCCTTTGAGTTATCGCAGGTGTTCGAATTGATGACCGTTATGATCCAAGCAATGCTGATAACGCGGACAGATGGAATTGCAAACTTCACGAATCATTAAATTTGGTATTTGGGCGCGTTCTCTTTCAATTTCTGCTCTCAGCTCATTGATTGTTGCAGGTTTTATTCTATAAACTTTATCTTTGGCGTATCCCCATAAAAAAAAAAGTCCAGAGGTGTGAGGTCTGGTAAACGTGGGGAAAATTCAGTGCTACCTCTTCGCCCAATCCATCTGTTCGGCAAATTTTCGTCAAGATAGGCCCTCACATTACGATGGTTGTGGAGATGTGCTCCATCTTGCTGAAAATAAAACTCCTCACCTCTAAATTGCTCTCGAATGCGTGACACGACAGATTCTTGCAGCAAGTTCAGATAAACGAGACCAGTGACTGTGTTTTCGGAAAATAATGGTCCAATTGCACCTAACGCTGATAATTCACACCACAGTGTAATCCCTGGTAAGTTCATGTGGCGTTCAAACGTAGCATGCGGGTTCTGAGATGCCCAGTAGGTGCAATTGTGGCGAGTAACTGAGCCATTTAACTTAAATGTGGCCTCATGGCTCCAGATAATCTTGTTTGTAAACTGTGCATCATCAGTAGATTTTGCCAGGTACCACTCACAAAATTCAACTCTTCGGTCAGGATCACCTTCATTGAGGGCTTGGACTAAAGCCGGAATAAAACTTTTCCAATGAACGCGTTGTTTGTCGAACAGATTTTTTTGGAGATCGGTGGAGACTTTCCAACAGCTCTGCTTCTCGTGTGGGACTCGTGGATGATCGTGGTCTTCCAGAATGTCCTTTATGGACGTCTTGAACAGCTTCATTTGTTTCAAACTTATCTCTGATGCGAGTAATGATGAGTCGCGTTGGTGGATCTGTTTGAAACTCCCTTCTAAACCGTCTTTGCATTTCAGCTACGTTCTCGCACTTCCAGATGCACTTTAAGATAACTTTTCTTTTCTCAAAGCTTAGTCTTGTTTCTGCTATTACTTCAAATCAGTTGCACCTGTAAAAAAAGAAAGTTTGAGTGAGTTATAATCATTCAAAGTGTGTATACATTTTTGGGACACCCTGTATAGTCAGACCGTTTGCATATATTAATCTCAAGACGCGATATATTCCACGAGATGCTTCTTCAATATTCGATGTTAAACACTGCAACGTATAAGTCTCCTTACGGTTTATTGAGGTAGACACAACTGATAATAGATGACACTAGTAGACGTAGGCTACGAAAGGCTCAATGACATATTTTACACATTTTCTGAATCAATAAAGTTTTTAGAAATGATCTTGTAACTGATATTTAGGCATGTAATTTGTATTTCATCTTTAATTTTTTCTTGCCTTTCACTGTCATGTGGTTTATATTATACTAGCGGCGTTACGGTATTTTTAAACTCCAAGTATTCATAAGAAATTCATACAAACTTGATGAAGTAAATATTTAAAGAATAACTACGGTAAATATAAAACTATAAAACATTGAAACAAGTAAACGACTTAAATGTTTGACCATCATATTCCAATATTTTTTGTTTTCTAATTGAACTCCAAGAAACGTGTTTTTAATATGTTCAGGTGATACTGTAAACAGTAAAACCTAACAATTTCGATATAACAATAATATTACTAGCATGAGTTAATTTATTCATGAAAGAATGCTGAATGGTATATAATAACTTATTTTGTATATTACTTAAGAGTTAATAATTTTTCTCTTGTGCCCGGCATGGCCAAGTGTGTTAAGGCGTTCCACTCGTAATCTGAGGGTCGCCCTTTCAGCCGTGGGGGCGTTATAATGTGACGGTCAATCCCACTATTCGTTGGTAAAAGAGTAGCCCAAGAGTTGGCGGTGTGTGGTGATGACTAGCTGCCTTCCCTCTAATCTTACACTGCTAAATTAGAAACGGCTAGCACAGATAGCCCTCGAGTAGCTTTGTGGGAAATTCAAAACAAACAAACAAACTAATAATTCTTCTAAGTTTTTGGAGCAGTCTCACTGCTTTACCGCAACAGCTTAAGGGTTAATTGTTATTGTCTGTTTTTGGAACAACGTTACCGCTTTGCCTTAACCAAACTAATCTTTGTGGGAAATAAGTTAAACATTATTTTAATGAACAGAATAGAAGAAAATGTATTGGCCTCAAAACTGTGAAGGTATTAAATCTTTTCACGCGGTCCTTAGAAAAATTTACTTATATCAATACCTTGTTAATCATAAGATTGAGACCTACTCTGGGCTCAAAAAGTGCAAACCGTTAGGTTTATATAAAGATGTTCATTCAGCATGACTTTTTGTTTACTTATGCTCTTGTTCTGTTACGATATTATTCTTAACCTGATTTTCGTGCCGTAAAATATAACTTTAAATGATTTTCCGATGTAATGTCTGATCAAAATAAGAGTTTTAAGTGGAGCATGATAATCTACTGAAACAAGTACTCAACGTTTTAAAGTTTCCCCACATTATGAAAGGAGAAAAGTTTCTTTAAATAGTTATAACTGAGGAAAATTACTTTAAACTTTTATAGCAAGCCAATCTACAATGCGGAATCGAATAAAAAAGGATCGAACTTAAACGTTGGCAATTCGATTGGAAGTGACAATCAGAGTGAAACAAAGGACGTAAAAAAGTTAATAGTGTCCACTCTAACAAAGATGTTTTGTAATTAAAATTCAGAATGCACAATTTACATAAATGTTTCGTTTTAAGGATTTATTGCGTGCAATCGATGAGGTTGTTTTATTGTTAAACATTTGTAAAGCGCAATCTACAGGGTTTATTGTTGAAATTCATAAAATGCAATCTAAATGGCTGATACGTTGTTAAAAATTGATAACATCCAATCCACATGATTGATTTGTTGTTAAATACAGAGAGCTTCCAATCTACAGCCGTTGATTTTTTTTGTTGAATATTGATAGAATCCAATCTACATAGGTGGTTTGTTGTTAAAAACTAATCTAATCTACAAGACTTATTTAGTATTAAGTATTGAAAGCGTCCAGCCTACAGGGT